>NC_049170.1:101811932-102449432 GCF_009769625.2 Cygnus olor | reverse complement strand
ATGGCTGAATTTTCATTTTCTGAAGGAAGTATATTTGACCTCAATGTATTTTAAACACAGCTGGATTCCTTTGTCACTGACAAAATGAAAATGATATAAACCAGATGGTTTCATATAGTTGCAGAATTACACATTCAGTTTTCTCTCATTAAACTGCTATCATTCCAACAAAAGGATGCAAAATAGTGCAGAATATTTTGTTGTTTTTTTTTTCCATTTTTTTTAGCTGATGTCTTCACTATGACAAAGGTACACCTTTTTACAAGCAAAAAAACAACCAACCAACCAACAAACAACAACAACAAAAAAACAATATAGAGTAGTACTCTGTGGTGGGGGGGTGGGGATAGGAAAGTAAACTAAACAACACTTAAAAAAATCCAGTTATGGTGAACTGCACTCTGATTGTCAACACTGTCTACGCACAACAATGAATATCTTCAGTCCTCACTCATAATTCATACTGTTCCACAGCCCATGTTAAAATGAAGCATTTCAGAACCATTATATCTTCAAAACAGACAGTAGGGTGAAAAAAAGGGGAATACAGGAAAATCTTGCATCAGTGACTTCCCCTAGCATGAAAAATCCTTGATGGACTGATAGAGCACTAATGTTAATTTGAAGACTTAATTTTCCCTCTTCATTAAAAAGTAAATGATGGGAATGGGACAGATTTTCTTAAACCATTTATTCCAAGTCATTCCAGCATGCACCTTCATAACTGTCAACTCTTTTACTCCAGGTGGCTGAGACCACTACAGGCCTACCCCAACTTCTAGAAACAGCAGACAGTCCTCTATGAACAAAAGAGTTCTGGTACCTGTCACAGACTGAGGTTTTATGTCTTAGCTATTAACCTTCTTCTGTAGTTGTAGCACAGCTTGCATTTTCTCTGTGAAGACTGTGGATTGTGTTGACAGTATTGAATGGACGAAAAGATGAGAGTTAAAGTAGGGCTAAAGCTGTCTCTCCCGTTTCAGTGTCAGTAACTCCACAACTAAGTGCAGTAAATACTCCGTGTATAGGCTGCAGTACAAACTGTTACATAAGAATGAAGAAAAACCAGATGAAGACTTCACAGGCTACACTACCTAGAGTGGTAGATAGGGTAACATTCTCTGTTTCAGGCACGCTATAAAGGAACTACAGGAATAGGACCTGAGGGAATGGCACAAAGCCGCATAGGGGAAGGTTCAGATTGCATGTTAGAAAAGGGTTCTTTACTGAGAGGGTGGTCAGGCACTGCAACAGGCTCCTCAGGGAGGTGGTCACATCCCCAAGCCTGTCAGAGTTCAAGAAGCATTTGGACAATACTCAGACATATGGTTTGATTTTTGGGTGGTCTGGTGTGGATCGGAGCCAGGAGCCAGGAGCTGGACTCTTTGGTCCTCATGGGTCCCTTCCAATGTGGAATGTTCTATGATTCCATGAACTATTTGACTGAGACCATCCAGCTGTATTCACAGATCATGAGCAACTATATTAAGACAAAAATAAAGTAAAATAAAATAAAGTAAAATAAAATAAAGTAAAATAAAATAAAATAAAATAAAATAAAATAAAATAAAATAAAATAAAATAAATAAATCTTTACCTAAAAAACATTCTTCCAGGAGCAGAGAAGAGGGAAGAAATGTTTTATGTACGGGTACCTGTTTTAAAAGATGAAAGCTATTGAAGCATATCAAAATCATAATTATCTTGCTTGCAAAATTCCCATTTAACAGTTTTAAACCTGTAACAAATTGTGTTGAAAGCCAACAGCAAAAACTTTGACATATATATTATTTTAGATTAATTATTTTAGTCATTTTTTAAACAATTTTCCTGTCAATTAGTGTCTGAGCAGTTACAAAATGGATATTTTAAATGTATGTTCTCTATTTTTGTAAGAACTTCTTCCTTTATAATGAGCCTGATGTCACCAGATTATGTAGTTTAAAAATCTCTTTTTTTTTTGTTTTTTTTTGTTTTTGTTTGTTTGTTTGTTTGTTTGACCATTCCATTTACAATGGAGAGAAAAGCATCCATAACCCTAGTAACACTAAAACCTGCTATTAAATAAAGGTCCAGAAGGTCTTACATTTCATTTGCACAATCTAATTCAAAGACTTCACAAAAGATTATGCTGTAGAAAAAGAAAGAACTCTGCAGAGTCTGTGGGTATTGAAATGACATAATAATCTTTGTGTTGGTGGCATTGATAGTCTACTTGGAGAACAAAAGCTCTGAAACCTTCAAGTCAAAGAGCTCATGAAAAAGAACTGTCTTATAGCTGCATACAATATCAGCCAGAAGACCACCACCTCACTCTGGTTAGTTTTGTCTGATTTCTCTGACTGAACAGATCTGCTATGTCTGGTATTTATAAATTATTCAGCAGACAGACTGCTTAATGCAGCTTGACAAACTCTGTACTTGTTCTGTATGTTCTGTACTTGTATGTATGTGTATATACCCATATACCTTTATATAAATTTATATGTATATAATATCCTTAAACCCTGATATGCTCCTATGTTATTTCATAGCCTAGATAGATTTTTTTTTTTTTTTTTTTTTATTAGCAGAGATTACTTCAAACTCTAAGTTAAAATATTCAGATACATATGGTTTACATTTTAAAATCCAATTCAGTTGCCCTGGAGCTAGCTTCTAATATTCAAGAAAAAAAAAAAAAAAGATTAAAAAAAAAAAAAAGCTGATGCTTCTGGAGACTGTAATTCATTGGCTTTTTGTGTTCATTTATGTATTATTAGATGGTACATCTTTGTTCAATAACAAAAGAAGGTAGCATAGGGCCCACCACAAGTGTGTGCACACAAATAAGGACTTTTCAAGAGGAAAGCCTTAACAGGGGAAGCTCTCAAGTAAGGAACATGCTTTTTCTGGAAAATCATTGAGTGGTGCCCAAAAAAAGTACTGCACTCCAGTGCATACAGCATGGGGAACAAACAGGAAGAACTATTAGAGAGTGTCCAAAGAACAGGTACAAATATGATGAAGCATATAGAGGGTAAGACATATAAAGAGAAGCTGAAGTTGCTTGGTTTGTTCAGCCTAGATAAGAGCAGACTGAGGAGAGACCACCTGGCGACCTACAGCCTCCTCATGAGGGGAGTGGAGGGGCAGGCACTGAGCTCTGCTCTCTCATAGCATTCTGATAGACAAAATGATAGACTAGATAAGTGGATTGAAAAGCCAGGCTCAGAGGGTTGTAATTAAACCCATCTGGAGTACAGTCATTAGAGGTGTACCCCAGGGGTCAATACAGGGAACAATAATATTTAACATCTTCTTTAATCACAGAATCACAGAATCATCTAGGTTGGAAGAGACCTCCAAGATCACTTAGTCCAACCTCTGACCTAACACTAACAAGTCCTCCACTAAACGATATCACTAAGCTCTACATCTAAACGTCTTTTAAAGACCTCCAGAGATAGTAACTCAACCACTTCCCTGGGCAGCCCATTCCAATGCCTAACAACCCTTTCAGTAAAGAAGTTCTTCCTAATATCCAATCTAAACCTCCCCTGGCACAACTTTAGCCCATTCCCCCTTGTCCTGTCACCAGGCACGTGGGAGAATAAACCAACCCCACCTCGCTACAGCCTCCTTTAAGGTACCTGTAGAGTGCAATAAAGTCAACCCTGAGCCTCCTCTTCTCCAGGCTGAACAATCCCAGCTCCCTCAGCCGCTCCTCATAAGACTTGTTCTCCAGACCCCTCACCAGCTTCGTTGCCCTTCTCTGGACTCGCTTGAGCACCTCAATGTCCTTCTTGGAGGGAGGGGCCCAAAACTGAACACAGTACTCAAGGTGCGGCCTCACCAGAGCCGAGTACAGGGGGACAATCACCTCCCTAGACCTGCTGGCCACGCTGTTTCTTATACAAGCCAGGATGCTGTTGGCCTTCTTGGCCACCTGAGCACACTGCTGGCTCATATTCAGCTAACTACCAACCAGTATTCCCAGGTCCTTCTCTGCCAGGCAGCTTTCTAACCACTCATCTTCCAGCCTGTAGCGCTGCTTGGGGTTGTTGCGCCCCAGGTGCAGGACTCAACACTTGGCCTTGTTGAACTTCATACAGTTGACCTCAGCCCATCGGTCCAGCCTATCCAGATCCTCCTGCAGAGCCTTCCTACCCTCGAGCAGATTGACACAGGCACCTAACTTGGTGTCATCTGCAAACTTACTGAGGGTGCACTCGATCCCCTCATCCAGATCATCGATAAAGACATTGAAGAGGACCGGCCCCAGTACTGAGCTCTGGGGGACTCCACTAGTGACTAGCCTCCAAATGGATTTAATTCCATTCACCACAACTCTTTGGGCCCGGCTACCCAGCCAGTTTTTAACCCAATGAAGCGTACACCAGTCCAAGCCAAGAGCAGCCAGTTTCTTGAGGAGAGTGCTGTGGGAAACATAATGACCTTGACAATAGGACAGAATACAGTTTGCAGATGATCCAAAACAGGGGAAGTGGGGATTTACTAGTCACCTCTTGACCAGATGTTTGTGCTACCATTCAGAGAGACCTCAACAGGCTAAAAAAATAGCAGAGAGGAATCTCATGAAGTTCAACAGATGTAAATATCAAGTCCTGCTCCTAGGTAGCAACAACACCATGCACCAGAACAGATTGGGGAGCAAATGACTGGAAAGCAACTTGGCAGAAATGGTCCTGGGGTGCTAAGTTGAACAAGAGCTGAACAGCCTTACAGCACTGGGGCTAGCAACACCCTGGTCTGAAATAGGAAGACCATTGCCAGGAGATTGAGGGAGGTGATTTTTCCCCTCTTCTCAGCACTGATGACACTTGTATGGAGCCCTAGCTCCAGTTCTGACTTCCCGAGAACAAGAGAGACATGGACTAGTGAAGGTTCATGACGAGGATTAAGGTCCTGGAACATCTGTCATATGATGAAAGGCTGAGAGAGCCCTTCAGCAACAGGACAACCTCTCTGAGCCTGTCCAGCAACAGGACAAGAGGCAATGAGCACAAAGGAGGAAATTTAATTTCAACAAAAGAAGCATTTTTTTGTCACTTTGAGAGTGATTGCACACTGGAACAGGTTGTCCTGAGAAACATTGGAGTATCCATCCTTTGAGATATTCAAAACCTGATTTGAGGTAGCCCTGAACAACCTGCTCTTATTGATCTTTCTCTGAACAGGGCTGGGTGAACTAGATGGTATCCAGAGGTACATTCCAACTTGAACTGTTGTGTAATTTTGTAATTTTATTAAGTTAAGGTTGCATATCTTAACATAAATGACTGCCCTTTTGCAACGCTGTAACAAGATAATCAATTTTTAATTGTTATCTCCACTGGTGCATAATATCCAATGGATATTGTAAGGCAGTTCTTATTTTCAGATGAAAGTTGCAATTTCATGTGCAATTCAATATCATGAGATTTTTAGCAGTACAAAATGAAGTAAAAAAATTATCACAGTAAATACTTATGAAAAACTGTACAAAATGATTTCTATGCAAATCTAATACGAAGAATTTTTCTGTAATCACAAGCTATAAGAACAGGAACATAAATGTGTAATGGCAACATCTGATTTGAGACTCCATGCTGTCTTCCTCTTGCTGCCCAAGGCCTTATGACTGAATGTTTAAGATGTTTTTCATTATATGAACCTTTTGGGTATGCCTAAGGGCAATTGCAAAAGCTATGCCATTAGTGTGTGCTGTATCTAGACTTTTTTCATTGACATTACATTCTAGGACTTTATAGTGTGGAAAACAGGAAGACTTTCCACCTAAAATAAGAGAGCTGAGTTATCAACACTTCCTCTGACATTTAGAAATAGAACACGAGTTAAAGTCCTTCCTTCATATTGAAGGATTTTTACCGATTCAATTATTCCTCCAAGTATTCTCTACCTTCTTTACTTTTATAGATACCAACATTACTTGATGAAGAAAGAGAAAATTGATTTCTAATATATATATTTTTATCTTTTTCATGAATAAAAATCACTGCACCAAAAAGTTACCTGGCTAGACAAACAGTTATTTCTTCCTATTCTACAAATTAGCAGTCAAGAGAATTCGAATTTAGGTGCTACACTTTCAGTATCTGATTCAGATAATTATTGGTGTTAAATTGGCTATTAAATTTCATTTTTTCTCCTAAATATATATAGTTATATATAATACATATATAAATAATTATATATATAATATATAATTAATATATACTCACAAAAATTAACTTAAAAGTGACAAGTCTTGTACACTTTAGCAAGAACTGCAACCAACTACATACAAATGTTATAGAGTGTTATTTAACTCATGCATACATGATCAGTAATTGACACTCAGACTTCACAGTAGATGACTTCACAGCTACATAACAGAAAAGAAAATTTAAAATTTAAAATCAAAATTGAAAACAATTGAAAAGAAAAAATCTGAATGTGAATAGAAATAAACATCACTGAACACATCAATATGCAAGAAAAAAATCTTAGGTCTCCTTGAAATTAAGATTGCTATTAATTTTAGAGGTATTTCACATTTACTCCAACTTCCTTTCGGTGTGAAAAAATGCACTTTCGGTGATATAGCAAAATGAAGTAATAACATATCTTACCTAAACTCTACACAAGCCACTGGCTGGCAGCATCAAGTATTACAAGATGACAGGAAGGAATTTTAAACCTGACACAATCATATCAACAGGGGGGCATAAACCAGAGCAAAGCTTAATAACCTGGTGCTTTCTGCATTGATGACAGAAAAAATAAGTCTGTAAGCCTGGTGGTTTTAGGAAGGTTTATTTCCCAGCCTTTTTTTTTAAGAAATACAGCCTTCTCTTAAGCCACAAAGTAGCACAAGATGTGATGAAGTAAATCTGTACTATATTTTAAACCAGCTAAGTGAGTATTGCAAAAAAAGCCCTGCTCCATGATTGTTAACAAGAGCAGCCAAACAAAAATAAAAGCAAACAGCAAACAGGAAAAATAGCCTTATTTATTAGTTAAATGTACATGAAAGACACCAAGTAGAGCAATCCTCTGAGGATAATTGCCCTCTTTCTACATGGAGCATTTGGTAAGACAAGTCCAAAAAGTGGACCACCTGATAAAATTCATTGGAAATTGTCCTTCTAAATAAAAAAAGCCTAAAGCCCTGGAAGGATTTTGGGGAGAAAAATATCCAGGAAAACAGATTAGTAGTTAGTGATCCCTTTCCTGAAGGTTTTAATTGCTATAAAGGATTTTTTATTTTTTATTATTTTAATAGCACTTCAAAACAAAACATTCAAAAGCAAAAAACAACCAACCAATCAACAAACACAAAAAGGTTATGTCCCACTGTCAGGACTAGCCCTTAAAAAATCACTTGGCCAGTCACAGAGCACTAAATGGAATTCCGGGTTTTCAAATAATGCAGAATTAAGTTTGCATTGTTTTCTTTAATAAGACATAAAATTGTAAACTCTAAACCATGCTTGCTAATTGTCAGTCACATTAAAATGTCAATTAAAAACATGACAGAACTAAAAAAACACCATATCCAAATGAGAATCATAAAAATAGCTGTCCCCTGTGAAATATCACCTTCAAAACTAGTGCTATTTATAACTACTTGATTTTACTTCAAAGAATAGGGACTTGAGTCTTTGCAATCAGTGCTGCTTGCGGTATTACTGTAAAATTACATCCATACCCAATGAGAACTATCATAATCAGTTCCCATTGCGAATCACTTGGAATCTGCCTGTTCCAATTAAATAAGACCATTCTGAAAGACACATTCTCCCCAGAGCATTACAGAAATTTATAATGAACCATCTGAACTAGCCTCAGTATGTAGGTGGCCTTCTCTCTGCCTGTACAATTTTTAAGCATGTCTATGATTTGCTCAATCAACTCATTCACTTTGGGGCTGATAGCTGTAACAAATACCATTTTAATTGTAGCAGTTGTGCAGGAATCATGATTTATCATTATGAACTGGAATATTAGGGCCTGACTTCTTGCATAGGTGCAAATACCATAACTAAAAACAAAAGAAGAATGTGGAAACTACAAACAGTTTCGGATCAGTAATAATCATAACTTAATGATGACTCAATGAGATCGAAAAATATTACTCTCTTTTTTTTTTTTTTTTTTGGTCTCATATAGTTTTATAGAGTAAAGAAGAAACAAAATATATCCATTCATAGCTGTAGATCAAAGTAGCGCTGATGTTAACATCCAAATCCTATTTTCTGGTAGGAAATAGAAGCATGGAGTTTTCAGAACAAGAGCCCTAAACATTTCCATTTTACCTTCAAAAATTCATCTGACCAGACAATGCAATAGAAATTCATTCCTTCCCTATTTATGC
The DNA here is from genome assembly GCF_009769625.2 of Cygnus olor. Lineage (NCBI taxonomy): Eukaryota > Metazoa > Chordata > Aves > Anseriformes > Anatidae > Cygnus > Cygnus olor. The sequence goes on along the minus strand of NC_049170.1, from coordinate 102,441,073 downwards.
TGTGATTGCAACCACCTCTGCAAAATGCCTTATTTTTAAAAGTTATTTGAATACACCATTTTCAGGCATTCTCTTACTTTCATTACAGAAACATTACATTGGAGCATTCCTAGGTCAGTGATAAGAATTGTAGTTCCCCATCCCACACCACCATTTTATTAGTAACCATTCAAATGGGAACAATAGATATATATTGCTACTTCAGCCTTTGTGAGCTTGTTTCTATTTTTACACAAAATTTATTCTTTAGTACTAGAATGAAAAGACATATACAAAAAGAAGCATATAACCAAGCATAATTGTTCTGGAAATTAAATGCATGAAAGTCAGGAAATTAAATTCCCAATGTTCAAGTTCAGTATTAACCCAATTCACTTGTGACCATCAATGGAAAAATGATTTCTAGAGGACATCAATTGTACTTTGCTATTTGTCAAATTATAAGCAGAACTGATAAGGTAGTTTGACACTTCCTGTTAGAAAAAGCTATTTTAGATTGCCACTAACATCAAACTTGAAATACAACAGCTTGAATCTCCACCTTAGTATTATTTATTTTTCTTTTTAATAGTGCTCAGTAGATCTAGTTTATGAAAAAGAAGAGTGAGAGGTGACTACACTGCAGCTTCTAACTGCCTTCATGAGGAGAAAATGCCAACTAGTAGAGAGTTCTTCAGCCTAGCAGATAAGCCATAGTAAGAACCAATGTCTGGAAGATAAAACTAGGTGAACTCAAATAGGAAATAACCATACATTTCTTTTAAACTGAGAGATTTATCTATAGGAAAAAAAAAAAAAAAAAAAAAACACCCACTACTAAGGAAGTATTATGAACTCCATTTTTTAAAGAGAAGTTTCTTCAAAGCAAGACTGATACCTTTCTGGAATGTGCTTTTTTTGCATGATATTGGACTAAATACCAGGGAAAATGTGTGTTACTTGATGACCTGTGTTATACAAAAATGTCGTCTACAAGTGCTGAGATGCAAAGACTGAAGAGAATTCAACAGCACCTATAAGAAGGCCTAAGTAGAATAATGCAGCACCTAAAATCCATGAGATTCAAATCTTGATTATATATCAGATTAAGAAAATTGTAACAAAAACTGTCTTACACTTCTTTGTAGAAGAAAAATGAAAAGGATATGGTCATATATGGTCATATAAAGACATTTGTAGGTTGTAACTGTTCTAGAACCTTCTATATATATCATATAAGCAGTTTGGCACATGTACAGGGAGACACTGCCATCTGTGAAGAAAACATTCAGTTCTCATGCTCCTTCTCTAAGTGCCTACTGATGATCTGTTCTTGATATTGCTAGAAGTATCTTAGTTCTGAGACCATACTCAGCCTTCCTTGCTTAGTATTAACTACTGAGAACATTGTGAAATGATGATTTCTAAGCTTTATGCATGAATTATTACTATTATATTTTGTTAATGTCTTTTTTTTTTTTTTTTTTCTCCATAATAAAATTACTGTGATTTTGCTCTCTCTGGCTGCATATTCTCAGTTATTTCCCGGAGATGTGACTGGCATCTGTAAGCCCAGTTTTTAATACTAAAACATTTGTTTCTGATATCAAGAACCAATATAAACCAACTGTTCTACCTTATAGGTGGACGTGATATTTTAATATCTCATGAAACTTATTTTTATTCTGCCTTTCATCCACTTAATGCAACCAAACAGCATAGTAATGGAAATTATTTTCAGGGGCAATGGAAGTTGCCATACATGGGTTCACTGTCCTCACTGCTCACTGTATTAACTACCTGCTGGAAGTGTCTAAATGTTTGCTTAAAAAGCTTTTCAGATGATACCCTGAATGTCGTATGTGTGATAATTATAAGTTACAGCAGACAAACCCTAAGATGGGATATACCTGGTGAGCTGCTAATAACTACAAGTCGAACTTACGTAACAGTTACTCCACAGACAGTTCAGCTGTTAGCAATACTATTACAACATTATTGCATTTGCATCATAATAGATTATCAAGCCTCTGAATACATTCTGTCAGAAATTGTTGAGGGGTTATAATGAGAAATAGAGAGAAAACAGGCATGAAAGCTCTCAGGAGTAGGGACAGAAGTAACAGCACAAGAGGTAAGAGAATGAGTAAAAATGCATTCATACCACCATCATATTTTTAGGGTCATTTCACTGTCCCTAAAAAATTTATTTCAGGATAAATCTGAGATTTTTAGTCCTCCCTTGGTATTAGAGAATGAGATAGAGCTTATTTTTCTTATTATACTGTGGTGCCTTTTTCTCTCTTGGTAGCAGGACACTTATATTTCACAGCACTTTTAAAACAGAAGGTTTTTGTGACTTTTTCCATTTTTCATTTTCTAGTTTATGTTGCTTTCTGGCAGAATTAAGATGCTTCCAGAACTCATGCTTTCCCTATAAACAGATACTTAATCCAATGAATATATATATATATTCCTTGTAATGTGAATGAAATCTTACTGCATAAAACACATTCACTGATTATTTTGATTGAGCAGTACTTTCTTTAAAAAACAGATATGATATGCACCCCCATAGATTAAAATTTGTATATCTACATATATGCTTTAACTTCACATATCTTTAAAATACACAAAGAAAAAAAAATGATTTTCCAAAGTAACTTTCACTTTTAAGTCTTTATTTCTTGCATGAATACACTGGTTGATATTCTACCATTATTTCATGATAGTTGGTGTAGTGCCTAGAGTTTAATTTTAAATCTCAGTTCATCAATAATAGTGCAATGAGCATCTTTTCCTTGTTATATAAGCATTCTTTGAAGATCAGATAAATGTTCATAAAATATATATTTACAGCAATGTTTACGTCAAGAAGTGTTCAAATTATAGATTTTTTTGTTAATGCCTGAAATTATGATTCCAAATAAGGCTTCTCTGTGCAGTATAGATATATCAGTACAACTGATGATAGATTGGAAATCTCAGGTATAGACTATGAAAAAGCATGAAACTACACAGTGATAAAATTATCAGTCTTCCCAAACCATATACTACTGGTTATAGCTCACCATGGTATATGGAGCGCGATCAAAAGAATCATTGATAATATATGGAAAGTATTCTGATGCTAGAGACATCACTTTCAAGATTAAAATTACTACAATAATTTCTTGTATCCTGATAGCAATCTTTGTTTTCTCTGTAGAGACAAACATTTTTTAACACAGACGTTGGAAAGATAGTGGGGACCTATATTTTTTTTGTAATAAAGTTGTCCTTGTTTTATAACTATGAAATAACATAATTACATTCAATAATACTGCATTTTTACTGAACTTGTTAAATGTCATGCAACGTCATATAATTAGTAATAATGCAATTAATCAACAAATAAAAGCTACATAATTTTCTGTAGAATACCTATGAACAAGTATTTATTTTTAGGGAGTTTTTTTTCTCACCAGTCCCAACTATATTATCATCCTCACTTAAACTTTCCTGCAAACAGCTTTGTTCAGATTTGGAAGTTGGAATCCAAGCTACTCACCAACTTCTTGTAGTGGTTTGCAACCATCTTCACATTTGCCTCATTCCTGGTTGACTATCTTTCAAAATTTTCTGCTGAGGAGCCAGGGACAGACTTGCCTGAGGCTATGCTGCCTGCTACCAGAATTACAGCACTGTGGAGACAATGGCCAAGGCTATTTCTGTATGTGGTCAGTGCCAAGTTTTTCTTGACAACTTTGTTCCATACTGACAATGAAAATTACTGATGCTTTTATTTCCAAACACTTTTTCTTTCTTTTTGCACCTCAAACTGATGATGCTAGAGTTTTTCACAACATGCTTCCCTTTCTTGTCTGCTGGAACCAGACTGTCAACAAGTTGACCCTCTATCTTTTAGCTGATAATCTCTATGTCAGGATAGTTTGCTTTTGGATAGTGCTGTTATGTTGGATTTGTATTTGCCTTAGAGAAACTTCCCATTTTCAGCTCTGCCATATAAGAGGTTTGGGGGCTAAATTGCCACAGAAGTGGCAGACCGTTTTAAATAGAAAAGCTAAGGTAAATAATATTTTAAAAGTTTTGAAGTGTCTTTCATTTGAAGTCCTGAGGAAGAGCAAAAGCATTAAGTAATTATATGCTTAAAGACACTCTAAAATGTATTATTGTAGAATTTCAAGTTGACCAGTGCCATTGTGTTAATTGTGTTCCTAAATGTGCCTTGGCTACTTTCATCAGATAGTATTATGATATAGATTCTACTATAAATGTTTAATAGCCATAGCAGGATCCCAAAGTCAAGATCCTTATTCTTTGACAAAGATATATGTGAGTGGGAATTCTAACACACAAGTCACAACTGGTACCACAAAGGTGACCAACAGGGGAAAACTTTTTTATGAAACCCTATATAGCTTTTGTATATAACAGTATCTTTATTATTTTACAGAAAAGAAAAAGAAATAAAATCTCTCAAAGAAACAAAAAAATATTTGACTCTAGATAAGGAAACTTCACAATTTACACAATATTGATAAAACTAATATCTAAAAATCAACTGTGTCCCCGTGTAATATTGACACTTGTCTCTTTTATCAACAATGAGGAAGAAGTTCATTATCTAATACAATATGTATTACAGCACCAGAAGACATGAAACAAGGCAAATTTCATAACACTAATGAAAGATCTGAAGAGAAAAGAAAAATGTAAATTTTGTTGTGTTTGGATGACGTAGTCCTTACTTTTTGTCTTAACTCTTCCATTACTACCATTAACAGATAAAGAGAGATGGTATGATTTATCATTTTTAAAATGTTGAGTATTTATTCTTTTCTTCATCAATAACCCAACAGGAAAAAATGATGTTTGCAAATTCTTTTCAATTTAACGTAACAAATTCAGACAAACAAAAATGTAACTAGCAGATTCTGAATATATGATCAGAAAGATATGATATGAGAAAGACTGTATTAGTTTGGCTTAAATTTAATTAATTTCTTGCTTATTTTTTCTCTAAAAAAAATCTTAAACTTTAAGTGGATGATAAAATAATAGGATAGTAGAAAGCCTTAAATAACTACATCTAGTTGCTTAGGATAAAAAACAAAGAGCTTTGCCTTTAAAAATTAGCATTATTTATATTCATCTGGCCATTCCATGTAAAACTGAAAAGCCAATTACTTTTCACACCTCAAAAATGAACTTCATTAAACAGAGAAATTCCCTCATCAGAAATGAACTTTTCACTTAGATCGTATCTGTCTGCAATACACTATTTGCTGCTTCTATACAAAATATAAGGAGAAATGATTTTGAAATCACCTGAAGAGAAAAAGGGTTGGAGCACCACATCCTAATTCTGGCTCCTGGGGTATTTTTGGTAAGTGTGTTGTATGTAGGCAACATCTAATCAGTAATACTCACAGCAGGCTATGCTTTTATTTTCCATTTGTTTCCTGTTCTATAGCTCATGTAGCCATTCAGTAGGATGTTGATCCTGAAAGTTGTTAAAACTTTCATAAAAATGCTGTGAATGGATGAAGAGTACAAACATTTGATCAGATGGCTACCAAAGTCAAAGTAAACACAAACCTACTGTTTCAGTAGAATTAGAAGTAATAACACTTTTTGGATAAATATAATCTCTCTTGCCAAGAGATAGCTAAACATTTTCATTCTGGTTGATAGAAACATATACTGGAGTCTCCTGCAATACTTTAGTTAAGATTAGGGAATCTTTTTTCTCCTTCATATTAGAAAGTTTATTCTTTCACAATTGAAAAGCAAGCAAACAAACAACAACAGCAACAACAAAGAAACAGAACAAGAAAGGCTTTCTTTCTCAGTTATGAATCACAGTGTGTACAGTTTTAAATATCCTTGACTCCTACATTTCATTAAACTTTCTACTAATGTAGAAGGGTCTACATCTTTTTTATAGATTTCTGTTGTGAATATCAAGCATGTCAAAGACATATTTCTTCAGTAAAAGATAAAGTCCGTAGTCATCATTCCCCTCAACCCCTGTACAAGGTTTCTAAATCAAGAATTTTTATTTAATCCTAGCATCATGTTGTATTTGATTTCAGCAGACATCAGCTTATAATGATTGTCAATGTCACGTTGACCTTCCCTGTCTCCTACTTTCCTGTGGCTCTACCATGGGAGAAAGAAATCCTTTATTATTAATAGATCATTTTGAAATCCTCTGCACATCTATCTTGGAATCACACAAAGTCAATATTCAATGATATATGCTGCCCTATCTGTCATTTTTAATCACAAACTGTACACTCCCTGTAAAAGTTATTGTAATAGTGAATGAATCACACCACTTTGATATTAATGCAGCTTACAATGCATGTTAAATAGGCAGGACTTTCCCCTGAATTTTAATGATTTGTGTATTTTAATAGGCTGTCATTCTGACATTTTTCTCACTTTAAGGTAGTAGATGGGAATTATTGCTGGACATATGCAGACTTTTAATTTATAGGAGATTAAAATAATCAGAAGCAGACCTATGGATAAAAAATTCAAATTGCCATTTTCATAAACTGTACAACGATGTTGCAATCTAAAAAATGATTCCTTGTAATAGAAGTTATAGTTAATGTAACATTACTAACAGGAACTTGAAGGAAAAAGCAGACTTGATGGTTTCCTTTAATAAACCATTATTTTTATTTTATTTTATTTTATTTTATTTTATTTTATTTTATTTTATTTTATTATTTAATTTATTTATTATTTATTTATTTATTTATTTATTTATCTTTTCAGTTAGAAAATAATTTCAACTTGCTTAGAGATTATAACAGACATTTATTTCTCTATCTGCATATCTTAAATAAAGGGGGCTTAAATTTTTTAATGGAAAAAGCTAAATCAATTGAATATTTTTAAAAAGTTTTCTGTTTCATCATGAAATTGTTTAATGAGAATAGGCCAGAAAGAATCTAGGAAAAAATCTCCAAGTTTTTGAAAACTAAGGATACGTCTAAAGATGAGCATGGATAGGGGAGAAGCAGCCCAATTTTCCTTTCTTAAAAATCCCATTAGTAAAAATAATACTAATGATTTTTTTTTCCAAAAGCAATTTTTTTTTTGTTATTATTATTTATTTATTTATTTATTCATCAAGGTCTTTTACAATCAGAGTTGGAGCATAATACTATGTTCCTCCCCTCCCTTCTGGATTTATGAGTTTCTGTTCTGGCCTTTATAATCATGAAAAAGATGAAATCACATAATAAGCTCATCACTCATCATAAAAGATATTTGTATTTGTATACATTTTTGAAGTATTTCTAGACGTACACTTAAGTGCTTTGAGAAGTGAGGACTAACCAAATTTGTTTTAGGATCACAAAAATGTATCCCAAGTAAATGTTCAGAAACATGGGTTTCCTGCTTCTGATGTTGAGTATGGGTCTTTCCAGTTCATGTGCTAGTTTTCTTCTGCCTTCTAATTATACTTAACAAGTGAGAGTAAAAGCTATATTGTAAGTACGCAAATAAGAGTTTTTGTATTATATATCTTACATTAAATAGATTAAACCAGAATGTTTTCAGTTGCAATTTTAGATTATTCTTGTAGGTTTGGGGTCATGAAGCTCTTTTGGTCTGTGAACGTTTATAATCTCAGTATTTTTATGTGGTTTAATTATATAAATTCTTTATAAATAAAACTAAGAGGAGGATGTTAACAATATGCCATTTCATGTTAACATTAAACCACTGTCCTTGCTAGCTGCAGGGTTAGTGAGAAAAAGCTAATAAATATTTGTGAGACAATGACAATCACTTCACAGAGTTCACTGAACAAAACAAAGTCCATAGAAGGCTGAAAGTATGAGATATTCTGAATTAGGAAAGAAAGGAGAATGCTATAAAAAAGTATATACAGAAGCATAGACAAATATGCATTTCAACAATACAAAATGCTCAAATACAAATGTGCTTTAATAAATGAAAACACACACACACACACACAAAATTACTTTATTTTGAATTAGATACACAGTTGATCTTCTGTAAGTTTGTAATTCTATTTGTTCCTTACTTAATTTGTTGAATGTCAGAAAGTATAAAATGAATTTCAGTCTGAATCACTAATAAGGGCAGAAATCCTTGTTCCATCTGAATTGCATTTTAGGTGGTTCTAAATAGTGAGCAAGTTTATCTTGCTTGTCTCCAGGACCGTAGTCCCTGAGTACATGGTCGCACTGAAAATGTACACAACTGGGGCTTACTTTTGGAGCAGTCTAGTTAGCAGTGGTGGTTTTCCTCAGGTGGGCGGCCAAACTCCACCACAACTGCTCTCTCACTCCCCCTCCTCAAAGAGGAACGGGGAGAAAATACGATGAAAAGGGCTCAAGGGTTGAGATAAGGATGAGGAGATCACGCAGTAATTATTGTGATGGGCAAAACAGACTCAGCATAGGGAGGTAGTAAGATTTATTGCCTATTACTAACAAGCTAGAGAAGTGAGAAACAAAGGAAAGAAACCAAAAGCACCTTCCCCCCCATCCACCCTCTTCCACCTCCTCCACCCGAGCAGTGCAGGGGAACGGGGGAATGGGGGTTGTGGTCAGTCTATAGCGCTTTTTCTCTGCTGCTCCTTCTTGGTCACTCTCGTCCCCTGTGCCGTGGGGTCCCTCCCACGGGATGCAGTCCTTGCTGAACTGATCTGGCGTGGGCTTCCCATAGGCAGCAGCTCTTCAAGAACTGCTCCAGATATGGGTCCGTACCACGGGGTCCATCCCTCAGGAGCAAACTGCTCCAACCTGGATCCCCCACAGGCAGCAGCTCCTGCCAGGTCACCCGCTCCTGCATGGTCTCCTCTCCATGAGCTACAGGTCCGGCCTGGAATCTACTCCAGCAGGGGTCTTCGACAGGCCGCAGTCTCCGTCAGTGCAGGTCCACCTCCTCCACTGTGGTCTCCTCCACAGGCTGCAGCATGGAAACCTGCTCCACCGTGGTACTCCATGGACTGCAGGGAGACCATGGCCCTCACCACAGGCTGCGGGGGACTTCTGCTACAGCGCCAGGAGCTCCTCTCCCCCTCCTTCTTCACTGACCTGGGTGCCTGCAAGGCTGTTCCTCACTCCTCTCACTCACACAGCTGCTGTGTGGCGCAGGGTTTTTTGTTTTTTTTTTTTTTTTTTCCCCATCTTAAATATGCTCTCACAGAGGTGCAAAACAACATCACTTATTGGCTCAGCTCTGGTCAGCAGTGGGGCCCTTACCAAACATGGGGCAGCTTCTAGATCCTTCTCACAGAAGCCACCCCTATGGCCCTCTGCTACCAAAACCTTGCCACATAAACCCACTACATTAGCTCTCTCTAATAACTGTACAGAGTACATATGATCCAGTCTCCCACTGTATGAACCCCTTCAAAAAGCCATCAGGGAGCTGCAATGCACCAAGCTTGGCTTCCTCTGAAGAGTTCTCTGACATCACCCATGTGCATGAACATGCAGGCACACCACAAGCATCACCTGACCTAATGAAACAGGAACTGGGTTCTTTAGATTTTTTACCTGAGAATGGTTCTCTACCTGCTGTTTAATTTATGTTTAGAGTGAAGACTGGAAACTGAAAACAATTGGTCTGTAACTGTTTGCTGGAAAGTCCATTGTTAAGTGGGACTTGTAACTTACTGTCCACAGTTCTGAGGATGTGATCTTCACATTGCCTAATGACAGGATTAGAGGTACAGTTTGAAATACATAAAGACTGATATGAAGAAAGCTAAAGACAGAAAATGCCAGGTTATGACTGAACAGAGCAGAACACCCCATTAAGGAGCCATTTAATTTTAACTGCAAATAATCTTCATGCTTGTTGGCTGTAAACATAGTTACCCCATTAAGAGTGAGGAGAGGATTAAAGATGAAAATTTAGATTGAGGATTACCAGGGTTTTGTTGCAAGTTCAGGGTTGTATGAGCAAGAGAGGATTGGTTCCAGATTAAGAAACCTAAATAAAACTTTCTGCAAATAAGCATTCATGCTATTTGTGCTGTCATTACATTAAAAGAAAGCTAGTCAAAGGAATGTTCAGATGTACAGCTTTCCAGGCTCTATTATTTAAATTGCCACTAACTATATTAACAACATTCTATATCTGTATTTCAAGCTGAGTCCTAGTCCTGCCAATATTTGTGTCCAATGGTTTGTATTTTTTCCCCAGTTACAGAGAAAGGGATCAATAGGGATTGAGTGTTACATGACAGTTATGGGGATGCTGGGGAATAAGAGTAGAGGGAACAAAAATGATTGTTGAAGTGTCTTTCATAATTAGTAAGGGAGATATTAGAATAGCTATTTGATTTTTTATAGTCTTTTTCATTTCATATATCATAGAATCATTAAGGTTGGAAAAGACCTCTAAGATCATCTAGTCCAACCATCCACTTACCACCAACATTGCCTACAAAACCTTATCCCTAAGTACCACATCTACCCTTTCCTTAAACACCTCCAGGGACGGTGACTCCTCCACTTCCCTGGGCAACCTGTTCCAATGAACAGGTATACATACCCTCTTCCAATGAACAGGATATATAATCATATCCTGTGATTAAGCTTAAAATTAGACATAGGAAAATGATAGGTTATTATACCAGAATATAGCTCTTATTATTTCATACTGAGATATAAAAAAACTAAAGGAAGGCAGCTAGCATTTTCTTGGATCCAATATTTTATAATCTATTTTTTAACAACAAGGAATCCTTTTGCTGCAGCTAGCTTTTGGGTGAAGAGCATTCTGTGAGCACATAGAAAGGGAGCCCTATCACATGGATAATGTGGCTGGCTGTAGCATATATTCTCCTTAGTAAAAAAGGTGACAAAGACCTTAAGGAATTCACACTTCATAAAATTTTTTGGGGGGGAATTAAAAGCCATTTAACACACTAGTTTGTATGTAGAAAATAAAAGTATTCCAATAATAATAACAATAATAATAATAATAATAATAATAATAATAATAATAATAAACCCACATAATTTCAGAATTAAATCCAATTTACAAATTGTAGTATTCGTTGAGAAATTTAGCTCAAAGTTTGAGAAAGCATTAATGGGCACAAAAAAAATGCATTATATCTGGACACTATAACCCATACAGATTATTATTCTAGGGATTTTTATTACAATATATATATTTATTTATTACTTTATTAAAAAGCCTTGTTAAAGCTCAGTTGGTTTCCTATAAAATTCATATGTAGTTCTTCAAATATATGTACTTCAATGTGTCTTAAGAGTATAAAGAAACCCTTATACCACTCAATCTGCAGGCAATGATTCATATTATACTTCAGTAATTAGTCACATTAATTACATTTTCTGGAGAGGAAAGGAGATAGGATATCAACGCTTTTCCTGTAGAATACAAACAAAACATACAAATTCTTTTAAGCTAGTAATCAACAGAACCATCAACATGTGCTTATTAGTTATATACTTATTAATATTCTCTCCCATTCGTGGTATTTTACTACTTGTTTAAGATTCATGTCAAGGTATTTTAGAACAGTAAGAAATGGCTATTACCAGGGACAAGGTGGTATCTCATAGGATTTTATTGTAATTATTCTTACTGCAATATTGCAACATATTTTTTCAATTGAATTACTGTTTATAAAGTAGGCATTTTTTAGGATCTGATATCCATCAGAAAATTTCACACTAAATTCAGTATACTTGCCTCAGTTTCAAAGCTTGTCTTTATTTTTTTTTATTTTAAATTTTTTTTTCCAGTTTACCCTTATCTAATCACCTGTATACCTAACCAGCTCTGGCTAATATTTGCCAGTTAGAATCTTATTTCTCAAAAGGATCAGCTTATTACGTTTGAAAAACAATTTTGGCAGCTTATTGTAAGTGAACTTGCAGTTTCTTGTGAGAGTCCCAATCCTCTGCTGAAAAAAAATGTCCTTAAGAAGAAGAAAATGTTTCTAATCATAGCTACACATTGAAATCACTGAAATATCCAAATTCAAAAGTGAAATGCAGGTTCTTCAATTGATAAATAAATAAATAAATAAATAAAAATAAGAAACCATTTATTTAAAGACGATTTTTACAGGAGAAGGATTTTTTTTTTTTCTTTAAAATAGCCGTCTGTTTTAAACGTTGGATTTCAATGCAATTTCTACATTTTCTCCAGTTTGTGAAAGCTTCGATAATGTCAAATCCCCAAACAGGTAACAGCTCCTTAGAACTAAAATGAAAACCTTTAGCCATGCCTTCTTCTTAGACTCAAAAGAGTCTGCACTTACATATTATCTTTTCTAAGGCATTTCTATAGAGTTTGAATTCATCCCAATTTCTGAAGCTTCCAGTCATAACAACCTACTCAATTAATTAATTAATTAATTATTTTTAAGGGGTTGGGGGGGCAAATCAAGTCTTCTTTATGAAGCTTTAGGCATTATCATAAAGAAGTCTTCCAATAGTCTTTCTCAATTTCATGTGTTTAATTGCAAACCAATCTTTTAATCCTATCTGAAAGTAATTGGGAGAAGATTCAGAATTCCTCTCTTAAAACAAAACAAAACAAAACAAAAACAAACAAAGAAAAAAAACCAAAGACATAGTATTTTTATTTTACAAATCATATACTTATGAGAACAATAATAGGAACCATCATGGTGAAAAGTTGGTAAAGAACTCTATTTTGAGACAGAAGTGTTAGAAGAAATGTCCACTCTACAAGTTTTATTTGAACTAGAAATATTACAACATCATTATTTCAGCTTCAACTGAGAAAATTTTCTTTACATCTACTAAACCAAACATTTCCTTTTATTTTTATTTTACACAAAATATGCTAGTCACGATATTGGAAATGTAAAACAACCCACAAAAACACAAAACAACATCAAAAAGCAGTTTTACTGAATTTTTTAGTGATTATATACTGTCATTCATTCATCCTTTCATTATCAGTATTTTTTCTCTTTTAAAACTAAGCAGTTCCAAGAGGCAGTGAAAAATTAACAAAAAATAATTAAAGAAAAAATTACATTCATCTGTGAAAAAATAGAGAACAAATATGATTGTTAGGTTATGAAAATTGTTTTCACCATTTTGACAAGTTATTATTTTATTCTATATTCATCTTTCTAAGAGCTTCTTAAAATATGCTATATGCCATACTCATTTGATATTTCTTGTTAGGAAGGTGGGGGAAAGGACACATCATTTTTGTCTAATTAAATGCCTCTTTTCGGTGTCTTATTTCAGTGACATTTACAAAAAAATCCAAGGGGAAATTTGGGTGAACATTTTAGAATGCAGACCTATTCTTTACTGTAGGGCATACAGAAATATACACATATGTGCAAATATTGGTAACAGAATTTTTCTCCAATCTGAATATTGTCAGTTCTGAACATCTTTGCATAGAACAATCAAAGTTAAAGTTAAAAACTTTGTAAATTTATACAAAATGGTATTTGATCAGAAGATATTTTGAAAGTGTGATTCACAGTAGATTGCTTATTTTTCAAATAGGAATTAGGAAATATACTCCAGGAGTATAATTATCTTGGAGTAATTCTGAAACTATAGGAGACAAAATAACACATTAAGCATTACAAGAATCAGAAATCATGAGTTATACTAAACTAAAATTCTAAACTAATAAACTAAAATACTAATTTTTAGTTTAATTATACTAAACTAAGATATAAAACTCTAACTAAAACTGTACTAAAATACAGAGACCTTAACTATCTTCAAATTTTGAGCATTATATTACTCAGTCTCCTTTGCCTAAATTGGAATATCTATTATGAAAACTATATGTTCTTGTAAATTCTTCATGAAGACTGTCACTTGTAGGCATGTTTTACAGTTTCTATGTGTATTTCAATATGCAAATATGCATAAAAATACAAGATATTATACATAAAATTATACATAAAATACACAAAATATTCAATATTCAATATACATATAATTATTTCAGAACATTTATTACAGGACTCTGGATATGCAGCATCTTGATTTAACAAATACACATCTAGAAGTCCAGAATAACAAATCCAAAAAGATCAGTTTCCTAAATCTTTCCAATATATTATGGTTGATTGAACTATACACAGAAGAATGTAATGGAATGTAATGCAATGCAATTGTTAAACAATAAAGCACTTCTATAACTTACAACAAACTCTAGTAAAAACAGTATGCATAGCACCAAAAAGAAAGATTTGGGATGATCTGCATTTAAAAGAAGAGCAATATATATATATTTTTGTTTGTTTGTTTGTTTGTTTGGGGGGGCAGGGCTATTAAGAAAAGGACTTATTTAATAATTCTGTTTACAGCTATAGCACTATGAAATGTAGAACATTATATTTAGGCACATTTAAAGAGAAAAATACGGACTGCAAGTGGGATTCCTAACTGGTGTGGTTGTGTGAGTAGTTTTACATGTATGTGTCATTCATTCAACAAATGTTTTTAAGGGCTTGTCATCACTGATTAAATCATTTCAACATTACAAAGACAAATTTAAATTGGTTCATGTTGTGTGTAAGAATCATCAACAATTCCAGTTAAAATCACTGATAAAAATATGTGACAAACCTACTTATACATTTAAAAAAAAAAAAAGAAAAAACTTTTTTTGGGGTGGAAGTAAGAAAATTTTAAGTTTCATTTATTGTTAGTGTGATCTAAGTCAGTTAACTACAATTGTTTTCAAGGTTCAGGACTGGAATGAATATATATACATAAAAGCAAATGGAGGCCAGATACACATTGTATTATAGAAAGAAGGAGTTTAGATTAAAATGAGGAGCTTATAACATGTTACATAACAGATTTGGAAATATCATACAAAACATTTAAAAGATTAAAATAATCAGTCAACTAGTCAGCAGTCAACTTTATTTTGGACAATTGATGGCAAGAATCTCAAGATCCAAATGACACTGCCATCATTAATACATGGAGACATTTTCATTTTCATAACTGAATAGAGGGAGACTTTGGCAATAAAGTGCTATTTTATTCTTCTCACTTTCTAAAGTTAATCAAACTTCTTAAATTCCTCAAAAATCTCCTGTTTTAACAGGAAAAAAAAAAAAAAAAAGAAAAAAGATTTGTAGTTTTAATACAAACATTTATATATTATATATATTATACATATTATATAATATTATATATTATATATACATATATATATATAATATATAATATTATATATTATATATACATTTATATTGCAGGTCTGTCTTTTTACAACAAAATTTTATTATCCATGTAACAGCAACTGAAAAGCTAGTTGGTATCACATGCCTCATTACCTTAACATATGGTAAAACAACTCCAAGGAATCTGAACAAAAGAGCCTTTACAGTGGAAATGTAGCCTCCACACCAGCAACAGGGGAGAAAGGTTAGCTTGCTGTGACAGTCTATGCTCATTGCACTGCAGAACACTTACTCTGTCTTCCACAAAATTTAAGCTAAGCTTTAGCTTAGCCTATATAGTTCTTAAGAAAATTTTGTAGATGGACATATGCACATACACAAATAAATAATTATAGATTGATATTAGGTATGTATTAGGTATGAAACTAGTATTTTCTTATTTTTCTTCAGGATGACAGAAAAAAAAAAAAGAACACTTAAGAAGGGGCAAAACAAAAGAAGAATGTAATTTTTGAATGTCAGCTAGGCAATAAAATAGGACATCAATAAAATAACATCATTTGAAACTACTCAAGTCATTTTGTCTTAGTAATTACTGGGGATAACTCAGAAAAAAACCTTAAATGAGCATTAGTGATATTATTCCTTCATTTTTGTTTTTCTATAGTTATATCTATGATGGTGACAGCAGCACTCATTGGCAGACAGCTTTCTTCTTTTATTATTGGGCAGAAAAGGAAGGTGGAAGAAAAGTAGAGAAAAGGAACACAAGTTCCAAATTCTTTAAAGCAAATTATTAAATATTTCTTGTCTCTAGTAAAATTAAAAGCAAGATATATGAAAGAGATTTTTTTTTTTCACCATTACAAATATCAATAGTTTTCAGAATTGGAACAATGAATGCCCTCCCTTGACAACATGTTTTGATTAAATGTTATATGTGACGTGTGTAAATGTTGTGGTGAGCAGGGGGTCAGCCTCTCCTCACAGATAACTAGTGATAGGATGAGGGAATGACATCAAGTTTTGCCACGGGAGGTTCAGGTGTGAAATTAGGAGAAATTTCTTCACAGAAAGAGTGGTTAGGCATTGGAACAAGTTGTCCAGGGAGGTGGTGGAGTCACTGTCCCTGGGGGTGTTTAAGGAAAGGTTGGATGTGGTACTTAGGGATATGGTTTAGTGGGTAATATTGGTTGTAGAGGGTTGGTTGAACTAGATGATCTTGAAGTTCTTTTCCAACCTTAATGATTTGATGTTTTCTGATGGTTTTAGTGCTTTTATTTTTCCCCCCGTTCTGTATCTCAGTGGAAGCCAAACATGAGCATCACAGACCAGGGTGATCTCACCACATTTATAAGCCTAATCCATGTTTCTGCAAACATGCAAACATATATCATGGCACTGTAGTCCCCTTTAGAGGAGGAGATTTTCTAGAGCAGACGTGATATTAAAATGATCAGAAAACATTTATTGGTATTTATGTGAATGTGTTCTCTGTCTTTTCAAAGACCTCATGAAAAGTTAATGCAAAGACTTTCTGAAAGTAAAATAATATTTCTTGAAGAAGAAAGATTGCTTTGAAGCCTTCCTCAGAACCTATTGTAAATCACTCATCAACATTTTACTGTATTTGAAAGTACTAACAATGTGTAATTGTTGAAATTCCTTGATATAATTCAAATAGAAGATCACCAAAGACATGTATCAGTTCGAAATACAGTTTTGAAGTCATGTTCAGTACTTTGAAGAAGAAGATTCAGCTCCACTAATTTTTCGGGGTAAATCACCGACATTGAAAATCAATGTGAATAAAGCAGGGAAGGAAGTGACATTTATCTTGTCTTTGCTAGGCTGATCTTAGCATTCTGCATAGCCTTTATCTATTCTTTATCTGAGGGTTCAAACACGTTGGTATCCTTCCTGATTTTAGCTCAAATAATTATAAACATATTAGTCATTGTTATACTTTAATTTCTATGGTTATTGATTTTTTAATTACACATAGCAAAAGTAAAACAGCCTTTTTCCCTTTTATCTCTACCATATTTGATCATCTGTTTCTGTCCTTTATGAAAAACTGTGTAATTAAACATAAAAAAAAAAAAAAATTACATATGTAAATGCATTTCTCTGGATTGCTGAGGATGAATTTAGCACACGACACTAATTAACCACATTGGTACTGAGAGG
Source organism: Cygnus olor (assembly GCF_009769625.2). Lineage (NCBI taxonomy): Eukaryota > Metazoa > Chordata > Aves > Anseriformes > Anatidae > Cygnus > Cygnus olor. The sequence goes on along the minus strand of NC_049170.1, from coordinate 102,423,711 downwards.
AAAGGAAAAAAGCATGCCTTTTTTTTTTTTTTTTTTTTCCAAAAGCAATACAGAAAAAGTAGAGTAACATGTTAGAGGTTCTAAGTTCTGACAGAGGTACAGAAAAATACAAAAGTAAAAGCTACTGGTTTTGACTGTTTCCTTCTTTCTCCAATACATGCTTTCCGTTCCTTAACCTATTAGTTTTGTCTAATCCATATTAATTTCTCCCTGTCTGGATTTCCAAGACTTTGAACAGATACAGCCACAGGCTATACACATCATTCCCACCAGGTTACACACAAGAAATGTAAAAACTTGGTTTCACTAGCAACATAAGATTTCGCATGCAGAATTTGAAAATAAACCCTTGCTCAACGTGCTGGGAGAAGGACAACATGGACCATTGGGGTGCCTTCCACAGAAAGACTTGCTGGACTGACAAGTTCACTCAACTCATAACCATTAAATAATCTCTGAAAATGACTATAAAAACTTGCTAAATAGTAAAACAACACAACACACAAATACAAAAATAAATCACATTCAGTAGTACTGACAACTTCTAGTATTTGTATCCAGATAAACTCAAATTCAACAGGTAATTTATTGACGTAATCTTTGAGGTACACTATCCTCTTGACTCAGTCATTTCCTCCAGCACACCCATGCTTCTAAGGACATGATGAATGCTGCAGGCAAGACTGAGCTACACATTTATCTTGGTATCTGAAAACCTTCCTATGTGTATGTAGAAAAATGTACGCTCAAAGACCATGGTATGAACTGACCTAGCATTCTAGTCCATATATTCAATAAGTAACACAGTTCCATTTCATTGCCTCTTATTAAGCACAAGGTACAGTTTTATCCTTGAAGAAGTCTGAATCCCACTCCCCACCCTCCCACCTCACCCCCCCCACCCCCCCAAAAAAAAATGGAAGAAGAAAATGGATGAAGGTTTCCTTGCTAAGGAAATATTTGACCTATTTCCATCCTCCATGCATCCTCCTTCCAAAGAAAACATTATCAATAGGAAAAGACAAAGCTATAACAAGATGAGCCCACAATTTTGGTTTTGAAAAGCATTATAATAGCTATCAATGCTAACAGAATTGCTACCCATATTTCTTAAAATAAGCTTAAAAATGTTTTAAGCTTATAATTTGTTAATAAAAGCTTAACAAATATATAAATATTCCCTTTTCCTTTGACAGCTCTGGACTGATGGTACAAGGGAATCATAATATAGAAGAGTCAACAGTCAAAAATATACAATATGTTTTCTTAAAGTAAGACAAATGCAATGATGAATTAGATCATTCCTTCACTTGCTGTCATAAGTGATGGGAGGGTACAGATAAACAGTCTCTTTAATATCAGTCCTGACTGGATTAGCTTATTCAGACCTCAAGAGAATGTACTAAGTTTCTCTGTACAGGCAACCAAATAACTGCAGAACATTGCGACTTTCACTCACTACTGAGTTGGGCTGTCTTTGAACATCATATCCCATTTATTCCTCCCTAAGTTATACATCTGCAATGTCAGCACTTTTCCCATCAACTTGTATGAAACTAAAGGCAATGAAATGCACAGTGATTTGTTAAATATGTCCTATAAGCAGAGATTATGATGCCATCATTGTGTGTGCACTCCACATTACTCATGCAGCATGTATATAAATTACATTGTCATCATGAACTTCTTTCATACACTTTGTTTGTCCTTGCTGTCTTAAAATACACACTGGCTATCACTCAAAGCTGAAGGAAATGTCCTACAAGGTCATTCAGTGCAAAACAGATGTTCATATAATTTATGGCTATAAACATAGGCTTGTGCTTTATTAGACTAAATATTAGGTAATAAATTATAGGAAATATTATCTTTCAGGAGGTTAATCAACCTGACTGTATGATGTGTCATTTACTTTACTGTTCAAGGTTTTAGATATTTTATTTAGATATTGTGGTTTTAGTAAGGTGTTCTTTTAACATACACAAAATGAGTGTGGCTACAACATTTTATATACTACAAATGTTACAGTAACTGCAATTATCCATCAGGATATTAACATGAGCAAATTATTTATAATCTTTCTTGTGTAGAACTGGAAAAAAAAAAGAAGTTTTAATTGCCTTTTCCTACCCTAAAATTTATGGAAAGAATTATTCCTGAATAAGTAGTAAAAACATAAAATTGAAAATAGGTTACCTTACCCTTAAGAGTTACCTGAGCCTTACCTCTTAATACTTTATTGCTTTTTTCCTCTTAAAGAAACCCCTCCCTCTCAAAATGGTGTATTATTTAGAAAATTATTTCCAATAATGTTACACAAATGTTTTCAACCAATTTAGAATACACAAAATCCCAACAATTACTGAAACATCATGTGTAGTGTTAACCCAAGGGTGTTACTAAGCTTCCCCATACGAGGCCAATATATGAAGTCAAGTGGAGAAAGGACAGGCTCATAGCTGATGTCCCTTCAGTCACTCTGGTTTAGTGAAAAGACGTGGCATCTGATATGAAGCGGCCACAGGAGCTACTTATGCAGCAGCTTCCAATACGACACAACCCAATGTTGCAGCACAGTTAACAAAGGCTGCGTGTGTGAAGTTCTGCCATTTTTCTCCTGCTATAAAATGACATATGCCAGGAACCTCTGGTTAATCTGTTTTCTTGTAGCACAGCAGGAAGCTGTGCACTATGGATCTAACTGAACTGGAAGAAAAGTACATATGCATACACATACGTGGTTATTTCAAATTCTAAACACTCAGTTGTTAGTACAAATATACAACGCAAAAATATGTCATGGCATAAACCATAGCAGGAAATCCTACACTCACCATTCAAGACTTAATAGGCTCTTTTAAGAGATGAGAATACTGTTTCTTAGTTTGTAAAAGTTAAGCACTTTCTAGTCATCTCTAAATTTAATTTGAATTTAATTTCTTGACTGAGGGGCATTGGCCAGCTTTATCTAGGATATAAGAGATTTTCAAAGCAAAAATCACAATGTAATAGACCTGAAGTGAATGCAGAAAACTTTGACAAACTTCCAAGAAATGCCTTCATCACATTTTTAATTCCTAGTATAACAAAATCATTATTTCAGAAGAGTTTGTTCTGCCTTAGGTTTTGACATGGTCCTATACTGTTTAAATAAGCCCCAAATTTAATTCCTTCACCTATCAGTGAAGGAATTAAAATATAGTGTATAAGAGCATATGAGATGGTTTCCTATGGGCATTTCAAATGTGGCTGTTCTGTCCTTGCAGCCCTACCAAGAAAAATGGTGATATTCAATGTATAAAAGTAGCCAAATGGTTTACTGCTTCTTACCACCTTTTTGAAAAACATGGGACTATGTTTTATAAACCCATAATTCAAAGACCTTACTCAAGGATTAATCTGTTAAGTGTAATCACTATCTGTTCTTGCAGATGTGCTTCCTCTGACAATTTTTATTTGTCAAAAAAAATTGTCAAAAAAAAAAGAAAAAAAAAAAGAGATTTTCTGTGATATTTAAGGACAGTTCTCTTCCACTCTTTTTACAGGTGTACCAATAGTAAACCAAAGCTCTCTTACTTTCTATATATGCAGAAGTGAATTCAAGTAGGGATGTGCATGGTGATGGAAGCGAAATTTTATGACTTTGGACCTGTTAGGTCAGTCCTTCAAAGTCATTCAATATGCACATAGAAACATGATGTTCTTGACAGGTCCTTCTTATAGATTACAAGGTTAAGAAAAGTAGAGATGACAATGCAAAGAGTCTGCTTCAGCTTCTGCTTGTACATTGAGAAGACAAAAGTCCAATCTCATTCACTTTCAGGCTTTTCTGTATACTGTGCATACCTGTCTTCAGTATTAGGAAGAATTTATTTTCACCTCCACCCCACATGTAATGTAACTAGGAGAATCTTCTTAAATATAAAATGTTTACATGATGGATTAAGATGGGGCATATTCAAAAAGATATGAATAAACTAGAAAGAATTAATCTGCCAAGTTTCATTCATTTTCATTGATTCTCTATTTTAATGACAATTTTAGATCATTTGAAGCAATTTAGGGTATACAAAGTGATAAAGTGATTCATAATCATTTTGCAGGCTCCCTTGAGAACTAGAATCTTTATAACATTACCTGGACTACTATCAGTCATACCATTGTAATATATGAAAGTACTGACCTTTTTACCTTTTTTTTTTTTTTTCCATATAAGTGTTATTTTAGATTTTCAATTACTTAATTTACTTTAAAAATCTGGCTTTGGGGTGAATACCCAACATTTTTGAAAGCTCAAGCCCTTTTGTCTATTAGCTTTTCCACTTTCAACTTTGTGGAGAGACAATGACTGTGTTTGAAACATGGTATGTAATGCTAGCTTCACAAAGAGTATAATAGGGACCATAAATTACTGCCTGAATTGTAAATCTTTAAGAGTAAAACCACACTTTTATTTCTTTATTTAATCTTTAAATTAATCTAATTTTTCCATAAATGATAAATTATATTTACAGAAATTTTATGGCAAAATTGGGCTATTTTCAGCTTTACTTTGTATGTGCTCATGGTGAAGAATAATAACTTGGAAAACAAAGTTTTGCTTCAATAGTGAAAACAAAGTTAAAGTGTTTGTTCAAATGTTAGCTTTTGGTCGATATGTAGTTAAGCAGAATCAAAGAATCACAGAATCATTTAGGTTGGAAGAGACTTCCAAGATCACCTAGTCCAACCTATGACCTAACACTAACAAGTCCTCCACTAAACCATAGCAGATGAGATGAGATAGAGCCTGCATATGGTTCTTTCAATAAACATTATGTCTCATCTAGAAAACAAACAAACAAACAAACAAACCAAAACAACTTTAATAGTACTGCAGCTTTCATTTCTGTGACAAATAAATTTTCCAGACTTGAACTCATAAAATCATATTGCTACAGTAAAAGACTTTTTTTAGCTAATCTGGTTCTGCACACAAGATTCCTACAGATAAGTATTTTTAGTAACAGAAACCTTGCAGTTTATAATACCTCTAAGTAGGTATTTTAAATGGGAATAGACATCACTGAGAACTGCTAGTACAGATCAAAAACTTGGTTATGATCCTTGTTTGTTTGTTTGCTTGTTAAAGCCTTTTCTCTCCACATATGAGTGTCATATAAAAACACAGACAAATACAATTCTTTTTATTGAAAAGAAGGGTAGTAAACAAGCCAGTCTCTCTAAGAATCCAGTTACATAACTACATAATTTCAGATATCAATTATTAAAATAGGAATGGATTCCACATTTATTGGTTTATCAGAACAGTGCAGAAACCATATTAAGGGTAAATTCTTACCTATTATTTTAGTAACTACTAAAAAAAGAAATATAGTAGTATGTGTCACATAATAGTAAAAAATATTAATTAATATAACTAATTTATACCAAGAATGTTACATCAGGGCTGTTTCTCTCCCATTTTCTCACTCCTCTCTCCCAGCTGCTGTTGCACAGCAGATTTTTTTTCCCTTTCTTAAATCTGTTCTCACAGAGGTGCAACCAGGGTCACTCACTGGCTTGGCTCCGGTCCTTTTGGAAGCAGCTGGAACTGGCTTTTATCTGACATGGGGCAGCTTTTGGACTCTTCTGACAGAGGCCACACATGCTATCCTTGCTACCAAAACCTTGCCATGTAAGCCCAATATATATAGATGTTATAGCCCACATATATAGATGTTGCAAGAATTAAACAGGTAACAAAAAATGGAATAAAATTTACAGTAACTGAATTAAATTCCATCGATTAATCTTAAAGAGTAGGACAAACTGTCATATTGATTAAATTACTGGTCATTGGAATAAAAAAGTAATCACATCTATTTTCTTCTAATAAGATGAGGTAAAAGTATAAATATGAAAAATATGAAACATTTTTTTTTAAATGTGTAGTATCATTTTCTTACTATGGGTGAAGAACATTTGGTATCAGAACTATAATAGTAGCTATTATCAACTCTGTATTGCTATTTTTCATTTGATTAAAAAATGGTATAACACAAGTTAATATAAAACCCAAGTTGATACAAGATGTACATATACATATATTTAATAGATTTAAGTGCATTTTGTATTCAGTTGTGACTAAGCAATATCAAATTTACCTTTCTAAACTATCATGCTTCTGGTTTGCTCTACTTCTTGGCAAGTCAAAAATTCGTTATTTTACTTTTAACGCAGAGCTACAAAATTAAATCATCAACCCAACATGTTCAAAAGCATCGAAGCTCAATATGTTAATTCCTAGATACTACTAAACATTGAAAAATAAGAGGCATTTATGTAAATTGTCTTTGATGACAATGTAAGAAATTAACATTGAGTTGAAAAATGCTTACGTAACTGATTAATTATGCCTTAGTTGAACCTATATGTGGTCAAGGACTAAGACCTGAAGGAAGGTATTATATTTTTCTCTGTCTGTTGTTCCATAGAACAGCAGTGATTAAACTATGTGAACTGACTGAAATATCTGCATTACGTATTATCTATCTAAAAGAAGCTGAACACACAGTTTCTAAAGCATTATTTCAATTTTTAATTATTGCTCCTTCTGGGCAAAGAGCATAAAACACAGTAAGTAAACACAGTAGAATATTATGTAATGTTCTGAATGTACTATAAATTCCAGCTATTGCTGGGAAAATTTCCTTTATTCTATATGAAGTGATCTAAAATACTTGTTAAAAAATGTAATCATACATCCAGGCATTTAATTTTTCTTCTTTTTGTCATAAGCAGAGTGGTCCAGTATAATTTATACACAAGAATATTGAGGGGATGAGATCTTGCATTATAATATGTTAGTAGGGCATAGTTTCTCGTTGGCATAGTTGCTGCATTGGACTGTCTGGTGATATAGATTTTAAAATTTTGAATTTATAATTAAGTTGAATGTTAATATGCAGGTCAAACAGGTCAGTTATGTTCCTGTTTTGGTTTTAAATTTTTAGCCCTACTGAGAACAGATTTTATTCACAAGGAGTTTTATGGAAAACAGAAACATCACCATTATCTATAGATCTCAAATTGAACATATATCTTTCACTCTCAAAACCTCTAAACCTTCGAATCTGTCAGTGTTCAACACAATCCAAAATGTATTTGACAGATGAGAGAAGTACGAGACAGCTTTTGTTAATTGCACAAAACACCATATTTGGGGATTATGATGATTTCTAAGGACAAAATATTGTTCTTAAATAATAATTAATCATTGCAAATTCATTGTCCTAAGATAAACAGAAAGGGTCATCAAAGATACCCAAAATTAGTCTTGGAAAAAGCAAGAGAATAATTTTACTCTTTCCATCTCCCCCAGAAATAACTCTACTTCCATCCTTTGTACATAGAATTCTTTCATGTTTTCGTCTCAGATTTAATTTTCATTTATTTTCAAAAAGGAGTTGAATAAGAGATTTGGAGCCAAAAGGCATAGTTCAAAATACTTCTTTCACAACACGGACTAACAGGATAAATAGATTAAGACTAATGTATATACTAGATATCTAGAGTAACTGTTTTAATGATCATTTTGGAGGCTTGTATTACCATTCCTAAGGAGAATTCGATAACTGCAGATGTTTACATGTAATTGATACGTATAAAGTGAAGTTTCTACTTAATAAATATAGAGAAGTCTATGAAGCACAATGCAACACAAACTATTTCTAACTAGCTTGGTAGGCCTGTTAGGCACAGAAGTAACATAGCACATTAGCTACACTCATGAAGTTCTGGGACAGAAGTTAAACTTGTTTATCACTAGTCTGGGAATTAATTCAGTGTTCATAACGCATGGATACTGTGAAAGTATTTCCTTAGATTATCAATGAAGAATGATAGATGACCCATTGTAGTTAATATATAGATATATATATAATAAAATATGGATATATTATTTATCAAACTTGAAATTAACATTCAAATAAATCAATTACTAGACACAATTCCTTCTGATCTTCTTGGCACAAAGAAAAGGTGCTGTATTTCTTAAGTAATTTAATGAATAATTTGTTGTCTACAATTGTAGATTGAATAATATGCAAATGACTGATACAAATAAATTACATTAATTATGTTTGGTTAGTGTATTATCTTTATAGAATATTGTTTTCCTTTTCACATAGAGTAGACAATATATTTTTATTGGAAGAAGAATAACTATTAAGCATGCCAAGTTTCTATCAATTCCTAGTTTGAATCTCATTAATAATCATATGATATCAAAAGTTACACTATTATTTCATCAGAAGCACTTGAAAGATGATACTGTAACAAACTCTTTTCATCTACAGACTTTAATCATTTTACATCAGACTTCCAATCAAGGCGTAGCTAACCATCAAATGATCCTTTTGTGACCAAATCCATGGCTTATCAGTACTTCTGTTTCTGCCTCTCTTCACTTTTTGGATCATTAGTGTTTTTCTTCTCCCCAGTGTAACCCAAATTTAAATTGAATTCCAAGCCCTTGGATGTCTGGAGTCTCCCTTGTCTCCAGACATAAGATCTTCCACTATTATTGCTCAATAGTTCTTGTCATTTACAAGGGAAAGGAAAGGAAAGGAAGGAAAGGAAATGGAAGGAAAGGGAAGGAAAGGGAAGGAACGGGAAGGAAAGGAAAGGGAAGGAAAGGGAAGAAAGGGAAGGAAAGGGAGCGAAAGGTAAGGAAAGGAAGGAAAGGAAAGGAAAGGAAAGGAAAGGAAAGGAAAGGAAGGAAAGGAAAGGAAAGAAAGGAAAAGGAAAGGAAAGGAAGAAGGAAAGGAAAGTGTAGGAAAGGAAAAGGAAAGGAAAAGGAAAGGAAAAGGAAAGGAAAGGAAAGGAAAGGAAAGGAAAGGAAAGGATTTTCAGTCCTTGACCTACTCTACATTCCAGTCCAGCTGTCTATGGGCAGAAAAGGTCCACATAAGCTCTCCTTTCCATTTTTTTCCTCCTTTTTATCACATCTCAGAATTTCCCAAGCTGTAGCCAAGGACTACTGTCAAGGAAGTCAATACCTTTTCTGTTTAGTCCATGTCAGACTTTCTTATTCATTTACTTATAGGAGGACCTTATTCTAACTTCCTTTTGCTGTTACAGACACAGGTCTATATAACTCACAGCATAGAACCATAAATTACTACATCAAGAATTCATGAAAATTATCTCAAGAATTTGTTTAGGATAGCAGGACATAAGCTTTGCATCAATTTTGCCACCAGAACTAGTTAATGAAATAGTCACAAAAAATGTGGGGAAGAAGTACTTCTAAAAATAGAATAATATGCTACTTTGCAGATATGGATGTAACGAACACAGTAGCTTCTACGTAAATGCTGAACTATGCAACTATATTTTACCGAGACAAACAAAAAAGATATTCTACAATAATATTACTATGTTGCATGCAGTATATAACATATTCATTTTATGTACAAAATATGAATATTCTACATAAAGTATGTATCTTAATTAATGTTGATATCTAAATATCACTGTCAAATTACTGGGAGTCTGTTATTAATAAGGCTGTTATTCATAAAAATCGGTAATGAAAATACAAGGAAAGAAAATCTAGCCTTTGTTATGGTTCCATTATTCAAAGAATATTTTAAAGTATGTTATTACAATAACATTCTTAAGCATTTGGTTCAGAATACTGCATTTCAACCTGTTACTGTGCATAATATTTATTTATTTATTTTTTGTGCACATTTTAACAAGCCATGTTGTAAACTAATCACCACTAAAGCAGATGGAAGTGGTTTTGCCCTGTGAATATTAAGATTCCAAACAATATCTTCAGCCTTGTTTAAACTCCCTTTTGGTGACATGTCTATTTCTCCCAATCTGTTTGCCCTAACCTCTTATGACAGCCTGGATGTCAGCCCTGTAAATGTACAACCTGTTCCTCACTGCTGGTGTGGGAACTGATTGGCAAGTTATATCACATGGGAGAAACCTGGCACCGATGTCCTGCTCGGGAGTAAGCCCAAAACAGCTGACCCAGGCCTGGTAGCTAAAAATTGTTGAATTGCTGGGCTAAGGAAAAATAATAATCATAGAAACAGTTACTACTAACTCTGTGAACTAGTTATTCTGATCTGTTTATTAATATCATAATGAGTATCATTATGAATTTTTACTGAGATTGTTGGGCTTAAAAGAAACTCCTAATTCTTTATAGCTGTGGCAAAGTGCTCTCTTTAAGACAATATAGTGATATTTTAATACATTAATGCTGGTAAACATGTAATACATTTTGTAATAGTTCTTTAAGATTTCTGACATCAAATAATATTTCTAGATAGCGATACTACCAAGACACAATGCCTCTAACTACCCTTCATAAAGGAGAAAATTGTTTGCATCATTTCACTGATGATATTAAATCTGATTTGTTTATCAAATATGTAGAAGACCTTCAGCATTTGGCAGCTAAATGTAAGGATTAACATTCTAGAATGGTTGCTGGAATGGCTCAAAAAACAACAAAAAACTCAGGTAATTAAACATCTAAGCAAAAAAGCTTGCTTGGCAGAAATCCAGTGCCTATATATTAATTCAAATAGCCATTATAGCAACTTCCTTTATTGCTGTTCTCATGAGATCCAACAATAAAAGTAACAAAGTTGTGCCAACTGTTCTGTACTGGGATAATGTGTTACAGACAGAAAAATAAGGCATGAAATATCATCATTCCTGCCATAGGAATATATATCCCCTATATATAAAAATAAAATTTGTTTGTGCTTTATTTTTAAACCATAACAGTATTCTGTGCCACTATTAACTTTTTCAGTCTATGATTGACAGAGCAATTCCCTAGTTATAGTAAAGCATGCCAAACAGAAAAAATCAACAAACAAAACAGAAGCATCACTAGGAATATGTACTCTTGGAGAAGGACCAAAGGGAGTGAATAAAGTTTAGTTTTGACCCTTTTTGAGACACAAAGATATGTTAAATAACTTACAATACCACCCTTCCAAATATTTACAAAGTTATTACTAAACTGAATTTTTAATAAACTTAGGAAAAAGGAAAAGAATACTAAAAAGTGTCCATCTAATTAGTTGACCCTATCCCTGTTTTGAAGGAAATGCTTGAAGATGATCTCTATTCTCAACTTTTGAAACCTTATGGCACTGCAAAAAGAAACATGACTACGCATCTAGAATATCTGTCTTCACACCTCCTCCCTTCTTTTTTGTCTCTAAGGAACTGGAATCAGGGAAAGAGTATCCATGGATTTTAAGAAATGTATGTGCTTTCACATAAGAACAATAAAAGAAAAAAAAGTCTGATTTTTTTCTTTTTCTTTCCTAAATGTTTATAAATAGTAAATGACTTAGGAGTACTAGTACTATGGCATAACTGTACTTATTAGACTTCATAAGTAAGTCCAATAAGATATATTATAAATGTATTTCTTATAAAGGTTTTTATAAAATCAGGAACTGAGCAGATCTATTTCACTGTCTTCAACTGGGTTTCTCTTTGGAAGTTTCCTGTATTACTCTTAATATAACACATATTTTAAAAGACAATAGCTTAAAGTTGATTTAGAAATTGTTAGATTTCCAAAGCTTATCAACCACAATTAGTCTCCACGTCTTTTGCATGTCTTGGCACCTGTTTAATACACAAATTCTATATTAGTTTGGGAGTATTATACAGTAACAATCCTGAAGTGCTCTGGTTGGATTTAATCAGTGTGTTTATTGCAGGAAATTTTTATTTGCTAGTGTACCTTGTTTATAAATATTTCACTATAAAAAAAAAAACAAAGAAATCTCTTGCAAAATGTTCTTTGAAAGTAAGGCAGTGTGATTTAGGAGTTAGGGAGCTGGCTAAACAACATATTGTTCATATGATACTCTAAAGCACACAAAATGTGCCCCTGTGTAGGGGAAAACGGATCCTAGCCGAGGAGCTGGCAGGGCTCATTGAGAGGGCTTTAAACTAGGAAAGAAGGGGGATGGGGCTGAAATTAGGCTTGTTGGAGCTGTACCAGGGGGAACAATGGCAAGGCCAGGGGAGAAGGCAATGGCCCAAATGAAGTGCATCTACACTAATGCACGCAGCATGGGTAACAAACAAGAGGAGCTGGAAGCCATCGTGCAGCAGGCAAGCTATGACTTGGTTGCCGTCACGGAAACGTGGTGGGACCACTCTCATGACTGGAGTGCTGCAATGTCTGGCTATAGGCTCTTCAGAAGGGACAGGCAGCACAGAAGGGGTGGTGGTGTGGCTCTCTATATTAGAGAGTGTTTTGATGTTGAGGAACTTGAGGCTGGGAATGATAAGGTTGAGTCTCTGTGGGTTAGGATCAGAGGGAAGGCCAACAAGGCAAGCATCCTGGTGGGGGTCTGTTATAGACCGCCGAACCAGGATGAGGAGATAGATGAGGAGTTCTACAGGCAGCTGGCAGAAGCCGCGAAATCATCAGCGCTTGTTCTCGTGAGGGACTTCAACTTCCCAGACATATCCTGGAAGCACAACACAGCCCAGAGAAAGCAGTCTAGGAGGTTTCTGGAGAGCGTGGAAGATAGCTTCCTGACGCAGCTGGTTAGAGAGCCTACCAGGGGAGATGCCCCGCTAGACCTTCTGTTCACAAACAGAGAAGGACTGGTGGGAGATGTGGTGGTCGAGAGCTGTCTTGGGCAGAGTGACCACGAAATGGTAGAATTCTCTATTCTTGGCGAAGTCAGGAAGGGGACCAGTAAAACCGCTGTCTTGGACTTCCGGAGGGCTGACTTTGAGCTGTTCAGGACACTGGTTGGCAGAGTCCCTTGGGAGGAGGTTCTGAAGGGCAGAGGAGTCCAGGAAGGCTGGGCACTCTTCAAGAAGGAAATCTTAATGGCTCAGGAGCGGTCTGTCCCCACGTGCCCAAAGACGAGCCGGCGCGGAACTAGACCGGCCTGTCTGAACAGAGAGTTGTGGCTCGAGCTTAGGAGAAAAAGGAGGGTTTATAATCTTTGGAAAAGAGGGCAGGCTACTCAAGAGGACTATAAGGATGTTGCGAGGCTGTGCAGGGACAAAATTAGAAAGGCCAAAGCTCATCTGGAGCTCAATCTGGCTACTGCCGTTAAAGATAACAAAAGAAGTTTTTACAAATACATCAACACAAAAAAGAGGACTAAGGAGAATCTCCATCCTTTACTGGATGTGGGGGGAAACTTAGTTACAAAAGATGAGGGAAAGGCTGAGGTACTCAATGCCTTCTTTGCCTCAGTCTTTAGCGGCAAGACCAGTTGTTCTCTGGATACCCGGTACCCTGAGCTGGTGGAAGGGGATGGGGAACAGGATGTGGCCCTCACTATCCATGAAGAAATGGCTGGCGACCTGCTACAGCACTTGGATGTACGCAAGTCGATGGGGCCGGATGGGATCCACCCGAGGGTACTGAGAGAACTGGCGGAGGAGCTGGCCAAACCGCTTTCCATCATTTATCGGCAGTCCTGGCTATCAGGGGAGGTCCCGGTCGACTGGCGGCTAGCAAATGTGACGCCCATCTACAAGAAGGGCCGGAGGGTAGACCCGGGGAACTATAGGCCTGTTAGTTTGACATCAGTGCCAGGGAAGCTCATGGAGCAGATTATCTTGAGTGTCATTACGCGGCACTTGAAGGGCAACCAGGCGATCAGGCCCAGTCAGCATGGGTTTATGAAAGGTAGGTCCTGCTTGACTAACCTGATCTCCTTCTATGACCAAGTGACGTGCTTGGTGGATGAGGGGAAGGCTGTGGAAGGGATCTACCTTGACTTCAGTACGGCTTTTGACACCGTTTCCCACAACATTCTCCTCAAAAAACTGGTTGCTCGTGGCTTGGACTGGCGTATGCTTCGTTGGGTTAAAAACTGGCTGGATGGCCAGGCCCAAAGAGTTGTGGTGAATGGAGCCAAATCCAGTTGGAGGCCAGTTACTAGTGGAGTCCCCCAGAGCTCAGTGCTGGGGCCAGTCCTCTTTAATATCTTTATCGATGATCTGGATGAAAAATAAGGAAATGCTTAGAAAGCCTATTATCTTGCTTCCCTTTTGGGAATGTATCTTAGCTATCATTTCCCCCAGAGAGAAGAACCACTGAGTGAAGAAACAAATTCTCTTAGCCTTTGTCCATTTATCTTGATACCAAAAAGAAAACAGATTACTGAAATTCTGCAACGGTGGGTTTTCATTACAAAATGGAGTCCTTAGTTTATCATCAGAGACAGCTCAGAAAACAAGAAATAGTTCAGGGCTAGGCATCTGGTGAGAACAGAAGGGCAGATGGGGCAAAGATCATCATCAGAAAATTTGGCAAAGATATTTAATTTTGTATGTATTTATTTTAAATGCCCAAACTCAGAACTGTGTAGAAGTGAGCATCTGGGAAGAGACAGATGGGGGTTGGGGAAAAGGTACAGCTGCCAAAACCTTAGGAAACAACAGAGTAACTTCTGGAGAGACTGCTTGAAAGAGAAAGTGAGGAAAAAAGAGAGATGAAAATATAAATTCAGTAAGTTATATGGAAATAGAGAATACAAATGGGAGGTTTAAGTTCTGCATTGATGAAAATGAGAACTGCATCCCTCCTGCTATTTAGACTGTGAAAGAATCACATTAAAAACTGCCCTCTGTGTGAGGTGATAAAATATTAGATTTCTACTCTCTGCTTAAATCAAAGTGAGCTCTTAACTGGCTAAGAGAGTGTCCTAACCACTAGGACAAAATTCCCTTGCACGAACACTATTAAAGTTTCCAAAAGCAAGCAGTGTCAAAAGCACAGAACGAGAGAATACAATAAACTATATATTATGATGCGGTTGTTAGAGAAATCTTCTCAAAGTGACGTATTTGCATTCAGTTAAAGGATTACAAAACTTGGTTCCCAACATCCTTTGATAATGCGTTAAATAGAACTGTTAATTGAAATGGAATATGGCCATTCTGCAAACTGGCAAATCTAAGCACGCTTATGAGGCTTCAGTTGATTTATTCCAAATTTTTATCTGTATCTTTTGTTTCAGTTTTAAGTACCAGGAATGGAGGGGAAAACAAACAAACAAACAAACAAAAACCTTAAGTTTAAAAAAAAAATAAATGAAAAGATTCACTGGTAAAAATAATAATAATAATTTTCTGAACATGATCTGACAGACAAGAAAGTCTTAAAGAAGGCATAAGGCTATAATAGTTGCAAGCTTTGTTTCTAATGTTATCAAATAAACTATGCTGGCTGTGTTTGGATACCTGGGGTCAAAGTAATCAAGAGATACTTTTGCAATATCCATAATAAAACTACCCTGGAAATCCCAGTAGAAGAGAACGGAGCTTCTGTCCAGGACAGAGCACCTCAAGGAAACAAAACAAAAATTTGACATAAATGAGCAGGAGTTTTCATGTCAATATTTCTGTGATAAGTAAGTATAGATGCAATCACTCTTCTGTGTTACACACATAATCCCTACCCTGTGTAAATTTATCAGCACCATGCTTGAATGGAAGAAGCAGCTATTAGTATCCTGTACTAGGATTGACAAGGTTTCAGTCACTACAGTTATGGGAGCCCTATGGATTGTAAAGTCAGGTTTGTGTTAAGCCAAAAACTAGTCAGTTTATGCATAGAATCATCTACCTCTGATTTGCACTCCCAAAACTGCTAGAATAACAGGAATTATGTGCCTCATCCACAATAACTTTTTTAATGGTGCACTTCAAGAAAACTTTTTCTCTTACAGGAGAAGCATAACTGCAGGCATCAGTATGAATATGAAGCTTACATAGCCACAAGAAATTATTTAGCCATTCCATGGTGCAGCACAATTGTAGACAAGCACTGAAAATGTATTTAGAAACAGAAATGGAGAAAATTAAACTGAAAACCAGTCACAAACATAAGACGTCAGAACAGATTGGGACACTTGCATTAAAAAATATTATAACTTTAGCTTTCAGATTATTTGAGAGCTAAAAATAAGCACAAACAACATAAAAACATTTAATTTTGAATGACTGATGTCAGAAACTGACATCATCCGTATCCTTACACCTCTACTCATACTTTCAGTTAATTTTTATGGAGGAATTGATTTTCCTATTGCGCTATAATTACTGAAGGTAAGCCAATTATTTACTATCTTTCAATACCATTCACCAGTTTGTTAGGATAGGTTAATAGTTTATATTACCTCCTAGTCTTTATATATATATATATATATATATATATATTAGCTAGGTGATTTAAAGGTCATCGTTTAGTGAACTAAAATAATTATCTAAAACTTGAGCTTATTAGAAAACCTTTTCTCTCTTCTTGTAATTCTATCTCAGCTGAGGCAAATGCAAACAAATCTAATTTTAAATGACTGTTTAACACATTTTTCATGGAGGAGAAATTGTGAAAAGTTTTAGTGCTGAAATATTATAAATACAATTTAAATATAATTCTGTTTTAGTCTAAGCATTTTGATGTTTTATTAATCAAATGTTTTTGTTTGTTTTTGTTTGCTTGTTTTGTTTGTTTTCCCTGAGATGAAAACACCTTTTAATGACATCCAAACTACTAAATTGCCTAACAATCTGTGTATTCTGAGAAGCATTCTGGTAATCATGTAAGATGTATGGAAGAAGTAGAATGATGAATTCAATTCTTAGAATAAATATATGTATGTACAACATAACTTAATGTAGCCCTATATTGACATGCTGGAATTAAGCATTTCAAGGCATTTCAACAGATCATTTTGCTTATGGAAACCAACTGGTTGAATGAGTAG
The DNA here is from genome assembly GCF_009769625.2 of Cygnus olor. Classification (NCBI taxonomy): domain Eukaryota; kingdom Metazoa; phylum Chordata; class Aves; order Anseriformes; family Anatidae; genus Cygnus; species Cygnus olor. The sequence continues at coordinate 102,406,927 of NC_049170.1, read as the reverse complement.
GAAATGAATATTCCATATTGATTCTCTCAATTCAAGTTTTTTATAAAAATCAAAGATTTTCAGAATTTCTAGTGAAAATATAAAAGCATAAACATTACCTTTTGTTTTGTTTTGTTTTTCAGAACAGTTTTCAATGGAAAATTCTTCAACATTTACACTGAAAAGATTTTATATGTGCTTTTTTGGAGAATAATTTTGCAGAATCTTGCACTGGTGCTGTTTGGGTTTTGGAGTTCTAAGATTAAATTTTCTCCTCAGAGATCCAAATTGAGAATGTCCCTGTCTTTCTCTAATGTTGTTCAGATTGATTATGCATGAACAACCAACACCTTTGAAACTACAGTTAACATGCTAAAGATAGCTCAGCTAAGTCCAATTTCTGCAACTGCAAGGTAAACATTTTTAAATGTAAACCTTTTTTTTTTTTTTTTTTCCTAGAGAGAAGAGTAGAGTAGAGTAGAGTAGAGTAGAGTAGAGTAGAGTAGAGTAGAGTAGAGTAGAGTAGAATAGAATAGAATAGAATAGAATAGAATAGAATAGAATAGAATAGAATAGAATAGGTGTGTTGGTGTGCTCCCCCCAGTGCTACCCCCTTCTTGCCTTCGATCTGTCCATTGCTTTGTTAAAACAATGGCTGTTGTACCTGAAGCCTTGCTCAGGCAAATAGTGAGCAGTTCACTGGCTACACCTGAGGCCTTTCTCATACAGATAGAAACCCTATTATCAGCCCAAATGGGTGCTGGAGAAACTGACAGACGGACAACTTGCTCAAAAGCTGAGGGCCAATAGAGCATGTGCCAAAATAATCCCCAAACAATATGACTATTAGTCCATCATCTTACCCCATAAATAGTGAGCAGGCCAAGAGCCCTTTGAGCTCTTCTTCAGGGCAGCTGGCTGCATGACAGGATCTCCCCTTGAGTCAGGACACCTCTCAAGGTCACGTCTGTTGCAGCGATCCCTTACTCCTCATGTAAGATTCCTTTCAATGACAGATCCTCAGTAAGTTAATCATCGCTTGCTAAACTTTGTAAGCTTTTCTAAGATTATATCTTAGACTGATTTTGCACATATATTCCTTAGACATAAACTGTTGACCAAGTGTCGGACTAGGACTGGATTCAGCCACACCTAGGCCCCTTACCTCTCCAGTTCAAGGAGTTTAAAAAGCAAGGGGGTCCACTGTAAACCTCATGACTCAACACGAGGGCCTCCCTGACACGTCTGACCTACTTATGCAGTAAGTAATCTAGTGTACCTTGCCATCTTAAATCTTTCTAAGTCGCTATCTTGTTTCCAATTAAGCTTTGTTAGATCATTACATTATATCAATAAATATATTGCTGCTTCTCCCTTATGAGTAAAGTATATAATTTCGTCCACAACAAATAGTTCTGTTGGAAGGAGCCTATAAAGATCAACAAGTCCAACTATCTGACCACTTCAATGTTAAGTAAATGTTAAAGCATGTTATTGAGGTGTCCTGGTTTCGGGTAGGACAGAGTTAATTTTCCTCCTAGTAGCTGGCAGGGTGCTATGTTTTGGATTAGAATGAGAAGAGCGCTGATAACATGCTGATGTTTTAATTGCTGTAGAGCAGTGCTTACACCAAGCCAAGGACTTTTCAGCTTCTCGCTCTGTCCTGCTAGCGAGCAGGCTAGGGATGCAGCAGGAGCTGGGAGGGGACAGACCCAGGACAGCTGACCCAAACTGGCCAAAGGGGTATTCCATATCATCTGACGTCATGCTGAACAATATATAGGGGTGGCTAGCCGGGGTGGAGGGTGGGGGGCGGCTGCTCGGGGATAGGCTGGGCATCGGTCAACGGGTGGTGAGCAATTGCATTGTGCATCACTTATTTCATACACGTTATTACTATTAATACTATTATTATTATTATTATTATTATTATTATTGTTATTCTTTTCCCTGTCTTAATAAACTGTCTTTATCTCAACTCACAGACTTCACTTTCCCGTTTCTCTCCCCCATCCCGGAGAGGGAGTGGGGAGGGTGAGCAAACGGCTGTGTGGTGTTTGGCTGCCAGCCGGGCTAAACCACAACAGTCCATTTGGCGCCCAACGTGGGGCACGAAGGGTTGAGATATCGACAGATTTGACTAGAGTGTGTTAAACTAAAATTGGTATAAGTATTCGACCTGCTTAATAGTTGCTAGTCACAATGTTGATTGCCTTAATCTCAAGTCTGCTGTGCCTGTTTCCCAAATTGAGTTTTATAGCAAGTTACTTTCTGTATGTGCTCCCTGTCGTGCTGTTTATCCTTCCCGGGCCCTGGTTTAAGATTGTTATGGTACTGTGCGGTGTAACAATGGCTTATGAAATGATGAGATTTCTGGTCATGACTCTAACCTGGTATTTGTACTCAGCACTGTCATCGACTCTATACTTCGGAAACCATATCTCAGAAACTATTAGCAATTACACCTATTGCCTTTTTTCATCAGGGAGTCAATCTGTGGAGGGGACAGGGGAAGATATTTTTTCCTACCTGTTCACTCTCCTTTCCTCCTTCACCACCCTCTTATCCCCCGAGCTAGTTACGGTAGCTCTCCAAGATGTTGAATATCCTTGGGATACTCAGACCAGCATGTTCTTGTTGTTATGTCTCCTGAATGCGCTTCAGGTTTTGTTTAAGGTTAAACAACTACTTAGGAATCTCATCTGGAGATCTGTCTTGAGGCGGGATAGTTGCGAGTGGCAGGAAGTGTGGGAGGATATGGGCAGGTTTCTAGAGCAGTGGGCACCTCCAGTGTTTTGGACATTCACCCCTGAACAACTGCAAAATCCTAAAAAACTGGTAGAATGCTTGAAAAAAAGGTGTCATGACTCTGGCAGTTCCAAAGTGACACAAATCACTGTGGCGTGCTGGGGTCTGGCTTGTGCCTATCGAACTGCAATTGATGCTACTATCAACCTAGTGACAGACCCTGCGGCCGTTCCAGTCCTGGCTCCTGCAGCCATTCAAGCTCCAGCTCCCGCAGCCGTTCCAGCTCCCGCAGCTGTTCCAGCTCCAGCTCCTGCAGCCGTTCCAGTCCTGGCTCCTGCAGCCATTCCAGCTCCAGCTCCCACAGCCGTTCCAGCTCCCGCAGCTGTTCCAGCTCCAGCTCCCGCAGCCGTTCCAGCTCCAGCTCCCGCAGCTGTTCCAGCTCCAGCTCCTGCAGCTGTTCCAGCCCCTGCAGCTGCTCCAGCTCCTGCAGCCACTCCCACTCCTGTGGCTGGGTCAGAGAAACGAACTGTAGCAGTGCAAGTTGCCCCTGCAGAGGGTATTCCAACCCTTGTGGCAGACCCTGTAGCTGGGTCTGAGAAGCGAGCTGTAGCAGTGCAAGTTGCCCCTGCAGAGGGTATTCCAACCCCTGTGGCAGACCCTGTAGCTGGGTCAGAGAAGCGAGCTGTAGCAGTGCAAGTTGCCCCTGTAGAAAAGGTGAAAAAATGGTATAGAAACTCAGGTCGTTTAGAACGCAGAAAGTCTTCTGCTAAGTCTGGGTGTGGAGAAGACGGGGCTGGGCCATCAAGTGTGCAGGAGGATGAAGATGAGGATGAGGATGTCGAAAAATCAACAGTAACTACCCGAACCCTATACCAGCGTGAGCTACGAGATGTGCGAAAAGATTTTGGTCGCTGTATAGGTGAGCAGTTTGTCACCTGGCTGCTCCGGTGCTGGGACACTGGAGCCAATGGTGTGTAATTAGAGGGCAGGGAAGCCAGGCGGTTGGGATCCCTTGCTAGAGATGCAAGCATTGACAAAGCAATTGGAGATGGAGCACGATCTCACAGCCTCTGGAGGCGTTTCCTGTTAGCTGTGAAGGAAAGGTATCCCTTCAAGGAAGAACTTGCATGTCTACCAGTCAAGTGGACCACCATGGAGAAGGGAATTCAGTACCTGAGGGAATTAGCCGTACGGGAAGTAATTTATAAGGACCTAGACGACGCACAAATATCCACAGATCCAGATGAAGTCCAGTGTACTCGACCCATGTGGCGGAAGTTTGTACGGAATGCACCATCATCATGGGCCAGCACATTGACAATAATAACCTGGAAAGACGGTGAAGACCCCACAGTGGGTGACGTGGCTAAACAACTCCGGGAGTACGAAGGAAATCTCTCCTCTTCCCTACAGGCTTGCGTCTCGGCTGTGGAGAAACTCTCTGAAGAGTTCCACCAACTTAAAGAGAATTTATCTTCCCCCCCGACCTGAACAAACCAGTGGCCACCAACTAAAAGAGAATACTTTGGAGAAACTCTCTGAAGAGTTCCACCAACTTAAAGAGAATTTGTTTTCGCCCCCACCTGAACGAACCAGTGGCCACCAACTAAAAGAGAATACTTTGGAGAAACTTTTTGAAGAGGTCCACCAACTTAAAGAGAGTGTATTTTCTTCCCCACCTGTACAAACCAGTGTCTCGGCTATTAGGGGTAAACGTGCATCCGTGCAAAGAAGACAATATGGTGGGTACACACCCCGCACCACCCTGTGGTTTTACCTACGTGACCATGGAGAGGACATGAGAAAATGGGATGGAAAATCTACTGCAACCCTAGAGGCACGGGTACGTGAGTTGCAAAAGAAAACAATCGGGAGAAAGGGGTTCTCTGAAAAGTTTGCTGCTCCAACTTCTAGCAGGCAGTCTTTTAAACACAGAAACGAAGATTCTGACCAGGACTAGAGGGGCCCTGCCTCCAGCCAGGGGGAGGAAAGGGACAAGCGAGTTTATTGGACTGTGTGGATTCGATGGCCTGGCAAGTCAGACGCACAGAAGTATAAGGCTTTAGTAGACACCGGTGCACAATGTACTCTAATGCCATCAAGCTGTAAAGGGCCAGAGCCCATCTGTATTTATGGCGTGACAGGGGGATCCCAGCAGTTAACTGTATTGGAGGCTGAAGTGAGTCTAACCGGAAATGAGTGGCAAAAGCACCGTATTGTGACTGGCCCGGATGCTCCGTGCATCCTTGGCATAGACTATCTTAGAAGAGGATATTTCAAGGACCCAAAAGGGTTCCGCTGGGCTTTTGGCATAGCTGCCTTAGAGACAGAGGACATTAAACAGTTGTCTACCTTGCCCGGTCTCTCAGAGGACCCTTCTGTTGTGGGGTTGCTGAGGACACACTTGCTGAAGAACAGCAAGTGCCAATCGCTACCACAACTGTGCGCCAGCGGCAATATCGCACCAACCGAGACTCCCTGATTCCCATCCACGAGCTAATTCGTCAACTGGAGAGCCAAGGAGTGATCAGCAAGACTCATTCACCTTTTAGTAGTCCCATATGGCCAGTGTGAAAGTCCAATGGTGAGTGGAGACTAACAGTGGACTATCGTGGCCTGAACGAAGTCACGCCACCACTGAGTGCTGCAGTGCCGGACATGCTAGAACTCCAGTACGAACTGGAATCAAAGGCATCCAAGTGGTATGCCACAATTGATATCTCTAATGCATTTTTCTCCATCCCTCTAGCAGCAGAGTGCAGGCCACAGTTTGCTTTCACTTGGAGGGTAGTCCAATATACTTGGAATCGGCTGCCCCAGGGGTGGAAACATAGCCCTACCATTTGCCATGGACTGATCCAGTCTGCGCTGGAGCAGGGGGAGGCTCCTGAACACCTGCAGTACATCGATGACATCATTGTGTGGGGTGACACTGCAGAGGAAGTTTTCGAGAAAGGGAAGAAAATAGTCCAAATCCTTCTGAAGGCCGGTTTTGCCATAAAACAAAGTAAAGTTAAAGGACCTGCACGAGAGATCCAGTTTTTAGGAATAAAATGGCAAGATGGACGTCGTCAAATCCCAATGGAAGTGATCAACAAAATAACAGCTATGTCTCCACCAACTAGCAAAAAGGAAACACAAACTTTCCTAGGTGTCGTGGGGTTTTGGAGAATGCATATTCCAAATTACAGTCTGATTGTAAACCCGCTCTACCAAGTAACCCGTAAGAAGAATGCTTTTGAATGGGGCCCTGAGCAACGACAAGCCTTTGAACAAATTAAACAGGAAATAGTTCATGCAGTAGCCCTTGGGCCAGTCCGAACAGGACCAGATGTAAAGAATGTGCTCTACACCGCAGCCGGGGAGAATGGTCCCACCTGGAGCCTCTGGCAGAAAGAACCTGGGGAAACTCGAGGTCGACCCCTGGGGTTTTGGAGTCGGGGATACAGCGGATCTGGGGCCCGCTATACTCCAACCGAAAAGGAGATATTGGCAGCATATGAGGGAGTTCGATCTGCTTCGGAAGTGGTCGGTACTGAAGCGCAGCTCCTCCTGGCACCCCGACTGCCGGTACTGGGTTGGATGTTCAAAGGAAGGGTCCCCTCTACACATCATGCAACTGATGCTACATGGAGCAAGTGGGTTGCACTGATTACTCAGCGGGCTCGAATAGGAAACCCCAGTCACCCAGGAATCTTGGAAATGATTATGGACTGGCCAGAAGGCAAGTACTTTGGGATATCATCAGAGGAGGAGGTGGTCCGTGCTGAAGAAGCCCCACTGTACAACAAGCTGCCAGAAAATGAGAAGAAATATGCCCTGTTCACTGATGGGTCCTGTCGTATTGTGGGAAAGCATCGGAGATGGAAAGCTGCTGTATGGAGTCCTACATGACGAGTTGCAGAAGCTGCTGAGGGAGAAGGTGAATCGAGTCAGTTTGCAGAAGTGAAAGCCATTCAGCTGGCCTTAGATATTGCTGAACGAGAAAAGTGGCCAGTTCTCTATCTCTATACTGATTCATGGATGGTAGCAAATGCCCTGTGGGGGTGGTTACAGCAATGGAAGCAGAACAACTGGGAACGCCGGGGCAAACCCATCTGGGCTGCGGCATTGTGGCAAGATATTGCTGCCCGGGTACAGAAACTGGTTGTAAAGGTACGCCATGTAGATGAAGAATCGGGCTACTGAAGAACATCAAAACAACCAGCAGGTGGATCAGGCTGCTAAGATTGAAGTGGCTCAGGTGGACCTGGACTGGCAACATAAAGGTGAATTATTTATAGCCCGATGGGCCCATGACACCTCAGGCCATCAAGGCAGAGATGCAACATACAGATGAGCTCGTGACCGAGGGATGGACCTGACCATGGACACTATAGCACAGGTTATTCATGACTGTGAAACATGTGCTGCAATTAAACAAGCCAAACGGTCAAAGCCTCTTTGGTATGGAGGACGATGGCTGAAATACAAATATGGAGAGGCCTGGCAGATTGATTACATCACGCTCCCTCAAACCCGCAACGGCAAGTGCCACATACTTACAATGGTGGAAGCAACCACCGGATGGCTGGAAACATATCCTGTGCCCCATGCCACCGCCCGGAACACTATCCTGGGCCTTGAAAAGCAAGTCCTATGGTGACATGGCACCCCAGAAAGAATTGAGTCAGACAATGGGACTCATTTCCGAAACAACCTTATAGACACTTGGGCCAAAGAACATGGTATTGAGTGGGTGTATCACATTCCCTATCATGCACCAGCCTCCGGGAAAGTTGAACGATACAATGGACTGTTAAAGACTACACTGAAAGCAATGGGTGCTGGGACATTCAAAAATTGGGAAACACATTTGGCAAAGGCCACCTGGTTAGTCAATACTAGAGGATCTGCCAACCGAGCTGGACCTGCCCAATCAAACCTGTTACGCACTGTAGAAGGGGATAAAGTTCCTGTAGTGCACGTAAGAAACATGCTGGGTAAGACAGTCTGGGCTACTCCTGCCTCAGGAAAAGGCAAGCCCATTCGTGGGATTGCTTTTGCTCAGGGACCTGGATGCACTTGGTGGGTAATGCAAAAGAATGGGGAGGTCCGGTGTGTACCTCGAGGGGACCTAATATTGGGTGAGAATAGCCCATGAGTTGACTTGTAGTATGTTAATTATCATATAACACTGTATGTCATCACTACCATGGTTGCTATATATCATAGATGAAAATGGTGATTAATTAGAAGGTATTGGAAAGAGTGTAACCTGAGCATGACATAAATGGTATGGAATAAGGGGTGGATATCTGTCCTGGTTTCAGTTAGGACAGAGTTAATTTTCCTCCTAGTAGCTGGCAGGGTGCTATGTTTTGGATTAGAATGAGAAGAGCGCTGATAACATGCTGATGTTTTAATTGTTGTAGAGCAGTGCTTACACCAAGCCAAGGACTTTTCAGCTTCTCGCTCTGTCCTGCTAGCGAGCAGGCTAGGGATGCAGCAGGAGCTGGGAGGGGACAGACCCAGGACAGCTGACCCAAACTGGCCAAAGGGGTATTCCATACCATCTGACGTCATGCTGAACAATATATAGGGGTGGCTAGCCGGGGTGGAGGGTGGGGGGCGGCTGCTCGGGGATAGGCTGGGCATCGGTCAACGGGTGGTGAGCAATTGCATTGTGCATCACTTATTTCATACACGTTATTACTATTAATATTATTATTATTATTATTATTATTATTATTATTATTAATAATAATAATAATTATTATTATTCTTTTCCCTGTCTTAATAAACTGTCTTTATCTCAACTCACAGACTTCACTTTCCCATTTCTCTCCCCCATCCCGGAGAGGGAGGGGGGAGGGTGAGCGAACGGCTGTGTGGTGTTTGGCTGCCAGCCGGGCTAAACCACAACATGAGGGTATTATCTAGTGTCAATGCCTGATTGTACAGATAAGGAATTCCCATCTCTGGACCTAAAAATAAATTACTGTCTGAAAACAAACAAACAAACAAAAATAATCACCAACCAATACATTTCTGTGGAAATATCTGCTACACAAATACAGCCGCAAATATATGTGTTGAAAGGAAACTGAACCAGAAATATCTATTTCTATATATATTCACCTCAGGGTCGTATTTATGAAATAAAATCTGTTTGTAAGTGAAAGTTTGTATGTTTTCCAGAGAGAAGTAAGTCTTTCAGTTAGTAGAAGGAGACTGAAATTTAGATAAACTTTTCTAGTCTAGTTGGACAAAAATTGTGAAAATGCAGTCCAGTTATCTGGTTTGGTCTTACTATCCTAGCATATGGACAAAAAAAAATCAGTAGGTGTCTAAAAGTCTGCTACAGGATACAGCTAATGGGACAGAGGAAGAAAATAAGTTTCTGCATTGTGGAAATGCTGTTGCTGCTGAGCTAATTGTAATCATGTAACATGAGGTATACTGGAAGAGATATTCTATCTAAACAAACAAACAAACAAAAAATTAGATTTCTGCTTGTAAGGCAGGAAAAAAAAATGTAAGGGAATATTTTAAAGCCTGTTGCCCTACCATATATTTGGACTGAATTTCAGGCACTGTTCAAGTTGCATAACAGAGTGTAAAAAAAGTCTCTAGAAATCTTTACCACTTCCCCCTTTATTCATTAGGGTGTTTAATGCAAATCAATATCATGCTTTCTATAATTCATTCAGTAGAATGAAGAGTCTTCATTTAATAGAGATGTACATTATGAAGTAATTTACAAATTCTATAACCACTGAGGATGGCAAGGGTGTTCAATGACTGCCTAAGAGTGGTTACATGTTGTGGGCAGCACACCCCCTTCCACTCTTATAACACTATGCCTCCTACCTCTATGCTACCCATGTTATAGTCTCTGAGAAATGTCTTTTCCTGTGCTTCAATGCTGAATCAAAAATTATTGTATCTGCTGTTGTAAGTTTTGCAGAGCTCCATACTTGATCTGGGAATTACAGATGGACATAAATTTTAAAATCACTGCGTACCTCAGATGATCTAACAGGAGCAAAGCAGTGGATAACGCATATGGAAAACATGCTGAAGGAGTTCATATGAGAGGGTGCAGGCAACAGGATAATTTCAGACATCAAAGACTATATACTAAACATAACACATTGCCAGCTTCCCACAAATATAAGACCACATGTAGAGCTGCAGAGACAGGAAAACAATTGCATACTGAGAAGCACCCTGTGAAATGGTTTGTACACTGTGAAATAAGCCCTTTTTTTTTTTTTTCATTTGCCAAGGGGAATTTTTTTTTTTTTTTTGCTAGAACATTTTCACATTGATCAATAAATATTTTTTTTAAAACTACAAGAACTGATTTTTTCCTCCTTCACAGTTGAACAAATAATTTAACAGCTCAGACACTTCTCTACAGAAATAATTTTCCCACTCCCAATTATCGCAGGAGCTTTGAATACAGTACATTCTGTGGCTGCTAGTACAAAGTCAGTATAGAACCCCAGCAGCTGCTGAGCCGTGATGCATACATCTATCAAAAATTCAGAAAATATGATACAAATAGTTCATGGAAATAAAAGATTTTTGTGAGATGTACTTAAAAAATTGTGAATTTTTAATGGCAATTGATGCATTTCTTCATTCAGTTAGTTGCCAATATCAATGTTTCACAACAGTAACAATTGATGACAGCTATCAGAATTTGTTTTTACATTTATGTTTTTCCACTTCATTTTCTATTTGAATAATGTAGATATTCTTCTTGATAATGTTTCATTTCTTCATCAAATTATAGTTTCTTTCTCTTTCTCTCCATCTCTCTTTTTTCTCTCATATAAATTTTGTCAATTATCCCAACTATTGTCACTTGTAAAAAACAGATGTTGAAAGTAATTTAGAGTAACGGGATTTTTCTATGTTCTGAATATAGACAGTTCTTTAGTTGATGATTGATCAAATTCATAGGATGAATCACGCGAAAAAGAAGACAAATATTTTAAATATATTTTATTTTATTTCATTTCATTTTATTTTAATGTCTTGAAAAATTCTGTTCAATATGAAACACAATAGCTTTCTCTGTCTTCCATATGCTATTAACTTTTATGTGGTCAATGTGTAATTCTACAGATTTCCACTGGAGATTTGGAGAAAGGTCAATATGACAGCAACTCTGTGACAATTTTCATGACAAAACTAAAACTGAACTCCTGAGGTTTTATCACAAATAATAATTTAAAAATATAAAATAAAATAAAAGGTTTTTTTGTGCATATTCATCCCGAGGTATTAGACTCAAGAACAAGTCACAGAAATTTCTCCTCTAGTGAAATGTGAAATCACCACACCAAAAAGCCATTTATGCACAATAGCTTGTCTTAGACCACCCAAAGTGCCAGATTGTAGGAGATGCTGTTTCTGTGAGTAGCTAGCCGACCAAAATATTTAATTAAATCAGGGAATCTTGTATTATTTAAAAGATTGCTCTTTCTTTTTTGTCTATAGCATTTGTTGTCATTTTTCCCCATGATGAACTTCACTGACAACTAGTTGGAGGCAAATATTAAGTTCACAGAATTTTATACTGCCATGGTTTTGTCTGGGAACACATTGATGACAGCAGTGGCCATGCACATGGGCTGGCAAGATAAATGGCCAGGGCATCGTCACTATTCCTGTGTTGTTGAACTGGACAGGCTGGGACAATGACCTCAGTGGATGAGTCTACATGAGAGCATGTACACCACAAAGCATCTCAGACCATGGAAGAGTTCATGCCATAACAGGTACACCTTGCAGTGTGTGTTTGTGACTAAGGCCGTGCAAGAATACCTCAAGGTGTCTGTGGCCACAGATAAGACCACAACAGTGCAGGTGTTTGAAGGAACCTCTGAAGGGACCGTGGATCATGGATAAGGCCATGCCAGAGCAGGTACACTTCTAAGGGTCTGTGGCCAATGGACAATCCCAGGCTGGAGCAAGGGCACGGGGAGGAATTCATTGCAACGCTAAACTTTATGGCCTGGTCCAAAGGGATCAAGGGTGGAGATTGTGATGGACATACCTTTCAACTGTTGTAACCCATGATTTAGTTGCATGTTACAGTAAGTTCATTAGCAGGAACCACTCAGAACAGTGGGGGAATGAGTCTCACAAGCAGCAGTGCAAATGCAGCTGTGACCTGACCTGAGCTGGCTTTGGTCTCCAGTAACTCCACACAACAAACCAGCACTCCTGTCCTGAGCAACTACCATAACAGATAGAATCTAAAAGAACTCAGTGGACATTTTAAGGACATTTCACAGGGGTGGTCTGTAGTCTAAGGGAATAATTTCTGTGTATTAATCAAAAGGTGGTGATTAATGAGGATGTATTGGAAAATGTCAACTTAAGCATAATATAAGTGGTATAGAATAAGGGGTGGATATTGTCATGGTTTTGGTTGGGACACAGTTAGTTTAATAACGTAGAGGCTCACACCACAGTGCATTTTTTATTTTTTATTTTTTATTTATTTTTTTGATGAAAATAGTTGTGATAACAGAACGATATTGCAGAGCAGTGCTTACACAGAGACAAGGACTTTTCTTCATGTGCTGCCCTGCCAGCAAGAAGTCTGGGGGTGCACAAGGAGCTGGGAGGGGACACAGCCTGGACAGCTGGCCCAGACTAACAAAACTGACATCTCTTTAGCTTTCCCATACATATGATAGCTGTGCAATTTGAGCAGCAATAACAGCTGGAGTTAAAGAAGGAAGAAGGGAGAGACATTCAGAGTGCTGGCATCTGCCTAAGAAACCATTATTTATGATGAGCCCTGCTTTCCTGGGAGTAGCTGAACACCTGCCTGCCAATGAGAGGTCACAAATTAATTCCTTGTTTTGCTTTGCTTGTGTGCATGGCTTTTGCTTTACCTGGTAAACTGACTTTATCTCAACCCATGAGTTCTCGAACTTTTACCTTTCTGATTCTCTCCCTCACCCCACCAGGGGAGAGTGAGGGAGGGCTGTGTGGTGCTGAGCTGCCTGCTGGGTTAAACCACAAGATATGCTTAGAAAAAAGATACAATGTAGCACGGACACACAGATAGAAGACAAAATTAATAAAATGGGAGAGAACAGGGACAGGAAAGGATTTCTATGATCTCTTCTAAAGATTCCCAAGTACTGGAAAGATCAGCTTTCTGGCATTTTCTTGTCATCATTTTGTAACAATAAGAGAAACTGTGAATGAAAACTAAAATAATCTTAACTGAAAAGATTACAGAATAAATAAAAATCATATGTTCATGTACCATGGACTTTTTCTAGAAATTTCACAGATATTGGAAGAAACAAGTAACAGGGATGAACTATAAATGCTTGTCTGTAAAAAGTTATAGATATACAATATATTAATAGGCATTGATTCCTTCAGGAAAAAAAAAAAAAAAAAAAAAAAAAAAAAGGATCTTGAAGTTTTAACCTTTAAGGTTTTATATTCAGGGCTGTATTTTTTACCAGTAGCTCAAAAGAGTGTAAAATGATTTTAAAAGATAAAAACTCATATACTCTATGGCTAGGCTTAAATATAAACAGACTTAAAATTTACAGTGACTCATATCCTTCCATTTCCTTGTATTTGGAAAGTAGAAGCAGCATCTAGTTTACAAATAATAGAAAATTTCAAAACAAGACTTGTTGGATCATGTGGCTTACGCTTGAAAGAACAAGATCAGCTGGAAATGTTTAGATGTTTATTCATCCTACCTGTGAACAACTTAAAAAAAGAAAAAAAAAAAAAAAAGGAATGAAGGATATTTACATGAATTCTAGTAATTCTACTACAAAGTTATATACAACACTTGATTTTATAATATTGTCTGAGCTGCCTTATTCTAGCAATTTTTCAAAATACATGGCTCTGCGAATATGATTTATTTTAAATACAACACTTGAAAAGATATATATATATATTTTGTAAGAGCAGCAGCAGAAGAAAAGGTTAGCAATGAAATACGTATTAACACTAACACAAACTTTCTCCTAACATATTCTATTAGCAATTTTTTGATGTCCTATTGAAAGAACATTTGACCTAGACTTGAACTCAAATCTATCAAAAGTGATGATATATTGCAATAATCTTGAAGCATGCTGTGTAGAAACTCAAAAAGAGAAGGAAAAAGCTGGCCCTATTTTTTGACTTGCTGTGAAGACAGAACTAAGAAAGGATTTTTCTGCTAAAGCTTAGGGAGAGAAAAAGAATGTTTGAAAGCTAAAAAAATAAATGCAGCAAATCTGAACTCTTACCTCATCTGACCTCTAGTCTTGGGAGAAAAAGAGCCAGAAAAGACTCTGTGAAGGTTCAACATTTATATCCTAAGGCAAGTTTCTCTTAAATTATTTATCAGTTACAACAGAAATACAATTTTGATTTCAAATGAAATTTGGTGAACTGCTTTAGGTATGTGATGATGTTCATCACATGTAACTAAGTTGCATTTTAGAACTCAAATTTCACCCAGAGTGTCCCGTCTCATTTCAGTTTTGAAGAAAGTCATGGTAAAAAGAGTATCGAACTGTCAAAAAATAAAGAGATATCTTATAAATATCCGTCTAGAAATGGTAACTGCTTCATTTTCTCTTATCTATCCAGCCCTTTAGTAAGTAGACAATAAGGCTGAAGGAAAGGGAAAGGGAAAGGGGCATGAAATGGGCTAGAAAAGGGAAGATCTAATGGAGAAGGAAAAAAGCAAACAAACAAACATGAAAATGAAATTAAAACAAAACAAACAAACAAAAAAATAGAAATTAAAAAAGTAATAAAAGAAACAAAAATAGACAAAAACAAATGTATCCAGAATGCTTTGTAGAAAAATTAAAAGGGAGAAGAAGGACAGAAAAAAAATCAGAATCAGAAAAAACAGGAAGAAGGGGCCTAGAAAATTGTCAGTTCCATGAATTTATCAAAATTATTACATTCTTACTATGAGCGACTGAGAGGCTTTAAGAAATTACCATGGAGTTTTCTATTTCAAGATTTTATACACAGCTTCCAAATAGTTTTAGCAACAGAAAGTCTAAACCTGTGCACGGAAAGTAGTTCAGAACTGTCATTTTGATGACCACTGTAGACTTCAGGAAACTATTTTGTGCTCAGTGTGCTCATAGTGAGCTCTATGACACACAAGTGTTAACCACTAAATTGCTAATATTGACACACCCAGTGACTCTTTTAATACAAAGATAATGGAGATTGTAGAGGAAGGTTGATGAAAGAGTGCACTAAAATTTAGGGGATCTGTTTCAGGGAGAACTTTAGGAATGGCTTCATGCAAAAGGTTTAACCACATGTCACTAATTTGTCCCTTATCTCCAACCAGGCATGACATTTTCCTTCCTTTAGCACTTTAACGCCTATAGTGCCTATTATCATATGCCCATGTGCATTAAGTAATATGCATAAAGTGCTCACTTATCTCCAAATTTCTTCAGTGTCAATATAGAAATAAATATTCTTATTTTAAAGTAATTTGGCATTATTAAATATATACATACATATACAAATTCTTACACTGACATCAGAGCATCATAAAATCAATTATATGATCATCAAAACACTCAGCAAAGGCATTCCCTATGAAGATAGCAAGGATATATCCAGGGGAAAATTTTAATTAGAAGTTTAACCATGCAAACAGGCAGCAGGACACATTCATTCAGGATGGACAAATAATGTTTGAAACAAACAAACAAAATCACGTTTCAGCCCCCAACCTATCACTCATCCTGGCTTTTACTAATGTGATCTATGATGGAAACAATTTGATTTGTTTTTCATAATACACAATGTATTTTGGCTACATATGTAGTCAAGTAGATGGTCAGGTAGGACTTTCTGGACAAAGTGATTCACCTCCTCTGAGAACAGAACATTTTCGCATGTAGAAAACTTTGTTCAATGCAGATGGGGTTAAGTGGTTTGACAGAGGAATGACTAGAAAGGAATAAGGGTCAGGCATTCAGACTGACCAGTTTCCAAGGCACTAGACCACAGCATGAGGAAGACCCAAAGTTTGAAATTCTATAGGAACTGGAAAGGCTCAAAAAAGTTAGCTCCAAAAGTTAGCACCCACTATAACTTTAGCAGGTAATGCAAGAATAGGATGATAGCAGGGACCTTGGGAGTACAGG
This sequence comes from Cygnus olor, assembly GCF_009769625.2. Lineage (NCBI taxonomy): Eukaryota > Metazoa > Chordata > Aves > Anseriformes > Anatidae > Cygnus > Cygnus olor. The sequence continues at coordinate 102,391,037 of NC_049170.1, read as the reverse complement.
AACCTGAGGCACAAATGATATAAACACAAATGACAGATAGAGAAAATCTGCTCAACCTTCAAAGCTGGCTAAAACTGGTTTCATGTGAAACTAGTTGTATGGTAAAAATGTAAGCAAAAAAAAAGCAAGAAAGTGCCTCTATCAAATGTGAAGAAATGAAGACAACCAAGTGGAATTTCTCTTACTGTTGATTATACTATGCTCCACCAACACTACCACATATCTACAGAAAGTTCTGTCACAAATTCATCAGACAGTGCACTGGTTCTGATTTGTCATTGACTGTATTTTGCTAACAAAATTCAGCAATCATATGTAATGTATTATCTAATTGTAATTTAATGTAATTATTGATGAGATATTAAAGAGAACTGACCCCAGAACTAAGCCTTGGGGAACATCACTAGTGACCAGCTGCCAACTGGATTTAACTCCATATATAACTCTTCGGTCCCTGCCACCCATCCAGTTCTTTACCTATCAAAGCGTATACCTGCTCAAGCCATAAGCAACCAGTTTCTCCAGAAGAATGCTTTGGAAACTGTGTCAAAACCTTTACTAAAGCCTAGGCAAACAACATCCACAGCTTTTCCCTTATCCTCAAAGCAGGTCACCTTGTCATAGAAGGAGATCAGGTTAGTCAAACAGGACCTGCCTTTCATAAACCCATGCTGACTGGGCCTGATCACCTGGTTGTCTTGTAGGTGTCGTGTGATGGCACTCGAGATGATCTGCTCCATAACCTTCCCCAGCACCAAAGTCAGACTGTAGTTCTCTGGGACCTCCTTCTAGCCCTTTCTCTAGATGAGTGTTACAGTCAGCTGGGACCTCCCTGGTGAGCCAGGACTGCTAATAAATGATGGAAAGTGTATTGGTGAGCACTTCCACCAGTTCCCTCAGTGCCCTTGGTTGTATCCCATCTGGCACCTAGACTTGATTGAATCTAAATGGTGTCGCAGGTCCTGAGCCATTTCCTCTTGGGTTATGGAGGCTTCATTCTGCTCCCCTTTCCCTTTCTTCCAGCTCAGGAGGCTGGGTACCCAGAGAATATCTGGTCTTGCTACTAAATCCTTAGCCTTTTCCTCATCCTTTGTCACTATGTTTCCCCCCACATCCAGTAAAGGACAAAGATTCTCCTTAGTCCTCCTCTTGTTATTTATTGAAGTATTTTTTATTGTTTTTAATGGCAGTAGTCAGATTAAGCTCCAGATGGGCTTTGGCCCTTTTAAATTTCTCACTACATAACCTCACAACATCTTTGTAGTCGTTTTGAGTGATCTGCCCCTTCTTCCAAAGCCCTTCAGGACTTCCAAGGCATCCCAAAGGACTCCACCAACCAGCCTCCTAAACAGGACAAAGTCTGACCTCCAGAAGTCCAAGGTGGCAGTTCTGCTAACTCCCCTCTTTACTTTTCCAAGAATCAAAAACTCTATTACTTTATGGTTGCTATATCCAAGATGGCCTCCAACCTTCACATGATCCACAAGTCCTTCTGTGTTCACAAGCAAAAGGTCCAGCAGTGCACCTTCCCTGCTTGGCTCACTCACCAGCTGTGTCTGGAATTTATATTCCACACACTCCAGGAACCTCCTCAACTGTTTCATCTCTGCTGTGTTGTATTTCCATCAGACATTTTACCAGATGTCTGAATTGAAGACCCCAGGAGAACAAGGGAACAAGGGCTAGTGATTGTGAGACTTCTACCAGCTGCTTATAGAATATTTCATAACATACCAAACATACATTATAATATTAAAAAAAAAAAAAAAAAAAAGGACAACAAATTTAAAAGCTAAGAGAAAACAGTATTTCCATTTCATTTCATCTTGAGGGAAATAACTGAATATGCTTCAAGAAAAAGTGTTTTCTTTTTCCTCTTTTATCTTTTCTTTAATATTAATTAAAAAAAAAAAAAAATCAGATGAAAATCTGAATGGTTGCTATGGTCCATAAGGTTCATCATGCAAATTAACCTAAGAAGACTGAAGTCCCTGAACTTATATTATCCAGCTTGAAGATGTATTACTGGTATTTTTGTGTATAAGAAATCATGAAAAACAAAAATGCACCCTCTTTTCCAAGCTCTTAGGACTCACTCTATTTCTCAGCAAGAATTTGACTGAAACAGCAAAATTTCTCCCTTTTTCTTCACTATTATAAATAAACAGGAGGGGATCTAGATTTATTCTCTCTCTAATCTCACTGTTTAAAAGTGCAAGAAGGATATTTAAGGTTCCAGTTTCCTGAGGATATCTTTTAAAATATATCAGCATTATTTGAAATTTGCTATTGCATTTGTCTAGCACTGTATTATCCAGAAAAAAATAAGTGCAAGAATAATTCTACGTTCTTGCAGGGAAGACATACATTAGATTATGAAATTGAAAACTTCATTCTACATTCTAAAATTCTACACTTAGTACAAGCTATCACTGAAAAAAAAAAAAAAAAAAAAAAAGAGAAAAAAAAAAGAAAAAAAAGAAATCAGACCAAAAAAAGTTTGCCAAAGTCCACAAATAAAAATACATTTAAAACAAAAATAAACAACAACAACAAAAAAAACATTCTTATGTTCAGTTCAACATGTGAACTTGTGGTCTACAGAATAGCTCACCTCTAGGAGTCTTTGCCATCTTTTTAGAAAGGAGCACATCATTAAGAGATCAGAGAATAACTTTCATAACTTTTATTATAGCCTGTAGGATTTTATAAGGTTTATGTGGCAAGGTTTACATAGTAGGGGGACTGTAGGTGTGGCCTCTGTGAGAAAAGTCCAGAAACTGCCCCAATTTAGGTAAGAGACAGTTCCAGCCAGTTCCAAAAGGCACCCACTGCTGGCCAGAGCCGAACCAGTGAGTGATGCTTGTTGTGCCTCTGTGAGAGCAGATTTAAGAAAGGAAACAAACAAACAAAAGCCCTCTGTGCAACAGCAGCTGGGAGAGAGAAGTGAGAAAATGTGAGACACCAAGGTCAGTGAAGAAAGAGAGGGAGAAGGTGCTCCAGGAGCCACATCAAAAGTTCCTCTGCAGCCTCTGGAGAGGCCCCTGGTGGAGCAGGCTGCCCCCTGCAGCCCATGGGGTACCACAGCAGAGCAGATTTCCACGCTGCAGCCAGTGGACAGCTGCCACAGGAGCAGACTCCAGGTTGGAGTTGCAGCCCATGGAAATGCACTCATGAAAGAAGGGCTGTCTGTGGAAAGCCCACGCAGGATCAGTTCGGGAAGAACAGCATCCTGTGGGAGGGACCCCCCATGCTGGAACAGGGGAGGAGAATGACCATGAAGGAGAGGCAGAAATGAAATGTTACGGACTGATGGCAACCCCCATTCCCATGCCCCCTGCCACTTGGGGGGAGGAGGCAGAAGAGCATTTACTGGGGAGAAAAGTGGTTTTAGAATGCTTTTTGTTCTCAGTACTGTAGTCTTTTAGCAGTAGGCAATATATTAAGTGTTCTCCCTTTGAGTCTGTTTTGACTGTGATAGTAACCGGGGAGTGATCTCCTTGTCCTTATCTCAGCCCATAAGCTTTTTTCATCATATTTTCTCCCCACCCTCTTTTAGAGGTGGGGGAATAAGAGAGTGGTGTGGTGGTGCTTAGCTGCCCATTGGTGTGAAATCACCACAAGGGCTTCCCTTTAACCAAAGACAGAACAAAACCCACTGTGTCATGACGGGGACATTGTCTTTGCTCTGTTCCTGAATCTAGTTTGTTTATTTTTTGTTAAAAAGGGTAAGGGAAGCTTTATCAGCAAAAGTGACAACAATTGAAAAATAGGAAAAATAAAAGTTTTCTAACTTATTTTTTCCACTCTAAAATACTGCAGGTTATTGCATCTTCGATATACACAATAAAGGCGAGAAACAGAATTAAAAAGATGAAAATCAGGTTAGAGCGAGCCAATCCGAATACATTATATGTGACTATGATGTAACATTTCACAAAAAGTTAACTTCTGCAGCACAGAAGTTACAATTCTTTCTTTATCCTGCCCTGATATTGGGCTCATTTACTTTTCAGACTGCTTCTTGAAGAATAACATGCAGCCAGCATAGCCACCTGGCAATGTACAAAAAATATTTTAAAATGAAAGTTATGGTTAGTTATGTAAGTGAATTATGGATGCCAAGACCCTTAAACGTTGTTTATTTCAAAATATCTCTGTCTCATCACTGAGGAGCAACATTTATTACTTTTAGTCTATTTTTTTTTCCTTTTTCTCAATTGCAGAAATATTGCAAGGATGGAACTCAGACACATAAATAGCTTATCTGATTTGATCACGTGATAGTATAGGAAAAACTTGTTATATATAAGAGCATACATACCCGGAGAAATATGAATGTATTTTTTGTCATTTTTTACTCAGTTATTCCTGAGCACATGCAGTTCCCTCCAGGAACTTGTTGTTTTCAGTATTTGTAGATGTTAGACCTGAGGAACTCCTGCTTAATAGTTATGATTGATTAAGGATCTATCAGTAATTTAACACTTTAAAATAACAAAGACAAGTGTGTTAAATCAGTAGCAAACGACCAGGTTTCTGAATGCCAGCCCCTAAGGAAGCCTCTTCATTACCATGCTGTTTTTAATCTAAACAGATTTTATTTTGCAAATGAAAACTAAGGAAAACAATACACAAGGGTAAATTCACTTTATCTTCACACCACTTAAAAAAAAAATAAAAATCTCATGTCCAGAGAACTAGATGATACAGTGACTCAATAGTCTGATTTTTATTCCCCCTACCGCTCCCCCTTTGGGACAATGCAGGATGATAATTTGGTATTTCAGAAATGAAAATTAATTTGGTTGTCTGAAACTTACCCCTTTGGATGTTTGCCCATGTAACAAACCCCTTGCTTGCTTTATTACAACTATCTATCCTAACTTGAAATAAAATTAATTCAACAGTGACAGGAGTGTTGGAGGTCAGGTTATTTCAGTGTAGAACATATTGATAAGAAATTTTAGCACTTATATTGGGCTACATATCATATTTTGATCAATACATGGTTTTCAATACACCTCATTATGTGCACCTCTGGAGGAAAGTTTTGTGGAGGGAAGTGATGATTTGTCAAAACGGAATTTTTGCAGGGATTGATCAGTTTCAGTTAAACGTGTTTAGAAGTCTTACAGGTGCTGAAAAAAATAGGTATGAGAATATGAAGTATACTTGAATGCACACAACAGACACTGCTGAAAGTTTGGTGTCTAGGATAATGACCTAATTCTTGGGGATGTAGAATCAAGTCTATTTTTTTATTCAAACTTTCTTTACAGAAATATCTTATGACTTCAGGTAAGCAGCATCCCTATGTCATAGGTAAGAAATTAAGACATAAGGCATTTTTAAAGATCATATAGGAAATCTACATGACAGAGATAAAAAGACTGATTCTCCTAAGTTTTCTGACATTTCACAAGTGCAGCATCTCTTTTGTATACTAAATATAGTATTGTAACTATTTTGTAGTATTCCCTCACCACAAATGTTAAGCCATCCTGGCACATAGATATGCTTTCTTCTTTCTGCATTTGTTCATATGAAGACCATGATATGCTAGCCTCCAGCAGATTCTTATTAAAAAAAAAAAAAAAAACTCATTATTTAAGTACATGTTCAGTCTTCCAGTGAAAATCATTTGCAGCAAAACCTCTTTCATGCTTCTGGATATCCACTTATATAAACAGAGTCGGGTTCCAGTTCCATTGGGACAGACAGGATTTTTACCTAGCATTGTTCTGCTTTTCTCCCCTATGGATTTATTTCAGTTAGTTGTTGTTTCTGTCACTTCAGCTACTCCAGGCTCTAGTATAAATTCCGTCTTTTTTCCTATGATGTTCACACTACATTGACCTGAAAGTATCACTAGATTATTCATGGTCTTTTTTTTTTTTTTTTTTCTCCTCTTCTTCAATGTTTTCAGCAAGGAAAACAATTTCCTGTCCAACCACACCTTCAGTGCTATTGATAATCGATTAAACAAGTAAACATAATTCCTAAAACTGGGGTGTTTAAAAGTCTTCTAGTACAGCTTGTCAGTGCTCTAATGCTGATTCTTGAAAGCAATTTGAGAAAGCACCAAGAGTAAAGTTCTTTCAGTTTAGCAGTCTCAGCATGAAAGAAACAAGTTTGAAAGCAAGTAACAATAAATGAAATACATTTTTATGTAATGCATTGTATAATTAACCTGTGGAATTAACTTTTATAATATTCTAGTAAAGTGCTTCAAAATACCTTAGATATTGTGTGTACAGAAATTTCACATTCAGATGCATTTGCATTATGATAAGTCATCATAAAGTGGGAAAGAATATTATTAATTCTCAAACAGAAAGGCATACATTTACCCTGAATTAGAGTTAGGAAGAAGTATCTTACTTTAAGCATAATAATGTTTAAATATACTTAGATTATACTGTAAGTTTACTTTCAAGTACACTGGTTTCTATTTTGCATAAGAAAGCCTGTAGAGCAAGAGACAGAGAGAGAAAGAAATAGTTTCTTGTAAAGATGAATTCCTATACGTCATGAAAATATAAATAAATGAAAAATATATAAAAATATAATCTGTCGCATTTGTTAAGCAATTCCTATTCCATTCAAATCATACAGTTAACTATCACTTATTTCAAAGAATCATTGAGTAGTTTGGGATAGAAGGGCCCTTAAAAATCATCTAATTCCAACCCCCCAGCCTTGAACATTTCCAGGGATGGGGGCATCCACAACTGCTCCGGGCAACCTGCTCCAGGGTCTCACCACACTTAGTAAATATTTTTTTCCTAGTAACTAATCTAAATCTACCCTCTTTTAGTTCAAAGCCATTACTCCTTGTCCTATCACTACGCTCCATAACAAAAAGCCCCTCTCCTGCTGTCTTGTAGGCCCCTTTAGGTACTAGAAGGCCTCTATAAGGTATCCATGGAGCTTTCTCTTCTCCAGGCTGAAGAACCCCAACTCTCTTAGGCTGTCCTCATAGGAGAGGTGCTCCAGCCCTTCTCTGTGGTCCTCCTCTGGACTTGTTCTACTACTTCCATATCCTTCTTGTGCTGGGGGCCCCAGAGCTGAATGCAATACTTCAGGTGTGGTCTCATGAGAGCAGAGTGGGGGGGGATAATCACCTCCCTCAACCTGCTGTCCACACTTCTTTTGATGCGGCCTAGGATACAATTGGCTTTCTGGGCTGCAAGCACACATATCTGACCCATGCTAAGCTTCTCTTCAACCAAACCCCCCAGGTCCTCACCTTCCTCCTCATCTCATAGCTGCTTTCAATCCATTCTCCACCCAGCCTGTATTTTACTTGGGATTGCCCTGGCCCAGGTGCAGGACCTTGCACTTGGCCTTGCTGATCTTCATGAGATTCACATGGGCTCAGCTTTCAAGCCAGTCCTGGTCCCTCTGGATGGCATTTCTTCCCTCTAGCATGTCGACCATACCACACAGCTTGGATTATATGGGGAACACCCACATCAAAGCCTCTCTACAACATCCTATGTATTTAGTTCATGTTAACACAGCAAATCACTTTGGGGCCAAATTTGGTGTGAAATGATGAACCTCTAAACTTTCTTATATAATTTACAAATAAACATTAAAAAGATGCACACAGACATACACACACATACACACAGAGGATGACTTCCAGAGATCCTCCAGAATAGTTTTAACTTCTATGACTGCTAGATTACTTGCAAGTAACTCTCTTTGTGAAACCCATTGACATCAGAATAACACTTTTATAAAAAATAATGCCATAATGTATGTTTTCATTTTACAGATGGAAAATTAAATGTCTGATCTGTTATGCCAGACACATTAAAAATCTTATGATAGCAGCAAGTATAGAAGACAGAAGTCTTAGTTTCTTGTCTTAATTCTTTATTTTAATAGTAATATATCTTTTCAGGATAACCCTCCCATCAAATTTAAAACAAACAAACAAAAAAATAACCACATCACAGAAGGGGATTTTTATTCTGCTTTTAAACTCTTGTCAATTCATGTTTGGAAGATAATATAGAAAAGTTTCAAATCACATTTGCAGCCAAATGAAATTGTGAAAAGGCTATCCTATTACTTGAAGGTAATGAGTCAGAGTGATTCACTGCAGCCTCTTGGTAATTTCTATACGAACCAATCAAATGAAAGGGCACAAAAGCCATTCACAATGAAGATGATCCTTAGCTCTAACTAATGTAAAATCTGATGTCTTTAAAATGAGCAAGACTGAGAAAGAAGGAAATATAAAAGGGAAAGTCTCTGCTTCTCTTCCCTGCAAATTCCCACAACACAAATAATAAAACTTTAAAATAAACGTTAGGATAAAACTGACAAATTGTTGGATCTTATATATGGATCTTACATAATTTAAAGAAAGTATGTAACCAAAACAAGAGATTGCTTAACAATTCTGTTGCACTTAAACTTAGAATGAAAGCAGATCCCGTGAGTCAGCAAACAGCCTACATAGTCCATTCAGAATGACTAAAAGCAATAGCATTGATGTAGCATCACCGTTAGCATGAACAAGAAAATAAATACATCCATTATAGTGAACAAAACTAAGTATAGGTGATATTTATGTGTAACATTGTTAATAAAGAATTAATACATTACGTGTTTTTTTGTTGATGTTGTTTTGTTTTGTTTTATCTGAACAGACTACATTTGCTGAAGGCATCTGACCCAAGGATACCTTTTAAATACTCAAAGAACTACAGATGTATCAGTTATTATACAAACATACTCCCACACAAATACATATATTTTTACTTTAGTGCCTGAAATTAGAACCATCATGTGTAGAATAGTATGTGCTATTCCTGTCCAATGTGTAGAATTTTTGTCAGTCTAACCAACAGAGGAAAACCTTATTGCTCTAAAATAAAGGTGCTAATATTTTAGGTGAATTGATAAACATCTATATATGTTGAAAAAAATGTTAGTATTAAAAATATGGTCTTATCTAAAAGAAAGCACATAAAAAAGAAACACTTTTTTCTCAACTGTCAAACAGTAGACAGAGTCATCGTGTCCAATTATCTAAACCAAGCCCATTAATTCAGACACATAGTGCTATTCTTTTTGGTCACCAGGAGAAAAAAAAAGGCCTCACATGCAGTGCTTGTTGAGGACCTTATGGAGGGCTAGGTACTGATCTCCACCTAAAGGTTTTATAATGAAAAATAGATATTTCAGAGTAGATGCTGCAGACAGTGAGCATGGCATGTGTTTTGCTGCTTAGCACTCCTATCCTGCACACTCCCTAGTGAAAACTTGCCTTGCCTTGTCTTGCCTTGCCTTCTCTCTCCCCCCTCCTTTTCTCTTCCTCTCACATTCCCTCTCTCTCTTTCTCCCTTTGTCCCTCTTATACATTTTTATATGGATAGCCTTATGATACACAGTCACTGTGCTGGGAAGAAGTAGGGAAGCTTTGTGCAGTCCTTCCTGCAAATTTTCTTCTGTTTTCCAAAACGTTGCTCACATAAACCTAATATGTCTGCAAATTAAAATATTAACTCATACCAGTTTCAGCCATGCTCCTCCTTTCACTTAATATTATTAATAAAACATCATTTAATATATCTGGATTACTTATGGGGGCATGCAGTGTGTCAAGAACCACTTGATTTAAATGTTTCTTTTGAATTATTGTATGTGCCTTTTTCCCATAAAGAGTTCATTATTTAGGATTTGAATGGTTCTCTGTATTAAATTGTTAGGGCAAAACATCATCCTTGGCAAAGGAAGAACCATTGTATCTGAAGCATGCATGATTGCAAGGTTCCCTTTTTAATAAAAGTATTTTTCATTAGAAATAATTTGAACAATTGTTATCCTCTTTAGATATGATCTTCTTTGATGCCAGAAGATCATCATCAAATGGAAAATGTAAAATTTGTAAGCTGGAGATAGCTTTTGTGTGCAGGCACAATAGTAGAGGTACAGGTCTATTTTTGTCTGTCTCTACATCTAATTTAAATGGAAAGCCCTTTAACAGTCTAGAACCATTTTGTATAAACATTCTTCAGAGAGGTCTCACTTTTTTTCTTTTTATTCTTTTTCTTTTCATCTTTATCTATCTTTATCTTTATCTTCTTCTCCTCCCTTTCTTCTTCTCCTCCTTCTCCTCTTTCTCCTCCTCCTCCTCCTTCTTCTTTTTCTTTCTTAATTTATTTTTTCCTCCATTTGCCTGTTTGTTTTTCACACAACTTATTCATATCCTGATCTTCCCATAATTTTCTAAAATTATTTTTTAATTCTCTTTCTTCAATATGCCAACCTAAAAAAAATTCTAAAAAAGTAAACTGAGGGAAAAAACTATTGGTGAAGTTTCATATTCAGGAGCACTGAATTATGCCATTATGATTTTCCTCTATGAGTTTTGTTTCATTTTCACCTCCTAGAAAAGCCAGCTGATATCAAAGAATCTCAGTCGCAACCTGACCTGAGCCTGAAGCCTTCTAATGGAATCTTTATATAAGCTTGCTGTAACATTTTTAACTTTTTCCTCAAAGTAATTTGGCCTGCGTCAACCTGGTTTTATTATACTATGGCTTCTTTCTTTGTTTTGTTTCTGATTGTCTTGTTTCATTTTTGTTTGTTTGTTTTGTTTTTATTTGAATCATTTATTTAATCAATATATGTTGTTATCCTGTTCATTGTATTGATATTTCAGACCTTCTGAAAAAAACAAACCCTTCTGTATACATTTCCAACCTGAATTCTACATATTGTGTGGCTTACCTTGGTGGGCAACACTTTATGTTTTTCAGACTTCCAGGTAAAATATTACTGATTTTTCTTAAATAAAAATGATTACAGCCGCTTGTCTTAGACTTCATACAAGTCCCTCAAACCTTCTCAGGTCTGAGAACAATCTTAACTGGCATTTTGGCAACCTCCTGGTTTTCTTCCCTTTCTTTTTCACAGACTGCTGTCTCACTGTTAGTGTCATCTTCCCATGGGTCTAGTTAATTTACTCTTGTTACTTAGCACTTCACTTTCTGATTTACAGTTTTGCCTAAACATCTTTGGATAAGTCTCTTCTTTTTCTTTAGTAAATTATTTTTCCTCCATTTCCTTGTTCTTTTCTTGTGACTTACCACATTCTTCTACGCATCACCCTTTCTTGCTGAGGAGTTTGCTCTCTAGCTTCTCTTTCTCAGTAAATGTAAGAATAGAGATTTGACAAATAACTCATCTTCTTGTCAGGTGTTAGAAACCTTTTCTGACTTCCATCATCTCTTCCTGGTACATTTTTAGTCCTCACATCTATTTTTCCATGAATTCTATCTGTCAATATTTAATTCATAACTCCTGTCAGGTAGCCACTCAAGAACAATGTACATCCAGCAGTTTCAGCATCCTGTAATCCATTTTGTCTCCTCCTTTTCTTTTTTTTTTTTTTTTTTTTTTTTTGGGGGGGGGAGGACTTTCACAGATTCTCAGAATCTTCCTCAGATTCTGTGAACATCTCTTTCTAGTTCTCGCATTTAAAATGAAAAACAATACTCCAGAAACCTACACCTCCTAGAAAATATTTCTCATTTTCTTCTCTCTATGCCATCTGACCTTTCAGGTCCAAAGTATAGAAACAAAGCTCTTTTCTTCAGCAAATGACAATCTGTCTGTCTGTGGACTGAAGTACTGTGTTTGAGTTCCACAAAAAAAAAAAAATATCTGGACAAATTCTGCTCAAAGAATTTTAATAGGCCTGTTAATGGAGGAAGTGTACACAGAAGATACAGGTCTATTTGATATTCAAACTTTACTCCTTATAATCTGAAGACAGAAATTTAAATTAAGAATAGCAGTATCATTTGTAGGCATCCACTTCAACCTGTTGGTGTGCTTGCAAGATAAACAGATAGTAACGGATAAATGAACATTATAGTTACTTAATAAACAGGGGAACAATAATGTTCCCAACTCTTTAAGAATACCAAGATCCATTCCTATAAGTAGGCATCTTAGGACATTTATTTTACCTGATGTTATACAAGAAAACCAATCATTTTTTTGTCTGATTCAGCTAATTATATCTTCCCTTAGTAAATAAAGAAACGAGTAACAAGCTTTTCCTAATTTCATTAGATTTTGAAGTTAAAGTGATTTTCATAGATAAAGTTCACATTGCAACTGCAGAATTGATTTTTGACTGAGCCTGCTCAGATATGAAGCTCTAACTTGACAAAATATAGATGAAGAAGTTCACAATTAACCATGCTTTGGACTATTTCAGTGGTGAACCAAAAACATTAGCTGTCCTCTAATGTGCTGAAGTGAGAAATTAAAAAGGCCCCAACATAAGTGGATTAGACAACTCTTGAGGAAAGTCATTCTGATGGGCTTTAAATTACTTTAAATCATCATTTATAAATCTTCAGTACATGCTTTACTTTAGGCACATGAATCAGCCCACTGACAACTTGGATTTAAACAACTGGAAATGTACATGCTGAATACATGTTCATTACAGATATTAAAAGTGTCTGAATGCAAGAGATTACTGGAGGAAAAAAATACTCATATTATATGGTTTTGTCTTCAAGAAAGCTTCATTATCTTCAAATTTTAATGAGGACATCAAAGGAAATCCCAAAGTAGCCTGTAGTTTGAAGAACTTCAATAGCTGTTGCAAGACTATTAGCTGTAAAAGTAATTTAAAAAAAAAAAAGGGGGGGGGGGGGCGGGGAATGCAAACAGTTTCATGACCAGCTGCTTAGAAACAAATTGTTCTTAAATTTTTAGGCACAGCTTTTTAAACTTCTTATTTCTTGGTCTTTTAAGCAGAAAGAGCACATCTCTAATCCAAATGGAATATAACATATTTATCTTGGGATATAGTCTAATATATGAAAACATAAATATTTATTAACACATTAATGCAAGGGTTGTGAGCTTTCTGGCATCACGCCATAATAAGCTGTGCATCTGCATACACAGAGGACAACACATTTGCACGTGTATGCTAAACCTCCCCCTATTCTTTCTCCTTCATTGTTCTCTATGACAACCAATTACATTATGAATTACTAAGCCTGCTCCGCACTTTGTTGAGTACTAAATGGATAGTTAGTCAAAACTGAAAAACTGTGACACTGCAGGGTGGGTGTCAGTTAGACCATTTTTAAATTGCCCTTCAGTTTGCTGGATTAGCTCTAATTGATGCCCCAATATCTCGTGAAATAATTTAAAATGTATTTTGACTCCCCAAAGCATTACTTGTGATTATTAAAGTAACATTCACTGTCAAATTGGCAGATTAATTAGTTAGAAAAAGACTGAGATCTCTTTCCTGTGAGGGAGTGTATGCTATGGACACAGATCTTCCAATATAATAACCAGTTTAAAGATTTTTAATGCATGTTAAATAGACAAAACCTACTAAATACGTTCTGCCTCCCTTTCTGATTAAAAAACAAAGGAACAATCATAAAGACCAAAGACACTCACTGTAGTGGTTGACCTTAACTGGCCATCAGATGTCCACCATGTTGCTCTCTCAATCCTCTACTCAGCAGGACAAGGGGAGAAAATACAATGCAAAAAATTCACGAACTGAGAAAAAGACAGTGAGATAACTTACCAAGTACTGTCATGGACAACACAGACTTGGTTTGGATAATATTTATTTAATTTATTGCCATTTAATAACAGGGAGGAGCACTGAGAACTAAAAGTACATTAAAACCACCTCCTGCTCATTCCGCTCATTCCACTTCTTTCCTGGTTCAACTTCATTCTCGATTCTTCTACCTTCTCCAGCAGCTCAACTGTGAACAGGGATGGAGAATAAGGTCTATGGTCAGTCTGTAACACTCTGCTGCTCCTTCTTCCTCACTCTCTTCCCCTGCTCCAGCATCGGTTCCACCCCACGGGACGTTGTCCTTCTCAAACCATTTCAGCATGGGTTCTTCCCACAGGCAGCAGCTCTTCAAGAACTGCTCCCACATGGGTCCATACCACGGGGTCCATCCTTCAGGAGCAAACTGCTCCAGCACAGGTCCCCCACGGGCGGCAGCTCCCCCCAGACCCCCTGCTCCTGCGTGGGCTCCTCTCCAAGGGCTGCAGCTCTGGCCTGGGGCCTGCTCCTGCGGGGGCTCTCCATGGGCCGCAGCCTCCTCCAGGCCACATCCACCTGCTCCACCAGGGGCTCCTCCACGGGCTGCGGCATGGAGATCTGCTCCGTGTGGGACCCATGGGCTGCAGGGGGACAGCCTGCTCCACCAGGGGCCTCTCCACAGGCTGCAGGGGAACTGCTGCTGCGTGCCTGGAGCACCTCCTGCCCTCCTTCTGCACTGACCTTGGGGTCTGCAGGGTTGTTTCTCTCATTTTCTTTCTTCCCTCTCCCAGCTGCCATTGCATAATGTTTTTCCCCTTTCTTAAATATGCTAAGAGGTGCAACCAGTTTTGCTCATTGTCTTGGCTCTTGCCAGCAGCACATCCCTTTTGGAGACAGCTGGAACCATCTCTTATCTGACATGGTCTCTCCTGGTCTCTTCCTAAGAGTCTGCAGCTTTCTGCCACCAAACCCTTGCCAAGTAAACCCCAATACAAGCCCTAACGTACTTCAAGAATGAAAGGAAGAATCAGCCTCCACTACCTGGAAAGACTGACAGAAAATCACATGAGCAAAAGGGGTTGGGCTTATATTTATTTTATGTAGCTTATCTTTCATTTTTTAAAACCTCTGCAGTGAAAGGAGATTCTGAGTAAGTGCTAGGGACTAATTATGTCTAATTACATTACTTTTTGTTAATTTATTTTTTTTAATCACTACTTATGGATGCATAGAATGTAACCTCAGAGAGAAATGTGTTGGACTCCAGTAGAGAAATAGGTTTGAATATTATTTGAATATACGTAAAACGTATAGTGATACTGATTGCTCAGATGAGTAATATTCAGGCTATGCTTTGTATTTTATTTTCTTGAAGCCATAGGGGGGAAAAAAAAAAAAAAAAAAAGAGACGAGAACAAAGTGCTTTTTACTCTGTCACAAATGACCAGGGAAAATGTAGTCAATGCGATACAAAAGACTAAACCAATTAAAGAGGTCATTTTGGTTTGACCAGGAAAAAAAGTCAGACATGTGACTGAAATCCTCCCAAGCAAAAACCTGGCAATATCTTTAGTAACAACATATGAAAAGTATTTCAAAGTACAATCTGTACACATAATCTATGTAAAATGCTGATCCATTTAAATCAAGGTGAATTCCAACAGGATTTCACAATCAGCATTTTCTCAGAAATTTTCTTCTTGCCTTGGAAGCATATTCCTTTCACAGCCTTTTATCATGGTATTCATGCTCTTGTTCAGACAGTGTATATATAGACATGCATAGTTATACTGTCTGATTTTAATTTATTTGCATTGAGAAATGTTTGCTTTTACTATCTGTCTTTTTTCAGTGTCTCATCTGACACTGCTTTTGTTATGACAGGTAAAACACAGTACAAGATTCTGCAGTCTGTTAAGGACAATTTACCAGTAAGCTGCTTTTACCATACAAAAAATAAAAATAAAAAATAGACTCCATAAATATTTCTCACTGGAGTGAGATGTGTTGCTGACACCAGGAACATTACACTGCCTAATGCGTGGCCTAAGTGCAACTATTCCTTACTAATTATTTGTTTCTCTTAATTGCATGAGATTTCAGATTTATTTATTTATTTAATAGTAGAGTTTTAATACTGGAAGCGAATTGTGTAAGGATGAGATCATACAGGAAACTTGATCTGAAAACTGGTAAGCTATTGGTATTGCAGAGCCACAAATGTTTATATGAAGTCATTTCTGTCTTTTTTTTTTCATAAACATCTGGCAGCAAGCTGAACTATATTTGACACTCATCAAAAAGGAAAAGTCCTATTTTACGAATAAACAGCAAGATATGTTTACCCAATCACAAGACCTAACTTCCAGATTAACAAAATAGTGCTCCTCAGTTAAAACATGCTAGTTGAAACAGCTATGTCAGTAAGCTAACATGTTGAATATGCATATATGTTATATATGTTCTCTTTGCAATGAATAAAAACATGAGTCATTTACATCAACTCTGTTACTGAAAAGTCTTTACTTTTGCCTGTGCTTTTTTAAAGCACATTTATGCATACTTAGGATATTTTTAAAAGTTAAGAAAAAATGAGCAATCTTTCCAGTTAAAAATATATTTTCCAAAAATATTATTGCTAATTGACTGTGATTTTATTTCCATTAGCTTTGGCATGCTTAAAATATTGAAGGGAAATTTATTCCAATGTTAAAAGAGACTGATAAAAACAACAAAATTAAAAAAAAAAAAAACACCATCACCACCACCAAAAATAAACAAACAAAAAACACTGTTATATAGCACAGCAGAAAACATTGTGCTTCTTAGAACAAAATACCCAGTGCTATCACATTTTCTCTTCAGACTTTTTAATATTAGTAATAATTTAATATTATTGTAAGCAGACAGTATTTCAGTTTAATAGCCTTCCCTCATGAGAAAAATAGGAAAACATAGGAGTTATGGAATATAGAAATTGTTTTGTATACTGACAGTTCAGTGGCTGTGCTGTTTTGAAACTTTTTTTTTTTTTAAGATGAAGTAGCTTCTCTTTTTCTAATCATAGTGTAGCAACACAATAAAATAAAAAACTTCTCAAAAAAAATCATTAGATGCATTGGCAAACTGGCCCTGCATTTTGTCTGAGGTCTTGTTATCCAGCATATAATAATAATTAGCATTACAGTGCTTTTTATGCTGTAGTGGCATTTTTAATGCAATTAAACAAAAAAAAAAAAAAAAAAAAAACAGTATGTTAGTAGTTGCAGGGGCAGAAAAGTTCTGGATGAACATGGTACTCTTTGTCAAGGGGGGTGATGACAGCTTCTCCTCCACAAGAAGAACCAGCAGCTTTCAAGTCATGTAGCTACCCTTAAGACAGTCGATAGCAGAGAACCTTGTAAGAGGTAAATTAGGAGGTAAATTAGGACTTTAGCAAAGTGGACAAGACTTTTGTTAAGGAGTATCTGGAAGACTAAAATGTGACAGCTGACCAGTTTTGTCTGGTCCCTCACTCCACATCAGGTATTAGAAAGCCTAACCATTTCTAAGAGAGCTATGATGTGTAATATCAAAACTCCAAGCAGTCATAACATCACGTTACTAGATGCTGTTACACTCTATTTTTCTGTCTGCAATGCATGCTGCTGTGAACTCCATGCTATTGCTGTAGGGCCCTGTGGTTTCCTGGGCTAAAATACAGCTAGCAGAGTAGAGCAGAAATGAGGTCCCTGCCCTAACTACACACTGTCCCACTAAAATACTGTTGTGCTCTGAAACAATTTTTTTTTTTCTTTTTACTAGCATAACATTTTTATATCACATATAAACGTGATATAAGAAGCATTAATATTATAAGGGATTCAAATTATAATTCCCACCAGTAAGCTTTCTGAAACCTCCAAATTTCTTAGTAACCAAGAGGAACTCCCCTTTAAGTAGCTATTATAATAACTGCTAGAGTGTATCCTCCATTTGTAGAATACCAAAAACTGGGATGCTCATCTGGCCTTTTCAAATGACACAAGGATTTGTTTGCTGTTCTCTACTAGTCCACACAGCATTACATATGCAGAAAGATGCTTGCCAACTTCTCTTTCTGTCCTCAAGCTCCACCCAGTTTCCTAAATAATCTCTTATTGAGGTTTTTTTTTTTTTTTTTTGAGATTAATTGTTTGTTTTTTTTCCTGGCTATAAGTCTTATAATTTTTCTGAATTACCCAGTTCCTAAAGATGGACCCTTCATGATCAAGGTCCATTCCAAAACTTCTTGGTGGAACTTCCCAGAAAACACCATCTTCTTCCAAGCAGGTAGAGAAGGACAGAAGTATATGCTTCCCAATCTATATGCTCACTACAGAGGGTAACAGCACCTAAAAGACTTAAGCATTATGATCAACCTAAAAACCTTCCCAAATCAAGGATGAAAGGCTAGAAAATACAAGAGGGAAAAATAAACTTATTTCATTTTCAACAGTCATTTCGTTGATATGTGGAACACTAACACCACATTACTATTAGGAACTAGACCAGGAAATAAAGTATTTCCAACCTTTTATCTAAGAGAAGGAAGTCTCTCTCAGTCTACCAGAAATAATGAATATAGCCATTACTGAGAAATCTGAGATCTAATCTTTTCTCCCTTTGCCCTACTGTTGCCTGCTTTCTGTACCCTGGTCTCTCTGGTTAAGTACTCCGTGTTTAAACTCACAATAGTGATGTTCTCTGTGTTCCAGGTATTGAAGCCTCCATTAAGTCAGACAGCTACAAATGTGTTTTACACTAATAAATCACAAAAAGCTTTCCAGTCAATCCCAATGAACAACTAGTCAAGAGTTTTCTGGCAAATACTTGGTGCTTGGTTATGCATACAGCACCACCACTCCAAGCACATTCCTAGTATCTACAAGTATACACTTTTCTCTTTCCCAGCCTGTCAGAGAGAGGGAGCTTGATTAGCTCATTGGGAGGGAGGGTTAGGTGTTAGAATGCTAGTGTACGTTTGTGGGCATTACTTACTGAAGGAGGACTGTCACACTGAAAAATCAGGTTTATTTTTTTCATTGAGAAAAAAGGTTGTTAGCCATTCAGTCTTTACAGCATGAATTTCACAGTTTAGTTTCTGCTGTAGCCAGAGATTCATCCTTCCAGGATAGTCTAAGCAATATCCAGATTGGTAAAAGAGGAACAAAATAATATTTTTCATTACAATTTACCTTTACATGCTTATCAAAGTAAAAACAAACAAACAAAAAGATTATTTTTGTTGTTGTTTGTTTTTGTTGTTGTTTGGTTTGGTTTTAACTTTGAGATTAAATACATATTATGATATGTAGTATTGTTTCTTTAATGTTGAGAAATTTTGAAAAAAATCTGGCCTTTCTGCTAAATACTTCTATTTTGGGCTTATAAGAGAAATTATTTTGAAAATATACTAATTAGATGTAGTTGTGGACATTTAATTAATTATAGAAATGTTCCATTACAATAGTATCACCAGAAATCTTTTTAAGATAAGGTTATAAATAAGAAATTATTTGTTACTGTTTGTATATATCAATTCACTTACTATTTCTGTTTTTATTTGATAATTAAAAAAACCTTTCCACTGATATTATTGATATGGAACATTTCTGTATGTAGTTAGAAGCTACATGAACTAATTTACAGATAATCAAAACCACTGCCTTTTCTACATAACAAATTAATTCTAGTAAATTAATTAAAGTCTTCATTTATAACATTACACTGGTCAACATAATGCTCAGTTAGCTTCTGACTCAGAAAACGTGTATTAGGTTTATGTATATTAGCATTTGAATTCAAATTAAACAAATGTAGGAAAATATGTTAAGAATAGATGTTAGACCTAGGTATGCAGATGGATCTTATTCATTAATAATTTTCTGATAAATCAATGAATGGAAAATAGCTGTCTGTAAGCTCTGGACCTGGGCTTAAAATAAATTCTGAACTGTCATTTTGAAACAAACATGCATGACTGTGTTTTCTATCTCAAACTGTCTGGCAAGGAGTAGGAGAGGAACAAAGCAAGGGTAAATAGGGCAGCCGCAGGCCTGCACTAAGTCACGTCAGCTGAAATGAATACCTACAAATCATTTGGTCAGAAAAATCAACTAGCTCAACTACTTCTCTACTGCCTAACTGTTCATTACTTCAATACCTCAGATATAATCAGCAGTTTCAACACGGAAGTTTTAAGACTAGTCCATGCGACCCTAGAGGCATCAGTAGGTTAGAGATGTCTGAGACATCTTGTTCAAGATGTCAATGCTGTGATGTGACTGAATCATTGCAGAAATACCTTTCAAAAAGGCATTAATCAAAACCCTCAGGAAAGGAAGACTATAAAAAGCTTGAAGAACAAAACATTTCCAAATAATAGGGACTGGAGGCAAAAGACAATTAAAAGTCTTCAGGTCAAGATGTCTACACAGATTTTCAATTAAATATAATTCTATTGATAGCAATTAAAGTTTTTTTTTTTTTCTACCCATGCAGACAAAAAAATTTTTTTCCTAATTCCATAATATTGCATCAATTTATGGTTGGCCATCAACTCATTTAAATATTTCAGAAAAGGTGAGTGAATGTTTTAACAAACATGGGCAAAACTCTGCTTTTCAGTTCCTGTTGTTATTGTTTCTCTGGATAGGGAAGTATTGGCATTTGCCATTCAGAAGTGTAATAGTTCTGATGAAGACATGCTGTGCTACTGGCAAGAGTTTAGTACCCTCAGAGAATTGTCCTATATGAGTCTACTGTTTATGCATGTTTACCAAAGCATTAGGAAACAGAGGAAATGGGAGACAGTCTTGGCAAGGCAGAAGTACTAGCAGACAGTGTCTGCCAGGAAGGACAAACACTAAATGTGGGCTTTGAAAGCTTCTCAGGGAACTTCTTTATATAACTCTAAAAAATGTGAAGCTTAAACTTCTCAAATGAAATTAATTTCAAGTGCTATAAAATATTTTTAAAGCAAACCAAGAATGAGAAGCATCTCGAGCTACACAGATGAACAAAGGGCCAGGAAAGGAGAGGCCCCTGCTGGTAAGCAGAGATGAGGATTTCATCTGACCTTTCATGCTGGCAAAGAGAGAGGTCCTCTCCTGTGCTTAGATTTAGCAAGCCCATTCTTTTCAAATAGGCTTTGGCAAGCAGAGGCACCCTTTGTCTGTTGGGAAACACACCAGATGACATTGTCAGCTTTCACCTCCAGACTTACAGTCGTGTTCAGAAGCAGCACAACAGGAAACATTAGTTCCAGAATTCATCTTACCACAAGTATGAAGAACAGTCTTTGAATTTCCAGTGTCTCTGCCAGCTGGCAACTTATGGAATTCAAGATGCAAAATGCATTCTGGAAATCAGATAAAGTCAGGGGAAAGAGAAGAGAAAAAAAAAAAAAAAAAGAGTAAAAGAGTTTTGCTATTTTAAAGGAGAAAGGTAATCTTTTTATTTGATCTTTCAGGAGAAATATTTAAATATTTTATACTGTTCTACTTTAAGGTAAATACTAGAGAAAGTAAGTAACCTAATTGGCTTAACTAGAAGGAAGCTTGTGAGGCTGACACACTTTTTAATAGAAAACACCTGTGAAGAAACCTGATAAATAGCAAGTTTATGAAGTAGTACCATTACAAGTATTTACCTAAAAAAAATGCAAAGAAATATCTTCAAGCCCCCCCCCCCCCCCTTTTTTTTCTTTGCTAATACACTTAACTTTCATATGAGAAAAATACTAACAATGAACACATTTAATATTGGGGAAGGGGGAGTGTCTTCTTTGCCTGTTCTTTTAAATTCTTCATTAATTTTGCTTTGATTGCATAAACTGACTTGTATACTTGTAGCTATACCTTCTTTTGACGGCATGTCCTATGTTGGAAAAATAAAAGTGATAGCAGGAGGGAGGAGGGATAGAACCATTCTAATCTTAGACTCTCCTTTCTGTGCTCCTATGAAAAATATGTCAAATTAGTTTAAGCTAGACATCATGTCAAAAACTTCGATTATATTAAAAAATTGTTATACCTAGCCACATTCATGTAAATTTGAATGTTACACAAGAGTTCTGTTGGTGCAAAACCCTTGGCCTTCCTAGAACTAAAAGTAGCATTATATATATATAAAAGTATAGAACAAATAAGAACTAACAGATCCTAGTATGAATTCTATATGCTTCATCTTTTCAGGATCATTTATTTAACCTTCTAGAATATCAAATTAAAATAAAAGTATACAGTATAGATATGCATTTGTGTATATGTGGCAGTTTTACCCAGCTGGGCAGCTGAACTCCACCACAACCTCTCTCTCACTCCCCCTCCTCAAAGGAAAAGGGAGAAAAATACAATGGAAAGGGCTCAAGGACTGAGATAAGGACAGGAAGATCACTCAACAATTACTGTTACGGGCAAAATAGACTCAACATAAGGAGATTATTTCTTCTCAGATTTATTTCATGACACCTGTCCTCTGTCTGTTAAAGACTTAAAACAACATGACTACATCCTGCACTATATATGTTTCTTCAGGTGCCTTTGACTGCAGCTCAGCTCAGTGCAATTGTGAAGGAACTCTTACTGGCCATACTTGTGGAGAACATGCTTTCCAAAAAGTTAGGGGGAGGTTTGCTAACTGCAGAGCTTGGATTCAACAGTACCAAAACTATTAGGAAATGAAAGAAGTATGGTATGAAATTTATTGGTATTTAAATTCTCAAATCAAAGAAAGTTTATCAAAACCTAACAAATACATTGATAAAAGTTTACTTTTAGTAGACTCTTGCACCAAAAAAATGTCACAACAGCCTTGAGTTCCAAGTGCTATCTTTCCAAATCACTCTGAAATTAATTTGTTTTGTCTCAAAAGAGATGGAAGATTTCACTAAATTCTTTGTGAGCTGTGTTCAATATGCTCAGGCCCGAGATTTCAATACTTAAGAAGGTGAAAGAGAAGGCAGAGCAGTTTTTTTTTGCAGTTAGGAGTAAAGTAGACTCCTCTTGTCAGTTAAAAAGTAAAACAGACAATACTTTGAATTACTAAATTCTTGTTCGTGGCATGTTCTATGAAGTCAAGCCTTATTATTATTCCAAAGATTAAAATTTTTCTGTTACATGTTTGTAAGCACAGATATAGTCTGTAGCAAGTGCAAAGAAGAAAACAGTGTCAAAATCATCAGTTCTTTTACTCATCTTTGATTTTTATCTTGGAAAAAAAAATTATTAATTGAGCTTCTTCCTCAAAGCATGATTTGAAGGTCACCAGATTAAATTATCATTTCCAAGTGGAAAGTTTAAAATTAGCCAGAGGAAGGTGTCTTTTTTCTTTTTCATTTTTTCCCCTTTTCATTTGTTTTGTGGTGCTCTCTCTCTCTCTCTCTCTCTCTCTTTCTTTCTCTCTCTCTGTCTTTATTTATTTATTTTTAACATAGGTGTGGAAATCATTTCCATAGACTGTTCTTTTGGAGACATTCATAAGTGAGTTAAAAATAGAGGAATCCAGAGGATTAGGCTGACAGTGTTTATTAAAAATCCTTGCCCAGAAGCCCCTAAACAATTTGTCCCTCCTGGATGCTGCAAAAGAAAAGATCATTATAATACTGTTATGTTACTAATACTCTTCCAGTAGTCTTTTGAAACTTCTGAAGAGAGAGTACTGACAAGATGGGCTTTTGGTTAGACCAGTATTGACATTATTTTACAGCTACGTGAGTCAAGGCAGCCCAGCAAGGTGATTCTGTCTACCTGTGATGCTAAAATGATCAAGTAATCTTAATACTTTGTCTCCATTCTCACACTCGCTAAGTCATCCAAGAAACTGTTATTCACCCAAACTGAATTTGTACATTCATAACAGTGCAACAATTAAAATGAATATGATTTTCCCTTAGTGACAATTAAAATGAATATGATTTTCCCTTAGTGTAAGAATTTATAATATGAACAAGTCAGCAGAGACTCACACATATTGGCTACAAGTCAGCAGAGACTCACACATATTGGCTACAGTTAACTTTGGATTTTTGATATTCTGCTGAAAAAAGAAGAGTGATTTCAAAAAATATTTACATTATTTCATAAACTTCTAAAGTAGGGAAACTGTTTATTTAAATAGAAGCAATATATTTTACATAAAATACAGACAGGGTGTGGTGGTTTTACTCAGGTGGGCAGCCAAGTTCCACCACAGCCGCTCTCTCACTCCCCCTTCTCAAAGAGGAAAGGGGAGAAAATATAACATAAAAAGGACTCAAGGTTTGAGATAAGGATGATTTAATTAAAGGGGAAAGGGAGAGAAAAAAAAAAAAAAAAAAAAGACTGTGTGGAAGCACAAAGAAAAGCAGTTACTCTCTACTTCCCATCAACGAGCGATGTTCAGCCACATCCTGGGAAGCAGGTCCTCAATATATGTAGTGGTTGTTCGGGAGGACAGATGCTTCCACCACGAGAGCCCCCCTCCCCCTCCTTCCCCTTCCCCACCTTTTATTGCTGAGTGTGACATCATATTGCATGGAATATCCCTTTGAGCATTTTAGGTTAGCTGCCCTGGTGATGTCCCCATCTCTTGCCCACCCCCAGTCTGCTGACTCTTGGGGGCTTGGAGGAAGTCCTCTTGCGGTGCCAGTATTGTGCAACAATAGACAAAACACTGGTGTGATATCAGTGCTGTTCCGGCTACAAGTGCAGCGTATATCACTGTATGGGCTTCTGCAGGGAACATTAACTCCTTCCCAGCCAGACCCAGCACACACGGTCAGTTTATGTGGGAGATTAAAGGCCAATATTTCTGGGTGCTCTTCTGACAAACATTGTGTGTGTGACTTTTGACAACTGCATAAGTTGTATTGTGATTGCTGTATTGTATGCAGCTGTAATTTACTTTTTTCCAGGTATTTATATGTAATGAATATCTGAAAGATATTCGGATGGACCAAAATGACAGATGTCATAGGAGTTGTTGTGTGTAGTCTGGTGCTCTCCTAGCTCAACATATTGTGTCCCATTCCTCATCCATAACTGGAAAAGAACTGTAGCATTTATTGATGTGCTCTGGTTTGGGGCAAAGTATTAGTACCAAAGCTATTGATAATTCCCATTTAGTAGCATCTTTTGAAAGCTAGAACATCAACTTCCATAGGAATTGGTATTTTTCGAATGGGGAAAGAAAATAAATTGAACTTGGGGGTAATGTCAGCAATTATGTCAGCCTTCAACAGGAGGTGAAAGACTCCTTGCAACCTCACAGTTCTCACAGGTTTAGTCTAATCTTAGGGAGAGAGAGATATGTTTAACTTGTATATTCAGATGATGAAAGACAATGTTTATATTTCATATTATTTTTCATAAAATGCTTATAAACTGCAAAGTGTGTTTCTTTGCTATCCAATTCTTCCTCATCATTAGTCTTCTTTACTACCTGTCATTCAAAATGGCTCTATCTTTGCTAACAAACTCTCTGGATAAAAGTTTTTTCAAATATAAATTCTATAGTATGGCTAGTCAAACAACTGTTGTAAAAAATCTTATAATTCAGCAGAATATATCTCACTTTCCATATAACTGGAGTTCTAAATTACCTTAAATACATTGCTGAAAATGAAGAATATTAATATAAAACCAAGTTAAGTTCTTACCTTAGATGGGTCTCCTACTATACTGAAACATGGAGAGAATTCTGCCAGCTGTGAATACCCAAAGACTTAAGTTGCCATAGGTGACAGTAGAATCCTTTCTGCTTATCTGTGTGACCAGCATCTTACTCTATAACATGCTTATTTTCTCACACTGACAAGTTGTTGACTTACCAGGTAGAATGAGAAATGATTGTGGAGATCGTGCATCAATCACCTCCCATCACATTCTCCATTCAGAACATCAGTGATTAGACAAACTTGGCTTGACAGGCATCCTGTCTGGACAAACAGGTTGTCACTTCTGTAATAGGATTCAGCTGCTCTCTCACCACAAGCTCTGAAACATGAATCACTTCAAATATTCCCCCAAATGGATAAAATTGAATCAACAGAGAAGAGGGATTTTTTTTTTTTTTTTTGGCCAATTTTAGAATATAACTTTCAGATCTTCATTACTGGCAAATGTTTTACTGTAACAAAAAGAGAGAGAAAAAGTAACAGGTTTAATTCTAATGTTATTCTACATTTGTTATGGTAACTTTGTTTGTTTGTTTGTTTTTTAGCAAAAGCATTGTCCAGGAGATGCCCCAATGCTGAGAAAATGTTCTTAATTTAGAGGACAAGCAACATTCAGAGGCATAGTTCCATTTACAGATGGAAACTAATAAGATATTATTTTCTATTGCAATCAATGCCCCTGTGGTGGTTTTACCCTGCGGGACAGCTGCACTCCACCTCTCTCACTCTCCCTCCTCAAAGAAAAAGGGGGAGAAAATATGACGGAAAGGGCTCAAGGGTTGAGATAAGGACAAGGAGATTGCTCACCAATTATCATCAAGGGCAAACCAAACTTAACATGGAAAGATTGATGTAATTTATTGCCTGTTACTAGCAGACTAGAACAGCATGAAACTGAAAGCAAACTAAAAACACCTCTCCCCCATCCACCCTCTTCTACCTTCTCGCCCCAAGCGGCGCAGTGGAACGGGGAATGGGGACAGTGGTCAGTCCCTAATGCTTCATCTCTGCCGCTCCTTCATGATCACTCTCTGCCCCTGCTCCATGTGGGGTCCCTCCCACGGGATGCCGTCCTTCCCAAACTGATCCTGCGGGGGCTGCCCAGAGGCAGCAGCTCTTCAAGAACTGCTCCCACATGGGTCCATACCACGGGGTCCATCCGTCAGGAGCAAACTGCTCCAGCACAGGTCCCCCACGGGCAGCAGCTCCCCTCAGACCCCCTGCTCCTGCCTGGGCTCCTCTCCACGGGCCGCAGCTCCGGCCCGGGGCCTGCTCCTGCAGGGGCTCTCCATGGGCCGCAGCCTCCTCCAGGCCACATCTACCTGCTCCACCGGGGCCTCTCCACAGGCTGCAGGGGAACTGCTGCTGCGTGCCTGGAGCACCTCCTGCCCTCCTTCTGCACTGACCTTGGGGTCTGCAGGGCTGGTTCTCACGCCTTTCTCTCCCAGCTGCTGTTGCACAGGTTTTTGTTTGGTTGTTTGGTTGGTTGTTTGGTTGTTTTTTTTCCTTCCTTAAATCTGCCCTCCCAGAGGCCCACCCAGCATCGCTCACAGGCTTGGCTCTGGCCAGCTGTGGGTCCCTTTGGAGCTGACTGGAGCTGGCTCTGGTCTGACATGGGGCAGCTGCTGGGCTCTGCTCACAGAGGCCACCCCTGCATGACCCCTGCTACCTTCCCACATAACCCCAATAGAGCCCCTTTTAATTATCACAGCCACATTAGAAGGATGAATTTAGTTCAGGGCATCTTTTTACATCAAAGGTCTTTACTCATTAGAAAACTACATAATAGATGTTACAGCAAAATAAAAATGTTTATTTATTTATATTGAATGGATGGCAGCTAACAGTGACTCAGCTTGCACAGGGACACTTTATTGCTGCAGTGAGACTTTTATAGGAAAACGAAACAAAACTAAACACATAATACTCTATTGCAGTCAAAAATAAGGCTTATATACTTGAACAAGAATAGATAAGATACTTCATGCAAATAGAAACAATTTCTTCAGTTTATAAAACCTAAAACTTTTATTTTTATCTTAGTCTACTAATGATCCTCTCATAATCACAAACACTGTACTTTTAGGAAAAAGCATTAGAATGTTTCAAGTAAGCACAGATGCAAAAATACTATAAATACTACAGATATTTTAATCCTGGGAGATTTTATGAATTCTGCATCATACAGAGACAGAATGTTACAACACTAATTTGAACATTTAGAAATTTGGATAAATCTACTGAAATTTCAGTAAATGAATGAGTCAAATGATTGTTAAAAGAACACAGACTTTGGTCAACAACAAGTCAATAACAATGTATCAATAAACTACAAAACAATATATTCATTTAAAATCTGTCATTAATAATAATAATAATAGTGATAATAATAATAATAATAATAATAATAATAATAATAATAATAATAATAAACAAATAAACTCAACACTACTTATCATTACTTAGTCTTGCATAGGTCCCTGACTCTTGGAATAAAATTGTCCGTGTGTTGACCACATTACAGAATTAGAGTCCAAATTAAATGGTGTGGTCACTTCAAAAACCTAAACTTACACATCATTGCATATCTAAAGTCATTTGGATATCTTGGTTCCATTCTCTCCACTCCATCAGGTAAATTTGCTGCTCTTTGGTCACTTCCAGTTAGACCTGACACATGAAGGCATTTCCTGATTACACCAACTCCTCCTAATTCAAATAACTGGAAAGATCCATAGGTGAAGTCCAACTTTTCTGATATTTCCAGTTCCTTCCACCATGCATTTTTATTTTTATAGAAAAGCCAACTAAATTATGAATTGAAACAAAATTGTTGGGGGGGGAGGGGGGGGGCAAAAATATCTATGGTGAAAAATATATACTGATATTTTTCAGTTTACTTCATTAAATATCAGTTGTTCCTTTAACGCATTAGGGAAAAAAATAAAAATAAAAAAATAAAAAATAATAATAATAAAAAAATAAAAATAAAAATAAAAATAAAAAATCTAACCTCCAGAATCCTAATCTAAAGAATGCAATACACATTACAATGGAAAAAATCACAACTAATACATCAGGAAGAATAATATGTATAGATCCTGGAATGATTTCAGAATGTGCACAAAAGCTAGAATATATTTGAAGTTGCTAATGATTCCTTGGCAAAAAAAAACATTTTTTTTTTGAAACAATCTTTATATTTTTATCATTGATTTGTCACAAGAAAAAATAATCTAAAGGGAAAAGACACATTATAAAACATCTCTATAAAAGAAATGCATACAAATATTTCAAATACAAATTTAATATCAAAGAAGCACAACAAATTTTGTACACATGTAGTAAAGTGATCCAGAAACACCTCCCATATTACCACTTACCGAACACTACTAAACCTACAATAAAAATACCAGCTGTTACGAGAACTCAGATGTTTGGGTATGGGAAGACAACCCAAAGGAGAAAAGAAAGCTCACCAACTTAACTTTTAAACCTGTAAATTATCTTTTCAATAGATGTAATTTAGTGCTACAAATTATATGAGACTACCTGACAAGGCTTGACCTGCCACACTAGAAATAATGTTTTTTTCAGCCCTAAGAACTTTGAGGCCTTGCTACTCCGTGAGCTGTCAAAGGCAACCAAAACACCAAGTGGAAGAAATTGATCAAAAACTCTAATATCTTTATTTTCCCATCACTAAACACAAAAGGTGTTTTTGTTTGTTTGTTGTTTGGTTGGTTGTTGGTGTTTTTTTGTTTGTTTTTAATCCCACCTGTGTGGCAAATAACATTTGAACAGAAGGATAAACCTATTCCTGCTCTGAGGACTAACCTCGACGCTAAGTAAAAAGGCATATTAAAGAATGCTTTGTTCTTTGTATGTTTGGGTTATTTAGATCTATCAACTTGTATTAGACTTTGGGAAGTAGATAAGTATCATACAGATCAGAATGAAATAATTACCAATGTAGTCTTAAACAGTCTGTTTTGTTTGTTCGTTTGTTTCTCATTTCAAAACACTTTTGATACAAGGAGCTGGAACTATGTATCTGTTTTTTATAGCTTGGAAATGCTATTAGATGTTGATATAACAATTGCCAATTACTTAGATTTATGAAGGACCCCTGATTTCTCCACTAAATCCTGGCCTCAGCTTGGATAGCATTTGCTTACACGGGTAACTACAGACAGTGCTGGTGCATCAGTACAATAGAGATTCAGAAGCACTGTGCAGCACAGGCTGTCAGCTGTTCCTGGAAACTCCTGCTGTAGCCCCAGCTAGAGCTCTAGGAGTACCTCACCATATTGTAAGTGGGCATGGACCAGCCTGGGCATTCGAAGAAGACTGAAAAAAAAAAAAAAAGGTAAAAAAAAAAAAAGTGTTTGAGAGAGTGTTTGAAGGTAGAGGGTAAACACTTGGTCTTTGTAATGCTGAGCTAAGCACATCTTTTCTTCCCCCCCCCCCAGTTTCACTTTTTTCATCCAATCTTCGTCTTTTTTTTTTTTTTTCAATATACTTTTAAATATATACATATAAACATATATTAACATGTTCCCTATCTGCTTTGCAACCCCTAGACAAGAGGTTGAGCTGCTTCCTGTGGCAAGAGATTGGAATATGCAGTTCATACAGAATATTCATTACAAATTCTTGTTTTTATTACAGTCATGAAAGCAAGCTTTTTGACAAAGATTCAGTCCAAGCCCTGACCTTAAACACCAATGAGAATTTCTCAGTATCAGCAAATATTGTTTTACTGTCTAGCAAATGGCAAAGAAGACATTGATGCCATCATATTTAATTTTTAATTGGAATTAATGCTATGTGTCCAGCAAGAACAGACTTAAGCTGCAGACACTTAAGAAAGATAGATGAAGAAATAGACTAAAAAGAGGAAGGAAAGGAAGAGGGAAGGTGAGAAGTCTGTAGCACTACCCTGATAGTAGGATACTCTGAGAAGTATTGAGCTATATAGAGATTTCCAGCACTGCTGCTTCTCTAGAAAATGCAAGAGTCCTTTTCTCTAAAGAAAAGCAAATCAAGTAACATTGTGTTGCTGCTAACACTGCCTGTTAACAGCAGGCAGACCAGTTTCACAGAACTGGTATTCAGGGAATCTTCATTGTGATGAGATCTTTTTCATTCCCTCACTGTAGGTAAGAATTATAAGATGTGAAAACCTGCATCTCAGCAGGTTTGCTCTGTCTCTAATGAAATAGAAGGGAAAACCTTGTCAAGACTAATACTCCTCTAGTGGAAGACCTTAAAACGAGAATGATACAGTGCTCTGCATGACAGCTTGCCCTTAGGACATAATGCATGTTGTACTTTCTTTTTTCTATTCTTTCCCCCCTATCAAATTCATTGTCTAGCTTACTTTGCAGAGAGGATAGTAACAAATTAAAAAAAAAAAAAAAAAAAAAAAAGTTTGAGATTAAGGATACTTTAAACTTCTGGACATTTTCAAATGCGAATTGGGAATGTTCTTTTTTCTTTATTTGCCCCATACATCATGTGAACATGCAATCCCTCTAGCAGTGCTAGTTAAACCTAGGAACCTCTACTATAACTCACATAGAAAACATCATTTACACAAGACTTTCAAAAGTTTGCAAATCCATGAAGTCCAAATAAGTCTAGTCCTTCTCTGGGTTGAGCAAAGTTTGAATATTGTGGCTTCATGCAGAAATACACATACACTGATTTTCTAACACTGTTAACAATATTAATGTGAGTGCCTGGAATAAGACAAATTTCAGGCTAGGTAGAATATGTGGTTTCCTCACCATTACTAGAAATTATTATTTAAGCAGAAAACCATCTGAACATTTAATGTGAATATTTTTCTGGTTAAAATATTTTAACTGTTAAAAGCTAGGAACCATAGACCTTATCTAGAGAAAAAAAGCTAGGATTTTTCTTGCTTGTGGGTATGGAGTATTATGTGTGAAGTATAGATTTGAAATCACATGCAGAGCTGGCATTATATGCTTTCAACAGCACCTTCAATCAAATATATTTATTCTACTGATTTTACTTTAACTGCTTTTATACTTAGATTTTGTTTGCAATTAAAGAATAAAAATCAAAACAAAACCTCAAATAAAGGGTGCACTTCACAATTTTCATACACTTAAGAACATTGCAAATCCTTATCTAAGAAATGATAAAAAAAATCTATTTTATTTCAGTGGCATTTTACCCCATTAAGCACTAAAATATGCAACTGAAGAAATACTGGGGTAAGAAATATGTGCCTTAGTAAGCAACAACAAAACCAAACAAATAACAACAGCAAAAGTGGAAGACATGCACCTGTCCCTGCTGGGAAAAAAAAAAATAAATAAAATAAAGAGTGAGTGAGTGAAAAAGAATCTGCGAAGAGGTAGGATTCACAGATGATGATAAAAGTTTACATGTCTGTTTGTATAAATGGACAGAAAGGCAGACATAATGTTTAAGAAATGATAGCCAGAATATTCTACAAATCATACACCTAGAAAATGATTTGTGCAAAGGTTTTGATGATAACTGTGCAAATATTGCCCTGGAAATAATAGTTGGATTATATGATCTGTTAGGGATTAAGAATAGATAAAAGAAAGATGAGAGAAATGGAATTTTATGAAATAAACCCTACCTGTCTTTCAATCTGAGTTTCAAATCTTTTGATAGGCTTACAGACGTCATAGGAAACCTAGGACTTTCTATGTATTACTTGGTAGCTTTTCCCGCTTCAAAAATGCAGCTTAATGAAGCCATAATGTTTACAGCTTCTAAGATCCTTATTTGCAGGGTTTTATTACATTTATAAATTACATGAAGAGGAAGGGAAGTCTCCTGAAACTGAAGTGCTCCAACATGACTGGTTATATTTGAACAAAGGCACAGTAAAAGCCTTTATGAAGATTAAAAGAGCTGAGTCTCTCACAAATGTTGTGGGGAGATAAAACACAAAACAAAACAAACAAAACAAACAAACAAACAAAAAAAACAACACTGTAAATCTATCTCAAAAGGAAAGGCATTACAGAGGACTGTTAAATATTGCTGTTGTCCAAGGAAGGTGCTTTGTATTTCAGCCACACAACATACTAATGAATTGCAAACTCATGTTCTGGCTACGGTATATTCTTCTCTGAAGAAAGGTAATAGATGAGGGATGCACAAATATCTCAGTTTCATTCCTCATAATTTCTTTAGTACCATCCTGTGATACTTGCAACAGTGGAATACAATTAATATGCGTTGAGTCAAGTTACATACTGAGGGGTGAAAATCCTTTATTTCCAGGTAGTGGAAATTAGATTAGTAGGAATACAAAAAACATTTCAGATGGTAGCCTCCAGAATTTTGGTGCAGTTCCAAATTCCTGGATATGGAGGGCTTCTTGAATTTCACATTCAGGAGTGAAAAAATTCACCCAGTTTTCTTGCATGTGTTGAAATAACATGGGAAATTTGAGCGTACAAACCTGCATCCAATTATGAGTAATTTATCCTTTAAATGCCTAAAACTGGAAAACTATGCTCCTCAATGCACAGCAGAGCATGAGTTAGATGGGATTTACACCTGGGTCATCTTTTACATCATCTCTTTCTTTGTCATTCCACTCGATATCCTAAAAGGTTGTGGTGTTAATTTAAATAAGCACAGTCTTTATTAAGTCACCTCCACAACTGTTGTGGTTAAGCCAAAAAGAGTTTCATATACTGACTACATAATTGCACTTAAACAACTGCTAGGAAAATGCAGCCCTCATAAGACATCATTACTCATGCAATAACATTTTCAGCTTATTTGTATGAATGTTTATTTGTGGGGACAAGGAGATTGTGAGTAGGAAGAAAAAATATTTCTAGCTAAAGTGATTGGGGTACCTCAATCCCTGTCATCTCTGACATAACAAATCTATCCATTTTAAAATAAATTTGCTGCAGAAAGCTGTGCATTTTCTTTTTCCCAATTCTTCCTAAATATATGCCCAGATCCCAAGATTGCAGATAACCTAGGATTGAATGTGGCAAATGTAGCAATAACTTAAAATTTAGTTACACTTAAAAAAAAAAAAAATAGTGTTTGTTTTAAGAATAACCATATGAATGAGATTAATTAACTATGCATGTAAAATACAGGGAATTCTGAAGCACACTACCATCCGTCAGCTGGCCTAAGCATATCAAAGCCAATGAGCCTTCAACATTGAATGGTTCAAGGCCAGGATGCCAATATAATTTCATCTAACACAGGATGAGGTACTTCTGTCCAAGGCAATGCATCACTAAGATGTGGTAGACTAATACACAGTTCTAAATGTCTGGGTTGTTTTATGAGAGGAACTAAAACAAGACCAGTTCAAATTCAGTAAACAGTTAATTTAATAGTTTCTTATTCTGATGACATTTACAAAATTTCCAGTTTTAATGTCCAGACACATAGGAAAACAATTAAGCTATAATATATTTTAAGCACCTATAATGAAAGAATATCAGCCAGGGGAAACAGAGAACCTACACGACTTCTTCCAATAGTACTTTATTTGATATCATTGAAATGAAAAACAAAACAAAACAAAAACAAAATAAAATTGAAAGAATGAAAACTTGTTACTGTTGTGAAATAAAAGGAAAATCAAAAATATTATTTTTTATTTTTTAATTAACACTTGAACAAGGTTTCCATATTGATTTTTTTCCCACCAAAACCGCCTCTCTTCTAAATAATTTATTTATTTATTTATTTATGGATTTGATTTTCTTTTGCTGTGCTAGGCATCCATACTAAGAGTTATGCTTTGTTTAACATTAATCCAATAACAATGTGGTAATTTAAAATCTAAGAAAATAAAATAGGCAACAAATTTTTCTTTTTGTTAATGCAACAGTTCCCTTTTAAAAATTCATCAATCACCCTAGCCCAAAGACAGACTCAGCAGCTGGTCATCGGCATACTTAAGGTCCATCTAATGCTTGGTACTCTAGTGATATTTGACTGAGAAGGTGCATTAGAATTACTGTGGAAAAGATACAGCCTCATCCTTTCTCTTGCACTGGTGCACATCTGATTGCTGTTCAGGAACCTAACACAGCAGAAAATTACTCTTTTATTTTGGTTTTCTATTGCTGTTTAGCTTTCTGAGATGGTTCAAAGCAGCTGAACTGCTCATGAAACAACATCACACTCATAGGATTATTAAGCAGAATCCAGGGGGCAAAGAGTAGCTGATTTAATTATTATTATAACAAAAACTTTCCTGCAAAGCTAAAGCTTATTGTGAGTTTCATCAGGTCTCCTTCACTCAATAAAAAAGCTTTGAAGAACAACATGATGAAACTTGTTCAAAAATGTATACATCTTGGGGAAACTTCTGAAGCTGAGTTATTCCACAACATAGCTGGAAGATTTCATTCTGCAACTTTTATACTATCATCAGTACTACTACTACATTATCACACCATCACAGCTACAATGCAAGTATCTTACCTGAATCAGAGTAACTTGAACCCAAAAAGAACATGTAAGAGTATTTCATCTATGTTAATAAAACAACATGTAAAATGTAAACATACCTGACCAATTATAAGTGTATTAAAACATTTGTAAAGTTCCTATTCATCTAACAGTAGCTAAATTTTTTTTTTATTTTTATTTTTTTTTAGTGATCAAAGCCCAATGCTCCTCTTTTAATCCACCTACCATGCTTCTTCCCAGCTGCCCTGGCAGCATCATTTAATTCACTTTACACAACCACAGTTCCCAGAAATGTTAATCTGCTCTCTACTTGTACCCTTTCCAGATTGTTACTTATTTTGAGAATAAGCATGAACAATTTCAATAAATACATGCACATTTTATAGAATTCATAGAATCATAGGATGGTGTAGGTTGGAATGGACCTTAAAGATCACCCGTTGCAACCCCCTTGCCATGGGCAGGGACACCTCCCACTAAACCAGGTTGCCTAAAACCCCATCCAACCTGGCCTAGAACACTTCCAAGGATGGGACATCCACAACTGCTGTGGGCAGCCTGTTCCAGTGCCTCACCACACTCTGAGTGAAGAATTTACTCCTAATTTCTAATTTAAATCTCCCCTCTTTTAGTTTAAAGCCATTACCCCTTCTCCTATCACTATACTCCCTGATAAAGCTTTCCTGTAGGCTCCCGTTAGGTACTGTAAGGCTGCTATAAGGTCTCCTCGCAGCCTTCTCTTCCCCAGGCTGAACAACCACAACTCTCTCAGACTGTCTTCATAGGAGGGGTGCTCTAGCCCTTTGACCATCGTCATGGCCCTCCTTTGCACTCATTCTAATACATCCATGGGCTTCTTGTGCGGGGGGGCCCAGAGCTGAATGCAGTACTCCAGGCTGGGTCTCACGAGAGCAGAGTAGAGGGGGGAGGATCACCTCCCTCGACCTGTTGGCTATGATACTTTTGATGCAGCCCAGGATATGGATGGCTTTCTGGGCTACAAGTGCACATTACTGGCTCATGTTGAGCTTCTCATCCATGAACAGCCCCAGGTCCTTCTCTCCTCAGTTTTGCCCTCAATCCATTCTCCACCCACCCTGTATTTGTTCTTGGAATTGCCCCGACCCAGATACAGGACCTTGCACTTGGCTTTGTTGAACCTCATGAGGTTCTCACAGGCCCACCTCTCAAGCCTGTCAAGATCCATTTGGGTGGCATCTCTCTCTTCCCTACAGCATGTTGACAGCACCACACAGCTTGGTGTTACTTGTTTAGGGTGCACTCGATACCAGTGTCCATGTCACTGTCAAAGATGTTAAACAGTGCCAGTCTAAAGTAAGCATAGAAATCCAAAAAGTAACCTTTTCCAAATGTTGCCTACTTTGTGAAAATGTAACTCCATCACCACCACTCTAATAAAATTGAAATGAAAGTGAATCTAGCTAAATCTAAAAGATGATATAAAGAGCATTTTTTTCTGATAAAATAAACCAAACCATTTTAAATTGTGTCAATTCATAAACATTTTTATATAAGCATATATAAACATATATTTATAAATTTCAAAGATATTAAAGGTTTAAAACATATAATTTAATTTTATTGAAAACACTGCTGTAGGCTTTGTCTTCTTGAGTTTCCGTCTTTTAACCAATATGCTATTCAAATATGTTCTCTCTATTTATTAAACAGACATGAAATATTTACATCTATTTGTACACATCTCATCTTTGCATTTACAGTTTTTAATTACTCTTGAAGTTCTTTTTAAAGTATTTATTTTATTTATTTTATTTTATTTTATTTTATTTATTTTATTATATTTATTTTATTTATTTTTTATTTTTTCCTCTTTGGTGCTACTGAATTCATCCAGGTGCATGGAGCTCTGTTTGTATGATGTTCTGGATACAAAGATTTGCTATATCTAGAAAGACATAAGCATGTACAGAATATCACTATTGATATGCTGTATATGTTTTGCAGTTTTCTTGAACACACAGAACAAGGTCATTTCCAATGTCAATGAACAAAGTAATTTCAAAAGTCTGCAGTATTCTATTGCAGTGCAATGGCACCAAAGGAGCCCAGAAACAGCCTCACTCTATGAAATACCCACCTAGGGTTTGTTTGTTTGTTTGTTTTTCCTAAAGGAATGGTTGTACCTTATAAAGTTAAATGCTTTTGCATAGGGGTACAGAACTAGGACCTGCTCCAGGAAAGACATGTCCCCCGTAGTATTTCAGTAGCATTACACTATAGCAAGTTGAATTGGAACTGATCAATTCATGTTCATTCCTTGTTGCTAGAGGAGAGACCAAAGGGATCTCAACCTGTCAGTTCTGGGGCCCACGCTGAGATCCAGTCTTACTCCTGGTCCCCCAGGCCAAACCTAGACCAGCAAAAAAAAAAATTTGTTTCATGGCCACAAGGGCATTAATTTTGAATGTTGAGAAACCCAGCTGCAAACTGAGCAGGATGGTAATCTCAAGACAATTATCTGCTGAATCAGACAATATTAAAGAACCGAGGGATGAAAACCAAAAATACCGATGCTTCCCTTCCATGTCATATGTCCTAATGTTCTTCAGGAGTAGTCCTGAAAGACTGCCTTGCTTCTTTGTCCAGGCTGTTTTACAGAGTACCTTATCTAAGCCTCTGAGAGACCTCTGTCAGGAGGCTGTTTCCAGAGGAGTTTTGTAACCCAGAAATACATTAAAGTGAGTGGATGGAAGGAGTGACAGCAAGACCCCACCCTGAGGGGACACACTGTAGAGGGAATATATATGTTTTGAAGTATTTTATATATGTTTTGAAGTATTTTTTTTAATTTATTTTTTTCTTCTATCTTTCCTAAAGGTAATTGTTTTTTGTTTCAGTTGTTCTCCCTCAAAGAAGCAGACATGCATCAAAGCTCTTGTTCACCTGGAGTACTGCTACACTGAGGTACATGTTGCAGAAACAGTGCATATTCTTTTGGAGCTTCTCATCTCCTTTTCATTAGTGGCTCTTTCATGTAAAAAGCAAACATATCTGGCATACTGAACTGCTTTCCCACATAACATTTAAAGTTGCTTTCTGATTTGCTATGGCTTCTTTTAGAAACAAGCCTAAGAATGATCGTACCATACTTGTAGATTTCTTTTTCTTAATATTGACTTCTTCCTCTGTTTATTTAAGGCTTTAAATATACTGTCCCGTAAGTTGGGCTAAAGAGGTCCATGGCCTTTACTAAGGTTACCATTTACTAAGTAAATGTTTTGCTGGCTAATTAAATATTTCACTCTATCAGACTGATTTATGATTAGCTTTAATGAGTTTGACTATAATCATAGGAGTTGGGGTTAGGCAATAGTTACTGCATTTATCATCTGACGAATTGAACAACTTTGTCATAAGAAAGAATTGGCTGAAAAAGATTCAAGGTTAATCAAAGACAGGATCTTGTTTTTTGCAGTGTCTAGCTCTATTTTTCTTTTTATTTCATTAAAAATGAAAAAAAAAAAAAAGAAAAACTTGAAGAATTCTGTTATATCATTCAAATATTGACTCCTTTTTCATGCATGATATATGTGTTCCTAGAGCTGGCCAGTCACTCTTCTTTGGCTACTTTTAAAGACAAAGAATAAAAATATCTTTCTCTCTAAATTTATTCTTATTCTGAGCTCAGAGAGTTATATTTCAGGATTTAAATGTGTTTCTAAGGCTTAACATTTCCTTCTTATTATTAACTTTAAGTATAATTCTTGATGTTTCTGAGATTCATATAAATGTTAAATCTCTTTTTTTAAAATTTTAATCTAAATTCTTAGCCTCAATGACTCCCTTTGGCATTTTTATACAGATAAATGACAATAAGTGAGCCTTACACCTTTGAAAATTCATTTCTTTGTTCATGAGCACATATTTTAAAGCCAGAAGGAGCCATTACAATCATTTAGACTTTCTGCAGCTATGAAACCCATAGTAATTTTACACAGCTTCTTTTTGAATAATAATGTCTTTTAAATCAGTCTTAATTAAAAAAATCTCTGGAGACAAAGAATCCACCATAATTCCCATTTCTTGAGTTATGAGTTTCAGTCTAGCTTTCATTCCCCACTCAGAATTCTAAATGCATTTATTGTGCTCAACTTTTATTTGTCTTTCTAGGCTACAAAGGACTGCTTCCTTTCTTTGCCTTATATCTGGTGATATACCTAAGAGGATTTTGTCTGCAGAGTTCAAAAACTCAAAGTGTATTTTTTTTTTTCCAAAGTTAACATTTCAAGTGAATAAAGTATTTTTCATTGAATCATAGCTTCTGTTTTTGCCTGAATTCAGTTTTGCAATTCATTCTTCTAAAATTTATCCATAGGTCTTTCTCTGTTTAACTTTTGACTTTTCGAGGTCAAAGGGAACACGATTCAAAAACATTATTTTAGTGGGCAAGATATAACTTCAGAAATTTGCAAATAAAAATAAAGAATGTTTCTCAGGTATTAACTGGCAAATACATAATAGCAGCATCTCTAAACACCAGTTATTTCCATCTTATCTGCCTCTTCAGAACACATTAGGAGCAACTACCCATCCAAAACCATCTGTTTTCATACACAAGTAAAACTTCCAAAACCAAGGCATAAATGGAATAAATACTTGCTTAATTATTTTGGCTTATAAATTTAAGATCTCATCTGTAATTATGACTCATTTCTCACTTACATTCCTCTTTAAATGAAAAAGATGATCTTCATACCAAAAAATAAACAAATAAAAATATATTTTTTAAAAAGAACAGATAGAAAAAATAGCTGAAATTTTGTTTTGCATTCAGTCCAAAATGAGCATCTCATGCTGAAATAGTATCATTTCAAGGAGATAAGAAGGAATGTGAATCAAATGTCCCAAAACAATCATTAATTTAATCCCAGATTACATTCACCTTTTTAAAGTATGATAGAATCATAAAATTGGAAGGGACCTTAAAGATCATCTTGTTCCCACCCCCCTGCCATGGGCAGGGACACCTACCAGTAGACCAGGTTGCTCAAAGACCCATCCAATCTGGCCTTGAACACTTCCAGAGATGGGGCATCCACAACACTCTGGGCAACCTGTTCCAGTCCCTCACTACCCTCAGAGTAAAGGATTTCCTCCTTATATCTAATCTAAATCTCTTCTCTTTTAGTTTAAAGCCATTACCCCTTGTCCTACCACTACACTCTCTGACAAAGGTTCCCTCCTCAGGTCTGCTCTCAATCCATTCTCCACCCAGCCTGTATGTGTACTTGGGATTGCCCAGACCAAGATGCAGGACCTTGCACTTGACCTTGTTGAACCTCATGAGGTACTCACAGGCCCACCTCTCAAGCCTGTCAAGGTCCCTATGAACGGCATCTCTCCCTTCCCTTCAGTGTGTTGACCACACCACACAGCTTGCTGTCATTGGCAAACTTTCTGAGGGTGCACTCAATCCCACTGTCCATGTCACCATGGACAGCATCAGTCCCAGTACTGACCCCTGAGGAACACCACTTGTCACTGATCCTTACTTGGATGTTGAGCTGTTCATTGCAACTCTTTGAGTGCAACCATCCAGCCAATTCCTTACCCACTGAGTGGTCCATCCATCAAATCCATGTCTCTCCAAATTTAGAGACAAGGATATCACGGGGAACAGTGTCAAATGCTTTACATAAGTCCTGGTAGATTATGTCAGTTGCTTTTCCCTTATCCACCAATGCTGTAACCCCATCATAGAAGGCCACCAGATATGCCAGGCCCTTAGTGATCTGCCCTTAGTGAAGCCATGTTGGCTGTCACCAGTTACCTCCTTATTTTCCATGTGCCCTAGCATAGTTTCCAGGAGGATCTGCTCCATGATCTTGCCAGGCACAGAGGTGAGACTGACTGGCCTGTAGTTTCCCAGGTCTTCCTCTTCTTCCTTTTTAAAATGGGGGTAATGTTTCCCCTCTTCCAGTCAGTGGGAACTTCACCAGACTGCCTCGACTTCGCATATATGATGGACAGTGGCTTAGCAACTACATCTGCCAGTTCCCTCAGGACACATGGATGAATTCATCAGGTCCCATGGACTTGTGCACCTTTAGGTGCCTTAGCTGGTCTTGAACCCTACCATCTCCTGCAGTGGGTGGTTCATCACTCTGCCAGTCCCTTTGCCTTCTAGGGCCTGGGCTATGTGGTGAGAGTTCTTGTCAGTGAAGACTGAGGGAAAAAAGTCATCGAGTAACTCAGCTTTCTCCATATCCCAGGTGACCAGGGCTCCCGCTTCCTTGTGGAAAGGGCCCACAATTTCCCTAATCTTCCTTTTATCACTGATGTACCTATAGAATTCTTTGTTGTTGCCCTGATGTCCCTGGCCAAATTTAATTCTAATAGGGCTTTAGATTTCTTAACCTGTTCCCTGGCTCATTGGACAACGTCTCTGCATCCCTCCCAGGATATCTGTCCTTTCTTCCACCCTCTGTAGGACTCCTTTTTCTGCCTGAGTTTAGCCAGGAGCTCCTTGTTCATTCTTGCAGGCCTCCTGGTGTTTTTGTCCAACTTCCTCTTTGTTGGGATGCTCCTGAGCTTCGAGGAGGTGATCCTTGAATATTATCCATCTTTCTTGGGCCCCTCTTCCCTCCAGGGCTATGTCCACTGGTAATCTAAAAAGCAGAATCCTGAAGAGGCCAAAGTCTGCTCTCCCAAAGTCCTGGGTAGCAAGCTCACTGTGCTCCCTACTCGCTGCCCTCTGAATGCAAAACTGTACCATTTCACTATCAGTGTAACTAAGGCTTGAGCTTCACATTACCCACCAGCTCCTCCTTGTTGGTGAGAATGAGGTCCGGCATAGCACCTCTCCTTGTTGGTTCCTCTATCATTTGGAGAAGAAAGTTGTCATCAATGCATCCCAGGAACCTCCTGGATTGCCTATGCCCTGCTGTGCTGTCTCTACAGATATTGGAGTGGTTGAATTCCCCCACGAAGACCAGGGCTTGTCAACTTGAGGCTGTTTCTATCTGTTTATAGAGGGCCTCTTCAGCTTGGTCTTCCTGATCAGGTGGCCTCTAGCAGACACCCACTATGTCACCTGTCCCCACCCTTCCTTTAATCCTGATCCATCATCTGTCTGTCAGCTTCTTAACCACCCCCAGGAAGAGTTCCATGCCCTCCAGCTGTTCATTGACATAGAAGGTGATGCCCCCTCCTCACCTCCCCTGCCTGTCCTTCCTAAAGAGCCTGCATCTTTCCATTTCAACACTCCAGTCATGGGAGCCATTCCACCATGTCTCTGTATTGCCAATGAGGTCATTGCCCTGCATGTGTTCATACATCTCTAACTCCTCTTGTTTACTCCCCATGCTAAGTTTGTTAGCATAGGACATTTGAGTTGGGCTCCTGATGAAGATGACCTACTGTCTGGAGTGGCCACCTCCGTACCTCTCAGGAGAGAGTCTCCTACTACTGACACCCATCGCCTTTTCTTAGTTGGACTGGTTGTTATGCAGGGAGGAGACCGGGCTGCCTTACCCAGCTACATGCCCCTGCTACAGGTGTTTGAGGGGTGTCCGCGGT
This sequence comes from Cygnus olor, assembly GCF_009769625.2. Classification (NCBI taxonomy): domain Eukaryota; kingdom Metazoa; phylum Chordata; class Aves; order Anseriformes; family Anatidae; genus Cygnus; species Cygnus olor. Next base: position 102,348,747 of record NC_049170.1, on the reverse strand, counting down.
GACACCCCTCAAGTCCGCAGAGGGGTGAAGCATTTCTGTAAGGGCACCTTAGGCTTTGGGAGAAAACTTCCTCCAGCTGGTCCTTGTCATTGCCAGCTTGCATCCTCCAGTGTTATTGCCTCCTCTCCCATCTGTGAGTGTCAGTGAGGGAGTTTTTGACTGTTTGGCCATGGGTTGGGTGTCCCCTGCAGACAGTGCTAGCATCCAGCTAACTCATCCTCAGCCTCCCTGATGCTACGCAGCCTTCCCACTAACTCCTGCAGCTCAGCCACCTGCTGCAGGAGGTCCTCCACCTGGGCATACCTTTTGCAGGCAGGTTGCTCACTGTCCCTGCCCCAGGGGACAGACCTAGGCACTTCCAGCGGTCAGAAGTCTGCACTGCGGCCTCACCCCTTGGAAGCTCTCTCACAGTGGAGGCATCAAACACCACTGGGGTAGTTGGTGCAGACCACACAGCCAGGGCCGCAGCCTTTGCCCTGAGACAAGTGCCCACCATTCTGCCTTGAGGATCAGGTAGGTTGTGCACCCATGGCCTGTGCAGATCCGGGTGCAGGGTTAAGGCGTACTTGGCGCTTCCCACTCGGCCCATGGATAGGCCTTACCTCAAGGGGCGCCCTCCTGCACCAGCTGCTGTGCCACCAAGTTGGCCTGCTCTGGTCACTCGTGCTCTCCAGGGGCTGCTAATGGTGGAGCAGGGGGTGGCCACCATTACTGCTGGATCCACTCACACCATGCCAGCCCCTCTCGCACAAGCTGCTGGCCCCTGGCAGGTCTCTGCACTCCCCTGGGGCTGCCCTGGCTCAGGAACACCCCCCATACGCCACCATCTCCTGCTCTGCTGCAGAATGCACCTGCCCGGAGCTGATCGCCTTGGCAAGTGAAGTCTATTTTCTAATTTCAGATAGGATCTGATTGCATACAAGAGCAATCCTATGACCCCATAGAATTCCTGCTATTTTGAGAATGGTTCCTGAGTTTGCAGTTCAGTCAAGCACTATCTAAAGTTTAGTCTTGACCCAGCTTTATGCACAAACAGTAACCTAGTACCTAAAGACGTTTTGGGGTTGTAAATAGTATTCCTTCTAGTACAATCTGATTTTCACTAGCTTTTATTGTTAGAAATTATTGTTATTCTTGTTATTATTATTATTCTACTATGGTACTATTTTTCCTTTATGGCTTAATGACCTAATATCATGTTCTTAAACCCAAGAAAGCTCCAGAATAAGACAGGTACCAGAACTACATGGATGGTTCCGTGTAAGGTTGCTAACAGGAATTATAAGACATAGCTTGGTCCTTTTTGATCAGTACTGATTAGATGTGTTGAGTGTTGTACATTTTCCTTAGTCAAGATTGCATCTCAACAAACCATAGCGTACACACTAGCAAGCTGGCTCCACAACATTTCTTTCTGCATCTTCCTAAACTAACACTTTCGTGCTGATTCTGGTTCTTTTGGGGAAAAAAAAAAAAAAAAAAAAGAAAGAAAAAAAAAAAAAGAAAAAAAAAGTAAGTGGAATTGCCACCACCTTGAACTCTGAAGTCAAGACAGGCTCTGGCATTTATTATTATTGTTATTATTATTATTATTATTATTATTAAAGGAGAGAATGGTATCGCTCTCTATAGGCTGCTGAAATTTGAAATTAAGAAATAATCCAGATCCAGAAAAAAATAGGTACACTATCAAATGGTGTTTTTCCTTCCTGCATCTGAGAAGTCAGAATTTTTATGTATATGTTTTCACTGCTGATGACAAATCAGTCATTATGGCAATACCACAGGCGCAGATGAAATAAAAAGTGGAAAAAAAATAGGAAAGCAAAAAGCATTTCTGTAAGCAACCAATGCTTCTCTAAGAAGGTGCTTTGTGGATGAATCTGACAGTAGCTAGAATTAAAATGCCATATAAACATAAGCATGAAATATTTTCTTAAGGAACAAAATATCATCTAATTATTCTTGACATTTATTACCTATTGAGTCTGTATCCCAACTCCAAATGAACAGCTTATTTTTAATTCATTAGATTCATCTGTGCTTTTGTATTTTTAATGTAAAAGGCAGAACAGAACAAATCCAGTGTAGGCAGATGCCAATTTTAATATAATGTTCTCCTACTTTGGGGACTTCACTAGCTGTACGGGTTACCCATTAATGCCACTCAGACTTTGTAATTGACAGTAAATAATTCTCTCATCGTCATCCACCACCATTCACTAAAGGAAGCCATACCACAATAAAACCAATTGAATTTGAAATGGTAGAAAACAAATTAAGTACTTCAGATATCTCAGATTTCTGTTAAAGAAAGAAAATTAAAACCAACTCCTAAATACTGATGAGAGAAAGCTGATTTTTCAAGGTAATATATTTCTTAGTATGGAGGCCTAAATATTATTTATAATATTCAAAGTGATTCAGAGTCAGGGACATATGAACAGCTATTAGAGATTAAGAAAACAAAAGTAACTGATTTAAATGTGCACTATTTTAACCAAATATATTTAAACAGCAAATGTCCTGAGTACGAGACAAATGTCATCCTTATCCAAAGACTATCCACTGAGTCCACATTCCACCTGATTTTTAGATTAGCGTTGTTCCCCTCCAGTTGTCAGTACTTTTTTTGTTACCTAAGCACGTCTTTCTTTTGATGTACAAATACAAAGGTACTCTTGTTTATAATTTTCTTTTCCAGAGAGCCCTAATAATTAAAATTTGAGACTGTCAAGTTTTGAAAAGCTTTGTCAAAACCAATCAGTTTTACCAACATAGAAAATATGCAGTCCAGTTAAAGACTCTTATCTGTCCTTCCCTATTTTGTATATCTGTATATCAGTCTTGCTTTAGTCTATTTTATTATTCCTCTGAAATCTCAGCCTAAAATATTTGGCAAAGACCCATTGTTATTATAAACTGTCAGAATGCTTAATAAACATTTGCCCAGGGTTTCCTGACAATTTTTTTTCCATAGCTGAATTAAAGGGTACACATAGGAAAATTTCCACATCATTAACATTACACATTCTCTGTTTTCTACTGACTGTATGGGTAGCCTAGAAAAAACAACAATCTTGTATTTCAGCTGCTGCTACATGATGCAAGGCTCTGCACAAATACAAATCTCACTCTGCTGACTCGAGTGTGTCCAGAAATGGTAAAGGAATAGGGGAGCGGGGCTCAGCTGAAGTTCTCATCCATCCACCTCCAGCCACCACCACCACAGTGCTGCACGCTCTGGGACAGAGGGTGTTGTGATCTCAGACTGGGTCTCATCCAGCTCAGCCAGTAGTGCAAAGACCTGGCACTCAGCCTCATAATAATTTCTGGAAGGACTGCAGCATGAGGATCTTCATAACTCTGCTCTGGCATTCACAAATGTGAAATGTGAAATGTGAAAAAAAGTGCAAACACAAATTCCTAAGTTGGATCTGCACAGCTGTCTCAGAGTACCACAACAGGAAGAGACCCCTCATATGTAAAAAGGATGATAGTAAAATAGAAAAGTGTATTTGTCAATGACAGGCAACATATACAACCTATACATTCACTTATAAATAGCTAACAAGGCTTGTTTAGCCTTTGTATATAGCTATGCTTAATTTTTATCTAATTATAATGAGAATTTTATATCAGAACCCCCTAGGATTCCTCCCACTTCTCAAATAATTTGTTGTTGTTGTTGTTGTTTCTATTGTTTTTAGATTTTTTTAGAATACCTGTATAATTTTTCCACTGTGGCACATGATCTTGTTAGCCACTGTTAATCTACTCTCTTTTGTAAACTAATAACACAGCTGAATAGAAAAAGTCTATTTTATAAAATAGTGATGATAGAACTTTTTATTTGTATTTTTCATACAAGTACATCTGATACATTTATAAGTAAAACTACAAAGGAAAAAAAAAAAAACATGTAAATTCCATGTGACATTTTACATCATAATGGCTACCCCTTGAAAAATCCCCATTTTTTCAGTTTTCACGCTAGGTCCAATCATGTTAATAAATTTTTGCTATAAAATCTCAAATTTGTCTGCAATAAAAGTGAACAGAAAGAGGGAAATGATAACTGAATTTATCTATGAATAAAATTCATCAAAGCATATCCTATAAAGAAGTTTACAGTCAATGAAATCACAAGTGTCTTACTGAGGCCCATTTGTACCCTGAAATGTTGCCATCTTGCAGAGCCTAGCTTAATAGCAGATATTAAAACAAAGTGTAGTGTCAGCAGGAGGAACAAAGTCAGAAGACAGTTGCCACTTAATTATAGTGTTCTGCCACAAGTGAGCTAATAAAACTAACGTTCCTCTAACGTGAGGAACAAAAAAAAAAGGCAGTTAGAATGGATTCAAAAAACAGCGCTGAAATACTTCTTTGCTTCTTCCTGCAAGTCCTTTCCTGCTGAGAGCAAAACAACATGACAGCAAGGAAGGCACGAAGAGCAGCTGGCAGCCCAATAACATACTAGAGCAGTCAATGCTGTCCACATGGTTCTCCACATGAGGTTTTTAGAGAATCCCAATACTGTAATCTATAATGCATTGGAAAAAAAGGCATCACTTTTCAAGGCCATTCTCCACAGAAGGGAAATACATGATTAATGAAAAGAAAAAATACTTCCTATTATACTTCTGTAAACCAGAAACTAAGAAAAGAATGTCTTAAAAAAAAAAAAAAAAAAAACCTATTCCAAATTTATCTATACCTGGCAGTAAGTGTTTAGATGATTTTCAAGTTAAAGAAAAAAAAACTGATTGGAAAGATACCAAGACATAAGATTACCATAAAACATTATTTTATAGCTATTTATAATATATTTTAATACCAACAGTCTTGTAACATTTATATGATCAATGGTCATCAGTACAATTATGGCACGACTGAGGAAGCTTGTGAAGAAATAATATATTACGATGTCATTCATTTAAAATTGTATCACTAATTACTGAACAACTGGACTTTTAATGAGGAATTAAATAGCAGTGTTTATTTAATAAGGAAGAAAATGATTACCACAACAAACATATGACTAATACTTCAGCAGTTTAATATACAGCTTCTTTTGGAATTTGAATATATTAACTGAAAGCTTTTCAATGTGTTTTGTTGTTCTTGTTGTTGATATTTGTTGTGGTTTAACCCAGCCGGCAGCTAAACACCACACAGCCGTTCGCTCACCCTCTCCCCTCCCTCTCTGGGATGGGGGAGAGAAACGGGAAAGTGAAGTCTGTGAGTTGAGATAAAGACAGTTTATTAAGACAGGAAAAATAATAATAATAATAATAATAATAATAATAATAATAATAATAATAATAATAGTATTAATAGTAATAATGTGTATGAAACAAGTGATGCACAATGCAATTGCTCACCACCCGCTGACCGATGCCCAGCCTATCCCCGAGCAGCTGGCCCCCCCACCCCAGCTAGCCACCCCTATATATTGTTTAGCATGACGTCAGATGGTATGGAATACCCCTTTGGCCAGTTTGGGTCAGCTGTCCTGGGTCTGTCCCCTCCCAGCTCCTGCTGCACCCCTAGCCTGCTCGCTAGCAGGACAGAGCGAGAAGCTGAAAAGTCCCTGGCCTGATGTAAGCACTGCTCCGCAACAACCAAAACATCAGCATGTTATCAGCGCTCCTCTCATCCTAATCCAAAACATAGCACCCTGCCAGCTACTAGGAGGAAAATTAACTCTGTCCTAACTGAAACCAGGACAGATATCCACCCCTTATTCCATACCATTTATGTCATGCTCAGGTTACACTCTTTCCAATACCTTCTAATTAATCACCATTTTCATCTATGGTATGTAGCAACCATGGTAGTGATGACATACAGTATTATATAATAATTAACATACTATAATTCAACTCATGGGCTATTCTCACCCAGTATTAAATCCCCTTGAGGTACACACTGGACCTCCCCATTCTTTTGCATTACCCACCAAGTGCATACAGGTCCCTGAGCAAAAGCAATCCCACGAATGGGTTTGCCTTTTCCTGAGGCAGGAGTAGCCCAGACTGTTTTACCCAGCATGTTTCTTACTCGCACTAGAGGAACTTTATCCCCTTCTACAGTGCGTAACAGGTTTGATTGGACAGGTCCAGCTCGGTTGGCAGATCCTCTAGTATTGACTAACCAGGTGGCCTTTGCCAAATGTGTTTCCCAATTTTTGAATGTCCCAGCACCCACTGCTTTCAGTGTAGTCTTTAACAGTCCATTGTATCGTTCAACTTTCCCAGAGGCTGGTGCATGATAGGGAATGTGATACACCCACTCAATACCATGTTCTTTGGCCCAAGTGTCTATAAGGTTATTTCGGAAATGAGTCCCATTGTCTGACTCAATTCTTTCTGGGGTGCCATGTCGCCATAGGACTTGCTTTTCATGGCCCAGGATAGTGTTCCGGGCAGTGGCATGGGGCACAGGATATGTTTCCAGCCATCCGGTGGTTGCTTCCACCATTGTAAGTACGTGGCACTTGCCGTTGTGGGTTTGAGGGAGCGTGATGTAATCAATCTGCCAGGCCTCTCCATATTTGTATTTCAGCCATCGTCCTCCATACCAGAGAGGCTTTGACCGTTTGGCTTGTTTAATTGCAGCACATGTTTCACAATCATGAATAACCTGTGCTATAGTGTCCATGGTCAGGTCCACCCCTCGGTCACGAGCCCATCTGTATGTTGCATCTCTGCCTTTATATCCTGAGGTGTCATGGGCCCATCGGGCTATAAATAATTCACCTTTATGTTGCCAGTCCAGGTCCACCTGAGCCACTTCAATCTTAGCAGCCTGATCCACCTGCTGGTTGTTTTGATGTTCTTCAGTAGCCCGATTCTTGGGCACATGAGCATCTACATGGCGTACCTTTACAACCAGGTTCTCTACCCGGGCAGCAATATCTTGCCACAATGCAGCAGCCCAGATGGGTTTGCCCCGGCGTTCCCAGTTGTTCTGCTTCCATTGCTGTAACCACCCCCACAGGGCATTTGCTACCATCCATGAATCAGTATGGAGATAGAGAACTGGCCACTTTTCTCGTTCAGCAATATCTAAGGCCAGCTGAATGGCTTTCACTTCTGCAAACTGACTCGATTCACCTTCTCCCTCAGCAGCTTCTGCAACTCGTCGTGTAGGACTCCATACAGCAGCTTTCCATCTCCGATGCTTTCCCACAATACGACAGGACCCATCAGTGAACAGGGCATATTTCTTCTCATTTTCTGGCAGCTTGTTGTACAGTGGGGCTTCTTCAGCACGGACCACCTCCTCCTCTGATGATATCCCAAAGTACTTGCCTTCTGGCCAGTCCATAATCATTTCCAAGATTCCTGGGTGACTGGGGTTTCCTATTCGAGCCCGCTGAGTAATCAGTGCAACCCACTTGCTCCATGTAGCATCAGTTGCATGATGTGTAGAGGGGACCCTTCCTTTGAACATCCAACCTAGTACCGGCAGTCGGGGTGCCAGGAGGAGCTGCGCTTCAGTACCGACCACTTCCGAAGCAGATCGAACTCCCTCATATGCTGCCAATATCTCCTTTTCGGTTGGAGTATAGCGGGCCCCAGATCCTCTGTATCCCCGACTCCAAAACCCCAGGGGTCGACCTCGAGTTTTCCCAGGTTCTTTCTGCCAGAGGCTCCAGGTGGGACCATTCTCTCCGGCTGCGGTGTAGAGCACATTCTTTACATCTGGTCCTGTTCGGACTGGCCCAAGGGCTACTGCATGAACTATTTCCTGCTTAGTTTGTTCAAAGGCTTGTCGTTGCTCAGGGTCCCATTCAAAAGCATTCTTCTTACGGGTTACTTGGTAGAGCGGGTTTACAATCAGACTGTAATTTGGAATATGCATTCTCCAAAACCCCACGACACCTAGGAAAGTTTGTGTTTCCTTTTTGCTAGTTGGTGGAGACATAGCTGTTATTTTGTTGATCACTTCCATTGGGATTTGACGACGTCCATCTTGCCATTTTATTCCTAAAAACTGGATCTCTCGTGCAGGTCCTTTAACTTTATTTTGTTTTATGGCAAAACCGGCCTTCAGAAGGATTTGGACTATTTTCTTCCCTTTCTCGAAAACTTCCTCTGCAGTGTCACCCCACACAATGATGTCATCGATGTACTGCAGGTGTTCAGGAGCCTCCCCCTGCTCCAGCGCAGACTGGATCAGTCCATGGCAAATGGTAGGGCTGTGTTTTCACCCCTGGGGCAGCCGATTCCAAGTATATTGGACTCCCCTCCAAGTGAAAGCAAACTGTGGCCTGCACTCTGCTGCTAGAGGGATGGAGAAAAATGCATTAGAGATATCAATTGTGGCATACCACTTGGATGCCTTTGATTCCAGTTTGTACTGGAGTTCTAGCATGTCCGGCACTGCAGCACTCAGTGGTGGCGTGACTTCGTTCAGGCCACGATAGTACACTGTTAGTCTCCACTCACCATTGGACTTTCGCACTGGCCATATGGGACTATTAAAAGGTGAATGAGTCTTGCTGATCACTCCTTGGCTCTCCAGTTGACGAATTAGCTCGTGGATGGGAATCAGGGAGTCTCGGTTGGTGCGATATTGCCGCCGGTGCACAGTTGTGGTAGCGATTGGCACTTGCTGTTCTTCAACCCTCAGCAACCCCACAACGGAAGGGTCCTCTGAGAGACCGGGCAAGGTAGACAACTGTTTAATGTCCTCTGTCTCTAAGGCAGCTATGCCAAAAGCCCAGCGGAACCCTTTTGGGTCCTTGAAATATCCTCTTCTAAGATAGTCTATGCCAAGGATGCACGGAGCATCCGGGCCAGTCACAATATGGTGCTTTTGCCACTCATTTCCGGTTAGACTCACTTCAGCCTCCAATAGTTAACTGCTGGGATCCCCCTGTCACGCCATAAATACAGATGGGCTCTGGCCCTTTACAGCTTGATGGCATTAGAGTACATTGTGCACCGGTGTCTACTAAAGCCTTATACTTCTGTGCGTCTGACGTGCCAGGCCATCGAATCCACACAGTCCAATAAACTCGATTGTCCCTTTCCTCCCCCTGGCTGGAGGCAGGGCCCCTCTAGTCCTGGTCAGAATCTTCGTTTCTGTGTTTAAAGGACTGCCTGCTAGAAGTTGGAGCAGCAAACTTTTCAGAGAACCCCTTTCTCATGATTGTTTTCTTTTGCAACTCACGTACCCATGCCTCTAGGGTTGCAGTAGATTTTCCATCCCATTTTCTCATGTCCTCTCCATGGTCACATAGGTAAAACCACAGGGTGGCGCGGGGTGTGTACCCACCATATTGTCTTCCTTGCACGGATGAACGCTTACCCCTAACAGCTGAGACACTGGTTTGTACAGGTGGGGGGGAAGATAAATTCTCTTTAAGTTGGTGGAACTCTTCAGAGAGTTTCTCCACAGCCGAGACGCAGGCCTGTAGGGAAGAGGAGAGATTTCCTTCATACTGCCGGAGTTGTTTAGCCACTTCATCCACTGTGGGTTCCTCATCCTCTTTCCAGGCCATTATTGCCAATGAGCTGGCATATGATGATGGTGCATTCCGTACAAACTTCCGCCACATGGGTCGAGTACACTGGACTTCATCTGGATCTGTGGATATTTGTGCGTCGTCTAGGTCCTTATAAATTACTTCCCGTACGGCTAATTCCCTCAGGTACTGAATTCCCTTCTCCATGGTGGTCCACTTGACTGGTAGACATACAAGTTCTTCCTTGAAAGGATACCTTTCCTTCACAGCTGACAGGAGATGCCTCCAGAGGCTGTGAGATCATGCTCCATCTCCAATTGCTTTGTCAATGCTTTTGTCTCTAGCAAGGGATCCCAACCGCCTGGCTTCCCTGCCCTCTAATTACACACCATTGGCTCCAGTGTCCCAGCACCGGAGCAGCCAGGTGACAAACTGCTCACCTATACAGCGACCAAAATCTTTTCGCACATCTCGTAGCTCACGCTGGTATAGGGTTCGGGTAGTTACTGTTGATTTTTCGACATCCTCATCCTCATCTTCATCCTCCTGCACATTTGATGGCCCAGCCTCGTCTTCTCTATACCTAGACCTAGCAGAAGACTGTCTGCGTTCTAAACGACCTGAGTCTCTATACCATTTTTTCACCTTGTCTACAGGGGCAACTTGCACTGCTACAGCTCGTTTCCCTGACCCAGCCACAGGGTCTGCCACAGGGGTTGGAATACCCTCTGCAGGGGCAACTTGCACTGCTACAGCTCATTTCTCTGACCCAGCCACAGGAGCTGGAGCGGCTGCGGGAGCTGGAACTGGAACAGCTGCAGGAGCTGGAGCAGCTGCAGGAGCTGGAACTGGAACAGCTGCAGGAGCTGGAGCGGCTGCAAGGTCTGTCACTAGGTTGATAGTAGCATCAATCGCAGCTCGATAGGCACAAGCCAGACCCCAGCACGCCACAGTGATTTGTGTCACTTTAGAACTGCCAGAGTCATGACACCTTTTTTTCAAGCATTCTACCAGTTTTTTAGGATTTTGCAGTTGTTCAGGGGTGAATGTCCAAAACACTGGAGGTGCCCACTGCTCTAGAAACCTGCCCATATCCTCCCACACTCCCTGCCACTCACCACTATCCCGCCTCAAGACAGATCTCCGGATGAGATTCCTAAGTAGTTGTTTAACCTTAAACAAAACCTGAAGCGCATTCAGGAGACATAACAACAAGAACATGCTGGTCTGAGTATCCCAAGGATATTCAACATCTTGGAGAGCTACCGTAACTAGCTCGGGGGATAAGAGGGTGGTGAAGGAGGAAGGGAGAGTGAACAGGTAGGAAAAAATATCTTCCCCTGTCCCCTCCAGAGACTGACTCCCTGATGAAAAAAGGCAATAGGTGTAATTGCTAATAGTTTCTGAGATATGGTTTCCGAAGTATAGAGTCGACGACAGTGCTGAGTACAAATACCAGGTTAGAGTCATGACCAGAAATCTCATCATTTCATAAGCCATTGTTACACCACACAGTACCATAACAATCTTAAACCAGGGCCCGGGAAGGATAAACAGCACGACAGGGAGCACATACAGAAAGTAACGTGCTATAAAACTCAATTTGGGAAACAGGCACAGCAGACTTGAGATTAAGGCAATCAACATTGTGACTAGCAACTATTAAGCAGGTCGAATACTTATACCAATTTTAGTTTAACACACTCTAGTCAAATCTGTCGTTATCTCAACCCTTCGAGCCCCACATTAGGTGCCAAATTGACTGTTGTGGTTTAACCCAGCTGGCAGCTAAACACCACACAGCCATTCGCTCACCCTCTCCCCTCCCTCTCTGGGATGGGGGAGAGAAACGGGAAAGTGAAGTCTGTGAGTTGAGATAAAGACAGTTTATTAAGACAGGAAAATAATAATAACAACAACAATAATAATAATAATAATAGTATTACTAATAATAATGTGTACAAAACAAGTGATGCACAATGCAATTGCTCACCACCCGCTGACCGATGCCCAGCCTATCCCCGAGCAGCCGGCCCCCCCCACCCCAGCTAGCCACCCCTATATATTGTTTAGCATGATGTCAGATGGTATGGAATACCCCTTTGGCCAGTTTGGGTCAGCTGTCCTGGGTCTGTCCCCTCCCAGCTCCTGCTGCACCCCTAGCCTGCTCGCTGGCAGGACAGAGCGAGAAGCTGAAAAGTCCCTGGCCTGGTGTAAGCACTGCTCCGCAACAACCAAAACATCAGCATGTTATCAGCGCTCCTCTCATCCTAATCCAAAACATAGCACCCTACCAGCTACTAGGGGGAAAATTAACTCTGTCCTAACTGAAACCAGGACAATATTGTTCATAGGTTCCAGCTGAACAGTACATTTTGCTCTAACTTTTTAAAAAACATTTGTTCCATAATTACTATGACTAGCAAATATTTATTAAGAAGGCTTTTGTCTTCTCTCTTATATGCAGTGCACTTGGTTACTTCATATTTGACCATGTTTTTTGTAGAATCAGTTTTGCCCTTTCCATATATTGACATCTAGGCTTTGCTTTGCTCTTCAAAGGACTTACAACCAGGCCTGACATAAGAAAAAAAAAAAAAAAAACACACATAAATGTTTGCAAGACTTGAACTGCAGTACATTCTGCCTTTATATATTTATTCTTTTTTCCTCACTCTTCTTTCTTGCAAAAGGAAAACTATTTCATCATTCTGTAGGATGGATCACTGATAAAGTAGTTGTGTTAGGGAGTCAGGATGGTAGCTAATATTTGAAACAAATGTAAATTAGAAAAATTAAATTTCTATCCACATCTAAAAAAATTTTTACATATTTTCATAGAACGATTTATATGGAACCAAGGCATAAACTACTGTATTTGTACATGTCTTTTAGAATACACCATTTCTGAAGGCAGTCTGTGCTGAGTGCATATTCTGTGTAACTGACACCTTTTTTTTTTTCTTCTATATGTATATTCAACTTGCCCACTTGGCTTGTGCTTCTATAGGATGTGTTCTACCTTTAAACATTGTTAGAGTAGGTGTAAAATATCCAGAGTTTGAATCCCACTCAGTAAATTATCTTTCTATCTTATGTGGGCCATTGTCTAACTGCTGGAAAGAATCTACCTCAACAGAATTAAAATCCATCACATAGAAATAAATAATCAACATCTGTTCACATTCTACCTGCATTGACTTTAACACTAATGAGCTAGTGAAAAATCTGTTGCCTTTAGTGTCAAGGATGTATGAATCTAGACCAAATTTAGTTTAGAGTTTCTCATTTTACTACCATAAAGCGTCTTTAAACTAGATTGTGGGTATTCAAATTAAAATGAATTCAGTAGTTTCTACAAGAAATGCTAATTGAATTAAATTGTTGTCTCTCTTTAGCAGTGTTAAGTCAAAAGGTAAATGTAAGGATAAAATGAGATTCCTTACCTGTTTAAAAGTAATAAAGAAACAATTTATTTATGAGATTTTTATTTATCCTGTGATATTTAAAAATATCACAGGAGTTGTTGTTGTTTGTTTTAAGCAGCAGACAATTGCTGTCTGTCTCACATCTATGGCTGAAGAGAGAGTAAAGGTAGCAGGTTATTTCCTATCAGTCCAGAACTTCATAGCACCTTTTTTAGTTGCTATTTCACACAAGGTGATTATGAGCTTTTAGGGTTTGAATACCTGTCTGCTACAAGGAGACTGTCAACTTATCCAGTACAGTTTAAGCTGTCATCAGGTCATAACTAACTACTGTCTGTCACTATCTTACTCACCTGTAGTAAGTTGGATGAAACAGCTTAGAGAGCTTTCATTATCTCTGAAGAAATCCTCTGGGATGTTTGGTCTGCAAGTAAGAAAATCTAACAGATAAAAATGAACAAACAAAAAGAAACAACAAATAGGAACCTAATCTTGGCCAACATCAAAATTTGGTCTGTATCCCTGTTAGGCACAGTTAAGCAGCAAACAACAGTTGACAGGATACATTCTTAGGGTATCAGAAATTAATATTTTATATCTCTTGCCTATTACCTCTTCCATTTTCAGTATTGAATTGCCCATCTTGCTGTTGTATACTTTAGTCGGTAGGTAACAATGCCTATTCTGTCATGCTTCTTACATGGGCATTGATGATGTTATTTATTCTCCACCAATTTATATCAGCCTTTAGTACAGTATTGTCATTCCACTTTGGACAAAAAGCAACCACCCCTGCCCCTAAATACATAAAATATATGACATTAAAGTTTTCTATTTCCAGAAGCCCTTTCAGCACCCTTTACCACCAGTAAATATTGGTGTTTGGACCTTCTGTAAGCTTTCTTCCTCAAATTATTATTATATTTCACCCTGCTTGTTTGAAAATGAGACAATTTCAGTAGGAAAGCTTCACAGTCTTATTATTATCTTTGTTTCGTTATATAGATAATTTTGAATGAGAAGTTCTTCTAGCCTGAAGAAAGAGTCAGCCATGATTGTATTTACATTATAAGTCATTTTCAAAGGTGCTAACTGCTAACTAATTGATCTTCTGAAGCTAGCTAATCCATAATGACTTTTATAGAGGTGTATTTTAAGTGGCAAGTGGGGCTTTCTTGCTCCTTTTTCTCACAGACCACTATTTACATTAAATATATCCATGTTCCTTTGGCATTAATTTAACCCTTAGAGGCCACTCTTAATAGAACTTTCATAAAGACTTTATTAATTTTTCCCCAAAAAGTGATCCTTAAATAACATCAAAGATTTACCTACCCCCTTTCCTGTTTCTGACACTGGATAATAAAGGTTTTGAAGGAGAATGCTTTTTTCCTTTACTCTGGTAGCAGAAGGCTGCTCTTGCAGCTCCATCAATCCTTGGCTTAGAAAGCAAAGGGGCTTCCTAAACCAGAAACTACAAACTAACCTGTTATTAAATTAAAACTATGCAGTGAGAGAATAGAAGCGGAAAAGAGCTTGGCTTTTCCTGCTGTATGGCTTTGATAGCCAGATCTCTCTGGAGAATTGATGTAGAACGGGGAAGATCTTGAAAAATTATTGGTTTCAGAAAAATTTCTTAATTTCAAGTTCATCACAGGCAAGCACAGAATTTAGGCACATTCAGGCTTAGCTGCCCAGATTTCTGTTAGTGTTAGTTTAAGCAATTACTAAACCCTTGTTTCTTGTTTGTGTTGTTCCTCTGTTTGGGAAAATGAAAAAAAAAATCTTTATTAGGAAAATGTCTTTGTTAAGAAAAAAATATTTGCTGTGAGGGTGGTCAAGCTCTGAAACAGGCTTTCTAGTAAGGTGGTTGATATCCTATGCCTGTCAGTTTTCAAGAGGCATTTGGACAATGCCTTTAGTAATACTCTTTAACTTTTGGTTAGCCCTGAAGTGGTCAGGAAGATAGACTCGATAATGTTTCTAGGTCCCTTCTAAATGAACTATTCTATTTTTTGTGTTTCAAAGCTAGGTGTAGGACTGCATAGTGAGCTGATCTATATGAAAAGTAATCATTTTAGCAAGGTTAGTTTTGAAATCAGAATCACTATCCTTATGCCTGTAACAGTTCTGCATGGTGAAGACCTTACCAGACAATTTCATCATAGTGGTAGACAGTAATGTATTTCAACATTTGGTATACAAACAAGAAAGCAAACAAAAAGCTATGGAAAGTTGTTACATGGAATGACCTGTTACAACATTCTCTCTGCATTACATGTCAATTGCATTTTGCTATTGAGACAGAATAACAGTAAAAAATTTTAGCAACATTTATGGGGTTCTGGTGGAAAAGGATCTCAACTCAGTGTCACTCCTACTTGCTTCAGTTCTTCATGCTGCCTGGAGTAAGAATGGCCAGAATAGAGCAAGCTATTCAGCAGCACCAAAATATGTTTGTCAAATCATGCACTGGTGAAAAGGTGAAGCTGAAAAATAAAGTGTGTAAGTGTAAAATGGTAAAGCACTACTGAATGACTACTATTAATATAATAGACTGATCTTACAAAAAAGTGGTTGATATTATGAACTACAACTTTGTGAATCAGATATACAAAACAACTGCTTCACTTTACTCATGACTTATACATTTTCAGCAAATATCTGTGTCCAGTTAGGGACATTACTGTTTATGAAACAGCCTTTAAAGTTACTAGAAAGAAGAAAAAGTAGAAATATTGTCCTACTCCCTGTTATTTGTCCAACATAAACATGTTTGATTAAACATAAGAGCAGCTTAAACTAGATAATCTGGAAAAAAATATTTTAACCTTTGTAAGAGAAAAACATTGCAATGCATGCAAGCCTTAACATTTAAGTACTAGGCATGCTTTAGAGCAGGAGAATTGATCCGATTTTCTTTTCAGACCTCTTTCTATGCCAAATTTCTAGGTTTCTACCCTGAAGAACTCTACTAGAATTACATACAGACTTCCTTTCTTCTTAATTTGTAGACCCTAAATCTTCTGTCAGCTGCTTTGAAACTTCCAGCTTCAATTCTCAGCTACCCTTTAGCAGAGCACACCATGACAGGTGAGAACTTCGACTGCCAATGAGGTATTCTAATGAGTGCAATTATAAAAATACAGGTGTATCTTATTTCCTCCTCACTTCCTTTCGTATTAAAGGAAGATCAAACAACAGCAACAAAAGCTAATGGTCTCAAATATGGTGTGCTACTAACCATGAAAAATCAGTACATTCAGAAGTGTGGTTTCCATAACAACTATATGAACCTGCAGGGATAAATTCGCTTCTTGAGTGGTTTGGCTTCCTAAATCTCAGACACCTATAGTCACAAGATACCTAAATCTACCAGGTACCCATAGACACAAGGGAGAAATTGGGCTTTAGTACTTGAAACATCCTAACAAAATATATCACAGGTACAACTGCAATATCAAGTCCAAAGAACAAGCTAAATATAATATATATATATATATATATAAATATAATACATACATTATATATAATATATATAATAATAATAAATTGACTACTGAAAAGGAAGAGAGGAAATAGGAAAAAAAAATCCATGTGTGGGAAAGGAATTCGCAGGTGGCTTTGCGCTGTTTCACACATCCCTTAATTAGAGATAATGAGGAAACAAGCAGTAGAAACAAAAACTTGAGCAAGGTCGAGATAAAGTAAATTGGCTACAGTGTTAAAGATGAGCTTTGGGCAGTGGCCAATTGCTGGCTGGCTTGAGGCACGTGTCCGAGGGTCTCTAACCAATTCTATGACAGATTCGGGCGCATGGACAGCGCATGGGGCTACGGGGAAAGTATATGTAGTGGTGAAAAATGGCAACAAATGTCTCCTGTTCAAGAGCCATCAGCGTCCGTGTCTTTCATCCCCTCATCCATGTAATTAAAAGTCACACAAATTGCACTGTAAAATCACAACACAATGTGCCATCTCAATTCATGCTTTCTGACAGCAACAATAGATTGCCTTTGGCAAGTTGTGGAAAACAAAACAATTTTATTTGTGATAAAAATAAAAACTTAACCTAACAGCATTTCATAAGCAGCACATCATATTGATTGTCTCCCTCTATCTCACAATATATCCATATTTTGTAAAAACAACACAACATAATGATATAGTTTCCTTAACTGAAGTGAATAAAACAATACATGAAGATATTGAATAATATATGGATAACACAATAGAATCCAGCCTTAAAGTTTTCATACAACAGAATTAAATAATTTCTTATTTTTCTGAAGTGGAAATGGAAAAAATAAACAAAGCTGAACCAGCTCTCATTCCTTCCTCCATCCTTTTTTGGAGAAAAAAAAAAAAATCAGTAATGGTACCTACAGACATGAGTCTCTCTGATTAGTCATATTTCCATATAAAAGTACACAGACAACACACTGTAACTTCTTCACCAGTTTCCAGTATATACAGAACCTCTGGCCAAAGAGCTTTAAAGGAAGGAAAGAAATCACACCAAAGTAGTATGTATGTATGCACAT
Organism: Cygnus olor; assembly: GCF_009769625.2. Classification (NCBI taxonomy): domain Eukaryota; kingdom Metazoa; phylum Chordata; class Aves; order Anseriformes; family Anatidae; genus Cygnus; species Cygnus olor. The sequence continues at coordinate 102,331,297 of NC_049170.1, read as the reverse complement.
GACCTGTATGCATGTGCAAGTTATAAATGTTGCTATAGAACTGTCCTGGATAGAAGATAAATTGCAACATGCTAAGCAAAACTTTTTTTTTTTTTTTTTTTTTTTTTTTGCTTAATAGGAACAGCTTTGCATATCAGGTTAATATATGCTACCCCTAGGACTGGCACAGGCAGTTCGCAGCCACTCTTAAAAATAGGACCTGGAAATACACACTCTATCTCCATCACACAATGAGGTATCCTAGTCAAAAATATGCTGTTCTCTATTACAAGGTGTTGTAAGCAACAGTAATATTCTGTCTGAAAAATTTGGACCTAAAAGCCTTTGGGGAACTACTACTTTTGCAAAAACTACAGAATTTGTCAGAAGTCTTAGTTCTCTACACATAAAAATATCTGAGATCTGTTCTGAAAGAGTTTTCTTTAGAAATTGCACATATCACCAAGAAAGATTTTTTTCACTTAAACTTTTTTTTAGGTGCAACTGCTGTTTAAAAGCTACCCATACAAGCAAATTTTATCAAAACCTTAGTCTTAATACAGTGTATTCTACTTCGAAGCTAAATATATATATATGTATATATGTTTATTCGTTCTGTTCCTGATTTTCCTGATACATAATTTACATACATATTACAAGTTCAGAAACTGAGATACTGTCCATTCTGTTGAAGGAATAGCTACTCAAGAAGAGCTGTGATTTTATCCATTCCTATTTAACCACTTCTCATGTTCTCGCTTGGTGATCCCTGTTTCTTTTTCACATAGCATATTTCTTGTGAGTGAGAACACTGAACTGTACCTATTATTAAAATTAAAGCTATTCTCAAATGGACTGTTTCATATTTCAAAGTCAGGCTGCAGTTGTAGTATAATTTAAGGAGGATTAAAGATGACAGTACTAGAGTCCCATCCTCTTACAGGGAAGTTGCCACTTGTGTGATCATATGATTAGCTGTTTAAAACAAAACTTCAACACAGCTGAATCCATTTCTTCTTGAACAGTCAACTCCAGTCTCATGACAAGATATGTTGGCACACTACAGTGGGCATGCACTGCATGTTGATGATAGGACTCTGTTATAGCCAAATGAAAACACCTTTATTATTTATAATTATTATTATTTTGAATTATAACAGGTTCATTATTATTATTTTTATTTATTTATTTTAATAAGGCTGGTAGATTTTCATTTTACCTTAAAGGTAAAAGAGAAAGTTCACATAGGTAGTAATGGCATTTAACTACTTTGTCAGGAAACCTAAAAATGCAGTGTCTTGAAGTTCCCCCTTATTGGTTGTTCTGAAATTATCTGAAAGACAGATAATTTCTCCTATAATTTATAAGAAGCCTTCATAGTGGGAAGAACTATGAAGTCAACAAAGATTATTGTTACATTTCATTATGATAACATGTAAGTACCTACTTCTATATTCTTTATCTTAAATTCTTAGTAATGTCTCAATTTTGTAGTACTATAACAAAAACAACCATTGCCCAAGTTCATATTCTGGTGCTTAGATATATGAATTTATGACATAGCCGTCCTATTTTATTATAATATATCATATACACCATACCAATGAACCAACCAACATAACAGAAAAATAAACAAAACAAACAAACAAAAAAACCCACCAGCAACAACAACAAAACAAAGGCTGCAGTAAGAATGTAAAAATGCACACCTCTATGCCAGATTTTACCTGAACATGCAATGGACGTAAAGAAAATAGAGGACAAGTAGCAAAAGTAATAAACTGTCACTTCTAAGCAGTTTAAATGAACCCATCCAATTTACACAATTCACTAGCCTGAATTTATCTCTTAGCAATTATTACAAGCACACTGATGTTCTAATGTGTTATAGGAAATACAGTCCTCATCCTTCCCTTGAGTCTTACTAAATAAGCAAATTATATTGATTGTTGTCTTAATGGATAATACTGAAAAGAACTCCTTTTGGTCTTTTTATCATGTGGAAAAGAGGAGAGAAATACTCTATAAAGTCCTTTTGGTTTTGCTTGTTAATTGAGAAGAAATATTTTATAATAAGCTTAAAAAAAATAACAAATATTTCTCACTTGTGCAATGTCAATACTCTTTTCAACACAAAGGAAAGAAGCAGTGTTTCTTTAGTTGTTCTTCAGATAGATGGCTGCAGCAAACAAAAAGCATTTTCATGGGAATAGCAAGTTTAGCTTCTAACAGTTATACATTTTTTTTCCTCACCAAATCAAGCCTGCTATAAAATTTCACAAACTTGCATATTGAGAAGTAACAAGTGTCTTAAGTATGTGATAAGGAATTGGTGTTTTCACTTCTTTGTTAGACAGAGAGACAGGGGCTGAATCAGCAATCCTGTTTCCACACAAAGTTTTCCTAACCATCATCTTTCACACTTCATGAGTTGGGTCACAATTCTAGAACTCCAGTTCTTTGCTAAGGCAATCCTGAACAAGCAATTGGAGTGAAAAGCCTTAATATGGTAATATAACAGGTAGGAAGCTAAGACAAGGAAATCAAAAACAGTGACAGGTCTTGCAGGAGGTGGGTGACAGAACTGTCACAGTAGCATCCCTATTCTTTTTTGTTAAACACAAAATTAATTTTCCTTTATGCTCTTTGTTGTATATTTTACTTCTATTTAGACCTGATAGTCCCCAAAATTTTACAGGCAAGACATTTCAGTCAGCTTTTATGTATCAGTTCAGACTGTATGACATACATTTTGCACAAGAATTCAGAAACCTAAACCATTTACTAAGCAAGTTTTACAGTTCTTCTTTCATAAAAATAAAAATCTTAAAATCCTTCAGCTTCCGCTCTTTTACAATTTTACTCACATGATACTGTCGATAGCATATTTTGTTACCAAAATATTTTTTAAATATAATTTAAACTTAATTTAACCCACACATTAAAAAAAAAAAAAAGAAAAAAAAAAGCTAATAGAATCAAATAAACCAGAATTTCTTTCAAAATAAGTGTTTCAATCCTATTTTCCAGATCCAGATTTTTTTTTTTTTCTTTTTTGTTAGTTTAAGGCCTATCCCAACCTGCAACTGCTAGCTATAGAATACAGAAACCTGACTTACAATGTTACAAGGTTCTGTGGTATTCATTTTCATTTTTGGCTAAACAGAACAATGAACTGACCGGTAAAATCAAATACAACTGCATCACCTAAAAATCTTATTTCTCCACCTGGAAAAAAAAAATTAAATAAGAAGAACAACAAGCACATGCTTCTTGCTTAGAAGGTTACAATGATCCACCCTTGTCACTACTGACCAGTGAAAGAGTTGAATTTTGTCCTCCATTGTTTGCATGTACAGAGGCAGGCAGAGACTGCTGCAGTTTTGGTGCACTCAAAGAGGACGGTTGTCTAAAATAAATGACAGCAGCGGGTTGCTGTCAGACCAGCTTAGCTGTCTTATGTGATTTCAGTCTTACCGTCACAGTCTCACAGTCGATTTAACCTGGCATAAACTGGCAACGAGGCCAAATAAAACCTACCTACTGATCCCTTCTTCTGACTTCTCACTTCTTTTGATGAAGTGTAAGAGTTAATGAGGCCATCTAATGAACAAGAGTAGGAAATGTTCAAACTCTTGTGTTGACAGAAGACAGGGAAGGAGCAGTCAGCAACTGGATTGCAGTCAGGAATCTGCGACACTGCTATCTGATGATGACTGAAATATTGTCCTGAGGGGACATCCAGATAGCAAAAAGATGTGCCAGGTGCTCTTGGATGCTTCTGTGCAGTTGTGAAAGCTGTAGAGTTGTGTTAATATCTCTCATGGTCTGGCTAGTAATCCCCACTCAAAGAGGTAGTTGGTGCAGGATTCTAACATCAGGCTAGCTCATGTACAGCTGCATTTGTCACATGGTGATAAAACAAGTCTGGCAAAGGAGATATGATTATCAGGAGACAGGAAATGGGGATATAAAACACAACTACGCTTCAAGGCAGGATTGGCACAAAAACACATGGGTGGATTTGGTTAAATAATAAAGAAGTGTATAAACTTCCCACCACAAACAGTGGGTCCATAACATGTTTATAATTTAATGATCAGTTTATGAAAGATATTTACAAATTGGTTTCTTAAAAAGGATCTCTCTACTTCTGATCCACTACTTCTTAGAAGCCAGCACAAAAGTGTTTATCTTATAGCCAGAAAAATAGATGTAGTAAGCATAATAAAACTGTAAATAACAACAACAAAGTAAGAGTTAAATAGCTATCTAAAAAACAGACAAACACCACCACCAAAACAAAAACAAACAAAAAAACAGGAGCACACAAAACTAGTATTTTCATCTCTGTATACAGAAAATGACATAAAAGCAAGTGCTTGGTATAAATTAACAAATGACTTCTGAGTTTTTTTCAGCCTTTGAACATAAACTTACCCCCCCCCCCAAAAAAAATTTATTTTGTTAAGATATTGACTGATGAAAAAAAATATATATTAGAAAAGAAGCATCGATGCCCTCCAGAGTGAAAGCAAACAAAGAAGCAGAAGCACTTTTATTGCTCATGTACTTGGGCAAACTTTGTTGAAATTAAGTGAGGCTGCAAAATCAAGAGATTTCTAAGAAAAGAGGGTCCTTATGAGTCTCCAGTTCTTAGTGGAAGATAGAAAATGTAGTCTTGGACATGCACACAACAGCATTATTTTACATAGACAGATAGGTAGGTAAATATTCAATGTTGCAAGACACAAACAGACCATTATCCAGACAGTAAAATACACATGATAATTAATCATGTTTGCTTTTCCCCTGTATTTTCAAATAAACACTTTGAATCTTTATAATTTCAGTACGATGTGCCTAAGATAGCACATATTTACTTTTGGAGATGAGAAAACGAGGAGGAGGAAGGTTCTTTGAACCACACCAATCCAGTGCATGACTCCAGACAGTATCTTTCTAATCAGATTTTCATGATGTTTCTGGGAAAAAGCCTAGGAAAAAAATAGTAAGTATGAATAATGCAAAAGAAAACAAGCAAACAAAAAACACAACACAAGAAGTACAAGGAACTGGGTGACGTCATATTTGCTCCACATGTTCCTGAGAGAGAGTGTCTTCAACTTCTTTGGGGAAGAGTAATGTTACACAACAGAGAACTGCCTTAAATACCACACAGTGAATTCACACAGCTTGTCAGTTTGCCCATAATATCCTGTGCAGAGCAGCAAACTACTTCTCCCTCTGTGAAGTGCCATATAATGGAAAAGTTTCATTATTCTGTTCAGACCAACTCTGCAACACAAAGAGAACAGAAATTCTGAAAAAGTACATCTGACACATACAATGGGGAAAAGCAAAACTCCAAGAAACTTCTGATGGTCCAATAACAGGAAGTCATAAAATAACTTGTTCTCACATTTATCTGTTATTAAACTACATTCAGAAGGGAGGAAAAACCAAAAACAAACAAACAAAAAACAACAACAACAACAAACTTGGGAAAAATATGGTGCCTGCAGCTTGTGTTCATATCTTATCTAAAGTTAATAAGAAAAACAATGAATAAGAACTGGAGAGTGTGAAATCAGATTTAGAATGAAATCATGGTATTGTGCACTAACTTCCCCTGAACTGTAAGCAAGATGATGATATTTCTAGCAGCAACACTTTCAGTAGGAACACCTCTGGATCATCTATCAAAAATCAAACTCTCCAGTGTGTACTCCAGAGCAGTAAGTACACCCCAGAACAAGAAGAGTCAGTATCTGTACTGAAGAGCAAAGCATCCAAGTTGGATAATCATTGTCATTACTAACTGAATAAAAGTAAGAAAATATATATATTTTTGAAGTAGGACATAACAGGATTTTTAAACTACATTTTCCACTGTGTTTTTCACTCATGCAATGCTTACACTGACAGTATCCAGTAATGCATTTAATACTCACATCATTCATCAGAGATGTTCATAAGACAAGCCATTCTCAACTAGGACTACCAAGCAAAAAAAAAAAAAGCCCTTCCTCTCTAAAACAGAACATTCATACTTTTTTCTTTCACATTGTCAATTAGTCATTAGTCGTTGTCAATTAGTCATTAGGATTACTGAAAAACATATGGTTAGACTTACTAATAAAAGGAAATATGATTATTTGATTTCCACAGAAGTTAAACAGCTCTAGAAGTAAGTAAGAATTGTTACTCAAGCCATGACTCTCAGCAATTTGAGATGGTGCATCTGTGCTTGGTTACACATGCTTACGGTTACACCAAAGACAGAAATATTCACCGAGGGACCTCGGAACGCTTGTGTTTCTACCTAACATAAACCAATATGTACTTCAATAAAGTAACTGATGATCCACAGAGATTACTCACAAAGCAAGCACTATTCTGAAAATCTCTTTTTTCTAACTTTTAATAGAAAAGGAACCTTCCCAGCTTAGAATAAGACCAATGTATATACAAATAAATTGAATTATAACACCTAGTCATTCATGCCTGTCATATGAAAATCCTAATCAAATTAACATAAAATTGGAACTGTCTTTCATTCTAGGACTCTATATGTCATTATATCACACACACAAAAAAATTGCGCAACTAAATCTTGTTATCAGCAGCCAACGTCTAACTATATATATGTGTATGTGTGTGTGGTAACACATTTAACAATTCATCAGTTTGCTGTAGGTTAAATTAACTAGTTGTCAATAAAAATAATTTGTATGAGGTAACAGAAAAGACCCTTGCAGAGTCTGTACAACATTCTTGCAAGTTCCTGGGATGGTTGACATGATAACCTGTTTCTTTGCTGAAGATGTTCAGCAAAAAAAAAAAAAACCCTCAGAAGTACTCAGAAATGTCTCTTGACCTTTCTTAATATCAGTAACTGATATATGGAGTAAGCATTGTTGTTCCTTTCACCCACTTTGATATGAGTAAGAGCAGTCAGCATGAGCACAATCACTATTGAATTCCACTGATAACTGCGTTATCACTAATTGTAATGATGCAAAACAAATCCTAATTCAGTAGTTTATCTGGGGTGTTAGAAGAAGTTGACAGTAAAGACAGCACTAACAAGATTTACTTCTGTATGTCTAGAAAGCAGACAGAGGAATATGCTAGGATATGCAAATTAAAGAATTTAGGGATTTCTCTCTTCCTTAATGGTAGTTTAAAAATAAAAATAAAAACACATGGACTATTTGATTATTTTAACTCTGTAGATCACCGAAGCCACTTTATACAAATTAAAATTTTAATTAAAAGCTATATTGTAATGACTCTGAAAGGAAATTTTCTCAAAAAAAAAATTGTCTAAACTGAAAGTTGAGTCTAGAAACACTGAAAGACACAAATAAAAGCAGTTCAGAATATCACACATACCATGAAAGAAAAATCCCAAAAATTGAGATAGGTGAGAAATTCTATGAACACGATAGGCAGGGTGCGGCAGTACAACATAAGGAAAAATATCAAGGAAGTGTATGTGTGCCTAACAAAGGGAAACTATTTTTGAAAACACAGAATTGATGTCACTGGTGAACAGATGAGGTATAGGTGGGAAAAGAAGAAGTGCTCAGCATGTGTATTTATAGAAAGGCAAGGAATAATGATGTCATTGTTCAGTCACACATATCATACATACATACATGTACATATAAAAGAACTTATTGTACACAGATAAAAGAATGTAAACCTGTGAGTTTGGAACTTCTCCGGTCTGTGGTCTTAAAGGTATGGTTAACATTTTCTGCCTTCCCCTTTGGTAATAAGTTTTTAGCTTATTAACAGCGAGGATCTCTGCTGTAAAGTACTTTGACAGGTGCTAAGATGTAAAACACACTGAACATGATTCAAATTCTCACAAATATTGGCAAAGTTCTTCATAAAGTCTGTTCTTCTAAATGCCAGGCAAAAGATGCCTAGACTTATTCTTAGCATTTCTCTCACATTAAATGGTTGTAGTATCTTTGTATCAGTTAAGGACTTTTAATAATTGATAGTGGCAGTTTACAAATAACTGCTAAAGATTCTGTACATATTTGTCTGATGAAACACTTTTATATGTATATTAAAGCCTTGGCTATTTTGTATGAGCAGATAAGCAGGTCTTCAATCTGATACTCTCTCTCAGTAGGTGAACTGAGCCCCAAGGACGTGAAGTGCACATACAGCACATCATAATCTTTCTTACATTATAATCAGAACAGAGAAAATCATACATAATGCTTTCTTCTTCAGGTTGGAGGGGGAAAACACCATAACAGATTGGGGCAAGGGGGCTGAGTGATTTCATGGCTTCTGGCACCTAACAGTAACTTTTTACAGAGCGTTTACAAACATGTCTGGCTTTACTGGCATGTCTGGTTAGCAATGAGAAAATCTCATTGGTAGGAAACATGCAATTCTCCTAGAGATTCCACCTTAGTAGAGAGTTGTTTGAAGGCATATAGTGGTGAAACGGGAAATAAAAAATCTTTATAGAAGTGCTTATATAACCCTATGGGTTCATATATCAGAGTACAAAACAATGCAGCCATTGTCAATAGCTAATACAGAGCAATGTAATCTAAAAATACATCAACAATATATTTTCTAAAGGTCTTCCAAGATCCAGGGATTTTAAATAGCTTTTTCAACAGGATTTTACATAATGTTTGGGAGTGGAACACTGTATGAAGTGAAGTAAGACAGTGGAAGGTGGATGCGCAGAGTTTTTTACTCAAATTCATTGCAGAATTGAGAAAAAATAAGTGACACTGCCTTTCCCATTATGTTCATAGGTATATAAAACTAAATTCACTGAAACATCCTTATATGAATTTAATGACCAATTCCTTTGAATACTTCTGTTAAAAAGCTTTTTTCACAGGCATGACTAAAAGTGATACTATAAATTTACACACTTGAGTTTTCATACTTCGACACAAAGTTTAAAAATAGGCTTACCTTTAAGGACAAAAAGTATGCTCAGAAAAATAATGTTAATTTGAAATAGCCAAACTGTGCATTTGCTTTGCTCATTTGAGTGAAATGATTTTCAGGGGCACAATGAATTCTTTTTGTTTTTGTTGCTCAACATATTTGCTATTTACCAAAGAGTAATCTTTTCATGTAGTTCCACATACACTTTATATTAAATGAAAAGGTAAATTTTTCAGAATAAGAGAAGTGATTCCAGAAACTCTTATGAATACATTAAATAGAACAGGTAACAATACAGATTTATACACAAAGTTTCTTCGTGATATGACATTTGTGATATTCATGACATAAAACTTTAAATACAGGGAAAGCAATACCTACAAAGCCCTGTGGATGAGATATTAATAATTAACCTTCTAGGCAGGTAGAATTTATCTAGGGAGTCCCCACAGACAAGAGTCTGGCATGATAAAGAAAAGACTTGAAAGAAATCTATCTACACTTCAAGTCTACCAGCACTATGTGGAAATAGTCTGCCTTTTTTTCTGACATTTTGAGCAAGTTTAAAATTATTTATCCAGTTGGTACATTTTAGAATAGCCTAATTCTTCTGGGAAGGCCTTGGGAAAGCCTCTATTGACAAGATTAGGGTAAAATTTAAAGCTTCTATCCTTATCTTCCCTGGAAAGACTCATCTTGGCAACTCCTCATATTTAAAAATAAAAGTCATACCTCAGCAATGTGAAGTCAATGGGAAAAAAAAAGTTTAAAAATGGTAATAATAATAATAATAAAATGAATATAAAGTTCACACATTCAATAATAGAAAGCACTGGGGGATAATCCACAGAGTAACTAAAAATAATACTGTCACAATTGTGCTGTGCACTTAGCTTCACATCTTTGACCAGAGATATTACCAATCCAAAATGGCAATAATATAGAAAGTCATTTGAAATAAGCATTTTTCTGAACACTGTTGGAATCTTCATTAACAACTAACTGTGGTGATTTTAGTCAGGTGGGCAGTCAAGCTCCACCACAACCGCTCTCTCGATCCCCCTCCTCAAAGGAAAAGGGAGAGAAAATATTGATGCAAAGGGCTCAATGGCTGAGATAAGGACGGGAAGATCACTCAACAATTATTGTCACAGACAAAACAGATTAAGTGTAGGGAGATGTATCACCTGTTACTAACAAGCTAGAGAAGTGAGAAACAAAGAAAACAAAATAAAACCACCTTCCCTCTTCTACCTCCTCCCCCTGAGTGGTGCAGGGGAATGGGGGAATGGGGGCTGTGGTCAGTCCCTTACACTTCGTCTCCACCACTCCTTCACAGTCACTCTCTGGACCTGCTCCAACATGGGGTCCCTCCCACAGGATGCCATCCTTCCCCCCACTGATCCTGCAGGGGCTGCCCACAGGCAGCAGCTCTTCAAGAACTGCTCCAACATGGGTCCATACCACGGGGTCCATCTGTCAGGAGCAAACTGCTCCAGCACGGGTCCCCCACGGGTGGCAGCTCCCCTCAGACCCCTGCTCCTCCCTGAGCTCCTCTCCAAGGGCTGCAGCTCCGGCCCAGAGCCTGCTCCTGCAGGGGCTCTCCATGGGCCACAGCCTCCTCCAGGCCCATCCACCTGCTCCACCGGGGGCTCCTCCATGGGCTGCAGCATGGAGATCTGCTCCATGTGGGACCCATGGGCTGCAGGGGGACAGCCTGCTCCACCAGGGGCCCCTGCACAGGCTGCAGGGGAACTGCTGCTGTGTGCCTGGAGTACCTCCTGCCTTCCTTCTGCACTGACCTTGGAGTCTGCAGGGCTGGTTCTCACTCCTCACTCTCCCAGCTGCTGTTCCCCAGCATTTTTTTTTCCCCTTTCTTAAATCTGCTCTCACAGAGGCGCAAGCAACATTGCTTATTGGCTTGGCTCTGGTCAGCAGCAGGTCCCTTTGAAGCCAGCTGAAACTGGCCATTATCTAACATGAGGCAGCTGCTGGATTCTTCTCACAGAGGCCACCCCATGCAGCCCCCTGCTACCAAAACCTTGCCATGTAAACCCGCTACATAAAGATTTGGTAAATAACATCCAGTATTTCTACCTGATGCTGAGACTGGTTCCAGATTTTCTGTCTGATAGTGCTGACTTCTTTGTGTAGCTTCCTTTGGTTTATATACCCTTTAAACAGAGATGACAGATATGTAAGAAGCTCAGGGATAGCATATAATTTACCAGACTTTGAAGCATCTCTGAACCCTGTCGTGCTTCAAGAGAATTCCAAGTGAATCCATTTGTATGACAGCCTAGAAAGATTAGAAATTCTTACAGCTTTCATGAATGGTATGGCTATGTCAATTTTATTTAATCTCCACCACTTTAATGTACTCTATTGTATTCAGAAAAATATGGAGTCATGGAAAAGCTGCAATGCTTACATAAAATCATATAGAACTTCTGATGGACATCTACAAATGGAAAGTTGATCTGTTGAGATCTCACATTTTAAGTAGTAAAACAAATGTTCAATGTACGAATGAACAAATGAAATGTGTGACATTAATGGTACTCTTAATACTGAAAATTATTGACAGTGTTTCCTGAAAGTAAAACTGTAGTTATATACTTCAAGTCATAATTTAGTGTGCTAAACCATCAAAGGCCTTGCATGAAATTAATACTAGTATCTAAATATAACATATAGACCCACATATTCAGTTAAAACTTCCTCTTCCATTTTTCTTCTCTCTTCCTCCTTTTCTTGATATTAAAGCAACTTAATTGCTGTGGGAGATGAAAGATTATAATACTTAATATATATATATAAAATATATATAATATAAAAGAAGTTACTACAAATCTAAGAAACTGAAGTAACATATTGCTTTTTCTTGATGTGGATAAAATACTTGGCTTTCCTCTATGTAATAACTGATACACAATCCTACATAGATAGGATAGTCCCAGAGACCTCAGATGCAAAAAGGAAAACTATACCTGAACACAACTAACCTAGAAAAGGTTAACAAATCTGATATCAAAGTCTGAGTCCCATCCCTATCAAAAAGAAATTGGATAAATATTATTTTTATTTGCTTATTTTAAACAGTTTTCCCTCTTAATTGGTTATATTACTGCAATTTAAGACAGTAGAAATAAAAACACAGCTCAAACATTTGAGTTCAGATTCTAATGAACTCTAAGAACTCTACCTGTTGATGGAGAAGACAGGAATAAAAAAACATGGCTGTTTTCCCCGATTGTTTAAAATCCACAACAAATACAATGTTAAATAAATTAAGCTTATCGTCATCAGAAAGCAGACTTCAAAACTATAGATGAGCAGCAAGATAAGAGATTAACTTATATATGGGTCATTAATTGAATGGATACTGATAACTTTGCACAAAAGCAAAGATATTCTTGGAGACATATATTTATATATATATATATATATATATTTACATATATAGTATGTATCCCTAAGTTAAAAGTCATAAGTAACTCTTCTGTTCTGGGTAGACCTTCAAATTCTCATTTTAAGTACCTCGTATAGTTTAGTGCTGTACTTCAGGGAAGATGTTGACCAACTGAAAAACACAAAGAGAAAAACTAGAAGGAGTAGGGTGCTAAATATCATGGTATAAAAGAAAAGATTGAAGGTTGAAAAGTAACCAATGTGAGACTTAAGACACATAACAGTTTTCCAGAATGGAATTAGACACAGGACAGTCCATGCTCATTGTGGCAATCATTGGCAGCTATGTATTTAAATGGGAACAAAGATGGGAGCAGGACAAGTTTCCAACTGCTCAATTATCCAATTGCTCAAATATCCAATTGCTCAAATAACTTTACTGTTTCTGGCAGAAAAGATCTTGCTATGGTTGAACTTGTCACAGAGCATAGGAAGAAAAACATGGATCCACACTTGTCTGGAGCTTTATAAACACTCCTGTTTTAATACAGAAATATCGTCATGTCAAAATATTGTCTATACAATATCTTCAGGATATGTTGCAAATAAGTAAAACTAACTACTGTATGTCCAGAGTATTCCCATTGCTTCATCCCTTCAGATTTGTCTTCAGAGCCTGAACACCTCTTGTCTCAGATGCCCATTGCCACTCTTCCTCTTACTGCTCACAGCTGTGAAAAACCTGTCTCTGTCCTCCTGCAGGTTCTGAGAGGCTGCTATTAGGTGACCCTAAAGGTGCCACTCTCCAGAGTGAACCAGCCCCCTGCCCACAAGATAGGCACTCCATCCCTATCTAGCAGCACTGCTAGATTCAAAGATTCACTCTAAGAATGTCATAGACAATCCTATAACTAATAAGCTTTACTTCATCCAATGAACTTTAAATTTTCATAAGGAAACAGAAAAAAAAAAAAGAGAAAGAAAAAAAGATGATGAGAAAAATGTGGCCAATCTGAGAATAATCTCCAGGCTTCTTAGGTTATTGTCTTATTTGCTGTCCTGTGCTTTCATCCCAAGGTTAGTATGTCTGTCATTTCCTTTTTCAGCAATTAGGATGCTTTCTTTGGATTTCCTGTGTCAATGCAATTATTTCCCATGAGAACAGTTATTGAATGCAATGAAATGACTGTACATTATATTCAGGAAGTCACCTCTACTAACAGAAGGTTTATGTAAAAAACAGGGTTTCCTCTCTTAGCATAAGTGATTGCTTTTTTAAAATGGGAGTTAATTAGAATGGAAATTGCAAGTACAGCAATGAAAAAAGTAATGTCAATAGCACAATTCAAAACAAATCCATAAATTGAAACAAGCTTGATTTTGGTAAATAGTGTTAATTACAACTGCTTTGTAAGTACTTAGCAGCTTTATGTTTGGTAAGCAGAAAAGGGTGACTATTTTGTCTTGCATGTAAAAGGCAACTAGGTTATTGTTTTATGAGTGTTAAGTCTGGTTCCAACAGGAACTCATGAGGGTGAGTGAATTTCTTCCGAGTTTAACAACACAGTAATTTTTAGCTTTGTTTTTAGAAATGCAGATACATGCATCTCTACACATGCGTATCTGTCCATAAACTGGTCACCATTTTTAACTAATCTGAGAAAGGATTAAGTTATGATATTTTTCCTCCCTGAAAATCAGAAAGTAGGTAGATAGACAGGAAGAGTTGAGAAACCTATAAGAAACAAAGTATAGATTATCTCCAGCAATAACTCACATCTGATAGTAACTGCATAATGTCACATTCTCTGGAAAACCTTGAAAGACAATTCTAGCGTGACAGAGCTGAGAAACCCTAAGAAATACATCTCTGAGAAGTCACAGGCCCTTGCTGCTACGTTTGTATCAGATAAAATATCACTTGTAAAACAGGACCACAGTGAATAGTTGGTTTTTATCACTGAACTCTTCCTCCTGACAGTTGCAAGCTGCTCTGGGAATATCTAGGCAGATATCTGAGGCTTTGCATTTTCAGCTGGCTTCCTGACGATGCTCCTGAGAGCACTGGAAAGAAGGGATGCTACTCTGTGGCTCTACAGAACAACACATTTCAATTCCAGAAAGCCATGAGGGCTTCTCCCCACAACTTCCATGGTCCAAAAAGAGGGAAAGCACAGGAGAAAGTATAAATCTCTTTATCTTACGTGTACTCTAACATCTTCATTTTAGGAAGGCAGAAATAGCTCATGGAAGCACTAGAGGTGACAGATTTTGTAGAAGCTAGTAAGTTTAAAACCAGAAAGAGATTTGATCAGCTACCACCTCTCTCTGTTCCCTCACAAAGTCAACTGAATCTGTAACAGTAGTGATCTAATAAAAATACACTAGAATCATTTTCAGTATAGGTTTGCATCAAACAAATCAGGCTTTAATAATATATAGTAGTAATAAACGAATTACCAAGTGTCACAGACTTTTGTCTGCTAGGTCCTTACAGAAATGTCTAATTTTTATACTTTTTCAATGAGCATCTTTGCTGTTAGCTACACGTATTATTCATACAATAATGAGAATATTTTAGGTGATAAAATTATTAAATAAACAGAAAACCTAAGATATAGCCAAATATTCCCTCATGTGAAGGCAAGATTTTCCTTTTATGATTATCTCTCTGACATTTTAGACCATATTTTAAAGAATTTAGAATGTCAAAATAAGTGTCTAAGTGAGAATATCTGCAGCACATTGACAATTTACTTGAAGTCACTTTCCTTTGGGAAGACTCTCAAGTTGTATGATAAACAGGGAACTAAACGCTAAAAAAATCCTTCAAATAAAATGTTTGCAAGTATCCTTTGCCTCATTGAGGCAAGGTCTCCAGTTTTTCAGGTGTTTTAAAATAACATCCTGCTACGTTACTCATTTGTAACTTGTTTCTAACTAGCTATAATTTTTGTAAGGCATGCTGTAAAGTGGAATACTTGAAGGAAAAAAAAAATAAATGAATCCAACTACTGAGTAATGTAGTAATTATAAGGAATGCAACAACAACAAAAAACCTGGGTGGATATGAGACCAGAGATTTTTTTTCTTTTTCTTTTTCTAAGGAGATTTCACAGTAAAGACAGCTATAATATCATCACTGTAAATGTTTCCTCTGCCAATTCTATTGCATGATGTTTGCATGCCAGGTTCAGACACGTAGAGCTAAATGTTATCTGTTGATCCATCGAGTGCATAATTAGATTGGATTTGTTTTTATATCATAGAATCATAGAATGGTTTGGGCTGAAGGGACCTTAAAGACCATCTAATTCCAACCTCCTGCCATGGGCAGGGACACCTCCCACTAAACCAGATTGCCCAAAGCCCCATCCAACCTGGTCTTGAACACTTCCAGGGATGTGGCATCCACAGCTTCTCTGGACAACCTGTTCCAGTGCCTCACCACCCTCATGGTAAAGAATTTTTTCCCAATGTCTAATCTAATTCTACCCTCTTTTAGTTTAAAACCATTGTCCTATCAAGGGATGTTGCCAAGAGGCTATCAAGCCTTGTACAGCCCACAGATGTTATTTTATGTGGGCACCAACGACACTGTCAGCAGTGGACCAAAGTGTATCACAAAGGACTTCACAGCCCTTGCAGCTCTCTAGCACAAGAGGTCATCTCTTTGATCCAACAGTCAAAGGAAAAGGCATGGAAAGGATCAATTGAATCCCGTGGATCAATGCATGGTTGTGGGACTGGTGTTATAGCCAGAGATTTGGCTTTTTAGACTATGGGAATTTCTGGAAAAAATGGTCTACTGGGGACTGATGGGGTACATCTGTCAGTGAAGGGGAAGAGCATCTTCAGCTATAGGCTTGCCAAGATGGTGAAAAGAGCTTTAAAATAAAATTGCTGAGGGAAGAGAATCTCAATCCATCCAACTCTCACCAGTTAGATGCCAGCACTAGCAATGGATGCTTAGAGTCAGGAGAAAAGGATCAGAGGTTGGTTGGAGAGCACTTGAAGATTAGCACAAATGAATTCCATCCACTTCATCCAATAAAACAGTTTCATCATGGGCCCAACTTAAATGCAAATGAATGTAGCACGGGGAATAAACAAGAATTAGAGATATGTGCATGCCTGCAGGGCTATGATCTTATTGGTATCATGGAGATGTGGTGGTATAGCTTCCATGCAGCACTGTAATAGAAGGATACAGATTCTCCAGGAAGGACAGACAGGGCAGATGAGGAGGGGATTTTACTCACTATGTCAGTGGCCAACTGGAGTGCATGGAGCTCTTCCAGGGGATGGATGAGGAGCTGACTGAACATTTATGGGTTAGGACTAAAGGGAAGGCATGAAGAGGTGAAATTATACTGTGAGCCACCTGACCAGGAAGACTGAACAAAAGATGCCCTCTGTATGTAGGGTTATAATAAGAACGCACAGCACTAAATGCCCTTTAGTAATTCAAATATTCTCAAGGCCCTTTGAAATAAATGGTTAGAAAAAGCCATCAACTATTTCAGCTGGCTAACTGAATTATCTCAAGAGTTAATCTGAAAAATTATCTGATGAAATATTTGGTCCAGGACTCAGGAGAGCAAAGTTTAAGATTTCAGAGCTACAGTATTAATATTTCTTCTGCATCTTAATTGTACCACAAGATGAGTAGCATTTTAGCCTTGAAATACTACGATAATGATGATATTCAGTTTAAGCTAAAATACAGTATATTTTCAGATCACTGAAAAATGCATCTAAATTTATTTTGCCTAAAAACAAAAAATGAAGCGAGAGAGAGAAACCCTCTTTTATACCTCTCTCATAAACTTGTAAAGAGCAGCCGTATTTTCTGGAAATGTTTTATGTAAAGCTAGATATACACATCTAGATTTTTTATAATGAATTTAATCTCATCTGAAAAATACACGTTCTCTGATCTTATAAAATGACTGACAACCTGTTGCCAGCTTCCTTACCTCTATCTATCAATGCTAGATTCCTCCCAGTGCCAGTCAGGCATAATGATATTTTAATGAAGTGACAGACTTAACTGACTGATATTGCCTAAAAAACTGTGGTAAGGTTCAATAGCAGGGCTTGGGAGGAAAGGATATTTTACACCCAGTGAATCCGAGCCTGTAAGAGTTATGTACTGAAAACAGCAAAGGTCATCTGTCAGCGACCAAAACCTGTTCTAGTAAGGAAATTATGCAAGATATGTCCAAAATTAATTTCTTATAAGTGACAGAGATCAATTATTCTACTAAAGGCCAAGTGCAAGATTTTCAAATAGCCGATCTTACATTTCATCAGAGATTGTCCTGAGTGATTTTTCCAAAGCAAATTAAAGGAAACAAAATAAAACCAAGAAAGAAAACAAGAGAACACACAAAAGAAGCAATATTTTAGAAAATGGTTACAGGAAAAGTTTCTATCATTACTTAGAAAGTAATTCTAAACAGTTATCCAAAGAAATTAAAAACAACAACAACAACAACAATAATAATAATAAAACAGAAGAAATCTGCAACAGTTCAGCACTTTGCATAAGAGTAGGGAAAAAAAACCAAAACACTCAATTAGATTACATGGGCATGCCACGTAAATTTGATTTTTTTTGTTTCTAAATGTCTTATACCTATGTTTTCCTTCCTAATGTTGCAGGAGAATCTGATAAGTCTAAAGATTATCTTTTTGTTTGTTTGTTTGTTTTGTTTTTTCTTAACATAAAATGTACTAATAATTTTATACGCATGGAAAAAAAAATGATAACTAATAAAATGTAACATCCACTTATTATAGACCATCAGAAGCATGATTATGAAGGGGACAGAAGAAACAGAAATAATTTTTATAATTATGCTTGACTGGAAATACATTAAGCCTTAAACAGACATGTAGTGGACAGGAGGACAAAACGTGCTGCAGGCAATAACAAGATTCAATGCACTGAGAATCAATTTTAAAGAAGTTATGAAGCCAGACATAAAACAATCTCTTTTGTTATCTTTCAGGGAATGCAAGCATGATATAATAACTTAATTCTCAAACACCTCATGACAAAGTGTCACATTTAAACCAGTGTGGTGATTTTATCCTGCTGAGCAGCTGAACACCACAGCTGCTCTCTCACTCCCCCTCCTCAAAGGAAAAGGGGGAGAAAATATGATGCAAAGGGCTCAAGGGTTGACATAAAGACAGGGAGATCACTCAACAATGATCATCACAGGCAAAATGGACTAGACATAGGACGATTATTGCCTATTACTAACAGACTAGAACAGCATGAAACTAAAAGCAAACTAAAAACACCTCTCCCCCATCCACCCTCTTCTATGTCCTCCCCCTGAGTGGTGCAGGGGAATGGGGGCTCCGGTCAGTCCCTAACACCCTAGGTCTCCGCCGCTCCTTCACGGTCACTCTCTGGACCTGCTCCAACATGGGGTCCCTCCCACAGGATGCCATCCTTCCCCCCACTGATCCTGCGGGGGCTGCCCACAGGCAGCAGCTCTTCAAGAACTGATCCAACATGGGTCCACACCACGGGGTCCATCTGTCAGGAGCAAACTGCTCCAGCACGGGTCCCCCACGGGCAGCAGCTCCCCCCAGACCCCCTGCTCCTGCGTGGGCTCCTCTCCAAGGGCTGCAGCTCCGGCCCGGGGCCTGCTCCTGCGGGGGCTCTCCATGGGCCGCAGCCTCCTCCAGGCCACATCCACCTGCTCCACCGGGGGCTCCTCCACGGGCTGCAGCGTGGAGATCTGCTCCATGTGGGACCCATGGGCTGCAGGGGGACAGCCTGCTCCACCAGGGGCCTCTCCACAGGCTGCAGGGGAACTGCTGCTGTGTGCCTGGAGCACCTCCTGCCCTCCTTCTGCACTGACCTTGGAGTCTGCAGGGCTGGTTCTCACTCCTTTCTCCCAGCTGCTGTTGTGCTGCAGGTTTATCCCCTTTCTTAATTCTTCTCTCACAGAGGCCCATCCAGCATCAATCACTGGCTCATCTCTGGCCAGTGGTGGGTCCCTTTTGGAGCTGGCTGGATCTGGCTCTGATCTGACATGGGCCAGCTGCTGTGCTCTGTGAGCAGAGCCCAGCAGCTCTGCGGAGGCCACCCCTGCAACTCCCTGCTACCAAAACCTTGCCAAGTAAACCCAATACAACTAAAAAGGAATGCAGTTCTGTTCTGTTCACTCTGATAATTAGACCATTGAATTTTCTGATCATCATATTGGAATGACAGATAATTAGCCCTGAATTATTAATGTAAAATATTTGTGATTTTAAAATGTACAGCTCTAAATTTCCCAGGCATTAAAAACTGTTAGCAATAAGCTGTAAAATTCTCTATAATAGGACTTCTAAATAATAGCAATTGTTAAAACAACTGTTTTTTATTCAGCTCTACAGAATCCTTTTGATGGTAGGTAATAATTTCTACATAAGTCAAATATTTTTAATAATGAAGAGAAAGAAGTGCAATACTAATTTTCTTTTGAAAAACTAAAATTAAGCAAATAATCTGGATATATAAAACTTGGTTATTTGGGAATAGTTATCTTGTTTTAAGAATATATATACTTTTTTTTTCTTTTTTCCACCAATCCTATATGCTCCATTATTATCATTATTTTCCAAGGAGAGGTTAGAAGGAAGTATCTGTATCCCATGAACTGCCAAAAAACACTTCAATTATTCAAGGACTGTATCCTTTAAAAGCATTACAATAGCTAGGAGCAGAAGGAACTGTTATTTTGATTATAAAACTCAGTCTGAGAATGCCTATTTTATTAGCATTGTGATATATTTTAAATGTGATTGTTGAAATTGTATGAAAAACATGGAAAAATATATCATAACATGTCTATAACAGTGGTAGTTTTCCCTACTGATGCAATAGATGGAAAATACTTCATATGCAACATCTGCATCTGGTTGAAATGAAATGAAAAAATGAGAGAGATCTTTCAAAAAAATAAAAATAAAAAGAAAGATCTTTTCATCATTTGTAGTGGACTGGATAGTAGATTTTGCTTTTGCATAAGACAGAATGTCTTCTGAAAAGTAGTAAACTGAAAAAAAAAAAAAAGTCTTTGGTACTACAGTACTATAAATCAAATCTAAACTTTTAAAGTTACTTATACAGTAACCACATGATAACTTACATTGAGATAAATCTCCAGTTTGCTGGTGCAGTTTTACAAGTACAGCTATAGCTAGAATATTTTTTAAATATTTTTTTCAATAAACATTAAGCTAAAAAACTTGAAAAAAAAAAGGTAGATGCAACAATAGTTTTAGTTAGTACTTTAACCCTGGATTACTACTTTGACAAAAATACTCTACAAAGAGCTGCACAGATTTAAGGATTCTCATCAGATTTAAGCTGTTGGATAGAATTATTTTCAGAAATATGGGAGAACACTTGCTCCAAGATCTCAGATTTTAGGCTGACACTTAAAATTTGGTGTATGAATTTACATTTGGAAATATATATAAGGGCACTTAAGATTTTTTTCAGATTTCTTAGTAATCCAGGAAGAATAGCAATTTGACACCATATACAGATTAGGCTCATTAGGATACAAACACATAAAATTGTTTTTTCCTGCAGTTGTACAAGAAAGCACTTGGAGATTTCACGAACTTGTATTTTTCAGCAGCTATTTAACACTTGCAGGAATCTTCTATTGTTTATTCAGCTACTTAACATTAAGCAGGAACAAGCATCTATGCTGAATGTTTGCCGAACCAGATCATCCAGTAAATTAAATTCAACGTGGAATCCCTGCCAGCTAAGCACCTGCTTCTGCCAAGTGCAGCTCTTTATAAATGTGACAGGTTCAGCCTGGTGCCACCTGCCCCATTTGGCAATGATGATGATTGCCTCTAGCTCAAAGCCATCCACCAGATCTTACCCACCCCTTGAGTACCTATGGTGCAGAGACAGAGTAGGATGCTAGACAGAGATTTGCAATGACTGGACTTGGGGCCAGCTTTCATAAAGACATAATATCCACTTCCCGTAGGGACAATGTGTTTCAGTTTGTGCTCATTGCCTGTTGTCCTGTCACTGGGCACCACTGAGCCTGACTACGTCCTCTTTGTACCTTCCCTTCAGGTATTTATATACATTGATAAGATACTTCCTCTTCCCTAGACTCAAGATTCCCAACTCTTTAATGTTTTCCTCATATGAGTGATTATCCAGATTCTAAATCATTTTTGTGACCCTTTGTCGGGTTCTCTCCAGTAGCTCCATGTCTCTCTTGTACTGAGGAGCACAGAACTGAACACAGCAGTCTAGGTGTGGCCTGACCAGTGCTGAGCAGAGAGGACCACCTGCTTACACCTGCTAGCAGTACTTTGTCTAATGCAGCCCAGTATACCATTTACTTTCTTTAACGCAGGGGCATATTGACAGCTCGTGTTTGACTTGGTGTTCACTAGCACCCCCAGGTCTTTTTCTTGCAAGCTGCTTTCCAGCTGTGTGGCCCTCCATACTGGTGCATGGGATTGTTCCTCCCCAGTGCAGGACTTTGTACTTCCCCTTGTTGAACTTCATGAAGTTCGTGTCACCCCATTTCTCCAGCCTGTCCAGCTCCCTCTGAATGGCAGCAGAATACAACAAATTGTATCAGCTACTTCTCCCAGTTTTGTGTCATATATAACCTTGCTGAGGGTACACTCCACACCATCATCCAGATTATGAACAAATATGTTGAACAAGTTTGTACCCAATATTGACCCCTGTATTCTGCTAGTTACAGGCCTCCACTTAGACTTCTCGTCACTGATCACCACCCACTGTGCTTGTCAATTCAGTCAGTTTTTAATTCACCCCACTCTCTGCCCATCCAGCCCATGTATCAACAGCCTGTCTATGAGGATCTTATGGGAGACAGCGTTGAAAGCCTTACTGAAGTCTAGGAAAACCATATCTACTGTTCTCCCCTCATTCACCAAGCAGTTTGTTTTATCATGGTAGCTTATCAAGCTACATGATGTCTGCACCTGATCATAGGATCATGGAATCATAGAATGGTTTGGGTTGGAAGGGACCTTAAAAATATCTAATTTCAACCCCATGCCATGGGAGGGACACCTTCCACTAGACCAGGTTCCTCAACGCCCCATCCAACATGGCCTTGAACACTTTCAGGGAAGGGGCATCTGCAACTGCTCTGGGCAACCTGTTCTAGTGCCTCACCACCCTCAGAGTAAAGAATTTCTTCCTAATATCTAATCTAAGTCTACTTTTTTTTTTTTTTTTTTTTTTTTTTAAGTTTAAAACCATTACCCCTTATCCTATCACTCCACTCCCTGACACAGTCCCTCCTCAGCTTTCCTGTAAGCCCCTTTTAGGTACTTAAAGGTTGCTATAAGGTCTTCCTGGAGCCTTTTCTTCTCCATGCTGAAAAACCCCAACTCTCTCAGCCTGTCTTCGTAGGAGAGGTGCTCCAGCCCTTTGATCATCTTTGTGGCCATCCTCTGGACTCATTCTATTACATCCATGTCTTTTTTTTTTTTTTTTTTTTTTTTTCCTGTGCTGGGGGCCCCAGTCCTGATGACCTTCTTGTTCTTCACGTGTTTCGGAAATGGTTTCCAGAATTTGTGCTCCATTACCTTCCCAGTGATCAAGGTGAGACTGACTGGTATGTAGTTACCTGGATCCTCCTTCTTGCCCTTCTTGAAGATAGGAATGTCACTGGCTTTCCTCTAGCACCTTTCCCATTCACCATGATTGATCAAAGATTATAAAGACCGGGCTTGCAATGACATCTGTCAGCTCATCATCACTCATGCATGCATCCCTTCAGGGCCCAATTCAGATCACAGAATCACACAGAATTGTAGGGGTTGGAAGGGACCTCAAGAGATCACTGGGTCTAACCCCCCTGACAAAGCAGGTTCCCTAGAGCAGGTTGCTCAGGTAGGCGTCCAGATGGGCCTTGAATATCTCCAGAGAAGGAAACTCCACAGCCTCCCTGGGCAGCCTGTTCCAGTGCTCCGTCACCCTCACCGTGAAGAAGTTCTTTTGCATGTTGGTGCGGAACTTCCTGTGATCCATTTTTTGGCCATTGCCCCCAAAAATGGATCACAGGAATATAGGACCCTGCATCCTCTAAGTAGAGTAGTCCATGTGCCTACTCTTTCAGCTGAAGCCTTGAAGGTTGAAACCATTAATAAAGTTTACAAAGACTCCTAAAATTGCTTTTATTGAGAAAGATTAGCTCCATTTTAATGGTGATTTTTAAGAGCTACCTTTCCCTTTGAGGGCCAGCTCTGTCAACAGCATAATGTATTCACAGTGAGCTGTGCTGGGAAGAGAGAAAGACATTCATATGCACAGCAGCACTGAAGTTAGATGTGGGATGTCATACTGGTTGGAAGCCTGGTGAGGTTATTTTCAAAAGCACCAGTACCTGCCTTGCTACTGTTTGCACAGCTAAACAACATGCAAGTCAGGGAACTGATAGTTTAAATTTTAAACTGTATCTTTTACTCAGATTATACATGCAGACAGTCAGGAAATTACACTCTCAGATGGACCATACCAGCAAGTTCTCAAATCAGTAAGTATTTAATGAAATGTAAGGAGAAAATTGCATCCTACCAACAATTAATAGAGAGTTATTCAATACTTATTCTGAATGTTATATAAAGAATAATATTGTTGAGCTGTCTTATTAATTATAACAGAAATAGATCTGGCATACAATGAGTCCATTTTACCCTTGGAGGTTTCCTAGTTTACTGGAAACCAATCATCTAAAAAAAAAAAAAAAAAAAAAAAACCAAAAAGTGTTTGCTCTGAACTCAAATTATAATTCCTATCTTATCTTATTCTGAGTTTCATGCGTTTTACCTTTTCTCTAGAGGAAGCTGAGGCAAAATTTTATATCTAGCTCTTAAAACCTGACAGTGTGAAGGAGATGAGACCTAGCCTTTAAACTACACAATTAAATGCACTATTTCCCCTCTCCCTGCCAGCAGGAATCCCAATTTCCTTAAGTCATAAAATGGACAAAATTCACTTAATAAGCAGATATTTAAAGTCTAGGCAAGGGTTTATTTATTCAAGGCACAGTAAACACTTGCCAGCTTTCTTATAGTCTTTTTGTTTGCATTTATTAGCATAACATCAAAGTCACTGGCAGTTACTGTTCTCCCTATTGCTCAGCAATAACTGTCCCTTGCTGAAATAGGAGATACTTATTAAAAGCAGCAAGGATGGATTCTCCCTTCCTTATCAGTTTCTATTCTCTTTCAGACTATTCAATTAAGGTTTCTCTCTTTCTGTCCCCTTTCCATCCATCTCTTAAGATTTCGTGTTTTCCAACCGCACTTTTTAGGCTGAGCAGTTTTTGCTCCTGTTGCATTCAAGCAATATGGGGGAATAATGCTACTAATGACAAAGGGACACACAGATTCTTCATATACAAACCCACTGGAAACCACTATGTACAGACAGATTCTTCATTTAAGCCAGAACATGCCTGGTGGAAAGAATGGGTGTGGACTGCAGCCAGAGATGTGAGGAAAGCCACCTGATTTCAAGTGGGGTGTTCAGGATTTGATCTGCATACATTTTCAGCTATTTAAGAAACAAATTCAAGCTGAAACAGCAAGAAGTACCTCTATAGAAAGGCAAATGTCTGATGAATTCCAAATTTCTGCTCCTCAGCAAAGAGGAGATCAATCTTCCTATTAGACACTGTGGCAACATTTCCTTCCTTTTTTTCTTATGACATAAGAAAATGAAGATAATACTTTTCATTAGAAAACATCAGTAACCTCAGCTATCAGTAGTGTAAGCAAAGCATTAGAGCAAGATTACAATATCGATAAGAAGAACAGTCAATCAAATTCATTGGGGTTTACTGCTTCTTATTCTCCTTCTAGGAAAAGGAGAAAGAAATATATATACCCAAGATTTAAGAGTCTCAAGTAAATCCTGTCAACAACAACAATTTTACAAACCACACATCATAAACAAACTTGGCCTATCTGTCTACTTGGCACTACTACTATCAACTTTCCCTGGACACTATTCTCGCAATAAGTGGAGAAGTGTTGATTTGAAAGGAGAGACATATATTTCTCCTGGTCTATGGCAGCATTAAAATCTTCCTTAGCAAAGAATATATTACTTCACTGTTAACACTCACTGTAATGCAGAGTAAACTGTTTTAGAAGATTTGTTATTTAAATTCACTGTTTCTTTTCCCCAGATGTTCTGCTGCTGGAGTTAATGTACAACACTTATGATTATTTTGCGTAAAAAGCAGAGACATAATCACAAAATTTCTAATTATCTGTCAAGCAGAGCTCCCTTGAACACTGACAGAAAGACCGTATGCTTAAGGGCAATTTTGTGTTCCATGAAACTAACACATAGCTTTGTTATCTCCTACTAGCAGATAGCCTCTGTATATGATGGCAATATCAAACATGTTACTCTGACCTAAAGGGTGGTTTCACCAGGAAAAAAAACATATGTTTGATGGTCAAAAGGTCTTCAATTCAGTCTCCACACATAATTCCTTCAGGGGCTTCACATACATTAGGTTGCTACTCTTATAACAGATTTATGCACAAACGCAATCCAATATTTTTTTCAAAGGAAGTAAACCCATCATTTTGCCTAGAATGACAAGCCCAGTCAGAACAAGTTGTCCCTATCCAGACATTGGACAAACTGATTTGTATTGTCGAGGCTGTTCAGTCAAAGGAGTCCGAAGACATCTGATTTTGCCTGCTGAACACTCCAACACATTAAACTCTATTTTTAGCCACTGGCTGCTCTTTGTACCCTGAATCTGCCCTAGCCTCAAGCATAGGTTTATCAAGAATGCAGTGGAGCCAATCTCCTGTGATTGGTGCTGCCTGCATTCTCCTGAACCATCTGACAAACCAACAGCTTTGCTGCCAACCATCTTGTTATCTGTTCCAATAACCTTTATTATGGGTTTTACTTGTACTTAGCTGGGATTATAGACAACGGTTCTCAGTCACTTAGAAAAAAAGACAATTGATGAAGATGAATATATTTGTAGAAAAAGATCTGATAAACCACTGACCATGAGTTTGCACAATAAATAGAGGAAGGAGGAAAGCTACTCTATATATATTTATTCCATTTTAATTTTATAAAGCTTTTATTACTTGCAAATGCTTTTATAGTTTGCAAGTTACAACTTGCAACTGCATTCTAGAGTATCAAGCACACTTTCTGAACTGCTTATGGCATATGAAATCATTCTTAGTGGGACCTCAAGAACAGTCATGTTTTTAAAAAAATCTTTATACTGTTCAAGTAAAAGAAACAGTTCTTTGAAACACTTTTGGAATTTTGAGTGTGCTGTAAAAAAAAAAATATCAGAATCAACATACTAGTACTCAGATTACATATTCACCTCCACATAAAAACATTTTCTATAAGGAGAAACACATATATCAGTATATATCAATAGCCACACGAAAGCAAATAGCATCTTATCAGTCATCTCATGAATACTTGTCCTTTTTAAAGCAAATACTAACTTTTGGTGTAGTATCACCAAGATGCCAATAAAAATAATTAAAAAGAAAAAACACCTTTTCTGCATCTAGCTCATTCAGGTTATGATGGTATGTCTTCAGAATCTGGAAGTGTAACTTTTGCCTGGTGATTAATTCCATATGGTCTCTTGATGTAATCATAAAGCATGAGTATAATCACATTAGTCTAACAAAAAAGTGTTACTTTTATGCTCGTCATGTACAAACACCGTTTGTCCATGGCAATATTTGGGTGCTTTTTTAATATTACTGTAAGGACTACATAAATAACTGAACAAAAGTAGATAATGTGTTCAGTTCACCCACCTCTATATTAAAGATCCAAAGTTTGTTTTAAGATACTGACACTCACATGGCCTAAGAGATGCTCTGGGCAAAAACCATCTATCACATGAATATCTGATTTATGGTACCCTGAACATATTGCTGGTAGGTATGAACTTCCATTTACACATTTTCTTATCTTTCTTCATGTATGTGTCATCCTCTTGACTGTTTCCTCAAGCTATTTCCCAGTTTCTTTCTTTGAGTCTTTCATGTGTAAAGAACACAAGAGTACAAGAAAACAAACCATACATTTTCTCGTTGTCATCTCTGAAAGACTTCTTTTTTATTTAAGGTACAATTCCAGCTGACTGTAACTATTAAAATGTCAGTCTAGCAAACAAGAACTTTCCCAGAAGAAAAACATCTTCATTTGAAATGTGTCACTGTATTCCAAAGAGTTAAAAGAAAGAAAAAATATAAGACAATTTGAGATAATGCAGCATAATGCACATGATTGCCTATTTCTGTCTTCATCTGACACTGTTCTTTCTTGATGACTCAAACTGTTATTGTCTCTTATGGCTGACCGATAGAGAAAAAATGTACATACAAAAAAAAATTAGTGAGAACTTCTGACAAATATTTTACTCTTCTACGGTCCGTATATCATCACATAGTTTTTTCTTGAGAATTTACATATAAAATTAGATTTACCAAGGAGGGAATAAAATAGAGAAAAAGCTGTATAGCACAGCTCTGTGGAGAGTATCTAATCCACTAAAGATCAACTTCTTCCTTCACATAATGAAACTTACAGCACCATTCCCCCCACAGGTCTTTGTGGGATAGAAGGAGATGCAGACAGGATGCATTATTTCTTTTTATTTAAAAAGGCTGTATAACTTATCTTCATCAAAATAGCAGTCACAAGTTAAGCCTCACAGGGTAAGATTCATAGGTTAGGTGACTTTAAGAAATAAAAAGCTAGAAGGTTTTCCCTCACTTACATTTTTGCTTGCCCAGATTAATTGTTAATAAAAGTATCCATTGGTTACTATAGTTTTTGGAGCTGAAATGAAACATTTGTGTATAAATATGTATGCTAAGGTATTGTGTACTGGCTAGTGAATGCTTGATGAACTTAACAAATGTTTTATCTTTTAACACAAATATGTTGTTAAAGCACTGAGGTGTATAAGAAACGTGTGTTCAAAATTGCGCTGTGGAGTTCCACAGACACTAATATAGAAATTATCACAGGCCACTGTCGTTGCCTTATATCTAATTTGTACTGCAGTTTGGATGTATTTGGGATTCCTTGAAGGAATAAACTGGTAAAAAGAGCCCTCTATATTTTTAATGTGTCTTGAATTTCTCCTGCATTATTTTTAAATGATATAAACATATGTCAAGAGGAGAACACAATTAAGAAAGGGCACTGTAATGGAGATATCTTAAAATATTTCAAACAATAAATAGATGAGATTCATTTCATTATAAACAGAAGCTTCTAGCGCAGTTTTGTTAAGTGATGTATACTATGTCATCTAGAGACAGAAAGAAAAGGAAAAAACAAAGCCACAACACTCTTATGTTACCTAATATCTGAGCTGGTCAGATCTAATAACAGATCTTTCACATGTTGCCTTATCTAGACTTGCTGGATTTTGCTCTCTTTGGACCAGATGAAACTAAAAAGAAAGGACAAGATGACAACAGCATGCTTTGTGGTACATCACAACATGTCAGGCTGACATCTTCCCACTCATCATCTGTGTTCTGCTTACATGGCATTGCTAAGAGTAAAGTAGATACAGGAAGAAGAAATGTCTCTGCTCCTCTTTGTAGACCTGTTTAATGGGTGAGTGGATAGAAGCACCACCAGATGGTGAAGAATAAAGGAGAGGGCTTTAGGAGTTTATGCAGGAGAAAAAGATATATCTTGGGAGATGATATAGATCACTGGCAATCTGTGATAAAAGAGAAGGTAATATGCAAAAACAAAACAAAACAAAAAATAGTAGGAGCTCAGGGTGAAAAAACACAGCTTCAAATAAATAAAATCAGAAATGGAAAGGAGAATCTAAGACTGCAGAAATTTTAGAACACAAATATTTTATCCTACCCCTCACCCCCACCCCTCAAATTTCTATGAACTATTTTCAGACAACAGTGTCCACAAAGTCAAGCCTGACTTGGCAAATTAACTGCACACTGTGTGAAAAAATAACTCCCTGCATTTCCTCTAAACTTATGACTTGATCCTTTCATTTGATACTTCTGGTTGTTGTACTCTGAGATATAATAGGCAATATTCCCTACTCCATGGTTTGTTTGGTTTTGTGTTTTTTTTTCAGAAAATATTGTTTTCTACTGTTCTAGCTTTACTTTTTCTAGAGCACTCTAGCACAAAATAACTTTTCTATACATATTGGACTGAAATGCCTTCATTTTCCAGATATTTCAGTCATCTATACGTGGCCTTCATGCATCAAGCCAAATAGCAGGCATAGCTGTTGCTAATGCACTTTAGAGGAAACAAAAAACAAAGAGCTTACATTAAATTTCATTATTTTTATTTGATATACATCCAAAGTCCTGTTTTACTAGTTTGGTTTGGGGTTTTTCAAGGGTTGGGAATTTGGCTGCTACCCTTTACTCAGACGTATTTTCTTTAAATTGGTGTTTTTGGTCTCTTTAACAATATTTTAGTTGGTATATAAATATATAAATAAAAAATCTGGAATACACAATGATGAAAAAATTAGATTGCTAACAGAAAAAGAAAGTTTTAGAGTTTTGCCACAATTTTATACCAGCTTTGGCAAATATAACAACTGTTGTATTAGAAATGTTTCTGGCATTTACCAGCAATGACATTTCTCAAAGAACATTCCATACAGGAGATTTTATATCCTAATCTTCTCATGTCAAGCTCTTCAGAAAAGAAAAATCTATGAGGAAACATCATTTGACAGATAAATTGCTCCTAGCATGTGTCTAAGGACAGGGAGCATTGTTTCTTCAGTGGTTAAATTTTCTTACCAGAACTACAAAAGTAGTACAGTATATATATGGAAAAAAACTCATGGACTCATAACACAGACTGATCCCATTAAAGCAGTAAAACTAGTTTAAATCTTTGAAGTGATGACTCTGTGTGTTATCTTGACAAGCATCAAGATAACAGAATTTTCACAGTTGCTTACCACAAAAAGTGGTAATAAAGTAATAGCTACAGAATTTTAAAACAGTGAGACAGAGTGCATGCACATCTCATCAGCACTATTGGAACTGTGCAACTTTCTCTGCTCCTCCCCACAAACACACACCTTAACAGGGTTGATAAACAAACAAAAAATAAATAAACTTTAAACAAAACAACAAAAATAAACATCCTCCCCCTTGACCTTTCTATCTACTCTAGTCTTCAGAAACATAAGAAAAAGAATGTATAAATCGAGGAAAAAAATAAAAGCTATAAATATATATATATATATATTTTCCTGAGTATTTGGAGTTTGCACAGTTCCAATAGTGCTGATGAGATGAGTGTAATAAGGTGCAAAATGTAATAAGCACACAATTGTTTGCACAAGTTAGTAGGTTTTGTTTTAAAAATCAAACATCTCCCCCAAATATCTAAATTACAGCCAGAAGCAAAATAGAAAAATAAATGGAAAAATAAAAAAGAAAAAAAAAAAAGAAAGAAAAAGACCTTTGCAACCTCTTTACTGAAGAAAACTTCATTCTCAGAAGTGAGTATTTTTTTTTTCTGCTCCTAGCTCTCTCAGATATGGAGCCTCCACTCAGGAATGATTCTGCATTTATTGATGATCTTAGTACTGTTAATGTATGACCATTTCCTCCCTACAGAGTTTTGGTAAATCAATAAATACAGACAATTTTTACAGTCACAGAGTCAGAGAGACAACAAATCTTATTGTGCATTCAGGTTTGATTTACATAGGTTGATAACAAAAATTTAATTTTGACATTAACATTGATCAGTGTGTATTCTACTCTGTCTTGTGACTTAATCGTGATTATGAAGCTATACTGTGTCTTCATTCTCTACATTTAGATTAGGGCAAGATCGAGGGTATACAGAAAAGGTTGGCATTTAAAATCCATTTGTATCTCCTTTTGGATGATTCTCTCTTTTTGCCTTTAAAAACAAAGTTTCTTTTTTTTTTTTTTTTTTTTTTCATACCCCCACTTCTCCTCATTTTCATATGCCTAATATTTATTGGTTAGAATTACAATTTTTCCTAAAACTCTTTTGGTTTTGTAAGTCTCACACATTTTTAATACTGTAGAAGACCATTAGGAAGGATATATATATATAAATATACAAGGAGATCTGCAGAATTATATATTTCAAAAGAATTGATTAGATAAAACTAGATTAGAAAAGAATTCTTGATATTAATTTATAAAACTGAAGAATCACTATTGGAGTCCTTAGATATTTACCTTCGTTTTGGCAGAACAATTGTATACAGCTCAGATAAGCTTCTTAGTGCATTTCTCAATTTCTATGACTAAATTTAGCTTTTCCTTACTGTTAGGGATCTGGGAGAATTAGAAATCCCACAATAAAATTGGAGAGAGAAAAATAGCTTTAAAGAACCATCTAATATATTACTCAGCTCAAATAACCATGTAAAAGAAAAAGTAAATTATACTTTGTTTCCTAACAAGGAAGGAAGATTTAGTTAACATTATTGAAAGTAATATCTGTATTCATTTTCTTTCAGGCCAGCAGAGAAAAAGATATTGCTTGCTTTAAATTCAGTAACTCAGACCTTATTGAATAAACTTGTTTTAGAAAAATCCATACACATAAGAATTGCCTCTGTGGGTACAGAGCTGTTGTAAATAAGGATGTACATAAGTATCATCAACTTCATATGGCTTCACAGACAGGCTTATAGGCATCATTGAAAATCCATAATACCTATTTGGTTGTTTTGTTTCTCAAGACCTCTATTTAAAAAAGAAGGTTTATTCTTGGAGATGAAGCTAACATAAGCTTAATGAGAAAAGCTACCACAAACTCATCAAGGTTCACATGGCATCTGGAAGTAGAAAAGGTACTTTTACAAACTCAGACCACACCATATGACACAAGTCATCATGAGACTATACAATAAACTGTACAAATAACTGCAGCTTTCTATGTACATTAAACTTGTCTGTTCAATACAATTTAAACTCACTCATGAATTTCCAGACTCCCCCATCACTCACTCTTAACTACATTGGCTCTCCTGCCACACAGCAGGGATTTCAGTACATAGCTTCCATTTCGTGATACGAAAGTAGGAGTTCGTTCTGTCTTCACCCTACTTCAGACATTTTGAAAAGGGAAAAGCATATAACAAAAAAGAGACATTTATACACCTTAAGGCAATGGTGTCACCATATAGGAATTGAAAAAAAAATAATAATAAATCCAAGAGTAAGGTACATAGTTTAGTCTTAAAGCTAGAGAATGATGTTCTACCTTGGGTTATTTAGGTGGGTAAACATGTCTTGAGATAGTAGAAAGCAAAAAGAAGTGTCAATGCTGACTGTTTATCATTTTGGTCTGACCTAAGAAATGAAATCACAGAACCATAAAGGCTTAACCAATATTGTCAGTAGTGATTCTCAAATCATGGTTATGGCCTCAGATATCTACAGGTGGGATCTGATACAGACACTATTCTTTTTACAAAATTTCCTTGGAAGAATTCTGTTTCAAATATTTCAGTGTTTTGTTGTAAATGTGACAGTAAGATTACAATTATTGTGAAGATAATTACACTGTTTTAGTCCCTCTTTAAGTTAATAAGAACTATATCATCCCCATGAAGATATGATATGTGGGTAAACCATATCTCACAGAGACATGATTTGTAGATGAACCAACGGTAATTTCAAATCTGTTTTTTTTTTTTTTTTTTTTTTCCTGTTCCACAGTTTGTAAAAATGACCCACTGTAATATTTCTACAGGTTTCTAAAAGCTGTTATGCTTCATTGCTTGTTCACTTGCCCAAATGACAGATTTTACACCCTCCCTGAAAATAAAATAATAAAATAAAATAAAATAAAATAAAATAAAATAAAATAAAATAAAATAAAATAAAATTCTTTTTCCTGTATTCACACATCTTCAATTAAATACTCATCAAAATGATAAAAAGCTCAGGAAAGCTGCAGAAGCTATCCGTTGTTCTTCCTGATTATATCTGTATTTATTCTATATACATATATACAATTATATCCATTTCTTAGCCTTCCTTGAGGTACATTGTTAAACTGTCATAAGCAGAATATTAATCAACTTGAATACTTTGGCAGTAGTTGTATCTATTCAGTAATGGACTTACAAAATCTATGGATTTAAAAATTATGGAAGTGGAGGAATTATAGAATACCATAATTTTACATGGAATTAAATAATTTTTAAGGTACAATGCCCCACCACTTACAATAATCAAAGTATCACTAAACAAGATAAGAGATAGTTGAGAGATCTTAAGTATATGTTGAAACTAGTACATATTGATAATGTTGATGCAGACAGCATCTCCCAATTTTTAATTTAAGAGAAGCAATGAATACACCTTAAGCTATTATATCAACATGCAGTAGTTTACTTTGATCTCTTTATAGGACACCATATGTTGGTTCCCAATATGTCAGATTGGTAAGTAAGGAGAAATCTTACACTAACAGTGAAAAAGAGTAGTAAAAATTTATGCTATAGATATCACCTGGCCAAATGTATGAAATAATCAGAACATTTCTCCTCATTTCATGAGGACATCTCAATCCTCCTCGTGAGCTAAATAGTATTAGAATTTTTTAATGTTTTAATTCATAATTTTATAGTATCTCTTTTATGGCAAAAATGTGGTAGCATAAAGTTTGATCAAATAAAAATGTAAGTAATTTTATTTACTGTTTACATTAATATAGGAGTTAAATGCAAAATATTTAATCAAAACTTTCTGTTGAGCTTTACAAGATGATGGTATTTTGAAACCTCCTTTACTGCAACAGTATTCTAAAAAACTTGCTAAAACTTGCTGCTCAGGATATCTATCTGTTCTGTTCAAAAACAACAACAAAACACTTCAACTTTTATTATGCTATACTTCACTATTTTCTTTCTCAAAAATCAGGGCCTAGAGGTTACCACATAAATTGAGAACTTTCTTTGTTGTGAATGAAACTTCCTTGTATATGTTTGAAAGCAGAATTTTTCTCTGAAAGTATTTTTTTTTCTCTGACAATAATATAAAAATAAAAAGAGATGATGGAAAGGAGCAGAAGCTATAATGGTATTCCATATCCCACTGCAGCACAGTAGTTTATAATTTTTGTATTTGGCCTCCTTGACAAGATCCAAAACTTTACAAAATTCTGCAAGTTGGGCAGAGTCAGAAAAAGTGTCTAGAGCTTAAATTTTGTACTTTTAAAAGAAGCATACAATCACATACAGCTAAAATGCTCAGGTGCTCTTCTTGTATTATCCTATTGAAGGATGTGGTACCCTTTGCTAACAGATAAAACATGCAGATATGGATATACATGCTATAACAATAACCTAGTAATATTAAGAGCTGCTGCTGCAAATTTCTTAAGAGTATCTAATGCAATATTGTAAAAATTATTCATTTGTTAATAAATTACTGATCTATTTATTTATTTATTTGTTTTGTCTAAAATCTTCAGATAACAGGTTCTATAAAGTTTTTTTCAAGGTTCTATACAGTATTTTTCAGCATAAAATATTCTATATGAAAAGCTCTTCTTGAAACATTCTTCTTCTAAATTACACAGACATTACAGATGCATGATTTATTGGTTATGGTATAGTATTGTACACTTACCACACTTTCTTATAAACAAGTTAATTATTTTGCTTAATGATTTTTGAAGACGATGATAAGAAAAACTTAACACTTCCCTTGGGAGGAAGGGAGAAGGGAAGGAAGAGAAACCTATATAAGCACAACATAAAAATTACTTTCATGTTTCTTTATACGTTCTATATTGATTGTGAAATTTATTTTGTGATTATGGAACCAAAATATATTACTAAATATATTACTAATTAAATTTTATTTTAGGTGGAGCTATAGCTACTCTCACTCAATGAGGAGAATGTCTCAGACATTTCAGGAGGCAAAAATATAGCTATGTCTACCATTAAACAGAAATGAAAGATGTATTCAACAATGTTTTTTTCCTAAGACAGTCCAGCAATATCTGTTCCCCAAACTTTCTTACCTTTGCCTCCAGTGAGAGGCATGACAAAGAAAAGGATGCAGATCTTCAGTCCTCATAGCTCTAATAATAAAAAGCTAGGATTGAGACCCTTAGAAAAATTAAATTAGGCCCAATGAAGATTTTGATTATTTCTCAGCGAGTGCAGCTGTGCAAAAGGAGTGGCTTTTCAGAGATTCTAAATAAGAAACGTTTAAATCAAGATTATATACAGACAATCATAAGATCTGTATACAGCTTAAGATAACAATACACACACATTTAGTGCATCAATATTCATGTGTATGTAATTAACAAAACAGTCTATTTTTACATTACAGTTGTACTCAAGATAGGAATATATTTAAAGTCCTACAGTGTCCTATTCTATCTCTGCATTAATTTACCCATAGAAATAAAGATTAGATGATCAGTAATGACTGGAAAAACTTGATGGCCATTGGTTCTTACAGCATTTTGAAAATTACAGAAGAAAACCTCACTACCTTCTCTGCTACAATGCCATTTACTAAATATCTCACATGAACATTTTGACTTGTCATGCCTGTACATCTACTTGAAAAAACAAACAAACAAAAAACCAAAGACACACAAGCAGAGATTCTGATGTAGAATATTAAACTAAAGGAATAAATTCACAGGAGGGATAATTTTACATAAGAAAGAAAGAATACTGTGTAATGAAAAACTAATTGTATACAGAAGTTCGTAATGAATAGCTGTTCCCTCTAGCACTAAGCTTATTGTGCTTTTCTTTCTTTCTTTCTTTTTCTTTCTTTCTTTTTCTTTCTTTCTTTCTTTCTTTCTTTCTTTCTTTCTTTCTTTCTTTCTTTCTTTCTTTTTCTTTTTCTTTCTTTCTTTCTGTCTTTTTTTCTTTTTCTTTCTTTTTCTTTTTTCTCCTTTTAATGTTGCAATCATGTTTTCCTACAAATCCTCCAGAGGAAGAACACCCTAATGGGACAGTCATGTACTTTGATGTTAGACAATTAATACTATGTCTTTTCTTTAGTTATTATCAAAACATATGCCTAATGAACATGTTTCAAGGACCAGATATGAGCAGAACAAAAAATTCTTACAACATTTAAATAAATGCACAAACAAAACCACTGGAGCAAATTTGATATACAAAGGGCTCTTTCTAGAAGGACAAATGCTGTTTATTTCCTTTTGCAATAATGCCAGATCATGCAGTTTTCTAATGATGGTACTCCCCCCTCCTTCATTTTATTCCCTAACATGTTGAAAATATTCCCAGCCTTTTAGAGTTAGTTACAGAAGCACATTTGGCAGACTCACCATCTTTGATAGCATAATTTGTAATCTCTCTGTAACCCAAGAGAATCTTTTAATAAAGAGATTAAAGTATTGAAATTTTATTCTCCACAATCAAGAGGACAGTGTTTGACCCTGATGACTAATTGAAAGCTAAATTTCATTGCATTATACTGGACACTAATTAAACCAGTTGGATCACTTTTCCAGCAATGTAACATAAAAATAAAATAAAATAAAATAAAATAAAATAAAATAAAATAAAATAAAATAAAATAAAATAAAACAAAATAAAATAAAATAAAATAATTAAAATAAAATAAATATTAAAAAAAAATCAATACTTAGAAAAGAGCTAGAAGGAAGAGAGAGGAAAGGACAAGCAAAGCAAAGCAAAGCAAAGAAAAAAAAAAAAGGCATGCCAAATATGATCAGAAATGAAGTGGGAGTTCATAACAGAATTAGATTAAAACATAAAGAGGATTATAATTTAATTAAATTGGTTTTTAGTGGAGTTCTAGTGCATCAGATTTTTTTTTTTTTTTTAGTATCCTATTTTGAGACAAGTGACTGTTTCAGCAGGAACAAGAGTTGTTTACATAGATGCTGAAAAATTATGTCTTTGTACAGTCAACAATGATTACTTGACTTGCGACAGCATTAACTACCATCTTCATGCCTGAAGTATGCTCTTCTAATAAGTGCACTTTGATATAAACTGACAATATCTCTCCTAAATAAAGCCAAATGTTTGCCCCATGAGGCTGTGTAAATAATTTGTATTGCTTTCATGAGATTCTGGTAAGATTTGTGAGGGATAACAATGTTGATATTTACCCAGAATATGGTAATAATTTTACAGTCAGCACTGACATATCTAGTACTGCTTCAATGTGTTTATGTGTGGGTTTCTTTCCTCTCTTTCCCTTTCCCTTTCCCTTTCCCTTTCCCTTTCCCTTTCCCTTTCCCTTTCCCTTTCCCTTTCCCTTTCCCTTGCTCTTTACCTTTGCCTTTCCCTTTCCCTTTCCCTTTCCCATTCCCTTTCCCTTCCCCTTCCCCTTCCCCTCCCCTTCCCTTTCCCTTCCCCTTCCCCTTTCCCCTTCCCCTTCCCCTTCCCCTTCCCCTTCCCCTTCCCCTTCCCCTTCCCCTTCCCTTCCCCTTCCCCTTCCCCTTCCCCTTCCCCTTCCCCTTCCCCTTCCCCTTCCCTTCCCCTTCCCCTTCCCCTTCCCCTTCCCCTTCCCCGTCCCCTTCCCCTTCCCCTTCCCCTTCCCCTTCCCCTTCCCCTTCCCCTTCCCCTTCCCCTTTCCCTTTCCCCTTCCCTTCCCCTTCCCCTTTCCCCTTCCCTTCCCCTTCCCCTTCCCCTTCCCCTTCCCCTTCCTTTTCATTTTTCTCTTTCTGTTCCTTTTCCTTTAATAGAGGACAACATGTAATAGTAATAGTAATAGTAATAGTAATAGTAATAGTAATAGTAATAGTAATGGTAGTAATAATAAAATAAAGACACCAAAATAAAGACTGTTTCATGCATCATGCTGATAATGATGTGGGGGAAATCCTTGCTTTTAAGATTACTCCCACTTAACTACTCAAGGAAGAGAGTCCACAGAGGGTGTAAACCATGCTAAAACTGTCATACTCCCTTTGAAGCCCTAACAGTACCAGGAAGAAATATTTGCCTTCCATCGGAACAACAAGCTGATCTCATTAGATAGACATATAATTGCTAGAGCTGACACAGAAAAATGTGAACTCATACCTGAGACAGAGATGGGCATGAGTTAGAAAAGGAGACAGGGAAAGGAGAGAGCACACACAAGGGTGAGGAAGATTTTTGGCAGCAATCCACTGATACATTAGCATACACTAATCATGGAACAGCAGAGCAAGGTGAAAAGCTTCTTCTGTGCATTACATGGTGGAAACACTGTTCTGATCTCTGGCTTTCTGGTCTCTGGGAATGAGGAAAAGAATTCATAATCACCATTGCTGAATTCATTTCATGAATTCAGTACGTCTTTGCTAAATTGACCTTTGAAAATGCTCACTGCAAACTTAATTTTTAAATTACTTGAGATTTTTCACTAAATACAAGCTATTGCATAACATAAATCATCCATTTGCATCATTTTATTTCTTCAAGGGAAGATAATGGACAAGATGCCTGCATGCCTACATATTTTTCTATTAACAGAAGCATCTGCATACTTGAATCAGAATAGGTGGAGAGAGCTGAACATCTGAAAAATTTTCAGAAGTAACCAAAGAGGGGTCAAAGCAAAGCTATACATCTATTCAAGTTTTATGATCAGTTTTAAGTGTGTAGGTGCATCAATATTCAGTCTTGCATAACTCATGGTTTTCTACTTTTGACATTTGGTTAGCTAATTTTTGAAATTCTTAAGACAGCAGAACATTTAAATCATTTCAAAATACCCTAAAACATGTTTCAAAATAAAATAAAATAAAATAAAATAAAATAAAATAAATAGATAAGCAGTCTTTAAATAAAGAAATTGAAAAATAATATTTCTTTTTGGATACAGAAATACTTACATAGACATGCACACCCTTTAAAAATATAAAAAAATATTTAATTCATTTTCTTCATTGTTCAAACTGTGGGCACTAAAATTTCAAATGAACCCCTAATTAGAGTTATTATCTTAAAACTTCAGTAGAACAGTTCTCATTTATATTAAAGAAGATTCGTGTTCAAAAGAAAACTCTTTGCAGTGAAAATCATGGACGTTTTTGTCTCGTGTCAGAAATCAATCATATTTTACCATCATTAAGAACAGGCGGCCTTTTCAAGATAAAGGATGCAAACACCTTGTCATGAAATACCACTACTGAATTAAAATACCCCTAACAATAGGATTTTATTTTAAATAGTCAAAAAACAGTCTTCCTTATGTTTCAATTTTACCAGAAGACAATGGCAATCAAGGGAAAATAAGACATACAAAGAGAATGAAACAATGGAAAAATATGGATATAATTTCTGACATCTCAATATTTTTTATGATGTGCATGGCAGAAAATGGGAGGTGATAATTTTAATGTAGGCAAAATTTATCACCATATATAAAAAAAATAATATCCCACCCTATAGTAGAAAATATAAGTTTTTGAATTCATTTATTAAAGTCAAGAGGTCATGCACCTAAATTTCCCTACAAATATGGATTTCTCAGTAATCCAAAGACCCAGTGTCACAATGTGCTAAGATCATGAAGTCATCACATAATTCAGGTTGAGCAGGTGAACCTTGGGAGGTCTCTAGTCCAATATCATGCTCACATCAGGGCCAGCTCTGAGGTTAAACCTAGTTGCTCAGGGCTTTGCTAGATGGGTCTTAAAAACCTCCAAGGATGGAGACCACAAAGCTTCACTGAGCAGCCTGTCCCACTGCTGGCCTGTCTGCAGAGTGAGGAGGTTTTTCCTTATATCCAACTGGAACCTTCCCTCTTTCAGTTTATGAGCATTGTGTCTCATTCATGTACTACCAGAAAGAGCTTGTTTCCATCTTCCTAACAACCTTCTCTTGTCTACTAGTACACATAGGAAAGCTGCTGTGAGTGTCCTTGAAGCTCACTTCCTTTCAGGCCAAACAAGCCCTGTCCGTTTTGCCTCCCTTGGGAGGAACAGCCACCCACCCACCCCTTGAGAATCCCCTCCCCAGGTTTCACACCACTGAGATAGTGTTTTTTTTTCATACCAGGGAGCCCAACACTGGGTGTCCTCCACATGTACTCTGTTGAGTGCTGAACAGAAGGGTATAATCATTTCCCTTGGTCAGCTCGCTATGAGCTGCTGGCCGCTTTTGCTAGCTCAGGTGCAACTTGCTGCCCACCAGGTCCCAGGGTTTATTCCACAGGGCCAATCCCAGCCTGTCAGTCAGGGCCCAGCCTGTGCTATTGCAGGGACTCCTCTGTCCCAGGAGCACTTGGCACTTGTCCTTGCTCAATTTCACAAGGTGCTTGTTGGTCCATTCCTCCAGTCTGTCCTTTCCTGCTGTCCTCCTGGACCCTTTTTTTTTTTTTTTATGGCAGCCTTTCCCCCAAGATTATCAGTTCCTACCAGTTTGAGATCATCCTTAAACCTGGCAAGGGTACTTTCTGCTTCCTGCAGGTCGGTGTTAAAGGTATGAAACAGGACAGCTCCCAGGAGAAACCCTGTCATTTCTCCAACTTTTTACTGATCTCCAGGGTAGAGCACCAGCCACTAACCACATCCCACTTTGCTGACAACCCAGACAGTTTTTCACTCATCCTGTATTAACTGCTTCCAGAGTCTTTCTTCACAACAAACACACAACATGCTGTGGGAAAACATGTACAAAGCCTTGCTAAAGGCAAAGTAAACAACCTTTAAGATTTTATCCTTTATGGGATTTTTTCTTATTTCACATTACATCAACAAAACAGTACACTAGACAGAACTTATTAGCTGTTGTGATATACAGCCAGAAGAAAATAATACAATGGTCTTTCAACAGAATATTGTTTCCAAAGCATCAGCAATGATGCAATGATACTAATGATACTGCTTTTGTTTCTTTTGCTTGGGGTTCTTTTTTTTTTTTTTTTTTTTTTTTTTTTAAATAGCTAAAGCAGATACCATCTTCTCTTGTCCTTTTATTTTATTTTATTTTACTCTATTTTATTTTATTTATTTTTAACTTAGGTAGATAGAACTATAGACATCACCCACCCATGCCTTTCCAACAGTGTTTCTTTTGGCTTTTTTCAGATGAACAGATGAAGTTATTAGAGGCAATATAAAAATCTGATAAAATTAAGTTATTCACTGAAGCGTATTGAAAAATGCTCATCTCTCTACATCTCTTTAGGCAAAATCTGTTCCTTTACAAAAACAGGAATCCACTGGAACTAGAACAAATTATTTTCTCATATAACACCAATCACTTTACTAAAGTTTCACTAATTATGCTTATCCTATGAATTGTACTTCATGGCCCTTTCAGAATCTTGATTATTAAAATGGAAACAAAACAAAAATCTAATATGTAATGATATGTAGATTTGCATGAAACCAAAGAAACTTTAACTGCAGACTTCTTTTGCCCTCTGATGTTCCATCTGCAACATATTTCCAGGCTTCCAATAAGTAAATTGCCTGTTCTGAGCTGTAACCCAAGGTCTGAAACAGCTGGCTGTTTGTCTTTTGGTACCAATGGACTTAGGCCTAGATCTTAGACATGGAAAATCAGATTACTAAATAAATGCTCTTTCTATCTTGCCCTGAAGGAGAACTCTGCTTCCCCAGTTTGGTATCATAAATAAGAAAGTCAGTTATAAATAAGAAAGAGCACATAGAATATACTCAGTAAGTAAACTAAACTTTTTTATATATACAGATATAAGTGGGAAATTCCCCTTCATGTCTCGTGTAGCAGTCAACATATGCTGCATTTATATACATCAGGAAAATACATCAGTAAGATGTTGGATGGACAGAAACATACATCTGAAACATACATCTGCACACACAGAACATGGAAAAAAGGTGTGTGCACAGTGTGCAACACAGGAAAACCTCACAGCCCTTTGGCATGTGTCTGCTCCTTTCAATCTATATTATCTGCTTTGTGAACAAAACAAAAAGTCAGGGTAAATTCAAACGAGAGCAGATAAAATCCTAAATAAAGAAAGCAATGATTTTGCCCTTGATTTCCCAGGAAAATCATCATTATCATTATCATTATTAACAAGCTCTAAAATGCTTTTAAAACTTCTGTCTTTATCTCTCTGTTGTTCTTTTTGTTGTTGTTGGTGGTGGTTTTTTCCTTTTTTTTTTTTTTTTCTTCCCAGAAGGAAGGGATTTATTTATTTTTTTACTATTTACTTAATAATTTTACCAATATAATTATAGATTTAACCCATGGTAAAAGGAAAATATAAGCCAGAGTGAACTGTATTCCCATTTTCAGTATATCATTTACAACATTTCAAACTCATTATTTTCCCAGACTGGATGCAACAAACAAACCACATCTTAAGAATCCAAAGGGAGAACTGTTTAGGCAATGATATCCTATCTCCATAACAACTTGCGGTGAATGAAACTGTATCTATAAAACACTTTTTCTAATTAACAACACTTTGTAAGAGTATTTGGAGATTGTCTGTTCATTTAAAGGTATACAGTCAAAGGAACTATATACAAGAACATAAAGACAAAACTGACTGACAAACTATATGAATTTGTAGTAGTGATGTGAATAAACATGGTCATTAGTAGGTGTATGTGGAGCAACAGAAAGCTATTTTTTAATTTAATTTTATCTGTTTTAAGGAAGATTATAGAAACAGAAGCATACAAGCATACAACCATTAAGGTTGGAAAAGACCTCCAAGATCATCTGGTCCAACCATCCGACTACGACCGATATCACCCACTAAACCATGTCCCTAAGCACCAGGTCCAACTTTTCCTTACACACCCCCAGGGACGGTGACTCCACCACCTCCCTGGGCAACTTGTTACAATGCCTGACTACTCTTTCTGAGAAGAAATGTCTCCTAATTTCCAGCCTAAACCTTCCCTGGTGCAACCTGAGGCCATTCCCTCTAGTCCTATCACTAGTTATCTGTGAAAAGAGGCCGACCCCCAGATCCCCACACCTTTCTTTCAGGTAGATATAGAGAGCAATAAGGTCTCCCCTGAGCCTCCTCCTCTCCAGAGGAGAGGACAACCGCAGTTCTCTCAGCTGCTCCTCATAAGACTTGTGTTTCAGACCTTTCACCAGCTTCCCAAGTTCCAGGCACGGTTCAGGGCCAGTGCCCTTCTTGTACTGAGGAGCACAGAACTGAACACAGTACTTGAGGTGCGGCTTCACCAGAGCTGAGTACAGGGGGACGATCACCTCCATGGTCCTGCTGCCTACACTGTTCCTGATACAAGCCAGGATGCCGTTGGCCTTCTTGGCCACCTGGGCACACTGCCGGCTCATGTTCAGGTGAGCATCAACCAGCATCCCCAAGTCCTTTTCCTCTGCACAGCGTTTCAGCCGCTCTCCCCCTAGCCTGTAGCGCTGCATGGCATTGTTGTGACCAAACTGCAGGACCCGGCACATAGCCGTGTTGAACCTCATCCAATTGGCCTCTGCTCATTGACATATCCTGTCTAAGTCCCTCTGCAGAACCTTCCTACCCTCCAGCAGATAAACACTTCCCCCCAACTTGGTGTCGTCTGCAAACTTACTGAGGTTGCACTCAATTCCCTCATCCAAATCATCATTAAAGATATTAAAGAGGTTGGGCCCCAACACCGACCCCTGGGGAACACCACTGGTGACTGGTTGCCAGCTGGATTTCAATCCATTCACCACTACTCTCTGGGCCCAGCCATCCAGACAGTTTTTAACCCAGCAAAAAGTGTACCTGTCTAAGCCATGGGCTGCCAGCTTCTCCAGGAGAATACTGTGGGAGACCGTGTCAAAGGTCTTGCTGATGTGTAGGCAAACTACATTAACAGCCTTTCCCTCATCCACCAGAGGGGTCACCCGGTCATAGAAGGAGATGAGGTTGGTCAGGCAGGACTTGCCTTCCATGAACCCATGCTGACTGGGCCTGATGCCCTTGTTGCCCTGCATGTACTGTTTGATTGCATTTAAGACAACCTGTTCCATCACCCTTCTTGAAACCAAGGTCAGGCTGACAGACTTGTAGTTCCCTGGTCCTCCTTACGACCCTTATAGATGGGTGTCACATTAGCAAGTCTCCAGTCATCTGGGACCTCTTCACATGACCATGACTGCTGATGGAAAGCAGCCCAGCAATCACATCTGCCTACTCCCTCAGCACCCTCGGGTGGACCTCATCTGGCCCCATGGACTTGTGACAGTCCAGGTGGAGCAGCAGGTCTCTAACTCTTTCCACCTTAACTGTGGGGGTTTATTCTGGTCTCTATCCCAGACTTCCCAGTCAGGAGGCTGAGTACTCCAAGGATAAGTGGTCTAGCTAGTAAAGACAGATGCAAAGAAGGCGCTAAGAACCTCAGCCTTTTCCTTATCCTCTGTAGTCATGTTCCCTCCTGTGTCCAGTAAAAGATGAAGATT
This sequence comes from Cygnus olor, assembly GCF_009769625.2. Classification (NCBI taxonomy): domain Eukaryota; kingdom Metazoa; phylum Chordata; class Aves; order Anseriformes; family Anatidae; genus Cygnus; species Cygnus olor. The sequence continues at coordinate 102,286,496 of NC_049170.1, read as the reverse complement.
CTCCTTGGCCCTCCTTTTACCATTAATATATTTGTAAAAACATTTTTTGTTATCCTTGATCATAGTGGCCAAGTTGAGCTTGTGCTGGGCTTTAACCTTCCTGATTTTTTCTCTTCATATGCTGGCAACTTCCTTGTACTCTCCCTGAGTTGCCTGCCCTTTCTTTCACTGGACATAAATTCTCTTTTTCTCCTGGACACTCAGCAAATGCTCCCTGTTCAGACACGCCAGTCTTCTTCCCTTGCCAGCTCATCTTACGGCGTAAGGGGCAGCCTCCTCCTGCATCTCTAGGACATCCTTCTTGAGGAGCATCCAGCCTTCCTGGACCCCTCTGCCCTTCAGGACTGACTCCCAAAAGACCCTCAATAGCAGCGTCCTGAACAATTCAAAGTCTGCCCTACAGAAATCCAAGGCAGCAGTTTTACTGCCCGCCCTCCCCCTCACCCCCCCCACCCGACTTCACCAAGAATAGAGAACTCTACCATTTCATAGTCACTTTGCCCAACACAACTCCCAGTCACCACATCTCTCACCAGTCCTTCTCTGTGAACAGTAGGTCTAGCAGGGTATGCCCCCGGTAGGCTCACTCACCATCACTAATTATCTAAGAACCTTGCCAAATTGGATGATAAGAAAAGAGAGAGAGAAGAACACACAGACCTAAAACCTGACCTGTTTTATTCTGTTAAAAAAAAATGCAGTAATGAAAACCTGGAAATAAAATATATCTATTGTGCATTTTAAATATAGCATCTCACTGTATGCAGTCTAACAGCTAGTGAAGGCTTAAAGGATCTAATATAAACAAAAGTCCCTCGAATTCAACTCATTACTCCAGTTCTGATTCATTCATTTACATTAATAGAAATGTCAAGCTTTCATACAAAATTTTAAAGGCTGCTTCTGCTTGGTTTTTAAGGCCAAAGGTAATGACAGAAGTGACTAATGAGCTGATAAAAGTAACTGTTAAAACACTAACAGGGAAAAATGTTCAAATACTCCTGAATTAAAGGTATGTTTTTTCTCAACATGGCCCCCAACACGAGCTTTTCTTTCACATGCACTCGAACATTGAGGAATACAATAGAGAGAACAAGAGCAATCAAGGAACGTCTACAAGCACTGCAAGAAACAGATTTGTCATGTCCAAAATATCAAGGATTCAAAATTTTAATGTACCTTACAATACATCTTTGGCTAAAGGAAAAAATATATATTTCTCTTGGTATTTCTCTGAGTCTGATCATAGGCAACCCAGAGAAGAATCACAATATTACCTGAATTTTCCATACTTGAAAGTATTTTCTTGTTATTCTGAGATATCTCACAGAGAGGTTGAAGAAGACACAGGAGATGGGAGAAAAAAAGAAAAAAAAAAAAAGAAAAAAAAAAAGGCAACTATAAACAAAACCAGAAACAAAACAAAACAAAACTGAAATAATATGTTCTCAGCGTTATCAAGAATAGGATATTCTTTTTAGATTCCTCCTTCTCATTTCAGTTCTATATATAATTCAATTAATGTTTTGACTAGCTCTGATCTGGGTGACAGGAAGTGCAAGTGCCTGAGAGCATTTATTTTTCACATTAAACACCATATTAACCATATTAACATATTAACCATATTAACCAGGCACACCGGAGTGAGAAGAGGGAGGTGGAAGGGGCGATGTGTTACAGCTATAGAAAGCTTGAAGTATTTCATCCTTTTGGCCTTACACCCTTCTGCTTCTTCATCTGTTATCTCACTGACAGCATCTTTGAATCATCACTCTTAGTAGTCTCATATTTGAATGCCCTTCTCTAATTACACAGCAAACTGTTTCCCTCTGTCGAACTTTAAGAATAAAACTGACTTTTTTTTTCAGTCTTTCTCAAAATAAGTTTTTTGAACAAAACAACATGGATTTAACTGTCTAGGGAAATTTCCAGCTTTAGCATTTTGCAAGAAATTATGATTAAAACAATTAAAAAAAAAAAAAACTCCCTTCTCTTTCAGAAATAGAATATCTTTTCTTTACAACACAAGTGTTCAATTTTATTGCACAATGTGTTCTTTGCCTTTGACATTTAGCAGCATGAATGATTGATAACCTAGCATTACTTAGGTAGGAGATTAATCTCTATGTAGATTTGAGAGTAGGAAGAAAGAAACATTCAAATTCTGTGTCTTTATACCTGCACTACTGTAAATTAGAAATGTCAAAAATGTAATTCATCAATCTACATGCATTTTTTTTTCTTTAAAGGTATTACCAGAAAACGAAAGGACTCTTTAAGCCCAAATACAGATATATTGTTTGTATTTAAAATATATGCAATGTTCCTCATTATTAAAAATAAATAAATAAATAAAAATCTACCATTTTCTGAAGAAATTTAATAAAACATGGGAATAGCCACTAGTATCCCAGGTAACACAGGAAATACAGAATATATTATGGTCATAGTATCCAAAATGTGTGTGGCCAATTTAAAGCAATTCTATATTAAAAGATTGTTAGCTATTGTAGGAAAAAAAAATACATATAACTATCAAGAAACTGAATGAAAATTTTTACTTGTTTTTGAAAGGGCTGAAATGGATACATCTCTATAGGCTATACTTGTGTCTCAAAACTGCTGATGAAAAGAACGACGGCAAAATGTCCACACTAGCTCAGTGTAATAGTGGTCATATCCTTTCAGCCAGACATGGTCTTCTAGCATAAGTAAGGGTTGACAAGGGCAAGAGTTGACAGGCCATATGGCAAAATTGGACATACAGCAAGCTTTGTGGCACACATTTACATTTTTATTAAGATTTATTTTCTGCTTTCAAGGTGCTCCACCAGGTCCAGAGGAGGCTCATTGCTTCATCTTTTGTCCATCTTCATTCAGGTGTTGAGGGATTTCTTCATCAGCAGGATCCCTGCACAGCATTCAAGAGCCAAACCAAATGAGGCCCTAAATGTGTACTTCTTGAGAATCCCTTCACATAAATAAAAAGAATATTTTAATTAAAAAGGGCAATGAACTTTCACATAAAATACATTTTAAAGACTGCCTGTTCTTTATACAAAACTGGGACAATAATTAACTACTGTGTTACGATCATCTAAATTTTATCTTCCACGCAGTTTAGCACTATAGAAAACAAACAAATTATTTTAAATTAAATTAACACAAATAAATCCAAATAGAAAGAATAAACTGATTAAAGCAATTCAAATTTCTAATTAAGACTTCAGAAGTACACCATAGCTAGAAAGCAAATTACTTACACTTAGAATGAAAAGCAGTCAAACAAAAACTGAATGCACTTATGTTCTTCACATGCATTACTCAATAAATTAGTATATTTCCTTACAAATTCAACATTTTCACACACACAAAAAAAACTTGTAAAATAGTTATATACAATTCTGCTTAATAACTTTTTTTTTGCAGATGAAAGTGTGCTCAGAGAGTTATTGTTTAAAATAAAAATTCAAAAGAACTGCTCTGTTGTATCCTTTGAAAGGATACTTCACTGCTGTCTTGCGACAGCAATCTCTGAGAACAGGGATACTGAATCATAGAACATTTATAATTATTCAGAGTATCTTGATGCATCACTTCATCTTCGTTACTATGAAACAGTTTGGAAAGCCTTGCCATAACATAACTGTGATCCACTGAGTTAAGAATATAGTGAATTATCTCTTTTGAGAGCTGGAAAAAGACTGGTTACTGCAAATGATGGTCTCTTATTCCCAAATATGTAATGTTATATGTTCTATAACTAGAACATTATTATCTTTTAATATGCACAGGAAAACTATGTTAGAAATCGTAACTATTTCCAAAAAGTTGAGAGTTAGAGAATGACAGAATTGTACTCTACATTTTAATAGCTGTGCTTTATGATGCAAGATTCGATTCAATAATTGAATACTATGTCACCAATATACTGCCCATAGTTAATTCTGTTCCTTGGATGAATAATACTCAATGACCATTGAGCTATTCAGTACTGTGTTTTTGTTTAGAGTTTTTGTTTGTTTTTTAATCAATCACAGCGTGGATCCATGCATAATATACTGCATATTATCCAAACTCTATACTGAATATATAATCATTAATTATCATGGGGTTTTCATGTGGTTCTGCTACCACTATATTTGCCACCACAATTCACATCTGAGACAAAGACTTCCTGTGATCATTACTAACTTTATTTAATGTATCAGGAGCTGACATAAATAAATTGGTGCTAAAATTGTTGAATATGTCTATACCTTTGAGCCCCCTGATTTTTTAAAGTTCTCAACAATATAAGAGACTTACAATATTCATAACACAGATCCTAAAATAGATTAATTATTTGTGCATTTTAGGCTCTAAGCTCCATAAAGAGAAATGTGGAAGACATTACTGACTAAATGCAGACGCTTCGCTTAATTAATTTGCCTAACAACATACAGTAAATTCCCAGACACAGAATCTAAGCAGTGATCCACCATTACAACCGCAAGATCTTTTTAAATTCACTACATGACTTTTTGAACAGACTGAACAACATTGTTACTTCAGCAACCTTACTTATTACAAGTTATAGTTCATTTTCAGAGCCTTACTTATTCAACAACAGTATGAGACACGGATTCAAAGGAACAAGTAATGTGGCAATGTGGCAGACCCCTGCTTTCAATGTCTGTATTTGGTGTCAATATTTGTATTTGTTCTCAGCTAAAAAAAAAAAAAAAAAAAAAAAAAAAAAAAAAAAAAAACACCACATAATCAAAGCCCATAGTCTGATATTCTGCCTGCATGCTGTATATTGCTATGTATTGCTTCTTTCAGTGCTTGCTGCCTTTCTGTCACTAGTGCAGTAGTGCACAAATATAAATTGTTGGAATCTACCTAAATATTATTTCTTCTAATTGCATTTACTGTCCATTATCACAAGTATGTTCCCTAATTTCTACTCAGACATTCATGTGAGATGGTGACTTCTATTGCTTCACAAAGCACTGTAAAAAAGGTTGTTTAAAAATAAAATAAAATAAAATAAAATAAAATAAAATAAAATACATTTCTTCTTTATTTAGCAAGTAGGAAATGTTATCAGAGTTGACCAAATCTGTAAATTATGGAAGCCATGAAAATAATTCAACTGTACAATATTATTATAAATTTAAGCACATAATTACCCTGAAGAACATAGCTACAGCTAAACTGGTACAAAGAACTAACAAGGTTATCTGTAGGATGGCTATTCTTAGTTTCTGCACATCTGATTGTTATACAATTGCATTTTCATAGAACATCAGTTATAATTGGATGTGGAATAATGTAATAATCACATTCAACAAATCACGCTTACTCAGAAAAGAGACTATAACATGAACAAACATCTGAGCCAACTTTATCACAAGGAGCTTGAAGAACCTACGTGCCCCTGAATCAGGTAATTTAGAAAACTCTTACAAACTAAAATTGATTCTAATAATATTACCACTTACATGTCTCCACAAATAAGAAATTAAACATCTGAGTTTTCTTCAACAAACTTGAAACATTTATAGACCAAACACAGTGTTCAGACACTGATAAAGACAATATAAATTGGTTAATAATAAGATAGCGGATATACTATAAAGAAACAGTAGATGAAATTGAATTTAAAGGTAAACATCCCTTAATTCTTAGATAAAATAGATGGCTACTGAAATTTGCTACAAAAAAAAGATTTATTTCCATGCATGTACATAAAAGTTACATTATTCTTTACTATTTTCCACTTCAACTACAAGAACATTTTTATGTTTTTAAATATAAAATAATACAATAACAACACAATAAATGTAAATATAATTTATCTCATGCCCTTAGAATCCAGCACAACCCCTTTCAGAGAGTCTTGTACAGAAAATATTGTTTAAAGCCCAAAGTTTGGGATTTTGAAAAGCCTAATCTGTCCCTCTACCAGTAATAAATCTTTTAAGTCTTTGCTAAAACCATTTTGAAAGGATTACATATGGTTAGAATCTTATAAAATAGGATTTGACAAGTTGGAAGAAGAAAATTTCTCCTTCTGCTGGAATAGTAACATAAAATATGTGAGTTGAACAAGGAATCACCTTCTTTAATGGATCAATGAAGAAGTTTAGCAAACATTTTCCAGAGATAGATGTTTATGCTTGATCCTGACTTTCAAAACTAAGAAATGCAGTCATTTCTTGGCCACATTCTGTAAGAGTGTGTGTTCTATAACAGTCAGGGATCCAGAGAGCTTTTTCAGGAAAGGCACTTCAGCTCCAGCAAATAGTTTAAATACTTTGAATCAAGCCTACCCAAGTCATAAGTAAATGCAGAACATATATATATATGAGTGTTTATTTTTATTTTATGCTTATCTTTTGTAGACAAAGAAAATAAAATCTTGATTCACTATATATACTAGCCTGAGCGTAACCTGGAAGTAAATCAACCATGCAGTATGACATTCTCAACTTGCTCAGTAAGGATGATTTATAAATGGGACTAATACAATCTGAAGATACAAGAAGGATAATGTAAGTATTGTGTACTAGGATTCTTGATTCAACTATAGATTTGACGTATGATGTCGTGCCATGTGTGATGAGAGATTCCCATGCAAAAATCAAAGGTGACATGTATAATGTCAGTACATCAATGTATTCTTAAACTGCAGTTCCATTTCTGAGCTAATTCACAGAAATAGAATTACAAAGCACTGAAATATACTATATAAATAACATTTTAACTGAGCAGGAGAGGCTTTATGTATCACAATAAACTGGTTAGTCCAGGTTTCAGAGAGCATGGGAAGAAAATTAAACTGAACTTGAGGTTGCAAATCCTTTTCCTCCATAGCTATTATTGTTTTCAAGAAGCTAAGACAAAGCTTCTTTCTGGTTTATATACATATCTAATATATACATATATATAATAATAATAAAATTTTCTAAAAAAAAAACAGTGTTTGAAAAGTTCACTACACAATATAAAGTGCAACTGCAAAGAGATATGCAGATAATAAGATACAAAGGGCAGTTCCAAAAGCTCATTAGCTTCTCTCAATAAGTAGGTCATAATTTATTTCAGTGTTTACAATGAGACTTTAATTCCTAGAACTAAGTATTTCATTTTAAAAATACAGTTTTATCTCCTACGTTATAACAATGTATTTGCCCATCTTACATACCAAATTTGAAATGTTTAAAACCTGACAAAGTCATACAAAATATAGTGTAGGAGACACAAGAAAAGTGTCAAGCACAAACATGAAAAACCAGAAAAAAAAAAAAAAAAGAAAAAAAAAAAAGAAGTTGTCTGTTTGTACATACATCTACTGAATCTGCCTCAAAACAGTAACACATGGAAACCTGTAAAAGTAATCACACCACAGCACTGCCACAGTGGTGTGTTCTGTAAGCTGACTGCAAAAACTACAATACCCAACTCATTTAATACAGATAAAGAGGAGGGAATGGTGAAAATGCTATTTCTCAGACCAAACTGACCAAAGAATGGGGAAAGTTGTATCTAAGTCTGCAGGTTCATAAAAAGAGCAACAATGCCAAAGCCTCCACAGGAACATTCTCAGAAGTTAGAAGTGAGGGCACACAAAGTGTAGCTGTGTCCCTGGGATGCTTATGTTGGCAACATCAGGTAGCACCTGGCTAAAACAGGAGCACTGCCACTCTAGAGTGAATATTGCTAGCAGCTGGGTTATGAGAAAACCAAATAGATACAAGACAAGAAGGAAAAATAAAAACACCAACTGACTAATCAGTAACTTTGTAAGATTCTTAAAAATCCATTCAATACTTACTTTTTTTTGTTGTTGTTGTTAAAGCTTAAAAATGCTTTAGAAAACTTAGACTTGTTACAAGAGGGGAGTAAGCAGATAGGTCCTGATTTACTACTTACATGAAGATACTACTGCTCTGCCTGTTTGTTTCATTTGTGATTTGAAATGACCAAAGAAATTAGATCCATAGTGCTCCACACTGGCTATGAGATGCATGTTCAGCCGAGTGCCTGAGAACCTCTGCCTGTAGCCCTGCCAAGCACAGGAGGTGGCTGCATGGATCCACAGCTCTGTTTGAGGAAAAGAGGACTCAGAGGAGGATGAAGTCTCATCTCCAACACAGGGAGGACGTGTCAGCAATACGCCAGATATAAAGGCTGGTTTCCTGACTTACAAGAATAAGCAAAAGCATGTCCCCAAGCATGCAGAGTCTGCAATCCGGTAACAGCTTACTAAAGGGAGGTCTGTGCATAATGGAGGAGTTTACAACATCAAGTAGAACATATTACACCAAGCAAGGAGCTGAGCAGCAGTCAATCAGAAAGACCTGAGAGAAATGGTATGAATCAAAATAAATCAAGATGTTTGTGATTTATGTTGGGCTGGAGACCAATATTTCTCTCAAATTGGGATCTATATTAATTCGCATGAGGAGTTAGCCATATAAAGCCCCCCCTGCAGCTCTTTTTGTTTTGTTTTGTTTTGTTAAAAAAAAATCTTTAAATATAAATTGCTGCTTAGCTTTGCTGCCGTTTCATTAGTGAAGTAGTCAAGTGCTCAGGAGCTGAGGACAGTATTGCATATCCGTTTTCAACTTCATACATTTGAAAAAAAAAAAAGCTCAAAAATTCTTGAAGCAACTCCTTAACACCCTTCTTCTTATCAAAAGCAAAGATTCTTTCAAGACATACTAGTTGATTTCAACTGTGAAATTCTGAATGATCATAATTTCTCATCTTCAGAATTCATTTGAACACAAATTCCAACCATCCAGTTATGTACCGTGTATTTTCAGGGCTGCTAATAACTCTCATTGTTTGCATTTGTTGTCGTTTGTTTGTTTTCCTACTCTAAACAAAATGGAAATTTTTACTAATATTTAACAGAATTCTTTCCAACCAAAAACAATATTCTTGAGTCTGTATCAATGTCCTGTGGTAAATGGAGCTGGAATTTATTAATATTACCCCAGATATCTCAAAATATATGCAGTATCTATTTAATATAATATTGATTAAAAATAGACATGCAAATTTTATATTTCACTATTTCGTTTTTCTTGTAGAGACCCAGTTAACAAACAGATAAATTATCTTATTGAAATGGAGAGTAACTTACATCTAAGAAAGTGTATTTAGTGATATTCATAACAATCTGCAGGTTAAGATGAGTATCTCTTTCCTAATAAAACCCTAACTGTATTACTTTGGGAATTCTGAAAATATGTAGGATATATCTACAATGCATCTACCAGCAAAAATACAATAGAGGACCCTTTGGCCACAGCAGAACTGATCTTTTTGAAGAAGTGCATACTGCAGGACATGGGATGAGGTCACAGAGATGGGAAGATATCTAAAGACACCCTAAAAGACATACAAATTGTTCTCTTTGCCTTTAGTTGCATACCTGGAGCAGTGCTGAGTATGAATAGAATACAAATAGGAGTATGAAGCATATGAATAGGAACATACATTACAAACATGAACATAAAAATTAGTTCCTAGGTCATGTATTCTCTCATGTTTTTCTTTGTCCATACTATATCCAAAAGGATATATCCCCCACCTTTTCTTTCCTTCCCTGTTTACTGCAGATAGGAAATGTGCTTGTGTTTCAGATGGGAATAATTGTATGGTTGGTGCTCAGCTGAGCTTACCAGTAACCAACACCTGCTTGAAAAGCAAACCGGAGCCCCCAGCTAGAGGAACTGTTTTCAAACAGAACCTCTCATATTTTAACTTTGGAAGCGACATCTCTATAGATTACTCGAGACAAGTTTTTCATACCTCATCTCTAGTATAATTCTTTCAAAGGGACAAAGGCATACATTTTCTGAAGGCACTGAGTACCTAAACAGAGCAAGATGAACGTTGGAGTTGGTCTGTTATGTGTGAATATGCCACTACTGAGAATGCGCTCTTACACGCAATAGGACAATTTTACTCTCTTCTAGGGGATACTATCCATTGACATAAGACAGCGTTTGCAGATCTGTTTCTAATACTTCTAGACACAATCCTAATACTTCTGAACAAAATAGATTCTTTTCTCTAAGTTCATATCTAGTGAACATTGGGCTACATCTATCTTACTCAAGTAAAACCTGCAGTACTAAATTAATTGTACGTTCTTGAGCTCAACAAAGTCTCTAGTGAACATTAGGTCTTCCCAGAAAGGCACTACACATAAATCATCATAATTCAATGGAAAAAAAGAAATGTTATTGAATGAGGTGTTCTAAATTAATGGTGAGTCTGAACTTCTTTTAACGTCTAGAATAAATGGACATTTGCTCAACGCCCATGTTATTGTCAATACAATAGCAGAAGCTCTTTAAAAGTGCATAAATTAAATGTTAAAGTCATTTAAAAGCAAGAGATCTCAAACTGATTTTGTATGCAAATTTTATTTCTCTTCCATCAAAAATATAAGCTCCAGTATAATTTTTGGATGAACTGAAAGCTATGATGCTATTTTTATTAACATTATAGTTTTATTCATTTAATAGAGCTTAGATATTAGACTTATTTATAGATCATAAGCTTTCCCAGGAGAGGAGATAATCCAAGCTTTGAAATTCTGTTCACAAAAACAAAGCTCATATGCTCGATCCCACTGTATCTAGTCTGTATACAGAAATATGTATTTTGTGATTACTTCCGGATCCACCAAAAATAGTAAAATGAAACGTTTCTTTCTTTCAAATAAACAAATAAATGTAGCTATCAAAAAGTTTTGTTCAAAAAGGCTTCTGAATAGCCAGTGAAAGGCAATAGGTAGCAGAATATGTAGGAAATAAATAAATAAATAAATAGATTCAAGTGCTGTTTGGCTGAAAAGGTGCCTTGATCTTTCTTGTCTTTTTGACTTCTGCAGAGGCACCTAGTATATGTGATGAGGGAATCTCACAAGCTGGAGGAATGTCAGCCCTACCCTAAAGCGTAAGGGTAGAGAGTCTCTTCAGCTCATCTCTTTACAGCCTTCACAGTTCAGTGCTGTGTGTGCTTTTCTGCCCAGTGGGTCACAACCAACTTCAGAAGACATCAGTCTGAACTTATATGATGAGATACAGTTGGAATCATTATGAGGACACATGTCTGTGTTCAGGGCTAGTGCATCGCTGGAAATGTCCGCAGTTTTGGACTTCCATAGGATTTCTCAGAAATGAAGGACCTCATTAGTGGTACGCAGGTGCTCCCTTGCTCAGTTCACCACCACCATCTCAATTAGTTTACCAATCTGATGACTATACTAGCCAAGGGAGTCTGTGCTAATTCAACTAGTTTTCTCTCTGCTGGAACTGACCTTGGGCATTGTTGTAGTTTTTGTCTGTTTGTAGAAAACACTAATCAATTCAATAGACTTCTAATGCAGAATTTTAGCTTAAAATCTTACTGCTGACACAATATGTGCTGACCTACATTATTAAAATATTCTGTATAACAATATTATATTACATGTTGCATTAGAGTTATAATGAGGATAATGGAATTTATAAGCTAATAAATTCAAGAGTTAAAACTTTAAGAGTTTAAACTGAAAAGTTTTTATTTCTTTTTCTATTAGCTCTTAATTTTACAAAGTTAATGCACTGTTTCAGTGTGGTACTCAAAGACCTTTGCAGCAATCTTCTACATAATTGTTCAGTCCTCCTAAGTTTTGCTAATAGATTGCATTGGTTAGTAAGAACAGCAATAATGTGGACTGTTCAGTACAATGATCATATCAAGAACAACAGTGAGGTAAGAGAATTCCCTTTGGCCACGAATAACATAGGTATTAACTTAACCTTATATTAATAAGAAGTATCAATATAAACAACTGAATGAGAGCAAAAAATACTCCAATGTCAAACGACAGTCATTTATAACAAGGAAGAGCTTCTAACGGGGAATCAAAGTCATTGCTTGGACAGGAGAGAAGCTATTCACAGAATCACAGAATTGTAGGGGTTGGTAGGGACCTCGAAAGATCATCGGGTCCAATCCCCCTGCCAAATCAGGTTCCCTAGATCAGGTTGCTCAGGTAGGCTTCCAGACGGGCCTTGAATATCTCCAGAGACGGAGACTTCACAACCTCCCTGGCAGCCTGTTCCAGTGCTCCGTCACCCTCACTGTGAAGAAGTTCTTTTGCATGTTGGTGCGGAACTTCCTGTGATCCATTTTTTGGCCATTGCCCCTTGTCCTATCCCCACAAACCACTGAAAAGAAGTTGGCCAAACCCCACAGTCTCCCATACTTAAATATTTGTAAACATTGATAAGATCCCCTCTCAGTCCTCTCTTCTCAAAAGAAGAAAATTTGTGACCTCCTCAGCTGAGTGTCAGTATTAATCACTTCAAATAACATTCGTGCCCCTTTTCTCATATGCATAGTTTGATATGCTCTGCTTTACTAAAAGGCCATCCCCTTTTGAAAGAGACTGATCAAGATCTGGTCAAGATGCACACGTTGGCCTTCATTTTTCATGCATCTTTTCTAACCCAGAATGTCTGCATATAGTACATAGGTTTTTGCTTTTTTCCCTGCCATTAACGATTATATTCCAGCTGTAGAAATGTAAATATTGGTACTTGGTACAAAGATGTGATACAAATGCATGTGTGCATTACAAGTATATACATATATGGATATATATCCATATGTGGTAGTGGATCTCTAAGCCTTTAAAACACTAAGGGACACTTCAAGGTCACTGGTTAATGAAGTTGGTCATTGTCAGATGTTTCTCTGTAACTGAAATACAATCTGTGGTACATCTTTACTGTACAAAGAGGCTCAATTAATTTCAGTGAAGTTAAAAGGAAAACCCTCATTGTGACAATAGGATTAAGAACATTTCATTGCTAATGCAAGATTCACTTGGCACAAACACCTTCTTTGAAAAAGTACATGCATCCAAAAAAAAAAACATATTAATCAGATGGCAGGCTTCACATAACAACAATTTTAATTAAAAATCTATCTCATCTGCATTCATTTTACCACCGATAGCCACCTATGAACCAACCAACCAAGCAAACAACCACCAACCAATCTGATTTTTCCAGAAAGTTAGAGAACATTTGCCTAACCATTCCTTACAGAATTTAACAGAAAAAAAAATATACCTGCTATTAATGTGAAATCTGTGTTGTATTTTGGGCAAACATTATATTACTATAGATTAAAATCATAACCAGTGTTGGATGACTTTTCATAAGAAGTGTTTGCTTGATTTGTGGAGCTGGCTGAGTGCATTTATGATGCTTCCCTCTATTATATACAGACTGGATTTCAATAAAATCCATGTAGCTTGTAAAACATTTTTGAACAGAACAACAGTTCCTGTCCAAATATTGTATGATAGACAGACATTTTTTATCCAATCAACAAAGTAATTCAATTTCATCACTGTAGTTGACTAACATTTTGACAGAGAAATATTGCTAAACAATCTGTCTGAAAAGGACAATGTGAAAAACAAGAATTCCATGTACTGTATAGTTGGTCAAATTTAATGGAGTGGGAGGAGATCCTTTTAATTACTATGACTACATCTATTCCAAACAACTCCAAGTTGGTGGGATTTTTTTATATTTTCTTAGGATATCATAGTCAGTGTGTTGATTATGAGTGCTTTTGGAATTTTCTCCAAACAGCTCTGAGGATTTCATGAACTAATACCAAAAAATCAGAACACTGAATGCATTATATATGACAAAGGATGTTAGACTTGTGGTTTTATAGGAAGAAACTCCATTCAGTGAGAGATATTGACGTCCTGTTTCAGAAGGAGATTAGTAGTTCAGAAAACCAAATAAAACATGAACAGGACAATTAAAAATATCAACAATGAGACTGCTTGCCAACCAGGAAATTTGCTATGGTAAAAAATATAGTAAGAAATTTATATATATATATATATATATATAAAGAAATGTAGTAATAAACATAGTAAAAAATTCTCCCCCGGTTGATTACTGAGTACAACTTTAATATCTTTAGCATGACTTCTTTATAAACATTGTAAAGCTATGATAAGTGGAAGTGGTGCGAGTTAGTAGCTGTCAGTATTTTTGTTTTAGAATTTTTGAATTTTTGTTTGGGGATTATGGATCTTTCAGAGCTTGGTGATATTGAGTGTAAATAAATATCTAAGAAGAATTCTAGCTGATAGCATTTTATTTTATTTTTTTTTCCCAAACCATTTTCAGGATTTCCTGTGTAGTATCAAGTAACTAACAAGAAGAAAAAGTAAGCACTGGAACTTTCAATACAAGACATGCTTCTGAGAACCTTATGCTCACAGAATGAAAAAAAAATAAAAAAATAAAAAAAATCTTAGTAAGGGGATTATTTCAGTACAGGGTGGTTGACAGGTTGACCATGAGCCAGCAGTGTGCCCTGGTGGCCAAGAAGGCCAATGGGATCCTGGCGTGCGTAAAAAGGAACGTGGCCAGCAGGTCAAGGGAGGTGATTCTCCCCCTCTACTCTGCCCTGGTCAGGCCTCACCTGGAGTACTGTGTCCACTTCTGGGCTCCCTGGTACAAAAAAGACAGGGATCTCCTGGAAAGAGTCCAGTGGAGGGCCACAAAGATGACACAGGGCCTTGAGTATCTTCCCTATGAGTAAAGACTGAGAGACCTGGGTCTGTTCAGCCTGGAGAAAGGAAGACCGAGAGGGCATCTTATCAATGTTTACAAATATCTTAAGTATGGGAGACTGTGGGGTTTGGCCAACTTCTTTTCAGTGGTTCGTGGGGATAGGACAAGGGGCAATGGCCAAAAAATGGATCACAGGAAGTTCCGCACCAACATGCAAAAGAACTTCTTCACAGTGAGGGTGACGGAGCACTGGAACAGGCTGCCAGGGAGGTTGTGAAGTCTCCGTCTCTGGAGATATTCAAGGCCCGTCTGGAAGCCTACCTGAGCAACCTGCTCTAGGGAACCTGATTTGGCAGGGGGATTGGACCTGATGATCTTTCGAGGTCCCTACCAACCCCTACAATTCTGTGATAACAGCAACCTAGAGTACTCCTTGCATGATCTAATAAACACTTTTTAATATCCTTCCAAGCTTTGTACAATAAAAGTTATTTATTTACCTCAAAGGCTGTTTTGTTTCTAGAATATTAATATTTTTTTTCATTTTAGTTCTTCAGCATCAATTTAATTTTATTTCTTTTTCACTTTTTCAAATTTTACAAACAGATTTTTCCTCATTGGTGTACTCTGTCAAACTTAAAAAAAAATGGAGCGTTTACATCTGACCACTCTACTACACAGTTTGACTCCTAAATATGGTATCAATAATATAAAAGATCCTGAGATGAAGAAAAATAAAATAAAATCATTATATTGTTCATCATTGAAAAAAATGTAGATTTTTTATAGTCTAGTTTATTTATCATTGTTTACTTCTACATAAAAGTGGTAATTATCTTCATAATCTAAAGAACTGAAATCACCTGAATTCTACGGCTTTTATCCACAGGAGTACCAGCATAAGTTATACTTAATTTTACTGTGATTTTACTCAAAGGAGGATGAATTGTGCAGTAATAGAGAGCCCAGTGCTACAGTTTCCATGTTGTCTCTTGTATTATCTATAGAGTGCTAGAGGAGCTTCCAAGTTTGCCAGAATCTGGAAGAATTTCTAGAAGATGTCTTTAACATAAACATAAGTCCAATAAATCTGGGGGCTACTTCAGACATCACTAGAAACTAGTTTCCAGCCACCTCATGCTCCTCTACATTAATACTAACAGCTTTTCAGCCAGACCAAATATGGGACCCCTGAACTTAGAATCAGCTCTGTATTTTTATCAGATGCCAGGCTCTATTCTGAAACAGCTAAAACCAGCTCTATTCTGAGCTGAAAGACAACATGCAGAACACCAGAGATCAATTTGTGTTGAGACTGCTGAAGGAAGGATTTTGAAAACAAAGCTCCCAACAGAAAAGTTATGTAACAGTTAAGTAAGAAACGGGTGTCTCTGTTCTATAACA
This sequence comes from Cygnus olor, assembly GCF_009769625.2. Classification (NCBI taxonomy): domain Eukaryota; kingdom Metazoa; phylum Chordata; class Aves; order Anseriformes; family Anatidae; genus Cygnus; species Cygnus olor. The sequence continues at coordinate 102,270,483 of NC_049170.1, read as the reverse complement.
TAGTAATTAGCAGATGGGATATTTAATGGGAACATTGGGTATTTAGCATCATGAACCAAGTTATAAAATTGATTAATTGAATATTCTGAAAAGGCTCTTGGAAATACCCTCATAGTACTGAAATAATGATTAAATTCCTGCTTAATTCACACTATCACTGAAGTTTAAACAATACTTGAAATTGTTAACTTGTAAATTAAACCTAGATATAAAAAGGTTGTTCATAGCTGTCTGACTTCTGTTTACTTCTGTTTTGTTTCTCATGAGCAGCATATGTAAAGATTAGATGATCTTGTTTGTTTTGCTACTCAATTCTAAACAAAATGAATTTTTTTACTAATATTTAACAAAATTATTTCCAAAACAAAACAAAACAAAACAAAAATATTCTTGAGGCTGTATCAATGTCATCAGAGTTATGGATAGACTCAGGAGAGAAAGAACAACAGGCCACATTAAGCCCCAGATGACTCCCTTTGTCACTGGCCTGGGTTACTCTAATTTGAAGACATAAGAGCTATGTCAGCTTTACCCAATACAAAGATTTCCAAAGTCATTCCAGAACCAGAAGGTTCTGCATGTGGGTCCAGTTCCACATTAATATAGTTACCTGGTTTTCAGGCTGCAGAGTGATCATACCTAAGCAATGCAGCAAAGTTTGTTTTGAGAAAACCTGGGAATTTCTGCATGATAATACATGACGCAGAAATAGATATATCTGAAGGAAATTGTAAACAGACATTGCAAAATTTGGACTCTTTATTTTCGTTGTCTCATTTGCCATTGGCAGCTAGCACGCTTGCATGAGAAATGATTTTGCTATCTTGTGAGAAATATTGATATTATAAAGGAAAATAATAATTAAAAAAATTCATCAAAAAAAAGATTTTAAAGATTTTTACTGATTTCAAGAAAAAAAATAGTTCTAATAATGTCGGTTTACCATTTCCTTTTAATAATTTCCTCCTTGTATTTAATATTTGAATATAAATGCATTTTAAAAAATGTATTTCTCATTTAATTAAATAATTGAAAAAAACAAAAGGGATATATATTTTTTTAAGTTTAGAAAAATACTGAAATTAATTCTATCATTAAAAAAATTAAGTTTTATGAATAACATGATAGCAACATGATATTAATTATAATAAACAAAAAATAGTTTAGCCTGGAGAATAGTACAAGTTTATTAATCTTAATCACCTATGCTTAATATTTATCAAATTAATAAACGATAGAAAACATGTAGTAGCAATGGGAACTATGTCATATACATAACAATAACTGGTGGTATTTGTGAGCATATGTATTGTTATCTGTCTTTGTGTGTCTCAGAAATCAAGACCAACATTTACCCTCCAAATACATCATCTGCTCTCATTTAAGTTACATATTCTACCCGTCAAATTTTAATTCATTGGATACACATATGTGGCTGAAAGATCAGTTTCTGCTTTAAATAACATACTAATTATCAGATTATTTCAAGTCAGTTAAACAAACGTGAAAATGAAGCAAAGAAAAATGGGAAAAAATTGTAATGTTAGAAATAGAAAATCATAGCTGAAAGGGACAAAAAACCAAGTTGGCTTCTAAACCTTGTTGCAAATATTTTTAAGCACACATATCTAAACAAACAGGAGTTAAAATTGTAACAGATTTCTCTGAGAAGGTTTGCTAATATACTGTTCCAGATGGCAGTTTCCTAATAAGCTTAAAAGCTTTATGGATAAAACCCTGGACATCAGAACAGATAAATAAATTGTTTTAAAAAAGAGAATAAAAAAATTAAAGTTGCTGAGGTCATTCAGTACTCTGAACTCTGAGGTTTTAAGCTATCTAAAGCACTGAGGACCATCTGCAAGCTAATTCAATTTAGAGATGGATGTGTAAAACTAATTTCTTGCTAGAGGCAGGAAAAGGTTTCAGTTTTCTATCTATGAAATAACTTGCTTTGTTCTTGAAAACAAAACAAATATTAAAAAAAAAAATGTAGAAGGGTACTTGGAAAGAATAAGATATGAAGAGAGTTAAGTAAAAAGATCACTTTTCCATTTCTGAGATAATAAATGAATTTGATGGACAAAATAAAAAGAAAATGGGTATTTTAAAGTGAACAGCATTCTGACATACTTACTGATGTACTATAGTGATGTACTATACTGATGTATAAGAAAAAATGCAATATATTTTCACCATAATTTTTTTTGCAGATAAATATGTTGAGAGCTAGATAGGATTAAAAAAAAATAAAAAAATCCTACTGAGTACACTAAGATTAAAACTAACATCAGTGTGGAGAGTAGAACTTGAAATCTTATTGATGAAAAAACAATATTTCAAAAATGAGGATGAAACTGAAGTAATGGCAGAGATCTAACATGAATTGTGATGACTGGAAACAAAAGACAGTTTACAGTGTTTTGGGGAGAGTAGGAGCCCCCTGTATTCTTGATATGACACTTGCTCATTTCATCAGAGATCATAATTGTGAGACTGAATTGTGAGAGAAATATTTTATACATAATTCCATCTGAATATATCTATTCCACAGATTTCCCTAGAAAGCTCACTGGAACACCACCAAATAAGGAATAATTTGGCATATGGCAGTTCTTGAATAACTGAAAAGGGTATGCTGTATTGAATCTATACCAAGAAAGCTCTCAACATTTAAAAAATATTCTCTGAAATCTTCAGTTTTTCTCTTGGTCACACTTAAATCACATTTCAGTCCATAAGCACTTACTAATTAAGACCTCGACTTTTTAAATTGTTATTTATTATTTTTCATGAGATTATGCTTGTTTCCTGAATTACATGGCAATTAGAAACTACATCCCCCCTGTATCATATGATCAAGATTAATAGGTATGCCTACAAATGATGACCATGGCAATTTCACAGATTTAATGAAAGTAGATTAGAGATTAGAAAGGTGTTTAAGCATTACAGAAAATTGCACATTTATGTGTAAATGTATAAGTATTTGTAGATTATTTCATCCTTACCCACATGTAAAATAATAAAATAATATAAAATAAAATAATAAAAAATAATGTTTTTATAGCATAATTAAACTAACTGGGACTATGAATAATTCAGATATGCAGAGTGCTGCTGTAAAAAGCAGCATACCTGTTAAAATAAAATAAATAGGATGGAGAATGAGTGCTTAGGAATTATGAGATGTTCTTTATCTTTAAGATTCTACAACAGCAACTCAGATGAAGCTTGTTTAATTGATGGCTACAGGCATTTTCCTTCAAAAAAAAATATGAAATTAGAAAGTAAACCATTTGTTAGCAGCAAGAATTACACCTAAATAACCATTAACAGAAGTCTGCTTTCAAATACAATTTAAAAATGCATGAAATTGGGCTTTGAACCTAATCATATAGCTGAGGTGAAACAAAAACTCTGTACTTACAAAGCAATCTTAACTTACTGAGGAATCTCTAAGTGTTTTTCCCATCAAAAACATAGGCCTACTATTGGTCCATATTTACTGCTAGTAGGGCAATAGATTGGGGTGACTATCCAACCTAACCCTATACAAGCAGCGACATCCTTCTGACTGAAACTTGTAACAAGAAGAAATCAGCACAGTTCTATGAACAACAGTGGATATAGATTTAAGACATAGAAGGTTCAGTCCATTCATCACTTATGTTTAGACTCCATCAGGATGGAACTCAGATGTTGTAGAGCATAGTTTGCTTCTCTTTTTTTTTTTTTTTTTTTTTAATCCAAATTATCAGAGTCCAACAACCTTTTAAATTACAAGAATTATTCAATTTGCAAAAAGAAAATAATAGTGGAGGAATATTTCACAGGGCTTGTAATCTACTTAATTCCACTTTGCACAGTTTGAGCTTATTGATTTGATATCTGAACTACTGCTTTTTTCTTTTTACCAAGGTCATAAAATTTTCTTCTAGGAAAATTATTTCAGAGAATCAAATTTTTGATAATGTAAAGCAAAGAAACTGTTCTCCGTTTTAGACCATTTCTCTAAAGTGTTAACTCCCATAACTCCCATTAGACATTGAAGAATGTTGAGTAGAAAATCAACAAAAACTTTCTCCTGTTTAGAAAACAGCTGAAGAGATCCATGTTGCAGAAATGGCAGGAAGAATCCAACCAGTGTTAAACACTATGAAGGACTTACTGTTCAGGCAGGCAATTTTCTCTGCATGAATGTAATGTGATTACAATGGGAACTGCTGTAGGCTAATGAGCTCCTATTCACTGTTTTTATGGCATGAAACTCAGGAAAGTGTTCAGCATTTCCCCCAGCACTTTCAAGCAGATGGCACTGTAGTAAGGCAGTGCCTTTCCGCAATACCCCTCACAGCCCGTGTACTGCAGCAACACTAAAAGCCCAGAGGTCTCTTCTGTATGTGGTTGTATAACATTTAAGACAGACTAGCAGAAACTCCAGCAGTGCAAATTGGTTTTATCGAACACATTTAATTAATGGGATTTGAAATACATATTACCACAGTTAGCAGACATTTAGAACAACTTTGTTTTCTACTATGAACTAAATCATTTTTTCTTTCTTTCTTTGTTTTTGTTTGTGTGTTTGTGTGTTTGTTTGTTTGTTTGTTTCAGGTGTTGGTGGACAGTGTCACCTTAAAAAGCTCATCAACAAAAATAACCAAACTTGGTTGTATGAAAAAAAAAAATCTTTTTATTTAATACAAAAATTGTGTTAAAGAAAATTCTGACTGAAGAAAAAAAAAGTGATTCATTTGTTAAAGAAAGGTAATTAAATCTTTCAGATAATATTAAATTGAATTTGATATAGAAATAGAGTCTGCTTTTGCATCTACTTTTCAATATATCATTCATTATTTGTATCATCAGGTATTGAGCATTTTAGGACTAAATACCATTAAATATTGGTAGTATAGCACTGTTGTTATAACTTTCAAATTTAGACATTAGACTATTTTTGACTATAGGGTACGAAGCATTTAGATTTTAAAATATTTTGCCCAAACGTCATCTAACAATTTAAATGTTTATAAGAGACCTTGGCAAGTGTTTTGTGATTCAAAACCAGGACATTCAAACCCTACAAGCTAAAATTATTTTGAAGAGAATTATCACACTACAGAAATTATCTCTTACCCTAAACTGATTAGTTGAGAAGTTTTCCCTAGATCTGACCCATTGCTGTTCAAGGCCATCAACTGTGGGGAAAATAAATAAACAAGTAAAATCTATTTTCAAGTTATATTGAAGTAAACATCAGGCTCAAAAACTTTGAACTGATTGCAGATATTAACTGACAGTGCAAATAAAGCACAGGGTCTCAATACTGTGAATGGCATTACTGTACTGAAATCAACAGAATCATTCAATTTTACACAGGTGGACAACCAGACACAAGATAAGGAGATCACCCTGTCTGTGCTAGCAATCATTTTCAGACTCTTCAGATCAGGACTTACCTGTTTTGTAAGACTAGGTATTGTCACTTTGGCTCAGAGACGAAGCCCAGATAACCTATACAAGGGTCACATATGAAAGAGCACAGTGTAGTCTTTTTGCCAAATACACTCCTGAAGAAGATTTTTCTTGTTTGATTGTTTTGTTGTAGTTGCTGTTCATTCTTGAACCAGGTTTCCTTTGCCAGTTTGAGCAAAACAATAACAATCTTTCCTTATTTCTTGTTTGGCCACAGAACTAAAGAATAATTGACTACCTCGAGTTCAGTGTGAAAGTCTTATTTAATATTGAAGAAATGTTTTCTTCTATTTCTCAAGTCAACACTGAAGCTCACTAGAGATGCATTTATTTCCTCTGTATGGAGCTTTTATTCTGTTTTCATTACAAATGCTGCGGGTGATCATTAAACTCTATTTGAAGCTCTGTGCAGAGAAATTACACAAGAGCAGAGCAGGTGTTCAGACTGGCTCAGAAACCACAGAAAGCAAACTGACTTCTGCACTGCTTATCTTTCATGGCTGCTGCTCTCCCAAGAGATATCGTTATGGTAGAAAAATGAAAGAAAGATTAGTACGTCTTACAGATCTTGCTTTTATTCTTGATTATATAGCTTGTCAAGACTGATCCATTAGCTCTTTGAATATTACAGAGTTGTGTTTTAATTAACAGTATTACATGCAACTTGTTGATGGGGATATGGGTATACAAATAAGACATCTGCTGCTTAGCTTGTTCTCATTTCAGACAGTGGTTGGGATGCAGACACCTTTCTCACTTCAAGAGCATAGCACTGAATGTAATTACTTGTTTAGAGAGAGTTATTACAGCAAGTTATTCTTCAGATAGTAAAGAAAAAAAAAAGGACCAATCTACATTCTGGGAATTGGTAAAAGTTGTCCTTGACAGGCTAAGTAACCATGCTTTTGAACAAATCCAATATGATATTTTTGTGTCCTGCACCTATCAAAATTTGTTTCTGAAAGAACAAAAATGCTAAATATCTGTTCACACTCTGAATTACATTTTCATATGAACCCTTTGATTATATCCAAGACACAAAGAAAAGATAAGAAGTTTGTGAATAACAACTTTTTTCCCTGATTGTGCCAGTAAGTCTGTGTCTTTCCTCATAGAGAAAAATTAGCTCTGGTTTCACTAATTTGCAGTCTGCTATTAATCTAAAAGGAACTTGGGGTTGTAAAGCAAAATTTGGTTTCCAAAGTAGTTCTTTTCCTAACTTGAAAAATCAACATGGAAGAACACAATGACTACAGCTTTTAGGAGTAAAAGCATTTTAATCTTAAGGAGTAAAGAGCATTTTGTCAATGCACAGATCCATATAAAACATGTGCTTGCTCTTTCAGTTTACAGTTATTATAACACAATTTCCTTTTCATTTTTTCAAGAAACATGTTTATGAATCCATGGCAATACTGCTAGACTGTTTCAAACAGTTCTATTTCCATTCCATGATGCCTACATTATAAAGAACAATATTTCCGTCATTTCAAGCAGTAAGAGGAACAGTGAGTGTCGATTAGAAGATGCACTGATGAACCATCTTCTTGCTCTTAAATATTTTTAAATGATGAAAAACATAAAAAAAAAAAAGATGACTTCTCATTCTCAATAATAAGGTTTTATTGCTTTTCTTGAAGAAATCTCAATAATTTTTCAAAATGTAAGGCAGTAATGTTGGGGAAGAATCCACCACATTATTCTATCCACATCTGAAGAGTTTTAAGGGTTGTCTCCATCCTTCAGACTGAATTAGTTTTAGCCCTCAGTAGATTGACAGCAACCATACCTGATACTCTTTAGTCACCAGTGATAGGACCCGGGAATGGTGTCAAGCTGAGGCAGGGGAGTTTCAGGCTAGATATCAGGAAGAGGTTCTTCACTGAGAGGGTTGTCACACACTGGAACAGGCTCCCCAGGGAAGTAGTCACTGCACCAAGCCTGTCGGAGTTTAAGAAGTGTTTGGACTGTGCACTTAGTCACATGGTCTGAATTTTTGGGTAGACCTGTGTGGTGCCAGGAGTTGGACCTTATGGGTCCCTTCCAACTCGGGATATTCTATGATTCTGTGATTCTGATTGTCATGATCATGTCACTAACTTCAGAAGTCCCAACTGTTTTGACTGAAGTAGGGATTGACACAGTGTTATCCTAAACAGCTGATGAGAATGCTATAATTTATTGAGATAATTCAATTCTCTTGTGATTGTTTGGAGAATGTGTTAAACTAAGCAAATAAGGCACTATATTTGAAACTTTGCAATATGTCAACACCTGGGTACAAACAGTGTTTAAATGCCTCCAGGGGTTCATTTGTGTTGAAGGAAGTTAGACATAAGAGATGAGATTCTCCTTCACTATCATGTGGTATTGTTGCTTAGATACAAAGAGTGTATTTTAATTTGTACTATTTGCAGAAGAGCTGCAGCACTACCTTTAGCTTTGCTCCTACACTCATGCAGCTCTGCAATTGCCCAGCATGGCACAATCTGTCCCTTAACGTGACAAAACAAACAAGCAAGCAAGCAAGCAAGCAAACAAACATTAAAAAAACAAAAGCAACAACAATAAAAACAAACAAACAAACAAAAACCACCAGACAAAAGGTCTAAACACCCTGTGGTTTGGTATATAGTAATGTAATAAAGTTGAAATTATTTCTCCAAAAACAAAAGATAACTTTAACAAAAGAGACAATGCATTCTGTTGTGCTGTTAAAGAAATATACTCAAAGACAAATGAATATTTCAACACCTTATTTTCCTGATTTCAGATGGGTCATGGTTTCATTATTTTGTTTCAAAGACGCATACAAAAACAGACTTATACGTTGGAACAGTAACATCAAAAGCTACATCCACACAAGCAAATAGCTTTGGCTAAGACCTATTTTGCAGTGTTAAGGCAAATTTTCCACTTCATAACAAGGTGGCTTTACCTTGTCCTGACTTGAGGACGTCCCAAACTATGCCTGGTGGTCATCTAGAATAATAGTAGCTTAGTTATCACACACCAAGACTATGTTGATGACTGTGCTAAAAATAAGCCTTTTCAGTGACCACAGTACTATGTCTGTAAAGCTTACTAGTAAATGAATGATGGTAGCTTTCAAGGACTGTCATTAGGAGTACAGAAAGAACATACCATCAAAAGTTAAAAACTATCATGCAGTTCAGAACTGGTATGTAATGCTACAACACACATGGCTTCTTGTATGAAAGCAAATGTAGTAATTGTCAGCATTCATTGAACATACAAAGAGATATACTATAAACACCTGGAAATTAAGAATCTCTAAAAGTCATTTATTTAGCACAATGGTAATTTTGAGGTGAAAAGGAAGTTTTAAGAGATTTTAAAAAGTAGAAAATGTCAGAATCATACTGAATATCATACAGAATATACTACAACTCATATAATAATAATAGTAATATCTCCCTACTACATTTTATTGCACAGGATTTCAGTCAATCATCTGGAGTTGATTCAGGATTATAATGTTCCAGAAAAACTACCCATTAAACACAAAATATAATGTCTTATCATTTGCACATTCATGCAGTGCCAAGGAGTCACCATTACAGTCAAAATCTGCATGATGATTTTGATGTAAACACACAACCAAAAATAAATAAATAAAAGTCTTTGGATTCCCAAAATTCAATTTAAGATTTTCATTGAGATTTCAAAATCTGTTTCATTATATATCTATACAGCTAGCAACAAGACAGCTGTTTAACACTATTATTTTAACATTTTAAAATCTATCTCCCCAACTTTTGTTTTTTTACCTATACTTTCTTTCGTGTGTATGTGTGTGTGTAAGATTTTTAAAAAACTTTGAAAAAGGTTCTTACTATAGTAAAGTTCTTTCCATCCTTTCCATACAAACTGCTACATTTTAGTCATTTAAATTCAGCTTTTAAGTGAATACTTTGCTTGCCTTGAAATGACTGTTTCTCACTTTTTTTCTGCACCAGTGTAATCAAACAAATATAATGTATATCTATCAAGTCTACCCTGTCAGCAGGTATTTATTTCCTCTGAAATGCTCTTTTTGCAAATTGCAATTTAATAATTTTGACATTTCTTTGAAGTTTAGGAAAAAATATGCTCTAATGAGACCTGGGTAATTTTATTTTCTTATTTCTGCAAAGATTCACAATTGCGTCTCTCAAATTGAGATTGCACCAGTATTGACAATAAACAAATCCATGAAATATTATTTTATTTGTTTGGGGGTTACTAGTTGTTACACTGTAAATTAAGGAGTCTTTAAAAGAGTGTATATTTGGTAGATGCCAGAATAGCAAGAGTTGGAAGAACTGAAGTAGAACTACATAATTCTAAAAGAGAAAGCATTGCTCTTGAGATTACTGACAGAACCAACTACTTCTGATCCAAGTGAAATGGTATCTTTTTCATAGACCATGATGCATTTCCTCATTGAAAAAAAAGAATATGTTCACTATTCTACTAGTGACAAGTAATTACTTGCATTATAAAAGGTGAAAGAAGTATCTTGCTATCATGAAAGTATCTGCAATATAGCAACATTCATTTGTTAGGAGTGGCTGAAGAATATTCTGAGATTTATTATTATTAATAATTATTGAAACAGTCGCAATCAGTAGGACAAACTCAAACCCAACTTCAGAAGGTAAAATATCCAGGTTCATATTCCTACCACCTGGATTGTTACATCAGTAAATACTAATTAAACTGCAAGTCTAATAAAGACTTGTTCTTAGAGGTATATTGTGCTGTAATCTGAAGAAAATAACATAAAGCAAATATATCATCCTTTCCAAAGACAGATATATTTTTGTATCAATGAAACGTGTGTCATTTCTGCCCTTACGCAAGCAATACTCTCACTGACATCTAGTTTGACTCCATCACCTGAATTATGTTATTCACTATTCTGCCCCAGTGATTCTCTAGATATGGACTTTGTGAAGTCCAAGAAAAAAGCACAAAGATAAGTAAGTCAAAACACTTATTAAATATATCCCATTCTTGCAATTAATGACAGGAAAGAAATAATACATGTAAGAGTCTATTAAGACAGGGGCTATAACTGCAATGAAGTGAATTTATTTGTAGCATGTTGCACTCTATTTCTATATAAGCAATCATGTACTTTACCATTTGTAGATAGATGGTTAGTACTCAAGACTGCAAGTTCAAGGAGTGACTCACAACGAGGATCTTCTCTTAGGATTGATTTTCAAACTGGAGAAGAACAGCTTGGATCTGTACTGTAGTAGAAAATAAGAATGTGAAAGAAGATGGATCTATCATTGTATTTCATATGTATGTCATAAAATACCCCTCTCCTCTTCCTTTAAGAGGTAGATTGTTCTGCTGCTTCTCTATATCAAAATGCATTTCATCTATCACAATAACCAACTGAAAGGCTAAAAGGCTATATACTTGGTCATCAGTGTGCACTGAACTACAAATACTGTTATAATTCTTCTACTCTCTGTCTAAAATCCTATACATTTCTGGTATGTAAAAGAAGTGAAAGGAAGAGAGAGAACAAGCCATTTCATTTCTAACAAAGAATTACAGACACTCTTACAAAACTAGATATCAAACGAGTCAGGTTCTAGAGGAAGAAGTCCTTCTCTCTTTCCTGTCCTATTACACTGAACTCAAACCATCATCTCTTGGTCAGAGATGCAAGACACCTGACAAATTCTGAAAACTAATTTTCTATTACACTGTAAAACTCTTAAACTGTTTAAACTCTTTAAGCAGCCAAGGTTTTCAAATTGTAATTGCCATCCAAATAGAGATCTGATATCAGTCCCTTCTTGTTAATTGCAAATGTGTTACAGATGTGGAGAATTCTGTTAAGGTTGTGCTGTACTTGATGAAGATATGCTCTGTTTGATTTAGAGTTCCTCTGCTCAAGACAAGGACTTCTGGCTGAAAGATGATTTCAACCAAAACAATCAGTCTGCATTCAGATCATTAATTATGTTTTTTATGTAATGACATTTATAAAGAAGTTAAAAAACATGCTAATTTTCTAAAATAAAAATGAATAATATTTCCTAATTGACTGTGGCTTAATTAGTTCCATTACCATACTGAATCCATCCATATCAAGCTGATATATGTCCAGATAGAAGTATTCCTTTTCTTATAAAAATGAGTGTGTTTCCAGTTTCTATGACCCTTTCTTAGTGATTTATAATAAAGTATTGATGAACAGTCATCTAAACCAATGTTGCACTTCAGTTCAAGCAATAACAAGAGCTATTAATTTTGTAGCAGACACTTTGACAAGTGAAATGGCAAGGAATTAAAAAAAAAGGCAGAAGCAGTGAAGAACAAGTATAAACATCCCATCTGTAGGATTCTACACAGCAAACAAATATTCTGCTAAAAACAGTCCTAGTCAAAATGGTATCAACTAGAAAAGATCACTAAAAAAGATGTCCTAAATTTGTGCTACAGACATCTTGAATATATTCTCATCCTTCAAACTCTTCCCTATATCTAACGTTCAAATAAAATTGTGTAGAACTTTTCAGCTGAACTTAGTTATTATGTGAATGCTCATATTAATATTGATCCAATTATAGAAATGTGAACATACAGGTATCCTTGTACTCATCAACCAAGAAAAGATTATTTCCAAAGTTAAAATCAAATCCACAAGATCTGCAAATATGTTAGATTGATTCCTACATACTATATTATATCATATGATTATGCAAACTAAAACATCTATTATCCTGAGAAATTATGCAAAAAGGATGACAAAGAGATGTCTGTTGCTCGTCCTTTCTTGCAATAATTTCTAATATTCATTAATGCCATAGATCTCCTCTAGCTGAGAGCCATTGAAGAGGACAACATAAAAACAAACAAACAAACAAACAAAACAAACAAACAAACAAACAAAAAACAGAAGTTACATAGTCTTTAAATCATCTAGAAACATCTGAAAAGCAGTTGCTGACATGCTGAGCAGCCACGAGATCTTCTTCTTCCACCACATTTTTGACAAGTGAACACTGCATGTGTGTACAGTAATGAAATATACTTAGAAACTGAATACTGCTACCAAACCATGTAACAAGTGCAAGAAAACTGAACTCCCCTTACAGGGTACATTTCATCAACCAACTTTCTTAGGAGAAATGGCACTAATGGAAGCACAAGAACAGAAGTGCTACCTATAAAAATAACTAACATCATATTCTACAGTCATAGAATGACTTGGGTTGTAAGGGACCTTAAAGATCATCTAGTTCCAAACCCCTTTCCCCTTCCCATGGCAATATTATATTGCCATCTTCTATGTTCTCTCAAAAAATATAATTTTGATTCATTTTATATCATTAAGAGCCACAAAATGTATGAAAAGTTGGATGTCATTCTATAATACAGTCTTCAACAAGTATAGATAGAGAAAGCAAAGTTAATACGTTGTTAACAACATGAAGTTAGTGCACATATTTCCTTATACTCCACCTGTCTCATCACTATGTAATACATAAAGTTAAATGAAAACTCTGGATACATCAACATCACAGCAGTCACCATTCTCAAGCTACACAAGCAGATTTTTAAAGTACTGTTGGCTATTTAGTTACTAAATATGGTCTAGGATAAATGTTGCGTATGAATCCTGTCTTGAGCAGTTTATTTGCAGCACATGCTACCAGCAATGAATGAATTTTTCTCGTCTGAAAACCAATTTCTAATGCAATAGGAATTGGATATTAGATTGCAGAAGTGACTGAATTCTGCTATAGAGGAAGAACCTACTCAATATTTTTTTCCTGAATCTTACTACTGAAACTTAAGATTTAGCTAGTTTTCCTCTTTTAAAATATCTCTGTATTATATTTATTATATTTAATAGATTTTTTTTTTTATAAAAGCAATTAATTTTTTTGCTGTTATTTTGTTGACTTTTTTTTCCCCTTAATATCACAGTTCAATAATTTAGAATCAAGCTCCTAGAGATCTTTGGAGTCTTTATTCCCTATATAATATGTGCTTGACTTGAATACGCTAGTTCAATTACATTGAGGTTTGGTTATAGAATATCAAGAATAAAAATGCTATGGCCCTTCAAGATAGTTTTAATCTTTAGGTTAAAAAGATAAATGGGCAAAAAAAGACAACAGAAGACAAATAATAATAATAACAATTATAACAATAAAACCCTTCTAATTCAGGTAAAAAAAAAAAAAAAAAAAAAAGTCATCAACCAAGACAGCTGACAAAAATACCTCATTCAAAAACCTTTTTTAATTCTAGGTTTAACACAGAATTTCTATACATAAATGTCCCTGTCTGAACTCCTGTCAACTAATAAAATTATTGTCTGAATCAAGCTTTTCCTAGGTACTACAACTTTCCTCAGTTTCCTTAGTGTTTCCACATTTTTTCTAGTCTAATTAAATCTTTGATCTGTGGTTCAGCAATATTTTTTGCTGTCATCATTTGTGATATTCTCTTTATTTTTTTTAGGAAAACATTTTGGTCAGGAGAGATTTCAACTGAGCCTTAATAAATAAATAAATAAATAAAATTTAGATGTGCAATATTAATAAATGTTAATAATACTAAAAGATAGCAGTGCGTATAACTACTCATAATAACGACTACTCATAATACATATGTAGCCATAGATTACATAGAATACAATAATTAAAGGATTGATTTGTAGCTTGAGAGACTGAATGACGAAATAGGTTTGTAATATTGTACTTGAATGGTGGCCAATAAATAAATAAAGCACCACTTTTTCATTTTTCATATAGTTTAAGACTTATGTAAGGATGTAAATTGCTCTAAACTCTATGCCACTCCTTTGGTGAATCAAGTTTGAATCAATAATCCAAAAACATCCCTTGATAAAGAAAGACTAAAGAAATTTGCACTTCTAAAAGCCTGTCGTTATGCTTTCTCACAGTTCTGAAATGCAAATTAGGAACACTTTACAGTTTTTATAATGCTTACTAAATTTAAACAAATCCAGGGACTGATTGAACCTGGACTTGCAAAAAGCACCTTTATTACTGTTCTGCATAATTAGCATATAACTACGATGCACTATATGATCACATTTATTACAGGAGTGCCTTCAGAAAAGACTGAAGTCCTATTATGCAAACATGGGGTAGTAGATCACACTTTCTGCATACAGTTTAGCACAAGGTGAAGGATGAGACACTACATATAAACATTTGGTGTTAGAACACCAAATATCATATTAGTTCATGTTTATTCATATTCTGAAGGTGCTTCAAAGACAATAAAATATTGAGAGACAACAAACATGAAAATGGACTGGGGCAGCATATACAGGATGAGATGTGAAGTAAGGAGAGGAGAGAAGAGAAAAAGTAATGTAAGAAAGATACAAGTAGTAATGAAATTGAGGTGGAAGGAAAATAAATAAATAAAAATAAATAAATAAACCAAGGTAGCACATGTCAGCTCCTACACATGGCTAAACAACTGCCTGTAAAAGTTCACATAGGCCATATTGGGAACAACATAGCAGTAGCAATGACTTAGGCCAGGAAGGTTCAACAAGACTCTTTAATTTACTCGCCTAGTAGCCTGAAAGTCCACAGGCCTGCAATTTAGCAACCTCCATTCCACTGGTTTCTCTCTTCAGCTTTCACTCTGGCCATAAGGCAATGAGGGTGGAAGACCTTTATCACATGAAATATTATACATCTTATGGATCCTGGACACAGGATGATTGCATCAGTAGCTCATTAGATCTGCTCTGTATTATGCAACATCTCCTATTCTCTTTCCTCCTACATGTGCTCCTGCTCATATTTATACAGTCAAAGTCATTGGATTTAACATAGCCAGCCAAAAACCACAATAATAACTTACTGCAAAAAGACAGAATGTGAATAAAATCTCAGTGCACAGCTATTTGCAGGGCTACAATTTGGAGAATCCAACAGATCTGCATAAATTTAATAATAATAATAATAATAATAATAATAATAATAATAATAATAATAATAATAATAATAATAATAAAACAATAATAATAATAATAACAACAACAACAACAATAAAATACACCTACTTATTAAAAAAGAAAGAGCACTTTTTCTCCCTGTGTTAAACCCAAAGAGAGAGGGAGAGAGGACCTCTATAAGCCTTCAGGTTGATTACAGAATTAAAGTAATTCTTTTGTAATTGAAGCAACATGTAGGACTCAGTTACTCTTAAAATGCTTTACTGGAAATATTATTTGGTTTTAGACTTTAGGGAGGAAGGCTTTTAAAAGTGAATTTATAACAATCATTCCATGGTTTTCTGCATGTTTCATCAGCTGTCTCTGGCAAATCAGCCCACTTCAATGCTTGTCAAAACATCTGCATTCTAGATTAAAAATAAAAGACATGGGTACTTTTTTCTTTTTTTCTTTTTCTTTCTTTTTTTTTTCCTAGTTTTAGACCAGTTTTCCTATCAACCTTTAAAAACAGAGCCATTTGCTCAGACACTTACTAAAGAAATCAAAACTTCCTATTTATATTCTAGGGCTGGGAGTGCCTTAATTTTCTTATTTGTCATTCCAAGAGACAGGTACTTGGCTTTTTTACTTCAGGTTCAATTGATATTTCACATCTGAAGGGAAATACCACACCCCAGCAAAAACTGCAGTGAAATTAGAATGTCCTTGTAAGATCAACAAATGACATCACACCAACAAGGTATTACAGGCATCACACTGGTTACAGTTTCACCAATTCTCCCCAAGTAATCTGCAAAAACTGCATATTTCACAGATTCAATTTCTTCCCTCTATAATATTAATTTTTGGTCATAGGAAGTTCTTGGTTTAAAAGGAGACTATTTACTGCTGTTTGTAATTATTATCAAATTACTAATTATTATGAATTATTATTATAATTACTAATTATTATGAAATCTCTCCAATACTTCATTGGAGCATATGTATCTCATCTTACCCAAGGAGAGACTTTTGCATGCATTTTTCCATAACAGTAGAAGAATTATTCATGATCCAGACTTCATTTTTACTGTTTGAGTTTATATAAATTTATTATATACTTATTAATTGAAAGCATAACAATAAAAAAGCAGAAAAGTGGGGAAAACAATTCAACTGTATTTTGTTGCTGGTAGCCAAAAATCCTGTATGTGCCCATTGACTAAACCTGGATGTCCTTAATGCATCATTTTAGTGCTAAGCCTCCTAGAGGTCTGGAGTCTGCTGAGAGCTACAGCACTTCTTTCTGCAGCCTGGGATTATACATCATAGCCAGGCATATTGAGCAGTAGGACAGGAAGACTACTTAATTCTCGGTTGAGCTTGACACAGCACACCTTTTCAGCAAATGACTCACTAGAACAGGAAAGACTCAAGTCACTAACAGTTAAGAAAACCATTCTTTAAACCTCATAGATATATGAACTTCCAATTCACATCTTTGATAACAACTCATCACAGTTCTTATTTAAGAGTATGCAAGAAATGCAAGAAGTGTCCTGTTAGGAGGTGTTTTTTTTTTTTTTTTTTTTTTTTTTTTTTTTTTTTTTTTCCAATGAGAAAACAGTAAAGCAAACTTCAGAGTATTAGAATTAATAAGTATCTTTTATCAAAGAAATTAAACATTTTTTCCCTCTTAATTATATACAACATTGTATATATTGCTGATTGAAAAGAACAAAATGGTGGTCATAAATGCCTTAGACATCCTTACATAAAAACAGCTTATGCACCAAAGAAAAGTTGATCACGGTACCATTGCCTCCTGTGAGAAAGAAGCAGAGAAATTAGCCTTTTGAAGTTCTGATATGGCATAGTAACACAGGGGAGGACATCTGGACAATATGAGCCAAAGCTCAGACATCTCCATACTTCTCCAATATGAACAGCTTGTGTTACATGTCATACACAAAAATCTGCTAAACACAAAAGACTGGTTTAGCAGAATGACTGGATTAGCAGTTTTGATGCACTGTAATAACTCAAGCTATTGCATTCTTATACGACAAAAAAAAAGAGTAGATTTATTAGACTGCACATCTCTGATGTTTTACAGGGTTTTCCTGCACATTTTTATAAAGAGTACAAAGTAATGAGACTAGAAAACAAAGTGTTTGGCAACTGGTGAGTTGTTTTAATTAAGCATACTGTACAGTGAGTTCTATACCAAACAAAAAAACAGCAGACAGAAGCTTATCAGTTCTGACCTGTAAATTCTTCAGTGTGTATGAAGCTTTTATCATTTTTAGAGGTTTCACATAAAAGAACACTGGAAACATTCATGATAACAGACTCCCACTTTATAGCATTAAAGCATGAAATTGACCTTCTCTTTTGCTGTTTTCTGAATGATGCATATTATTAGAAGTAAAAGTATACTGCAGAAAAGTCTCATGGAAAATAATTATAGGATTTAAAACATGATGGAAATATGGAAATTTGGAAATATTTAAAGAATGATATATAGAAAATTTTAACGGGAAGAATGAAAGATGATTGCTAAGATATTTTCAGATAAATGTGTCACATTGCAGTTATAGCATCTACTCATTCTTCAGCTGACAAGGAAAACATCATGTATAAGACAAAAACATTTTCCCATTGCCATCTATTGGAGGTGCTAACTTCATCTGTAATCACGTTCTTTATAGCAATCTACTGTTAGAAATAAAGATTTTTGTGTGTTGCATTAAACAGTATTCAGTTATCCAAAAAGTGAAGTTCAACTGTGAAATCATCAGTGGTCAAAACAGGCCTGCTGATTGCACTGTGCTATGGAAACACAGAGTTTTTAATAAGTAAATTTTTCAATAAGTATTCCAGAAGTTTTCAAAGGAAAAAAAATAAATTTATTCTGGGAGTTTGACGATCTTATGTTTATTCCTGGATACTGTGTTACCACAATTTGATAAGTAGCACATTTTATGTAGAAAAGTGTATGAATGATCCTTCAAAATAAAGTGCATACTAAAAAACAGATGAGTTCCTGATGAATATCTAGAACAAGACATCTGGAAACTATCTTAGAAAAGGACTACTCAAGTCAATAAAATACAGTATTATTATTATTATTAGTAGTAGTAGTAGTAATAATAATAATAATAATTATTATTATTATTATTATGTTATACTTTCATAAGTTACAGAAAATAACTATCCAGAATAAAGCTAAGAAAGTCTGGACATCAATCTTACATTGGGAGAACCAAAAGTACTAGAGAAGATAGACTTCACAAATAAAGCACAGAATGAACAACGACAACAAAATCCGACTGTTTGGGAAAAGATTCAAAAATTAATATAAATATATATATATGTGTGTGTGTGTGTGTGATTTTTGAGAATGCCAGCACAATGTATAAAGAATGAATTAAGAGGATGACAACAGCTATCATTAGTTAAGATTAATGGCAAGAAGTTACTCTGTACAGAATAAGTCTTCATAGCAACAGTGCAGAATTAAAATAGTCATACTGAAAAGTATATATTTTCATTAGTCTAGACAAAGTCCAGTGGATTAACACAGTGATAAAAACAGTGATATACACATGAGGGAGGAAAATGTGAATGAGAAAAGGAGGTAAATAAGTCAAGTTTAGAGACTTTTGTATATGGAATGTGTAAGCTAATTGCATAAGTATCAAATACATACTTTATTCCCTATGCATTTGTAAAAATCACAGGTAAATTTTATTTTATTCCTCCACAAACAATATTATCCTAAATATGGAGTCACACCTCCTTGGAATTATTTTAATATATTCAGAAGTTCTGTAATACCTATTTATGAAAATGTTACTATTTGACATTGTTAATAAGATTACATTCCAGAAAGGATGTATTTTCTTTTAAAATTTTAAGCTGATAAAATAAGAAAATGAGATTGCTCAACTTTCAAATCAATGCTTTTTCCTGTATCAATCAGCAGAAATTAAATACAAATTAACTAAATAATTGAATTTAGATATTTACGTATCTATTCCAGTATTTCAGGATCTAATCATTTTGAAATGATTTTTTTTTTTTTGTCACCATTTGAAGCATTACTAGCTACATAGAAATATTTTACACATTTGTAAAGACAGATCAATAAATGTGAGAACTTTAAAGAAGCAAATTGCAGCAGTATAATATGACACAAATCTTTTGTTGGTGTATTTTTTATTGACTTGGTACCTGTAACTGTACTTATGACTTGTATCAAAAACCTAAATTCATAACTAGAGTATCTTCACTATAAAATAATTTGGTTTGAAATATGGTTATTTGCAGATAAAGTATTAACTACATTAAAAGGGCTGCTTTTCTGCCTTACTAGAAGCTTCCGAGAAGGTGAATAAAACATTTTCAATCTTCATTTTTCATACTCTGATAAATCAAAATAAAAGTCTGTTCCTTGTCTCCACCAGTTTATTACAGTTGTCTAGATGTAGTTACAAAAGAAGAAATAATGGAGGAATTGTTATGAGTTCACATGTCCAACCTACTTTCTTGTAGAAGATCTATAGGATAAATCAATAAACATAATGAGGCAATTAGAGAATTGTACCATTTCATTTGCATATCATTTAGTTTAAACATCAATTGCTTCAATTAATGTAGCTACAAAATGAAGAGGTTCAACATCAGAGTGATACAATTGAAAATTGAAGCTCTTAGATTAGGTAGCAAGTTTGTGAAGAAAACAAAAATGTGGGGTTGTCCTTGGGTTTTATTTTTAAACACTTTAAAAAAGTGATTTTAAAATAGATTTTAAGAGATTTTAGGCACTTAATAAATAATAATAATAAAAAATAGAAACTGGTTTGCAGGAAGCTACTGTAAAATAAATTTCAATTGATCCCTAGTCTCACTAGCCAACTATGTCTCAGTTTTTTATTTTTCCATTGGGTTATTCCTATATGTATTTAGAACAGCACATTTATCCCTATAATAAGTCTAATCCAGTGCTCAGCTATTCAACATTTTTATTAGACAGTATATTTTCTGCCCTTTTTCACCTGAGTCAACAATTTAGGCATAGTGTTTGCTGGTCATCCAGAAAATGTATCATCCATGAAAATACCAACAATAAATAAAATATATAAATAAATTAAAAAAAAAAAATCAGGTCACACACCTGCAGAATCACAGGTAGTTGTATACTTCCAGTCTTCATTTTGACATCAAATCAGTTATTATTTCTCTCCTGGTGTGGTTTTCCAGAGCTGTGGATTTACTCTGTGTAACACTTTTTTTTCCAGACTATATTTCCCCTAACTGGTTCATGAGAAAATCATGACAGATTATCAGGCAGCTAAGTCAAAACGTTCTGTATCTTCTAGCAGTATATAGTCCATAAGTCCTTCTCCTTTTCATGGAAGAAAATTAGATTTCTTTTTTACTGCCTGGTTTCCTCCTCTATTTCTATCACATAAGTGCACACACACATCGGCACACAGTATTTTATTGCCATTCCTCTCACTGGACTTGCTATGACAGAGTTGGGTCTTTGTTTTTTTTTTTTTTTTTTTTTTTTTTTACAATATGTAGCATAACAAGGTCTAGGTTTAGATCTGTTACAAATTCACAATACCAATTACTATTATTGCACATTCCTACTGGATTTTCAGGCAATATATTGGTGTTGAGTCATAACAGATAGACCTCTATAAATGAATAAATAAATAAATAAAAAACATACATGCAGTACATCAAGAAGTGATACCTAAAGTGATCAGAAATTTAAAATTGAAAGCTTAGTGCTGGGAACTAAATGATTGTTTGAGTGCTTTGATAGTACTTACTGTAAAGGAGAAAAAAACATATTCTGCCACATTCTCTGACAATTCTTTATGAAATGACATTAACACTTTTCTCGTATTTATTGCAACAATTCATTGAGAGACAATCTGCTAATCAGCACACTATACAGACAATCACGTAAATGTTTATTCATCTGTTACAACTACTGCTCTCTCCCTTTCTTCATAATCTTCCTTTACAAAATACTTGTTCAGCTGGTCACAGCTGTTGTGGATTCAGTAAATACTGACATTGCTTCCAAACATTTTAAAAATTATAAAAATATTACTTTGGGGAGAAAAAAAAAAAAAAGTGATGAAAAGAACTCATTTAAGGAAGTTGGAATTTCAGAATATTCTTATTCAATTGCGTGAACAAAAGTGGATAAGATGTTTCTTCCTAGCTATTTGTACCTCCAAAGGGTTGACCTGTGCTTGTTCAGAGAGAAAGAGTGACGATGCACAGAATGCAGTAAATAAAAAGAGGTCACAGTTCTCTTACTAATGCTCAGAAGTGGATTTAAACTTCTTGGAGAACTGTCAAAGAGATCAGTTTATGGAAGTCTCTCTTCTCCTTGACCCATAAAATCAGAGTACTTCAATCTTGCTATTTAAATATCATAAGGTTTCAAAGAGCCAAAGTTTTCCAACCTGTTTTACATTTATTTATATTTATTTAAAGTATGAATAAAAAGTGCTAATGTTTTGTGTTATTTGTGCCACAAATAACTCTATTTACTTTTCCCTCTTTTAGGTCTTGCAAGATCAGATTCAGTTAGTAAGAAGAGGATTTTTCCATTCCTCTAACCATAAATGCTCATAAATTTTCTCAGGACTCTATAGTGGCAAAGTCCTGTTTGACTATTATCATTCAATCGCTCAAATTTGCACATTGACTAAGCAAACCCTAGGTCAATATCTACTGTGAGGTCCAATATATCTTGATACTGATTGGAACATTAGAATCAATGCAATTATAATTGAACAGAACTTACTACTGAAGACTTGGAAGGCTTGCAAAGTAGTTCAAAGAGGTATCATTGAAATTTCTGTATCTAGAAATATGCTGCCAATGATTATTGACTGATATCCCAGATTATAGGGGATTTATTATTTATTTATTCATTTATTTACTTATTTTTGAATTTTGAATGCCTGTCTTACACTGACTAGGCGTTTTAGAAAATGGTCTAAGGCAAGAGTAAACAGAGTTTATTGTAGCAAAGAGTTGCTCGGGATAACATTAATGTGCTTTTCTCACAGGATTCAATATAAACAAAAGCCTCTTTCACAAATCTGATTCCTGGTAGATACTAACACTCCACCAATAGGTCTTCTGTGACATAGTACAGGTTCTAGTCATCCCATACAAATGCTGTTAAGTTAAGGCATTTCAGGATGATTGATTATTATCCTGTGGAAGTGTGACTGAAGAATTACAGTAATTGTCATGGCTGTGTGCTAACTTTGAAAGCAATGATACTAGCATGTTATTAAGAGAACTTTGAGGCAAGCTGTTTTTTAAATGCGTTAGTATTCTTGGCATATTTTTTTTCATAGTCAACGAATCATTGAAAAAAAAGACCTTAGTTTTCTCTTGTTCTCAACAGCCAAACACATTTTCATGCACTTTTCTTTTTTTTTTTTTTTTTTTTTTTGAATAAAAACAATAACACAGATGTATGCATATAATCTCAGGTCCACCTACATTCCCATCCATGCAAGAATTTTATCAAAATACTGTCAAAATAAATGAAATCAAGGATGAAGACACATTCTTAGCTAATATAAATCACCTAGTTCTGCCAATTTCAGAAGAGCCATCTGACCTACTGGGTTGTGAATATGATGTAACTGTTTACTGTTTGATGTATGGCGTTATTTCTCTTTTAGGGATAACTTTAAATAAAGGCTAGATATCCATGGCACTTATCAACTCTAAGTTTCTTGTAACCCACCCTAAAGCATAAAGAATCCACAAAATAGACACATGGTACAATCCCACCTATTGTAGAACAGGCAATAAATTCTATTCCGCTCATACTGTCATGGTTTTGACAAGAAAATTTTCTTCATGTTTGTCTTTCTAAGAAACTTTTACGTGGAAAAACCCTGCTTTCCTGGGGAGTGGCTGAACATCTGCCTGCCCTGGAAAGTTGTGAATGAATTCCTTGTTTTGCTTTGCTTGATTGTACAGCTTTTGCTTTACCTGGTATCCTGGCTTCATCTCAACCTATGAGTTCTTGCACTTTTACCTTCCTGAATCTCTCCCCCATCCCACCAGGGAAGAGTGAGAAAGTGGCTGTGTGGTGCTTAGCTGCCTGCTGGGGTTGAACCACAACACATAATGAAGACATAGCATTATTTCCAAGAAGAATGATTGCTGCTGTATAGAATGTGTTGACAAATATATACACATAGTCTTTCAGCAGAGCTTCAAAACTAATAAATAATAGTTCTGAACAGGGATTTTATTATTATTATTATTATTATTATTATTATTATTATTATTATTATTTACTTTTTTGTCTTCTTGAAAAAGAAATAACATTACAGATTTACAAAATTGTAATATATCTTCTAAAGCAAAGCATAACAGAATACAAGCTATACATGATTTCAACATGTCTTCTGAGGAAGAATATATATTTCATATTCTATCTAGCAGAACTAAACACATTCTCACATTGGGTTATGCAGATGGGATATGGAGGTGAAGCCAAAAAGAAATCATCATTTCAATGCCTACCTGTCTTCTTCAAAGCAATATAATGAAATTTCATGTTAAAATAAACATACAGAAGTATGTCCTTCATACAGAAGTCACTTGTACATATAGAATCTATATTAATCTGAAAGAATTTAAGGCGGTTAAGAAGGGTGTAAACAGAACTTGAAGGAAAGAACCTGAAGGAAAAAGCATTCAGTTTAGATAGCATATGAGATAACTAGACCTCTAGAAAGCAAAAGAAAGGAGGAGGCTGAAAAGTTTGAAAGCCATTCAAATTTAGTTTAAAATGGATTGTTGAGCTTTTTAAATTTTATCTTTACATATCTTTTAATTTACAAGAATCCCTCTGTGAACTTCTTCTATCTGCATGAGTACATTTTGTGCTCTTAGAAATCTTTCATAATTCACAAACAAAGGTTTCAAAATCCTGGTTTCAAGATATTTTTTTATTTTATTTTATTTTATTTTAATTCATGTTACGATTATGAAATGTGATGAAGAATTGTATACAGGGAAAAGTGCTGAAGGGCAATTACATCACCAAATATTATATCATAAATTCAATCACCGCATAAAGTTGTGTTATTAGCCTAGATTCAAAAATGCATGGGACAACATTTATGTAAGTTCCAAATACAGTCAAAATAATATTAGTAATTAAATTATAAGCTTTACCCAGATATTCATTATGTCCTCTAATGACATCATTGCTGATAAGTAATCATATCTACAATATCTTGTCTAAGTTGTGATTTTATATTCCACATTACTAATGCAAAATATTATACCACTATCTATATGCTAAGCATACTGGTTTAGACAGTAGTTTCATATATATTCTCTACCAACATAAACCATCTCTGTAGAAAGAGAAAGAATTATAAAATATTTTCTCACTTCTTTTAATGGTGGCTTCTTATAGTGAGTGTATCATCTGTTACAATGATCATGCCAGTACGATTCAAATCTTTTGGTGTCAAATCCATCAATTCAAACTGAATAATTAACTTTGCTCCCACAGATGTTTAGGGTGCCTAATTAACTTGATACAACATTCATCCGGTTAACAACCAAGAAGAGTAATTTGCTCACGTTGTCATTCCCTAAACATTAACGTGACACTTGGAAAAAAAAATATATATATATGCAAAAACAGCTTCTTGAAGCTGTTAGGAAGAGTATTTTCCCTAAACACTACATTTCTTTCTCAATAAAACATTATTAAAATTATGCAATGTTTCTGTCATATTATTATTGACTGAAATTATTGAAATTTTACTCAACAATGTGTTTTATTCCAGATATCCAAAGCTACAATATCATCTGAATCACTAAAAAGTCAGACTGCCTCACATGTTGTGTCCAGACAGGATGTCTCTTAAGATTATTACCTGGAAGGCTAGATAGATTAAAAACATTTTTTGCTTTTTTGTTTTCTTCAGTCTAGAAAAAACATTTTCTTGTTTATGTTTGGAGATATTAGAATCTTTTTTCAAACTGCTCTCAACTGCTTCTGTAGTTTATAGGCAAAGATATTGACTATAACTTTCACAGAATCACAGGATTGTCTAGGTTGGAAGAGACCTCCAAGATCACCTAGTCCAACCTCTGACCTAACACTAACAAGTCCTCCACTAAACCATATCACTAAGCTCAACATCTAAACATCTTTTAAAGACCTCCAGGGATGGCGACTCAACCACTTCCCTGGGCAGCTTTGTTTCGTGGTTTTCATCTACTCCCATAAGTCAAAGCATCTTTCCAGAAATGACTAGGGACTTCTCAGTACATGCAGATTTTTCCCCTTTAAACAACAAGAAGACAATGAAGTCATTAACTGGGTTGTAAGATCCCAGGGGAAATAAATAAAATAAAATAAATAAATAAAATAAAATAAAAAGATAAAAGTAAAATAAATAAAAATAAAACTAAATAAAATCCAAGGGTATTAACAAAGGTTGGCATTTATAGTTTATAATCTTTAGACTACTTTTCCCCTTCTAAAACTACTGACTTATTGTTGCTATGCCATAAAAATCAATTTAACTATAGAAAACTAACACTTAACCACTTACTAATTTCAGTCTTGTCTTTCATCATTAAAAACTACTTAATTTCATAAACCTAAGCAAGAAGCTTCTCTGGAAAAAAAAAAAATAATAATAATAATAGTAAGTCCACACATTTGCCCTGAGAAGGATTTTAAAAGGTATTTCATATCTTTTCTGGATTTAGTGCGGTAATTTTCACTACAAGAAACTGCTTGATTTCCCATTAGGCTCCTAAAAAAACTGTGAAAATATACTTCTAGAGATTTTTTTTTTTTCTTGTATCAAAGATGCATTATTTTTTTCATATGTCAAAGGCAATGCTGAAATTAATTTGGGCAAAAAGTTCCTATTCCATTCCATGACCATAGTTAAATCAGTATAGCAAAGAGTACTGTTTTATTTGACGTAAACAAATAAACCAGGTGTACGCAGGGTGCAATATCCTGGCATTTGGCTGCCATCCAGCACTTTTGGCTGAGTTATTCCAAAACATCTTAGACCTGTCAGGGCTGCTGCACACATGTGCTGGTCTGCACAAAACCTGAAGCATTTACTGAGGTCACACCTGAAGAGCAGGTGCATATAGGAAAAAAAATTCTTCAGACTAATTTTGGAACAGCTTCAATAGATGCTACAGACTCACTTGCTGTGTCTAATTACCCTAGGCAGGAATTAGATGGCAGCTAAGTAAATTGTGCAGTGTCCTTTTTTCTACCTTCTTCATCAGCTTTCTGGAAACCCACAAAGGCAACTGAGTATTACACTGCAGCACGTGCAAGGGCAACATCCTGACTGAGCATAAATGTTCCTTGCCATAAAAGAAAACAATCATAAAAACACTTTGTTTCAGCATACTGTAACATGACATTATCAGGTATTTCATGTAATTTTACTTCATTCAATTTAATAGAAGGGTTCAACACCCTCCATTCCACCCTTCATCACAACCCTTCTGATTTCAGAACATGAAAAAAGTATCAGGGCTCTATTTTTCTGTTCAGGGTGGCTTCTCTTAAGTCATTCCTGATGGTGTCCACTTCTTTAACAATTTAAATGATTCCACAATATTTTCAGCACAAATAATAAATAAATAAATAAATAAAAGTACTAATTTAGTCTGTCAGCATCTATCAGTTCTGTTCCATGAGACCATAATGTACAGACTTGTCTGCGGGTTTCAGGGCAACCTAATGAAAAAAACAAATTGTGTATGAGCCATTTGTAAAACCTGATAGTCTCCACAGACTCCAAGTTCAGTGGATGAGAGCTGTGCATTGCAATTCAAATCTTTGCTCTAAATCTCAGAGAAAAAAAATGGACCTTCTTTCCCACACACATGCCATGAACCTTCCCTTCCCTTCCCTTCCCTTCCCTTCCCTTCCCTTCCCTTCCCTTCCCTTCCCTTCCCTTCCCTGCCCTTCCCTTCCCTTCCCTGCCCTGCCCTGCCCTGCCCTGCCCTGCCCTGCCCTGCCCTGCCCTGCCCTGCCCTTAACGCATTAAAAACTGAGCTGAATCATAAAGAGAGAATACCAAGCTGAGAATGCTCAATTGTGTAAACTGAATCTGACATACAAATTGGAAACAGCTTTTCAAAAAACATCAAAACAAGTCCATTCAACATAATGGATTTCCAGAATGACTCGCCCATGACCACATGTTTGACCACAGGTCAAACTGAACCAACCAAAACAAAACAAAAATTTAAATCCTTAGAAGCCTGACTTTTCTAGTTATTTTAATATTGTTTAGAAAAAATTTTGTCTGAGAATGGCAGAATCTAATACTAACATTGAATACTTTCATAAGCACTGAGAGATTCATTGTGGCTTCATAATTCTCACCTTCACACAAAATTTGTATCCAATATAGAATTTTCCAAACTATTCAAAGGGTTTGAAGAGCACAATCCTTTTTCGTTGCTTCCAAATATATATTTGTTTGCTTCCAAATATATATATATATATATATATATATATATATATATATATTTGGTTTCGGTCTTTATCATGATCTAAAATTTTAAAAACATTCTCTAACATCAAATGAAATGCAACTTTTTATAGAGAGTAAATATTAACCTTCACTAAAAGTACTAGAAAAATACAACACGAAACTGACAATAATAATATTTTCAAATGAATAGAGCATTATTTCAAAGCAAATCTCTGTTGTCATTGCAAAACAAAAGTCGGAGTTCTTAAAGTAGCCTACAAACAGCTATTAAAGTGATTTAATGGAATTTGTCATCTTCAATTCAATTTATAAAATGAACAGCATTTTAGAAAATAAACCTTTTAGAGAAGCAACATTTTTTCAGCAATTTTGAACTGAAATTGTAATTAAGCCTAATTAACTTCAAAGGGATTATAATTAGAAACTCAAATTTCCAGTATGGTAATGACTTTGTATGTGCATTTGACTGAATTGAACCTTTACATCCTATTGAAACCAGAAGTTCTAGAAATGGCAGTTACTGTTTTTACATAGTTCTGACTGGAAACTAGCTTGGTGAAAACTTCATTTCTAGCCACTATGTTATGTGGTTAGAAATAATTAAAAATATATTATGGTATACAAAGATGAATGAGGTATAAGCCTCTATCTTTCAAAAAAAAAAAAAAAAAAAAAAAAAAACAGGAAAATTCAAATACAAACTGAGTAACTGTAATGACTAAGTGGAGAGTATTTTACACTCCAGCGGGATTAGGGCTAGGTTTAGGGCCAACACACAAAAGAAAAACAAAATAAGAACAAAAATTTTCTTCCAGAATCAATGATATAAAACAACTCTAAGTCATCATCCTGCAGTCCTTACACAGATTACTTTCCAGTTCTTATTTTAGCTAGTTACAATTTTGAAAAATCTCCAATAAATTGTTTCATTTCATATTTTTAATACTCTAATGAAAGAAGGCATTTTAACCACTTCAAAACAAAACAAAACAAAACAACAACAACAAACACAATTAGTTTCAGGAACAAAATCAGTGAAAAAGTTTGTTTCTTTTCAATGTTCTTGCCTAAGGATTAACAGACATTTCAAGTTCAATTTGGTATTGTAACCACTGATGAAAATGTTATGAAACAATAAGGTATGCCAAACAAAATAGGGATAACTGTATAACTTAAAAAAAAAAAAAAAAAACAAACAAAAAAAGTTGTAAAATAAGTTTTCCCCTTCTTTAAGTAAATGTAAAGCAAAGGGTAAAGAAAAAAAAAAAAAAAGACAAATGACAATTAAAAAAAAAAAAAACATTTTATTTATTATTTACACAGATACAGAATGACTTGATGACTTTATAACATCTTTTGAGATTCAAATCTTTCTTAGCAAACTTTTCAAATATTTTCCTCTGCTGCATGTAACTCATGCAAACGTGCAAGATTGGACCTACTTGTTGAAACATTTATCCCAGATGTAAGCAGCTGTTTCAAATTCTTTTTCACCTGAGGTGGTTCATGCCTCTCACAGCAGCTCCCTAACTGTCAAGACTAATTTGAATAAGATCCTTGCTCCATTGCCCCTGTGGGAACTGAGCAACTGTGCAGAAAAGAGCACAAGATTCATTGACTCAGGGAAGGAGGAGGAGAGGAGGAGGATGATGGGTGTGAAGATGCTGCAGTCATGAATAAAGCTCCTAAGTTTTAACACGTAAGATTTAAGCAGTGGGAAAGAAAAAAAAAAAAAAAAAATTATAAATCTCATGTAAAAATGTTCAAAAAAATGCACGGTTGAGTGACTCTCTCATATGGTCATCATCAACAATGCTTTCATTATTTTGGACTATTCTGATTAACAAAAGTAATTTCAATCTAATTAGAAGAGTATTATTACTATTCAGATTTATTTTAATTAAACCCAAGAATATGGTCCCCACAGAGTGTGGATATCATTATATTCATATATCAATATTAACATGGCCCTTGCAGCTCCCTTATAGTCCATTCCTGGCCAGTCTTCCCTCTGCATTGTAAGAGTTTGCTGTATCACTTTTCTGAAAAATAAGACAAATTACACTGTTGTTGAAAAGACCACATGCAATGTAGTCTTTTGTATTGGATCAATAAACATCAATTAATAGGTACAAGCCAGGAAGATTTCACTCATTTGTATTGTTAAGGGAAGTAAAAACCCACTATTCATCATCATAGCTATATGTTCAGCTGTATGCTAGCATATTATGTATCTGGACCTTGACTGTGGTAACTGAACTTCAATACAATCAACAAGACATATGGACAAAAGAGTGAACAGTGCTTCAGCCATCCATCATGATACTGCAGGTCCTGCTGAATCATAGATGGCAAAGAGCTAAGTGTCCTGAACACCCAATGTTATTAGAGGACAAAAGTGATATTTACTTTCATTGAAAGTGCCATTTTCTATTTAGAAACAGAAGTGATCTCACGGGAGTTTGTGTTCCTTACAAACTACATAACAGAGGATTCTGGAATGTAGTTTGATATTTTCTTTCAGATTACAAATGGTCATAAGAAGCAAAACAACATTATTACAGTTAATTATGAACAAGACACTGAACGGTATATGCTATCTCCTGTGTTCAGGTAAGCATATGTAAAAAATGCAAAAAGTATAGCTGAATGTAAAATATATAGACGAGGTATTACTTGTTCTGTCTACCCAGCCTTTTAGAAACCCACCATAAGAATGAACAAATATTGCATCCTATGATTCTGTTCTCCCTGATAATAACATCATTTACAGTGCATAAATCTGTGAAACTGTTTGGGAGCCACTACATTGTGCATAGATGCATCCTAAGAGGCATGACTGAAAAAGTCAAGCAACTACACAAAAAAAAACAACAAAACAAACAAACAAACAAAAAGAACAACAACAACAAAGCCACATTATTTTTGTAGAAGGCTGAATTCTACCTGGTAGCTCACCTGCATTTGCACTGTGGGAAGTTTTTATAACTCTTACAGAAGCAATGTGCTTCATTCTTGTGGGGAAAATCATAACCCCTACAATGCACATGGGTGCAGTGCATCATAATTTCGTGACATCAGATATCTGGCTATATATTTTATAACAATGTAGTTTTTTTCTTGATGCCAGAAACTAAGTGTTTCTAAAGATGGCTAGATGTGTAGGTTACGGAATATCTTTTGTCCCTAACCATCTGCATAGGCAGGAGTAGGATTTCATAAGCAAATACAAAGCAAAGGTCCCCAAGATACCAATAGAGACATGCACAACCTTCTGCATTACTGCAGAATAGCATGTGAATATATGACTTTAGATACTCATACCAATTTAATCATGGTAATAATACAGACCCCAAAACTAAGAAATTCAATAGTTAACATAATTAAGAATTTCCATAACAAAAAGCACAAGAACAAAGAGAGTACATCTTCCCCAAACTAAGGAAAACAGGAAATTTTGTTCCACAGCAGAATTTATGTTGTTTTTTCAGTTCAGCAGTACTGGAACCTTCATGTCCTAAATGCAGACCAGAAAGTAGCCTCAGGAAATAGGTTACTGAATATAATATATATTTCAGAAAGCCAGCAATTATGACAATACAGCCAAGTCTTACCAGCATTAATAGTTGCTATCAAGAAATGTTCTTCTGAGAAGAAAAAGGTGTCCGCATGGTTTCTCTACCCCTGTGCATCCCCAAGAGTCTTCCAGTAATTCAAATAACTAAAGTTAAAGACCGGGAATGGAATTAGCACTCTTACATTATAATGATGTTTAAGAAAGAGTGAATCCTGTCTCTTTAAGAGCTCCTATGGCTAGTGAATTTAAATGCTGGTGAACTGAGAGGTTTTGAAGTTACAAATTAAACAAAATAAATAAATAAATAAATAAATAAATAAAATAATCTTTTATATTTTCCTATTGTCTTAAAGAAGAATCTCTGCAGCAAGTTTTTAAGTACTTTCTCAACTATGAAAGAGCACAATTTTATTTCTGTCATTTATTCATGTGTAAGTATTTGTTCTTTGCTTTTTTTTTTTAATAAAGTTTCCCTAGTACTGTTTGTTTCCCATCAAAATTGATGTAATTGTCATAGTAAAATCATGTGATATCATTGTAATATCAACTATTGAACATAAATTTTGAAATAATTTCCAGAATAAGATAACAATTTAAAATATATAACTGAAAAAAATAAAAGACTAGTTCAAAGACAGTAAAGTAGGTCTTCGTAATAACTTTAAAGAAAACAGGTCTAATTAACATTAAAGGCATTTTGTAAAGCTTCAAGCCTAGAAGTTTTTTCTGCCTTTTAGTGGGAAAAGAATCAAAGAAACTAAAGATTCCCTGCTGCAAGTCATACTTCCTTCATCCTCAGAAATACCCTAAATTAAATAGAAAAGAAAAAAAAAAAAAAAGTTGTTATAATCAAAAAGGAAAATGTCTCATCAATGAAAGGCTATTTTATAAAAAGCCCTTCCAGTATGGGAGATCAGGAATTGATAAACAAGTTTGTTTTCTTTTATGCAAGACAACAAACCATGTCTTCATGTTTAACAAATTACTCAGCTTATGGCTATGGATGGAAATCATTACTGGTACTTTACTTGTAGGGAAGTTCAATCATTATTGCCACTGCACTTTGAAAAAAAAAAAAAAATCAACATTTATATCCAACTACAAATATGCTTTTGGATTTCCTTCCTTAAAACAGATTCCTAAAGTCACATTTGAGTACAGTTACACCATATGAATTTACTGCAGAAAGTGGCAACATCTGAATTGGCTTGTTCTTAGGAAAATTACCAATTTATTTAATTATCAGTAAGCTCATATTTGAAGGTGAGAAGCATACACTATCCTTCTAAGCAACAGAAGTTGTGGACTGTAATACTGAAGAGACTAAAGTCATGAAATAAAGACATTTTTTTGTTTCAGATTTTTTTTTCCATTTAGAATAGTTTGTTGTTGTTTTTGGTTTTTATTATAAAATTATAAAATATCAGAAGTAAAAAGTAAAATATTTGTAAGTAAAATAAGAAAAATTCACATAGGGAAATTTCAAGTGTGTTTCATTTTTGTTGTTTCCCTTTTGGTTTCTTTAAATTGCTTCAATTCTTCTATAATCTTTAAAAAACAAACAAACAAACAAACAAAAAAAAAACGCTGACTTTTGATACATGGTCTATATGAAATTTAAGTAATACAGTTGACATCCTTTCTTATACTTGCCAAGAATGAAGAAATGATATATGATAGATAGGCACATTTCTTTTGAAGGATTCAAGAATGAAAGAAGGAATGATCACTTCCTATCTCATCAAGAACAAATTGGTTAGCAGCATAGGTTGATCATCTCCTACCTGTGCCTTAAAGATATTAGATGTGACATCTGATCTTCAGAAATATTGTCTTTCTTTTGAGCTAAGTGTACCACTAGGAAGATTTTGAGATATTTGTACTTCTGGAGAAAAACAAAAACAAAAACAAAAAACAGTATTTTCTGTTAGAAGAAAAAAAAAAAAAAAAAAGGAAATAAAGGAGAAAGAAAGAAGTAAACGAATGTTTCAGGATTTAAACAAGTACCTAAGACAAAATAAACTTTATCAGCAACTTCAAATGCTTGCTTTTTTTTCTTTCCAAAGCCAAAGGCTGTCCTTGGGAAAAAAAAAAAAAAAAAGTTTCAAAATTTGTGATTAAAAAAAATTTATAGAACATAAAGGAGGAAATTAAAAAATTCTAATTGTTATTCAGGGAAAACAATAATAACTTGTGCAAGTGGGAAGTAAGAAAGTGAGAAAATGTTAGGAAGAGGTTAACAAAGCTTTGTTTTATATCTTTTACACTAGACAGCTTGACCAAATGTACTCATCATGACAGAAAGCGATTCTTGGGAACTCAGTTACCTGAATTAAGCGTAAACCATACTCTTTACGGAATCACTGTCAAGATAGAAAAAACTCATTTGTGTACTTCATTTTAACATCCTTTAAGTGTCATTTTCCTTTCAGTTTTATTCCTAGCACTATCAATTTGTGGCATGTTTTTTCACTCAGAGACTTGAAAAAAAGGTTTCTTGTTGCAGCATGTTAAGTGATATCAACACTAAAATCAAGCATACCATAAATGTTTCCAAGATCTAGGGACAAGCAGAGGAAACAAAGCAATGCAGGTAAACTAAACACTGAACACAGATAATGTGAATTAAGGAAAAAAAAAAAAAAAAAGGGGGGGGGGGGAGAGGGAGGGGGATATCTCTTTATGCAAAGCTACTTGAAGATAAATTTGTTCATTTGAAGGCCAGCAATGTGGATGTGTGTTCAATTAAGTGAGGCATAGATATAATGTTACCGAGTCCATCAATTTCCCCTGTGGCTTTAGGTTAAGAGCCAAACTCCTTCCAAAAATGCATAGTTCAGAATGGGATGTATGTTCAACAGTACATTTTATGCAATTGTTTTTTCTTTGTGAATGAAAAATTTCTTTTCCAGTCTGAGAATTATCAACCAAAAAACATCTTTCACATTCTTCTTCCTTTGTCACTGATGTGACTTCACAAATAAAGAAACAAATGGAAAGTCCATGTTAAACAAGTTTAATAAGGCACAGATAACATAAATGAGTGTTTCCTCAATGGTTTCCGTAATATTTCTTGATAGCAGTGGATCACTGATAATACTTTATTGTCAGATAATCTTTTTATTTATTTATTTATTTGTGCTTTAAGTAATCCTTTCAGAGGAAATATATTGGTACAACAGAATAGGAGTAATGGAAAGAGTGAACTTAAAATGACCAGAAATATTTGGCTGGATAGACTACTGAAATCTTTTGACTTAAAACAGAAGTTATACATAAATTAGAAATTTATTTGCTGTCTTCATAAGAACCTTAATATTCAACAAGCTATGCTAGAAGCTGCTAAATCAGAAAATTTCTCCTTATTTTTCTTTCAGATATGAACAGTGGTGAGGTCCAGTGAAGTGAGAAGGGGAAGCTAAAGAAAAAAAAATATGAGATGAGTATAAGTAAGCACTTAAAGGAGACCACAATCAGACCAGAACAAAGCCTTTATAAAACAATTAGAAAGCATATAAGTTTTCAGATGTTTCAGAAGTTCAGACTATGCTGTAGTTTGGATTTTTGATGAAAATAGTGGTGATAACACACCGATGTTTTACTTGTTGCACAGCAGTGCTTACACAATGCCAAGGACCTTTCTGCTCCTCACAGTTCCCTGCCAGCGAGGAGGCTGGGGGTGAACTGGGAGCTGGGATGGGACACACCCAGGATAGCTGGCCCAGGCTGACCAAAGACATACGATATGGTTGTCCCATACCATATGACACTCTGTTCAGCAACAAAAGCTGAGATAAAGACGAAGGAAGAGGAGAAGGCTGGAAGTGATGGTGTTTGTCTTTCCAATAAACCATTATGTGCCATGGGCTCTCCTTTCCTAGGGAGTGGCTGAACACCTGCGTGCCGATGGGAAGTAGTGAATGAATTCCGTGTTTCACTTTGCTTGATTGTGTGGCTTTTGCTTTATCTGGTAACCTGTCTTTATCTCAATCCATGAGTTCTTGCACTTTTACCTTTCTGATTCTCTCCCCCATCACACCTGGGGTGAGTAAGCAAGCAGTTGTGTGGTGCAGAGCTTCCTGCTGGGGTTAAACCATAACATTATGGATGAAACTCATCATAGTGGACTTGATAGTGGTCTTTTATAAAAGGATGCAATGAGTGAAAGGGAAGAATCACATATTTTGAAGGGCAGCAACAAAAGTTTGCTTACTTTTTTTTTTTTTTTGCCTTTTTTTTTTTTCATAACATAGTGTATGACTTGTCATGCTGAACTGTATCTGAACAAACAGTTTTGCAACATACTACCTGTTGATTGGGATTCTTTGGTCTTACAGATTTTTTTTAACCATGCAATCATAGAATGGCCTGGGTTGGAAGGGACCTCAAGGATCATCTAGTTCCAACCCCCATGCCGTAGGCAGGGACGCCACCCACTAGATTAGGTTGCTCAAGGCCTCATCTAGCCTGGTCTTGAACACCTCCAGGGATGGGGCATCCACAACCTCTCTGGGCAACCTGTTCCAGTACCTCACTACCCTTTGAGTGAAGAATTTCTTCCTAACTGCTAATCTAAATCTCCCCTCTTTTAGATTAAATACATTTCCCCTCATCCTGTCAATATCTGATTGAGCAAAGAGTCTCTCTCCATCTTTTCTTAAGTCCCCTTTAAGTACTGAAAAGCTGCAATGAGGGCACCCTGGAGCCTTCTCTTCTGTAGGCTGAACAGCCCCAGCTTTCTCAGCCTTTCTTCACAGGAGAGGTGTTCCAGCCCTGTGATCATCTTCACGGCCCTCCTCTGGACCCACTCTAACAAATCCACATCCTTCTTGTGCTGGGGGCTCCAGACCTGGATGCAGTACTCCAAGTGGGACCTCACAAAAGCAGAGTACAGGGGAGCAATCACCTCTCTTGACCTGTTGACCACTCCTCTTTTGATGCAGCCCAGGATACATTTTCCTTCTGGGCTGCAAGTGCACCCTGCTGGTTCACATCAGGCTTTTCATCTATCAGAACCGGCAAGTCCTTCTCTGCAGGGCAGCTCTTAATGAGTTCTTCTCCCAGTCTGTACTCATGTTGGGGATTGCCCCAGCTCAGGTGCAGCACCTTGCACTTTGACTTGTCAAACCTCGTTAGGTTCACATCGGCCCACTTCTCAAGGTTTTCCAGGTTCCTTTGGATGGCATCCCTTCCTTCTGTTGTATCAACCACACCACACAGCTTGGTGTCCTCTGCAAATTAGCTGAAGATGCACTCGATCCACCATAGACAGTGCCCACTGTCTATGTCATTGGTAAAGACATTAAACAGTACCAGTCCCAGGACAGACCCCTGAGGGACAACACTTGTTACTGGCCTCCACTTGGACATAGAGCCATTGACCACCACTCTGGGTGCGGCCTTCAATCCAGCTCCTTACCTTCTGAATGGTCCACCCATCAAATCCATTTCTCTCCAATTTGGAGACCAGGATGTCATGTGGGACCATGTCAAAGGCCTTGCAGAAGTCCAGGTAGATGACATTGATTGGTCTTCCTTTGCCAACTGATGCAGTCACTCCATCATAGAAGGGCACCAGATTGGTCAGCCATGCTGACTGTCTCAGATCTCCTCTTTGTCTTGCATCTGCCTTGACACTGCTTCCAGGAGGATCTTCTCCATGATCTTTAAGAGGATATTAAATTTCTATGCAATCTGTAGTTCAAAAGTCCACAAAATGTTCTCACTCACTGTTACTTGCTAACATCACAGATCCTGGGAGCTGAGGCAAATGCATGTAGCACATACAACAATCAAAAAGACTGACTTTTGATTAGCTCTCAAAGGCAAGCAAGCAGAACAGGTCAGACAAAGAGAAGGACTCTAGTTAGATTTTTAGATTACCCCTAGCTAGCGCAAAGCTATATAAGGAATTTTCCTATAGCTATATTTTACCTAGCTATCTCTGATGAATCTGTTTATCAAAGCTTCTTATTTGCAAAGCAAATAGGCCTGTGCATTAATTAATATTCTTCTTTTTTTTTTTTTTTTTCCAAGTTTCTAAAAAGACAGTGGAAATAGAGGATGCTGTATTCAGAAAGGCTACAAGTAATTTTCCTAGTAGGCTTTCAGGATGCAGATAAATTCCAGGCACTGTCATTAAGCCAAACTGAAAGATGAAAAAATTCAACTTCCTACATGGTAGGATTTCCAGACCAGGTAAGAACACTATGGGCTTTAAGATATAAATGGCTTGGCGGAGGCTTCTGTCACATAGGGATCAGCACAGAACATGTTCAATACCATCCATAATCCTGCACTGTACAGAGACGTTTAAAATGGTTTTGCATGCTGAAAATAGTGTAGTTGTATTGGCACGGTGCTTTAACTGAGCTACGTACTTAAATAGGTAGCAGGCTAATAAACCAGGCCGAAAGCCACACTGGAATGCTTCGACTTCGAGCTTGTTCTGTTATCCCCCAATGGAACTGCCCAGTATGTTTGGACTTGAATGGCATGAAGGATTAAAATAAAATAAAATTTACAAAACATGTAGGTACTTTTTATGTCTCAGGCAAAAGAACTAGGTAGACACCGCCTTTCAAACCATATTAAAAATATTCTGGAAAACTGAAAAATACAAATGCAAATAAGGAGAAATTAAAAAAGCACAAAGTAGCTATAATAATTATATGTATACATAAGTGCATATACATATATATATATAACTGGTGTTGCTGACAAAAAAAAAAAAAAAAAAAAAAAAGATTTCTAGGGGAAAAGTACATAAACTACTCCACTTCATTCTACCTCTCTTGTACTGACCATCCCTTCTTCTACCCCTAAAATCCAAACCTGATCCCTGTGTTTTTTGTTTGTTTGTTTGTTTTTGTTTGTTTTTTTTTGTTGTTTGTGCAATTGAAAAGAGCAGGAAAATGTTTTTCAATTTTGGTGCTGCAATCATTTATTGATTGAAAAAAAAAAAAAATCCCATTATCCTAACATTTTTTCCTGGGAGTGAAAGGGACAGGCTTTCCTGTTTCATTTTATGCAAAATTACAGTAATTGGGATGTGACCTTGTTGGAATAGACTGTTAAGCTTTACACTGCTGGATTTTCTTCATTGAATCAATTATTTAAATTATGGATATCTCAAAAGGAGCAACAGGGTGCAAACAAGAATAGAATATTTGAATGAAACCAAAAAGCAATTCTCCTCCACTACTCCATTAACATAAAACATGTTTTTAGATGAAAGCCTAACCACTGGAGGCTTCTAACACTTGGATTAAAATTTAGCTTTTAAATAATTAAAGTAAACCAGCACAAATAAAGACAAACAACATTTCTGAACACTTAAAAAAAAAATCATTTCTAAATAAAAATGCAAAGAAGGGAAAATTAAAAGCTAATTAATAAGTGAAAATATAGCTCAAAGAAGAAAAAAAAATGTTATTTTTAAATGATCTAAAATAAGTTACTCAGTACACGCACCCATTGGTTTTTAAAATGAAGAAAGATAGAATAGAAAAAGAGGGGGAAATCAGCAAATTTGATTGCAAGCTCAAATATTTTCCAGAACTGTCACCACTAAAGTCATCCCCAAGTAGTATCACAGAAACAGAATCTTTGTTTCCTAATCCAGATAATCAAAGAAAAGGGCAACAAAATTGATACTCATATGGTATCCATCCAACGGAAACCAGTTTGGGCACAATTTTGTAGAAGCTGTTTCAGGCCAAATTAATCTTAAACCACTACTGAAACTTATTCAAGTATATCAGTTCGACCTTAAGTGGTTTAAAACCACTAGCAGCAGAATATGTTATTCTTATCTCAGAGATAAGGATATGTATTCAGGATAGGATCGTTTCCAAATTGCCTACTGAAAGATCAGATAGTCACCACAAATTAGTAGTGTCAGTATCTCTAAATCATTTGCAGTAAAGAACTTTAAACACAATAATCTGGATGTAAATTGTTAATGAAAGCTTTCATGTCAAACAACTTTTTATGAAATTTCCTACCAATTACAAAAGTTGGTAACCTTTACACCAATTCAATAAATAGTAAGGGAAAGCTAAAAGAAATAATGAACCTAGATTCTAGACCCAAACGAAGGTATCTGGGGAACTCTTATACAAATCCAAATTCAGTTATGCAAGGAGAGCTATTAAATTTCTGAAGTTATTAGAGAATGTGTTAATTTACCTCATTTTAGTGAGAATTAAAATGGGGGTCTTAAATAAAGTGAAAACTATTCAGAAATCCTAGCAATCAAATACCACTTATCAGACACAACTGGTGTCTTAGAGTAATTTCACAAACTCTGTCTGCTTTCAGTCAACTTCAGCTCAAACTAATACAGCCTGGGTTAAGCAGTCATTTAAACTACTTGCTTTTGATCCAACATCGACTAGAAATGCTTACAACATGAGTGTCATGTCCCAGTAGTGGGGTGGTCACTATTATGGCAATGTGCAGGTTCAGTTCTAGGACAAAAAGCCTTTTACTCCTACAGTCTCTCTCATGCTGGGTATGCTCTTCATATGCTTAACTACAAACAGACTAGTAGCATGCCTTACATGAAGTTTGCAGAAGGCATGTAAGAATGTTCTAGACTGAAAACCACACAAAAAATGACGTAGGTATTTTAAGTATTATTTCTTGAACAGATTAAAAAAAATAGGGTTTGGGGGAGGTTATTCTAGTAATTCTGTTAAAAATGTTCCCAAATCCCAAAAGCTGGATAGAAATATATATATATATATATATATATATATATATATAATTTGCTTCTTTACAGTCCCTGAAAATTTAAACTCATTTATTTATTTTATTTGTGATAACCACTAGCCTGGAAATAATTCAATTTCCATGCTCAGTTCTATTTTGTTTTCTATTTATGATTTCAGCTTTTCAATTTCTTAGTGCAAAAACACACAGAAATGTGTGTATAATCGTTATCTTTCAAATACAACGTTTATATTTAGAAATTAGTCTGCTGTTGCAAATAACCATAAGTAATCCAAATATTTAGGAAATTAGAAGTAGAGTTTTATGTGTTTGTTGTTGTTGTTGTTTGTTTGTTTGTTTGTTTTCTTCTCCATTTATTATATTGATCCAAACCAATTTCACAAGGAATTAGCAGTGAGTAGAAAAACACTAATCAAAGAAAGGTAATTCAATTACAGTAGTCTTTTAGAACTGGAGAACAGCTTTAGAATAACTTTAACATTCATGTCCTAATTAAGGTTTCCACTAAAAGCATGTAGTGTAATTTTGTAATGGGAGGGCAACTTAGAAATGACAGGAATATTATTATTTGTTTTCATAGTGTTAATGGTACTGTAATGTTAAGACATCTTTTACACCATCCAAGGTAAATATTTTGCATAACTTCTTAAAATAACTGTTCAAATCTTTGAAGCATTTTTCTTCATCTTCTGGCCTTGGGAAGGACTACTTATATATGTGAGGAATACTAAAAGAACAAGAACAAAAAAACTTGTATATTGACAGATTTGTGGGATGGATAGTGCTCTTCAGTGACCCATAAGGTGACAGATGAAGAGGCAATAGTTCCAGATGATCTTTTGCAGCTGCACTAACACTGACTCAAGGAAAGAAGATCAAGGACAATTTAGTAGCTTGGCTGCCTGCTGGCATTCTGCTTTAGAAGCTGTATAAGGACAGAAGGATACAGAGTAAGAACAAGCATTCTTCCTTGAGTTATGTCAACATTTTGTACTGCTTCCATGCTAGGATCATCACTGCTAGATGTATCAAAAATGCACAGTGAGACAGTAACACCTAAAGACTGGAGAGAGAGATGAAGGAAGATAACCATGGTAGAAATTTGTTCTGGAGACAGTCACACCTCTCACCTAATAATCCTTCTTAGATTAACCACAACTGTGGAGAGCCGTCAGCATCTGCTGCTTCCTAGCTGCAGAGAAACAAGACCCTGCGGGCCACAAAAACAGTGCTGCTCTACAGGAGTTAACTTACCAGCAGGTCTTGGTCCTTTGCAGACAAAACCATGCATTCACAACTGTGAAGAAGCACTGAGGCACCATTACTTGTACTGAAGCATATTTCTTAGTGTTGGACACTCATGGGAGCTACTTTTTCACACACTTCCATCTGTTTGGCCCCTGCTGATATTTACTGGTTCTGCTCTTTCCTGTTTATCTGCAGTTTGTCAACTGTATTGGCCTAGCTCAATTTAGAAAACGAAAGTAGATGTGCATTGTAGACAACACAACTGCGTGCACCATTCTCAACAAAAGCCTCAGACAGTCTCATCTGTCCTGAAGTAGTGTCATGGACTTTCTTGTAAGTCCCACTAAGCCCTTCTTCAGTTACTACATGAGAGCCAAGCACTGCTTCAGGAGGCACTGAAAAGGCAACCCTCTTCCTCAGGAAACAAGTAACCGGTGTCATCTTCATGAAAGCAATGTGTTTATAAAAAGTGTATTCAAGGAAAACTGTTCTTAAGACAGTATTGATGTTGCTTAGCAGCCTACATTAGAGAGCTTGTCACAAACATCTCCCTTAAGTCCTCCCCAGCTCGTGGGAGAGCTTCTCATTTCTGTTAGAATCCAATACATAAACACACTCACAAAACAAATTTGCACATTCCTTAAAAGACATTAAAATATCCCTGGACACCATTGTCCTGCAAACTTACTCATGAGTTCACAGGGTTTATATAGCAGAGAAAGTGTTTATACTAAAATTTTGATGTCATAAACTGCAATTTCTATAGCCAGAAGTACCACCTCTCCACATTTATTACCTTTTTCTTTGTATCTCAAACTTTGAAACCAAATCAATTGCAATAGTTTTACCCTATTGACTATGTCAAATGTTTTGTTTACTATTATCAAAAGTCAGTTGTTGGTATTTGGAAAGATAATTTTCTATCATTCCTAATAAGGTTGAATATAAATAGGATCCTTCCACCAATAACATCTAAAAATTGTGTTCTCAGATTATCATAGAATCATAGAATCATTAAGGTTGGAAAAGATCTCCAAGATCATCTGGTCCAACCATCACCCCACCAGCAATATCACCCACTAAACCATGTCCCTAAGAACCAGGTCCAACCTTTCCTTGAAGAAACCCAGGGACAGTGATGCCACCACGTCCCTGGGCAACCCGTTCCAATGCCTGACTACTCTTTCTGAGAAGAAACGTCTCCTAATTTCCAACCTAAACTTCCCCTGGTGCAATGTGAGAGGCCATTCCCTCTAGTCCTATCACTAGCTACCTGTGAGAAAAGGCCAACCCCCAGCTCCCCACACCTTCCTTTCAGGTAGTTGTAGAGAGCAATAAGGTCTCCCCTGAGCCTCCTCTTCTCCAGACTAAACAACCCCAGTTCCTTCAGCCATTACTCATAGGACTTGTGTTCCAGATCCTTCACCAGCTTTGTAGTCCTTCTCTGGACA
Source organism: Cygnus olor (assembly GCF_009769625.2). Classification (NCBI taxonomy): domain Eukaryota; kingdom Metazoa; phylum Chordata; class Aves; order Anseriformes; family Anatidae; genus Cygnus; species Cygnus olor. The sequence continues at coordinate 102,227,454 of NC_049170.1, read as the reverse complement.
CATTCCAAAACCTCGATGTCCTTCTTGTACTGAGGGGCACAAAGCTGAACACAGTACTTGAGGTGTGGCTTCACCAGAACTGAGTACAGGGGGATGATCACCTCCCTGGTCCTGCTGGCTACACTATTCCTGATACAAGCCAGGATGCCGTTGGCCTTCTTGGCCACCTGGGCACACTGCCAGCTCATGTTCAGGTGAGCAACGATTAACACCCCCAGATCCTTTTCCTCTGCACAGCTTTCCAGCCACTCTGCCCCAAACCTGTAGCGCTGCATGGGGTTGTTGTGGCCAAAGTGCAGGACCTGGCACTTAGCCATATTAAACCTCATCCCATTGGCCTCAATGGCCTCACAATTTATGTGTAAAATGTCATTTCCCAGCGTTATACTGTTCGGCAGTTTATCTGCTAGGGTACAATCTCCAAGCAATTAAACCATGGAGTTTATGTGAATTCATTTCAATACCTAAAGTTATTTAATTAATCATATGCTGAAGCGCCTAAGAAAGAAATATAGGAAGAAATGTGCCCATCTGTCTGCCACTTATTTGCCACTACAGCAACAACAAAACAAAAAACAAAATCAGATGCCAAAAATGAGATGGTGACTCAAGACTTTGTTCACAATGAAAAAGGTGAGTAGTTTTGTCACAATCACTTTCATTCCACTTTGTAAGAGCTTGCTATCAATCTTTATACGGGCATTCATTATTTATAGTGACTCCCAAAAGAGCTTACATTCTGTGGCATAGCATTTTAAGCGCAGTGTGAAATCCGTGTGAAACCTAGCAAGACAAACACATTCTAGTCTCCAGTCCGGTAGAGTTCCAGAAGTATATTACTCCTGCCATTACTCATAGCATATTTTACCACAAAAGTTTGAGTTAAACAAATGTTCAGCTTATATCAAAAAGCCTACTTCTTTCTGTGGATTATTCAAGACCTCTTGTACTGGGGTATTCAATGGTTAATTTGATCCCCCAAAATATGCTATTTTGGATTTTAACATAGAAATCATCAAGTTACTGAATTAAGAAAAAACTTTGAATTGTGTATATATTTAATGAATGAAAAGAAATCTAAGTGACCTTCAGATGAAGTCTGTAAGTAAGCTCGATTTGTTATCTTATTTATGACTTATCAGATACACATCTTCAGAATCATGTGAGTTATTTCCTTTGAAGAAAGATTTTTATTTTTTTTTCTTTTGATTGAGCAGTAGTAAATGGTCTCTGAAACTCAGAAATTACATTAATCCCGGTAATTTATTTCACTCTTAAAAACTAGATAGTTTGCAATGCAATTTTTTATTGTTGAAATTTTAACTTTAAAAAAAGCTGAAACAATATCTTTAAGATAAATAATTAAAAACTGATGTCAAAATTTAGTCTCTCTCATACACTAAGAACATGTCACTTCATGTAATTTTGATTTATAGTTTCTTCTACTTGAACCTGTTTTAGTGTTCTATCATAGGAAGTCTTCTCTAAGACTCTTAAATAAATTAATGCAAATTATTCATTTCTTAAGATTGATCACTTGTGTTGTTTCAAAACACACAGTTCAGCTTTACACACAACAAAACTGTTTTCCTCCACTGTCTTCCTCCATAATTTTGTGTTATTTTTACTTTTATAAAAGAGTCTTTAATATTCTTATTGCAGTGTCTTTTAAAAAGTCTAAGCATTGTGTAATTGCATAACTGATTGTAATCGCATATGAGTCAAGTTCTCATATACTATTTTATTGAAATTGGAAAATAAAACTTACAACAGTTATTTAAATTAAAACCTTATCTCACTTGAGAACTATAATGAAGTTGAAATAGAATATTATAATATTAATCACATTCACAGTATTTACATTTTTTGCTTATTGCTTATTACTTATAAAGCGCTACTGTATCATGTTAAGGATGCTCTACTAGCATAACAAAAAGAGCTATATTCTTATGAGAAGCTTGCAACAGTTCAGATAATTGAATTGCTGATTCTCATTATTTATTGAAGATGCTCATTTTCATTATCTTAAATCTTTAAACACAGTAAATCAAACCTTGTTTTAATTATATTTTGTGCTCAAGAATTTCACAGTAAATTGCTGTTTTGAGTATTATGATGCATTATTCTCTTGTTCATTCTTTTATATGGAGCAACTAATTTGCCATCTTCTGAGGATTTAGAGTTCTTTTTTGCTGTCTTATTAGCTCAACTAGTAAAGTTATAACTTATGCTATAAATTCTTTTTTTGTTGTTGTTATTTCAGTTTTAAAGAAAATAAATGTTTCCTTCTCATGTTATGTCTCAATGTTTGCCCAAATGTTCTCTACAATATTACTCTAGTTTATCACAATTATTACTAAAACAAACAGTAATAAGTAATATTTTTAAATATTCCAGAACTACTAGTATGAAAATCAACTATTAACTAATGCTAACCACTGACAATCACATGAAAACTTTTTAAATCTAAATACAATTTTCTTTCTATCTATATTTTTGTTTACATGTCATGCCTCCTCATCATTGAATGGTGTAACTTTAAATCCCCAAAACAGATTGATCTATATAAATAAGTGAGTAAAGAGTGATAATACTGCATTTTAAGTGTTAAACTACAAATTATCTGCATTAAACTACCAGGTACATGGGTTTCCCAGGGAAGTGGTGACATCACCGTCCCTGGGGTTGTTCAAGGAAAGGTTGGACCTGGTGCTTAGGGACATGGCCTAATGGGTGACATTGGTAGTAGGCTGATGGTTGGACCAGATGATATTGAAAGTCTTTTCCAACCTTTAATGATTCTATGATTCTATGATTCTAATGGTTCACTTGATGATTCTTGCCATATAATTCTCATTCCCTCCTGGGTCTACTCAAGAGAAGGACAACTCAGAGATTAGTCTCCTTGTGATAGAAAAACTGCAATGCAATATTTAGTTTGTGAAAAAATCACATCTATAAAAAGAAATCTTCAAGTTACTTTTACTTTTTGAAGATTTGGTGTTTTTTACCAGTTATAAACAACTAAATTAACAGGGAGAAAGGTGATTTCAAATGAAGAGAAGCTCCTACTTTTATTTATTTATTTTTCCTTAAGCAGGCTACTCTTCATTTGTAAGCATATGAAGCTTTTCACCCAGATATATATATTTAGCTAATTATTCTGAGCTTCTTGAAATAAATTTCATACTAGTATAATTTTACTCTTTAGTGAAGTTGCTTTTAAATCCAATATAAATGTAGAGTAGACTATATTCAGCTGATGTCACCTACAGAGTATTCATTTTTATCTTCAGCTTAATTCATTTACTTTTGTCTGTAGAATTCCAGAATATTGAATAATAATACCTTAAAGCCACCCTTTGCCCTGCATACCCAGTTGTATATATAACAACACCAATATACACCTCCTGTATTATAGCAGTTGTGTTGCACTATCTTATTTTGAACAAATGGGATGCAAGCTTTAAGATTAATATCTAGAAGGCTTGTTCCAGGTGCTTCAGTATATGCAAAGAACATGTTTTGCATTAATTCAAATAATTCCCAGGAGCAGTGCAGATTGGAATAAAAAAAGTTCTTCTTAATAAAATAAAAATTCTGATGTATAGCGTGACATCATCATCTTTATTTATGTTTTCTCCTAATACCTTGGAAATGCTGTTACATTAATTTCACGTCAGATCTGAGAAACTGAGAAATAAGTATGCAAAATCAGTCAGAGAGTAAAGTATTTAATTACTTTGCTCCTGAAGGCATTTTTTCTTAATAGGGCCTGAGTCAGATGCTAGGTTCATCTTAATGCTTAAGCACTTTTTAAAATTATGCAATATTACAAGTTTCTATTCATGGGTTTTCATGATGGAAAAAGATTTAAGTCTTTATTTTCCATTAATGATGTTAACTTCCCTCTCTGAGAGGAGAAAATTTAGGGAAAGAGAAATAAGAGAAACACAAAAGAACTAATTTTCTGACTAGCACAAGAATTATCATTTTTAGGACTTATGAAAAAGCATATTTCAACATGCGTTGAGACAAACATGAGGAAAAATATGACTAGTAGTTCTGTATCTGAAGTGATTTCTAAATGCAGACAGTTCCAATGACTAGCCAGATTTTGTATTAAAACACAGTCATCCCTAGGCTGTCTATAACATGAAGCTCCATCCCAACACTGCTGCCTCCTTTTTAATGGCAGGTAAAGGAAAAATACATAAGCAGGTAACAACATATAAACAAACAATAATAAAATCCAACTATGTCTGTCTTACTAATGAATTATGTGATATTGGTCTCATTTTTATCTTTATTTTTTCCCTTTCCTTTGTTTGTGGTCTGTTTTGGTTCATAATTTCTGTTCAATTGAGGTTGTGCTCTACTCTCCTAAAAGACCGTCTTCACTTGCTTTTCTTGTTTTATCAATCTATGCACTAGAAAATCAAGAATTCAAAAGGAAAAACACACACACACACATACACACACACACAAAAAAAAGCCATGAAATATGCCACTCAGATTTTTATTTATTTTTTTTTTTTTTGGGGGGGGGGGGGGGTGGAGGATTCAAGGAATAACTGTTAGAAAAGAACAAAAATAAGGAGAAAAACAAAAACTGTTTCCTTTTATACAGGTTTCCCTTCTAGTCTAATCTACATATTCACTACACCAACATGCCGGTTTAGAAATGGTGCAATATGTTGGTGTGCAAGATGAAACAGAGTTATGTTACTTTTCTGATGCCTCCAATATCAAATAGTATCTGAACTCATTCATGATCATATTCATCATTCAAAAAGGATTTGATTTCTTTACCATGACTCACTCATTCACATAAATAACTTGCTTTGCATTATTTTTCTACTAAACAGTATTACACAAATTTCAGAAACTGATGGAACTATAAATTCTAATGTGAAACATTTCAGTAGAAATATATTATCTTTCTCAGTTATGCCTAGACACCTGAAAGACTGCTTTGAGGCTAAGATTTTTTTATTTTTTTTTCTTCTAACTCTCAAAATTAAGGTACATAGAACCAAATTCTTGACACAGACTGTATAAGACTTTTGTTGTCATACTTTAAAATCCTTTTGTACAATTAGTGTGTGTAGGTTATCTGGAAGCAGTATAAAAGATATAAATAAATACAAATACATTAAAAGAAACGTTAATAAACATCACCATGAAAAGACCTTGGTACTTACTTTCACTTGTGTTGGAAGACATATTACTTCTTAAATTACTTAACATTACACAGGATAAAAAGCATAATTATATTGATGTTGAATCTATATAATACTTCTTAAATCTTTCCCCTTTTATAAAAAAACTACAAAATTATAATATCTTACCCTTCATGAATCAAGCTCTAAATTCCTACACTCTCACTGCCTTTGTCACTGATTGCCTACTGACAGAGAATAGTATTTTTCTTAATGTCATTTCAACCAGTGGAGTGAAAGCAAGAACTGGTATGAAGCTGAAAAGAATTTTCACTTTCAACTATGTGTCCACCTGCAATTGTTAATAAATAAATAAATAAATGGGAAAAAAAAAAAAAAAAGAAACAAAAACCTCTGAATGACCCCACAATACTTGTTTCTATTCACAGGGAAATCATGCCTCTTTTTATTGTATGAAAGACACTGTGATATACTATACACTGGAACCAGTGCTGTGCAGGCACTGCAGTATGGCTATTTGAACTATTAACATTATCTCTGACTGTGTCAATGATGCACCACATTAAAACAAAGTCACAGTAATGTGCTATATAAAGTTCTATTTTAACGCCTTCCTGAGGGGGGGAAAAAAAAAAAAAAAGCTGGAAAAATGTGCATTTCCATCCTGGGCTGCATCAACAGAGGAGGGGCCAGCAGGTCGAAGGAGGTGAGTGTCCCCTCTACTTTGCTCTTGTGAAGCCCTACTTGGTGTGCTTCATCCAGGTCTGGGGTCCCCAGCACAAGAAAAATGTGGAGCTGTTAGAGCAGGTCTAGAGGAGGGCCACGAAGATCGTCAGAGGACTGGAGCATCTTTCCTATGAAGAAAGAGCTGGGGATGCTTAACCTGAAGAAGAGAAGGCAGCAGGGATACCTCAGTATCCCTCAGTATACCTCAGTATAAAAAAAAAAAAAAAAAGAGTGTGACTTTTTACTTGGGCAGATAGAGATCAGACAAGGGGGAATGGTTTTAATTTAAAAGAAGGAAGATTTAGATTAGATATTAGGGGGAAAGTCTTTACTCTGAGGGTGGTGAGGCACTGGAACAGGTTGCCCAAAGCTGTTGTGGATGCCCCATTCCTGGTGTTCAAGGGCAGGTTGGATGAGGTTTTGAGCAACCTCATCTAGTGAGAGGTGCACCTACCCATGGTGATTAATCTTTCCTGGCAAATATAACCAGTAAAGTGACCTGTGGAAGAATCATTTCTGAAATGCAATATTGTTCTCAGTTTTGCAACCTCCAGAAGAAAAGGGAAAGAAGAGGCAAATAATATGATCTCCATAAAACACTGGGATCATTCAGAAGATATCTGTATGGGCAAATATCAAACATCATTCACATAGATAGATGGGATAGATCTTTCTTAATTTAGTCATTTAAAGAATAAGCACTAATTTCTAATTAATGCATTAATACTTAGACAACTCTGAAAAGAACATGCTATTGAAGAACTATTTAAAAAACTAATAATAACAACAAAACAAAACAACAACAAAAGCAGCACACCAAACACTAGTATTGGAAGAGGGTACAGGGTTGCTGACCTCTCCCTTCTGTCACTGCCACCCCACACTGCCTTTATTTCTTGATTAAAATATAACATAACCTGGTTTGATTTTTTTTTTTAATAAAAAGCTAATCAACCTCATTTAAAAGATGTGTTAGAGATTATCTTGGCAACTCGAATATTTGAAAGTATTCCTCAAAGTAAATGAATAGAGAGCATATGAATAAAGCTATTAAAAATATAAAGATAAAATTGAGAAAGAGAACTTTAGAATAGAAATAAATGGTTATACTAACTGTATCAGAGGAAACAAAAATATAGTGTTTTGTGAAATCTGTTGCAAAGCAGTTGGCTCATGGTAACATATCTATAGAAGTATGGTTTGTATTTTCACTAAATTCATAAAAGTTTTGCATAATTTATTAGAAACTAATTTAGTCATGAATATAATTTTTTTTGGCAGTGGGAAAAATATCGTTATTATGCATATTTTGCAGCTTAACTTCCTCCTTTCCTCATTAAAATGTGCTGCTATGGCACTTCCTTACATTAACTTCTAACTGTATAAATTATAAACCAGCAGAGACCATTAAAAATGTCTCGCAAGATGCATGCTTGTGATACATATAGATAAGGACATTTTATTCATTAACTAATAAGATATTGTACTAAAATTGTAAAATTTTCCTTTAGGTTTATTCATTATCTCAAGTTCTTTTATTCATCAAGATGTAGCTTTATGGCTTGTTGTGAAAAAATATATTTTTTAAAAAAAAACAAAAGCTTACATAAAATGTGATTATAGTTTTCAGTTATTTTGTCCTTCCATTATTATACATTATTATATATAGGGAAAAGAACTATCTTCTTTACTAACAGCTCTTGACTCCCCCTTTTTTAGAAAAAAAAAAAAAAGGTCAGAATATTATAGATAGTTTACAGTATGAGTATCATTATTTTGGGCAATGGCATATACCATTAACATCTTTCAGTATGTTTTAGAAGCAAGAAAGGCGAACATGCCAGTGTAGACTAGTGCTCCACTAGGAATCACGTTTCTAAAAACAGAAAAAAATTATTATTTTGAGGGTGGGGGGTGGAAAAAAAATAAGGGGGGGAGGGAGAGTAAAACAGGGAAGATGCAGAGCAGCAGGTGTCCTCCACTTCTCAAACACTTAGATGAAAATCTGCATAATGGTTAATCCAAATGTCCATTTCACTTTCATAGTTCTCTGTTTTGTGCCATACTATTTGCTCTGTGACACATACAATTGAAAAAAAATATATATTTTTTCAATAAAGTTTTATAAATATTTTTTTTTTAAGATCCAGAGAAGGGCCAACAATAATCAGGAGAATCAAGAACCCTTTTCAGTGTACTAAAAGCTGTCTTTGCTTAGTCCAGAAAAAAAATATGAATAAGAGGGAGTATGATTATTGTCTTCTTATAAATTCATCAGCAGAGAACACACAAGGGCTTTGGAAGAGAACTATTTAGCTGAAGAACAACAGTGACACAGAAACAAAATAGTGTAGATTGACCATGAATAAATTTAGGCTAACAACAAATCTCTCACAGGATTACAAAACATGGCAATGATGGCAAAAGTACAATGAAAACTGTACTTTTAAGTGCTGCTTAAAGTGTTGCAGTTGATTACAGAAGGCAATTCTCATGACAGCCCATGGCTGGACTTCAACACATGGGAAATCCTTTCCAATCCTGTTATTTTTTATGAAGGAACATTTCTTTCACTCATACAGAGAAAGGGGAAATAAAACATGGAAACCAGAACTTACTCTTCAGAAACAAAGGCAATTTTACCATGGCTCTTTACTCTTTAAAGAACAGATGCATAAAATGAGTAAAAACAGACAAAGACTAAACAAAGAAAAAGCTTCTAATTTGGAGAGCTGAGTTATACAATGGCAGAGGTACCTAGCATACCATTTTTATCTTTTGAGAAATCTATTAAATAGAACAATTTTTGCGCCATGGCAATTTTCTTGATGTCCCTCTTCTATTCTGGTTTTACTTTACTTCCATCAAGATAAGGACTAAACATTTGTTATTCTAAAAACCGAACCCATAAAATATTCAAGATAGAAAAAAAAATCAAATTTGAGTATGAAAGCAAAACAAAGGCACATTTTGCACTGCAGCATAAAGCTCAAACATTCTAATACTCAATTCTTTCTATTCCTCTTTGCAAAAAGCTAGGGAATCATAGACCCTACTCTCTACTTTGATTGAAGTCTTTGATCCTTTTAAAATCTGAAATAGAAACTCTAGCACAAATGCCAATCATTATGTAAATAAACAAATATACTGCTAGCCAAGTGTTTCTTTATTCTTAGGTTCTGTATGCTGTTACTAAAAGCTGTCATGGAGAGTAACTTAAAAACTGATCGGTATCAACAGGTCATCACTCTCTACTTTCTTATAAAAATCTGAATATATTTCCAGCATCATGCAAGTTGCATGGGAGGAAAACAACAACAAGAATAAAAACCCTTAAAAAGGCTGTCTGAAACAAGGTTTCAGTTTCTTTAAAATGTAAATCTAGGTCACACTTAAAATAAGGCTTTATTTGCATATAGGCTTCAATGTTTCAGATGGCTTAAAATATTAATGACTTTAGACATGTTCAAGGGTATTCACAGGACATTGTAACCACAGAACTACATGTTACATTGTAATAATTAATTTTAATATAAGCAATTTGCCTTTTATATAATAATATGATATGTATATTTTAGTTGTTTAACTGAGTGAACTAACCTGTTACTCATAAGTAGAGTTCACAAAATTTCATATTTTGTATAAGGCTTTAGACATTAACAAAATGTTAGAGAACATATAAACAGAATATTCTGTTCAGACAGGAGTTCTAAGCATGTTATTAGCTGACTGTATGCTTAGCTAGACAAATTATTTACTTGAACACTATAAACTACATGAATACCACAATCAAAGAACTTGGTTAAGATTATACAGTAGCACTCCATTATACTGTAGTAAAACTCACAATGATTTGTATTATTCATATTTCTATAAAAACATATTTACATTTGCAATACAATGACATAAAAGTTGCTCGCTGTTCAGCTCCTTAGCCTTCAGTGATTTCAAATACTGGAGAAATAAAGACAGGCAAGAAAAGGGGCATCAGTAACACCACTTATGAAAGCTTCTAAAGTTTTTATATCCCCAATTCCACAGACAGATCAAATATCTTCTTCTCAGAGTAATAATGATCATAGAATCACAGAATCATAGAATATCCCAAGTTGGAAGGGAACCATGAGGATCAAGTCCGACTCCTGGCACCACACAGGTCTACCCAAAATTATAGACCATGTGACTAAGTGCACAGTCCAATCTCTTCTTAAATTCAGACAGGCTTGGTGCAGTGACTACTTCACTGGGGAGCCTCTTCCAGTGTGCGACCACCCTCTCGGTGAAGAACCTCTTCCTGATGTCCAGCCTAAATCCCCTGCCTCAGCTTAACACCGTTCCCACAGGTCCTGTCACTGGTGATTACGGAGAATAGGTCAGCGCCTGCCTCTCCACTCCCCCTTGCGAGGAAGTTGTAGACTGCGATGAGGTCTCCCCTCAGCCTCCTCTCCTCCAGGCTGAACAGGCCAAGTGACCTCAGCCGCTCCTCATATGTCTTCCCCTCTAGGCCCTTCACCATCTTCGTTACCCTCTTCTGGACACTCTCCAACAGTTTAATGTCCTTTTTGTACTGTGGTGCGCAGAACTGCACACAATACTCGAGGTGAGGCCGCACCAGTGCAGAGTAGAGCGGGACAATCACTTCCCTCGACCAACTAGCAATGCCATGCTTGATGCACCCCAGGATACGGTTGGCCCTCCTGGCTGCCAGGGCACGCTGCTGGCTCATATTCAGCTTGCAGTCAACCACAACCCCCAGATTCCTCTCTGCAGGGCTGATCACCAGCATCTCGTCGCCCAGTCTGTACGTATAGCCAGGGTTGCCCTGTCCCAGGTGAAGGACCCGGCACTTGCTTTTGTTAAACTTCATGTGGTTGGTGATCGCCCAGCTCTCCAATCTGTCCAGATCTCTCTGAATGGCCTTTCCACCCTCAGCTGAGTTTACAACTCCTCCAAGTTTGGTGTCATCGGTAAATTTGCTCAAAACACCTTCTAGTCCTACATCCAAATCGTTTATAAAAACATTGAAGAGGACTGGCCCTAAAATGGAGCCTTGAGGGACCCCACTAGTGACCATCTGCTAGCCTGATGTGGACCCATTTACCACAACCCTTTGAGCCCTGCCTGTCAGCCAATTGCTCACCCATCGTATGATGTTTTTGTTTAGTTGTATGCTGGACATTTTGTCCAGTAGGACCCTATGGGAAACCGTGTCAAAAGATTTGCTGAAGTCCAAAAAGATCACATCAGCTGGTTTCCCTTGATCGACTAGATGGGTGATCTTATCATAAAAGAAAATCTAATTTGTTAGGCAGGACTTACCCCTCATGAACCCATGTTGGCTGGCACCATTGACTGATATTTGTCCTTAACTGGGTAAAGCATGCCAGCAAGAGGTAGGCTACAGATATTTATGTGAGAATGTAATTAATATGGTACATATTTTAAGGAACAACATTTTGCTTCCCATAGCAAAATGATTAAACTGTAAACACTGACTATAAAATAGGTGATATTTATTTATTTACTTATTTTGCATGTTTTGATAAGAGAGTAGCTAAACACTTTTTATGAAGTCTTATGGATGCTGTTAAATGATGATAGTCATTTATTCATGATACAGCTCTGACTGATTTGGCAAGAGGAGAGCAAAGAAAGAGGAAGTGATGAAAGAGACCTGAAAAGACCTGTGAAGATTGATGGTTCCAGTATGCGTTCAGAGAATCTTGAGACAAAATATTAATAATTCAGTCCTATATGTTGATAAAAAGTTGTACTTCTGGAGCAAAATCTGATGAAAGAAACAAATGATACTCCTAGAGATGAGGGAGTCAAACACAGAAGTTTACCAGAAAATAAACAAACTGCTAGCAAATAGATGAAAAATGATAATCCAGATAATCTCTGTAGCCAATCTGCATGATTGATAATGAAACTGTAGTTCATTTAAAGACAAAAAAGAGAAGGTAAATATACTGCATTCAGTTCATGGAACTAAGCCAAAATAATGAAAAACTTAAGGGAAGCAGTTAATTTAAATATTATATTGTATAGTAGTTAAGTGAATTGTTACTGCTCTTAAACACTGCACGAAGGGAGAAAGAATTGTAAATGATGAAGAGAAACATCTTAAGAAGTTTGTGAAAGAGAAACACCAAGCTGAAAGACTGAAGCAGAAACATACAAGGATCCGCCCTACTCATTCTAGGTAAAAGAGTAGTGCCATGATTGAGACAAAAATGAGACAGAGTCAAAATAAATAAATACATAAATAAATAAATAGTATCTAGTGGTTAAGACAATTCATTCTCAGGAATTTAGTAAGATGAGTGAGCTTTAATAGGAAGAATAAGAATGATTAGAAGGGCAAGACTATTTTCTGCACTTTTGTTATAAAATTGTTTCCAGTTGAGATCTGTGCTCCTGAAGAGCAACACTTACACTTTAAGAAAGCCTATGTGAGGTGCCAGGACTATACTCCCCTTTCCAGTTCTTAATTGTGAGGCTAATAACAGCATAACCTTCCCTACTCTTTTACAAACAGAAAGGTAGATTTTCCAGTTGAGTGAATGCTTGGCATGTCTGCCTCTTCAGCAGGTACTTTAGGTGTTAAATTGTACATAACTCAGCTCAGAGGGGGGTTGAAACCTCCAGTTTGGTCACAATGAGGAAATTCTGTCCCTGCTGGGCTTTAAGCTTCAGTACAGAATTGGGATATTTACTGTTCAAGTTGAAGAAGATTAAGAGAGCCATGTGAGGTCAAAGGAAAATAAAAATATCCATTGCATAAAAGCTGTCTCAGATGTCATCTAAGGAGACAGTAAAAACCATAGGTCAAAGCCTGTGTAGGTACAGTGCCAAGAGATTTTAGCTTCTGCTGATGAGATGGGTAAGTGAGAGGTGAATGATCAACACTGATTGTAAATGAATCCTGTCAGACAAAGAATATGTTGGCAGAAATTCATAAACAAGTCTGACATTCTGAAAAGAAATTATTGCTTCAATGTTAACGAGCAAGATAAGTGTAAGCCAACTAGTGAAAAAAAAAAAAAAAAAAAACACAAACAAAAAAACAACACGAAATTAAAAAAAAAAAATTACCTACTACTAACTTGAAAACACCATACCACAACTACTTTTAGCTGTCATTCCTTGCCACCACTACAGTACGTGTAACTTTCTCTCTTCAACAGTTTCCTGCAAGTTATTAAAATTGTTCAGGGACAATGTAGGAGTTTTCTAAACCACTTTATTTAATCATAGAACAGAAACAGCAGTCATGTGTGCATGAGAAACCAACAAAAATGCCCCTAATTTCATTGGAGAGAGAGAGAGGAAGAGGGAGAGAAGGAAAGATGGGCAAGGTTTCTTGCACATTCATGTGTAACACTTTCTAAATAAAATGAGCTCAAGATACCATCTGGAAAAGCACACAATGGTTTGATTCTTTCATAAGTTTATCGGGAGAATCAGAAATTTCCTAGAGTTGACAACATATTCCTTCCCCTGTTAAAGAGCTACAACCTGCTTGTTTATTACCTTATTTATGTCATTTCAGTATGCAATTTAAAACTTATTGCACCTATTTCAATAATGTTCTGATTACTAAGTTCTTCATATTTGAGTTACTAATGGAAAAACAATGGATCTTCCTCATTGAATTTGTAGAAAATTTATTTGTTGTGAGGTTTGGAGGACATTGAAATGAAGTGAATATAACAGTCAATAGCTGGGAAAAGTAAGGGAAGGAAATTGAACTGACTACCCAATACAAAAAAAAAAAAAAAAAAAAAAAAAAAAAGAAAGAGAGAGAGAGAGAGAAATGAATCCAAATTAAATAAACTAATTCAAAGCTTAAAATAACTGGATAATTCACAACATAAACAGTCAAGCAACCAAGTTTTCTGAGACAAAAGTTTGTGGAAGGGTACTTTAAAGGTGAATTGGAATTTGTAGCTGAGTTAACAACAAATTTTGAATGCATATAGACAATAAAATGTAAGTAAGTAAGTCCAGAGAGTATGTGTTGACATATCTTTTTTTTTTAATCAGTCATGATAAGATAACAGTGATAAACATCATTTGGGATATTTCACTTTTATATTAATATAATAATAATAATAATAATAATAATAATAATAATAATAATAATAATAATAATAATAATAAAATAATAAATATTAAGCTGTCAAGGTGTTTTATACCTTGCCATGCAGGTTGTGGAAGATGAATGGCAAGCAGTATCCACTACTTCACTACCACAAAGTCAGAGAGAGACTGGAGGGATGGCTTGCACACTGTAAGTATTGGCTGTGACCACAACGGTAAGGTTTCTTATTTCTCCTCCATGCACTTTCCCAAACATTTCTGAAGAAATTTCTCCTTTAAGACAGACCAGGCAGGTGGAAAAAAAAAATAATTAAAATTTTAAAATCACACCCCAAAAAAGAACAACCCCTCCACAACATTAATGTTATTGTCATGGTGTAACCTGGTAGACAACTAAGCACCACACAGTTATTCGCTTGCTCACTCCCTCCCCGGTGGGATCTGGGAGAGAATTGGATGAAGGTAAAACTCATGGTTTGAGACAGAGTTTAATAGGACAGGAAAGGAAGGTAAAATAATAAACACATACACACACAAAACAAGTGATGTACAATGCAATTGCTCACCACCTGCCAAATGATGCCCAGACAGTCCCCGAGCAACAGCCACCCACCTAGACAAATCCCTGCAGCTTTATTGCTGAGCATGACATCATATTGTGTGGAATATGCCAGTTTGGGTCAGCTGTCCTGGTTCTGTCCCCTTCCAGCTTCTTGTGCATCTCCAGCTTCTTCTCTGGTAGGGCAGTATGAAAAGCTGAAAAGTCTTTGGCTTTGTGTAAGCAGTGCTCAACAACTGAAACATTGGTGTGTTAACAACCTATTTTTTCTCCTTAATCCAAAATTTGTATTTCATTGCTATGCCTACTGCACCATTGCTACTAAAAGGTTTAATTGAACTATAGATACCATAGCACATATAGCTCATTTTTTATCAGTTCAGAACAGAATATTTTTCAACAGGAAAAGTAGTAATTATATCTATTATATCTAAATGAAAATCTGCATTGTAAAAGCTGACTAATATTAACAGTTAACACTACAATGTAAAATAACAGTGATGTTGATAGATTAGTTACTAATTAAAACTACAAAATAGTACAAATGGGGACTGACATTAGCTAAGAAGTTTATTTATCAAAAGTTTAAAATGGTTTATCCAAAGGCTACGAAGACCTGATGGTTTTTAAAGTTACTACTCAAATTTAAAATTTGTCTTCAAAAATAAATACTGAGAGTTAGAATATTACTTAAATAACACTAGTATGTTTGTACTGTAAAAAGAGTTTCAATTGCTATTAATTCCTCACGAAACACATTTCAGGAAATGGATTTTAAAAAGCGAAAAATTAACAAACTCTAATTGCAGAGGCTGTCTAGGAGTGTTCAGCCACAGAATAAAGACATATATAAATAACTTAATCCATTAAACTAGACAATGTATTTATGAAAATGTTACAAAGACTAGACTAGTATGGAGTTTGTTAGCAAATTTCAAATGTATTAAACAAAAGATGGATATTATAAAAAGTATTTGAGGGGTTTCTAAATTGAGCAGTCTCTACTTTTATTTAGCTTTAAAATTCTTTTATTTGTCTATGTCAATAGTGTCCAGATGTGTGAAAACACTGAGAACAACACAACTCAGAGAAGAAGTGAATGTTCAGGGCTGTTTTTACTTTATCTGCCATCAACTAAGAATCATTGTCATGAGGGAAAATGATATGTGTGAACTTGCAGCATACAAGACACATGCAGACACACACACATTCACATATTTTTTTTCTTATAAATTTATAATGGGATACCAAAATATGATTGCACTTTACAATGCAAACAGTTTCTATCATTAAATGCAAGGCTATTTAAATCTCATAGGAGACAAACATACTCTTGAGATAATAATACGAATATATTTTTATGAATAATTATAGTTTTAAAGATCTTGTTTATTTATATTTATCCATATATATATATATCATCCATTAAAATTTAATTTTGCATCTATAACATTTTTTGCTTAATACTGGAAATAGACTGTAGACATACTTAATTTTTTAAATTATTTTATTATTATTTTTGCTGCAAAGTATACCGTCTTGCACATACAGCAAAGAAAACCACATGGCTAAAATATTGCATAAGAAAATTACATGATCCAGCCAACACAAAAACTGACGTGACAGAATGGAAAAAGCTAATGTCAGGATACAATGTTCACTGCATTAAGTAGTACGAGGGTTCTTCTCTTTTGTTTTTTGCCTCCACTGTTCCTACTACACTTCTGGAAGCAGAGTAGGAAGCTCATATACATCTGATTCGCTGAAGGGTACCTTCAAGAGGTTTCTGTTCTTGAATTTTCCCTTTCTTAACCAGCTACCCATGCAAAAAAGGATACTAAGGGATGTCTTTTTTTTTTTTTTTTCCTTACTGCAATGATTTATAATGATTTATTATAAATTTTTATTGGAATAAATCAATTGTACTATTCAACTCATTTCTTGGCAACAGACATATGAATACTTGTGTTCAGGAATATGACGACCACTGTGATACACGCTATCTAAGCATAGGTGATAGTGTTTATCCAGTAAGCTTGACTCAAATACAAAACAAATTGGGATGTGTAGGCAGAAAACACCACTAAATATATATATATATATATATATATATATATTATTTAAAAAAAAAAAAAAAAGAGATCTTGAACTTTTTCTGCTTACTACTAATACATCTTTCATATATGAAAAAAGTTCATCTTTCATATTTGTAAAAGTTCAGTTCTCCGGTTGTTCCTTCCTCAGTATTTTCAAGTTCTCTGGTGTATTTCTGATCTTTGTAGAGATGCATTTGTATTTAGGAAGTGAAAATTAGAGACTTATTTAGCTATCCTAATCACTTTCTCTAAATCTTATATGTGTCTCACATGTTTGTAGTTTATGCACACAATAAAAAGCAATTAAATTCATAGAACTAAGAAAAAAAATAAAGGAGAAAAATCCACTAACTTTATTCATGTAATTGGCTCAGTCGGTAATCAAGAAAAAAATATATATTCATTTGAAAATCAAACAATGTTTAGTACAAGCTGTTAAATAAAGGTATATTCAGCCAGATAAACCTCAACAGATATAAAAAAATATATATTCATTTGAAAATCAAACAATGTTTAGTACAAGCTGTTAAATAAAGGTATATTCAGCCAGATAAACCTCAACAGATATATAAACGAATATGGTATCTGACTTATTTTCTATATAGTTGTGATATATGGCCCAAACCTAGGCTGTAAAGACAACAGAATACGCAGAAACACAGTAACGAGCCCATTTGGCATGCTGTCTGTGCTGTACACCTTGGAGGAATAGAGTTTCCCAACCTTTCCTCCATGTTTCTTCCTTTCTCCCCATAATTTGTACTTTTTTTTTTTTTTTTTTGCATAAAGGAAGAACACAGATAGAAGCACAGTGTCATGGCTTCTATTTTAAGTACAAAGCATTTTTAGGATTCATCATAAAGCCTACATCATAGACAGAAAGTAGTATTTTTTAACCAGCAGAAACATAACTGGGGAAAAGGCACAGTTTTAGCACAGAACTTCTATTACAGACAAATGTTATACAGTATAAGGTGCAGATCAAGCATGACTGAACAAACTTGAAAAAAGAAGACAAATTTCCATATGGTCAGTACCTTCTCCCTGAGTTTTTTGTTGAAATTCATATAGGTTAGAAGGATACTTTAGATCCTTAGAAGACAAAACAAACAAGCAAACCAAATAAAACAAAAACTTCAATTATTCCACTTGCCGCAAACAAGTGCTACTGTATGCAATATATTACCTACTTGCTTATTAGAAGTAGAATATTTAAAGTGTTTTTCATCCAAAGATAGAATTTTAAAAGAAAAAATCTAAATGTATAAACTGATAATTTAAATATTTTTTTCAACATGATCATAAAATTACAGAGTGAAGCAACTTACATGCATGAAGATGACTTTATTATAATCTTTTTCCTACTGTAATCTAAAAATTACACTTAAACAACTTTTAGAGAAGTCACAAAGTATGTGAAATTTATGGTCTAGTATATTCCATAACTGCCAAAATGCTTTTATTCATAATGGATGACATGAAATTATTCATTTTTGCTTGGAGTGGATTGGTCTTATCCAACTTCATATGAGTAAAGTATAGCTGCTTTCCATAAATTCCTGTTTCTAATCATTTTTGCAGTGCAACTATTCTAGCTTGTCTTAGCTTTAGGATGAAACTTTGTCCTGGTTTTGGCTAGGATAGAGTTAATTTTCCTCCTAGTAGCTGGTAGGATGCTGTGTTTGGGATTTAGGATGAGAAGAGTGCTGATAACATGCTGATGTTTTAATTGTTGCAGAGCAGTGCTTACACTAAGCCAAGGACTTTTCGGCTTCTCGCTCCGTCCTGCCAGCAGGCAGGCTGGGGGTGCAGCAGGAGCTGGGAGGGGACAGACCCAGGACAGCTGACCCAAACTGGCCAAAGGGGTATTCCATACCATCTCATGTCATGCTGAACAATTAATATGGGAGGGGCTGGCCGGGGTGGGGGGGACTGACTGCTCAGGGATAGGCTGGGCATTGGTCAGCGGGTGGTAAGCAATTGCATTGTGCATCACTTGTTTCGTACACATTAGTAGTAACAGTGCTATTATTATTGTTATTGTTGTTGTTATTGTTATTATTATCCTTTCTTTTCTGTCCTAGTAAACTCTCTTTATCTCAACCCACAGGCTTTCATTTTTTTCTGATTCTCTCCCCCATCCCAGAGAGGGAGGGGGGATGGTGAGCGAACGGCTGTGTGGTGCTTAGCTGCCAGCTGGATTAAACCACAACAGTCCTTGGCTCCATTGATTCATAAAAGGATCTTTGCATAACCAGCTCCAGAGACATACATAAACAAGATATACATCCACTTAATTAGAGAAAAGGCAAAACCTAACATTTCTTTCAGACTTTTATATTTGGTGGGAAATTCAAGAAGTTCTGGTTTTCAAGTGAACCAGCAACAGACTTATCCCCTCCACCCCACCATATAAATGGTTATTATTTCATGGTGTCTTATTCTGCTACCAAACAAGAGAATGTTGAAAAATATAGAGAGACAGAATGAAATCCTTCTTTGCTGATGACAGTGGTAAAGTTCAATTCAAATGGATTCAGAATTTCATGCTGCAGGTTTACCATTCTCTGTATTTTTAAGATCAAACTTCACTTCTACACTGAGAACTGCTTAGAGGAAGCCACTTATCTATTCAAATCCTTGTTAACTTTATGGAATTCCAAGGAGCACAAAGAGATCTTTTGGACAGCTTATACAGAACAAGGATTAAAGAACTTAACATTTATGAGCATCTCTCTTCTAGCTCAGACAGCATTTATATTACTGAGCATTTATAGTCCTCACTTCAGTTGACTGAATCATCACCAGTGGTGCAGTCTCACTTTTGACCTACATTGATCCCTGATCACCCACAGTCCGAACAACCACTCCTGCTCCCATGCTTCAGCTGTAGGGACTGTGATGTCATGAGATAAATCAACACAGCTTGATTGACTGAAGTTTAATACCCAGGCATGTAAAATACACATACTTATATATCTAAAACATTGGTGTATATTTAAAATTTTCAGTGGGCTAAACTTTTTGACACATTGTTAAACATAGTGTGAAAGGAGATAACAGACATCCAGGCTGGGACAAATGAACCCCATCAGTCTACTACAAAGAGATCTCACATGAAGGTGAGCACTAAACCTGAGACTAAGAAACACCAAAATGCATACAATAGATAGTAAATATCTCACTTCTAGTTTTGTACTCTCTTTCTTTCACCTTCAGAATAATGTTCCCATCATAAACCATTAAGTATAACTGCTCTGAAACAAAACAAAAGGCATAAACGAATAACAGAAGAAATAAAATGATCAGGAGAGAATGAAATATATTTGATTTCATATTATTTTTTCTTCTTGAATTATCTTCCCACCTCTTTGAAGTCTTTCATAAAATGTTTTGCTTCTGAGGCACATGTAGATAAACTAAAATTAAAATTACAATATCTAACAAATATTATAACAAATATTATAACAAATATTATATTATTATAACAAATATCAGCTTGATACTGAATCCCTGTTATAATCTTATTTTTCACTTCCTCCCAGGCAACATGTAGCTTGTATAACTATAAATAATTTTCTTTATTTTTATTTTCTTTAAATTTCAGTTTTTGTTGTTGTTGTTGTTGTTTTTAATATCAATCAAAATACTTCCATTACTGTTTTCAAATTAATAACATGTAAAGTTATTCCATTACTATTTTCAAA
Source organism: Cygnus olor (assembly GCF_009769625.2). NCBI lineage: Eukaryota > Metazoa > Chordata > Aves > Anseriformes > Anatidae > Cygnus > Cygnus olor. The sequence goes on along the minus strand of NC_049170.1, from coordinate 102,207,077 downwards.
TTAATAACATGTAAAGTTATTTTCTTCCTGCTGTTGCTTGTCACATTGTTACAGTGATCATACTAAAACACATTCATATTTGATATTATGCATGATAATATCAAAGAGATTTTAGGATTCAGTTGCTCTCTAGCAGGCAAGAACTTTCTACTTTGAGCTTATTGTGTGACAGCAGGTGAAAAAATTACAGCTTATTCATATTTAGAATCTTAATGAAAGCAGTGCAGACCTATTGCAACCCCTGAAGAGGTTTCAAAACATGATGGTAATAGGTGGTGCTTCAGAAACTAACTGGAGGGAAGAGAGGGAGAGGGAGCAATATTCTGTTGAGATATTTCAGAAGTGCATGTGTACTTTTCATATATACACACATATAAACATGATTAGCCAAATAAAAAGAAGATAAATACAAATTTTCTCAGGTCAAGTTTAAGAAGTCTGATTTTGCCAGGTATTTGTTCATGAGTTTAAAGTTCAGGAATGTTTGTCATTAAAGCTCTAAGAGATACGGTAGTCTCCTGATTTAGTTCCCATCGAATTCAGTGGGAATTTGATACTCCACTGTTATTGACAGTAGGATAGATGAGAGTGATGTCTTTCCACAGCAAGTGCAGAACACTCCAGATACTTCCAATGCCTTAACTGAATACATTTGTCATGATATTTAGACTTACTGCCATTACTAAATGCTAGAGTAACTGTAAATTCTGTTGTTCAGAAAACTAGATTCCACTATCTACACCATTTTGCATAACTGTAATAAATGTTTCATCATTTATCTATTAAATTGTTGCACACTTGTATTTTATTTCTTCAAAAATATTTTCTTTTTTTTAATGATAAACATTTTTTATAATTACAAAGTTAGATAACTCTAAGACACTGTGATATAGCCACTGAAATTCCAAAGACTGTCTCTGATCTGATGCCTTTCAGAGCCTTAGTAGCAATATATAATTTAAATGTGACATCTGGTAGAGTTATTAAATCTAGCAGCAGCTGAGGAAACATAAAAGAATTCTTCTTTTAAATAGAAAAAAAAAAAAAAGCTGTAATTTTACAAATACATATTCACCATTTCAGCTACTGGTATATATTAAAGAAGACTACAATAATCAGAAAGAATTTGAATGATCTACAAAACAAAGTATATAGTAAATTACAAAGACAGCAGATGTTTCAGCATTTATTTCTCTTCAAGCCCTCTGCTTTCATACATTTCCAGGTCAAATATTCAGTGAATATGTCTTTTCTCCAACTAATTTTTGACTGCATATTCCATTCCATAGCACGTAGGACGTTTTGTTACTTTATCTTGTAATGATGTCTCAGCCAGATCAGAGAGATGTGGTATAATTACTGACGCATTATAACATAGTGTTGTTTTTGTTTGTTTGTTTGTTTGTTTTTAAACAGCTCTTCCATTAGCAGCTCCTTGAATTTCAGATATCTAATTTGCATGATCACAGGGGACTTTATTATAAAATCATTAGTAATTTTTGTGCATGTCTTTATCTAGGCATGACTAACTGGTGTAGAATAAAACCTTTTCACAACATGCATGTTTTCACAAACAGTATATGTTATGTGATTCTTCCCAGCCTGGTTTCAACCACAACCAAAACGATAACCTAAGAATTGACTAACCTAACCCTGTTTAAACAACGTAGTACCTCAGTTTCTAAATGATGCCCATTGAGTTCAGATGAGAAACACCAACACTCAATGCATAACTTTCTACTCAAATGGTTGGATTTTTTGTTTGTTTGTTCTTGTTTGGTAGTGTTGTAATAATCTTTCCTTGAAAAGTTCTTTTTCCTAATTTTACATGCCCAATATTTATTTAAAGGTTTGGAGAGAAAGAAAAGATCTATAAATACTATACTATTAAGAAGAAGAAAAAAAAAAAAAAGCCATTGACATTAGAAGACCAACGTCTTCTGCTCATTATTGCTTGAGAACTTATTCTCTAATCGGAGATACAGTACCAAAATAGTAACACTCTATCCAGATCTCTTTGGGCCCTCAGACACAAAGAAGCAAAATATGATGGTAGCTGTGGGATTGGTTTACAGTAGTTCTGTTCTGAAAAACAGAGAAAGAGATTATATTCTTCATTCATAAACGTGAAGGTTAGAGAGTAGATTTAACAATCGACTGAGATCAAACTATTTCAGACCAAAAAAAAAAAAAAAAAGTAAAAAAATGGCTAAAAATCTGACTCAAAAATACAAAATATCAGATATGCTAGAATTCACAAATATTACTTTTTTTTTTGGTATAAAGATCTCACTAATTTAATGTCAATCTCTCGTAGTTGGAAAGATGAAATCTCTTTATATTATTTGTGAAATATTCAGATTATTTCACATGTTAGTAAATTCCTTACCTAGAAGTTCAAGGACTAAATTTCAGCTGTAAGATCTAATTTTTCATAAAAGGCGTGTGCAAAAGAAAAATATCAAGTCTTGGAAGTACTGAGCAACTCAAGCTGTTAACCATTTTGTCCTATGACAAAGCTGGTTTGGCAACCCCTCCCAGCTACTCACACCATTTCTTTTCTTGCCTTGGCATTTCTCAGCTGTGCCAATGCAACTATTTAGAAGGCTCCACTTCAAACTGAATCATTAAAATATTCCTGGCTATAAGTCATTTACTTTACAACAGAGTCAAGAATAAAAACTTTTAAATCATCTCCCTGCCATCTCAAACGTAACTTTGAATTATGGTTGTGTGAAACATGGCTGAGCCAACTTCCTGCTGATCACTTAAATCTACTACCATGTGATAAAACAGCCTGTAGTTTTACCAGGATTTAGGGGATGAAAGGAAGCCTTACTGTTCTCACAGACAACAAATTCAGACACTCAGAAACCTGCAAATACCAACATTTTTATTCAGTAAAGATCCCTGCATACCTAAATTCTTCTTCTCATAAATTTCTCTGTCTGCTTATACTTGTAAGCATGTTAAATAGATTAAACATTAAAAATAAGGCCCGTTTCCCTTTTACGTCAAAGAAATATCTAAAAAATACTTGAAGTTACATGTCCAAGAAAAAACATGTTCTATTTCAGTTCTCCAAGGAAGTTTGAGGTCTTACAGCATTAAGATCACTACCTAGGGGGATTAAAAATAAAATAAATAAATAAATAAGCAACCAAACAGACAAACAGAAACACCTTGGATAATACCTGAAAGTAAATCTAGTGTTACACTAATTTGTTTTCATTTATTTTTACTGTTTGGAAGTGCCACAGGAAAGGATTAGTTTCACTATAACATGATTGAAAACTGTAATAAAATATATGGTTTTCATATAGAGAGTTTAAAATCCCAAGTATCACTTCAGGCTAGTGATTAGAACATGAAAGTATCCAACAGGTTAGAGCGAATATCAACACCTAATTCTAAAAATGATGCCTCAGTAGTAACTGATTATAATAATTTGAGCTTGAGATGAGGGGAAATGAGAGAAAAGGAGACAAGCCTTAAATGTCAGGATATCCCTAAAGCTCAAAATGGTAATCTTTGAGCCCTAAAATTCTTCTCTCTGTGTTCTCAGATGCAAGAACATACAAGAGTGGAATTCTGGCAGCCTATGTTGAAAAACATGACAGAGGCTAACATGACCCCATATATAAAGAAGTTTGCCTCTCCAGAGGAAGATGACTGGTGAATACTGGTGGATATTAGCAAGCATTTTGCTCACACAGAAGTAACAAGCTACCTTGACAACATCCTCCTGCTCCTGCACCGTGCCCTCTAAGCCTCAGGCTTGCCGCAGTATGTCTTCCCTGTCCTGTTTCTCCATCTTAGTCTCTCTCAGCCATGGGCTGTCACCTCTGCCATTTCCTTCCACCCAAATGTTGTTTCAGCTGCCCCAGTAGATGTTATCCTCCATCCTACAGGTGTTCTCAAGGAACAGACATTCAAGCTGGTCATCAATTCTTGTTTCATTTGCTTCTTGTGTGTAGCAGAAGTACCTTGCTGTCTTTGGCTTGGCTTATACTTCCCATAATGATGTCTCCCGGGCTCAGGGCAATCCCAATTTAGCCCTCATTTACCAGTGAGCCTATCATAACATATATGGAGCCTGACCCAGATAGGGCGAGTTCTTTTGTATCATTTTGTTTATCCAGTCTCATCTCTTAACCCTTCCAAGAACAATTATCAAAAAACAACTAAATCTGGTATGGGAGATAAAAAAATGTTGCTTCCAAGCCAAAACAAATTAGGGCTGATGCCACTTCCGAGTGCAGTCCTTGTCTGTGAAATCATCTACGACCCTCATTCTGAACCCCATTTATTCTAAACCCCAAAGAGGCTTGCAGGCCGGATTTCGCTCCTTTCCCTTCTGCTTCCTGCTGGGGCCAGGCACTAACTTTTTGATGCCCAGAGCATTTTGTATGGCCTAGACTGAGGAGCTTCATGACATTTGCATCTATAAGAGCATCATTTTATGACACATAACTCTAAGGCTTCAAAGACAAAAACAACAACAAAAAAAATCCAAGGGAAAAAAAATGAAAAAGGGAAAAAAAGAAAAAGAAAAAAAAAAAAAAAAGGAAGAAAATGCAAAAAAGGAAAAAAGAAAAGTGAAAAAAATAAAAAGAGGAAAAAAAAAAAAAAGGAAAAGCATTCTTTCATTATTTCTCGCTACCAAGCAAAGTCAATACCACACCAAAACATAATTGAGAAACATACAAGTCTGTTCTCCTACCTCTATCCAGAAGTGACTGGGTAGTGGTAGAAGGGAAAAGGAACAGCAACATGATCTTTCACAACAGATTATTTCTTGCTTATGCATAAACAGAACCAGGCAGAAACTACAGAAATTCTTTTGTTACAGGCAGACAACTTTTCTCTTCCTATGTCTTGTAGTCTAGTACAGCCCTAAAACATAGTTCTTAAAAAGGACAAACTGTTCTCCTCCAGTTTTCATCAACTTTTGGAAGAATAAGGCAATGGCAATAATTGGAAAGAGAGAGGTTTCTTATCTGATTATTATGTCAATTTTTACTTCGCTAGGAAATGGGTGGCTGTTGTGGTTTAACCCGGCCAGCAGCTAAACACTGCACAGCCGTTCGCTCACCATCCCCCCTCCCTCTCTGGGATGGGGGAGAGAAACGGGAAAGTGAAGCCTGTGAGTTGAGATAAAGACAGTTTATTAAGACAGAAATAATAATAATAATAATAATAATAATAATAATAACAATAATAACAATAATATTAATAGTACTACTAATAATAATGTGTACGAAACAAGTGATGCACAATGCAATTGCTCACCACCTGCTGACCGATGTCCAGCCTATCCCTGAGCAGTCAGTCCCCCCCACCCCGGCCAGCCCCTCCCATATTAATTGTTCAGCATGACATGAGATGGTATGGAATACCCCTTTGGCCAGTTTGGGTCAGCTGTCCTGGGTCTGTCCCCTCCCAGCTCCTGCTGCACCCCCAGCCTGCCTGCTGGCAGGACGGAGCGAGAAGCCGAAAAGTCCTTGGCTTAGTGTAAGCACTGCTCTGCAACAATTAAAACATCAGCATGTTATCAGCACTCTTCTCATCCTAAATCCCAAACACAGCATCCTACCAGCTACTAGGAGGAAAATTAACTCTGTCCTACCTGAAACTAGGACAGTGGCAGTATAAACAGGGTGATCTTATGAAGAGTCTAGAAAAAAAATGTGGCTATTAGCAACAAAACAGTATCTAGACAAACACTTGAAACAGGGGAGGAAAAAAAAAATACTTTTCACATGGTAATATTCAGAATTCATTTTGCTCAATGCTCCTAAAAGCCTCTTTAACTTTTGCATGCACTAATGAAGTCTATTGACTGCTTTACTTGATTTTTATTTGGTATGTTTGTAAAGAAGATGGGGAAAAATAAATGGAAGGTCACATCTAAAAAAGGAGAAGCAATAAAGAGAAGAAGAGTTCAAATACATGTATAACAGACCTCACTGATTGTCCATGATTGTGATGAGATAGTGACAGGCCTTGGGATCCTGATAGACCAGAATTTAACAAAGTTGCTATCAGACTTGTGAGTATCTACTGAAGCCAGGTCATCAGCAATGGCTACTGCAAACCTTCAGTCTCCTTGTGGGAGCAACTTGCGTTAGCAGTGGATTGCACACAGCAGCCTGCAGGTGCTTTCAAGTCTTCTGGACCCCTGTCAGTAAGGCCTCATTATACACCTTAGAAAGCTACTTACTGCTTTGCAGCCTTACAAGAAGTAGACTGTTGTTCCCTGCACCTTTGCCAACAGAAAAAAAGTAGTATTACATTATTTTTAGTTCTGAAATTGTTTCATTTATTGTTAAGTTCCAGATTTTATCTGTTTCATTATTGGGAAGAGGCACTTATTCCAGATTTTAAAGGAAACAAAGGAAAGGTCTTTCTACAGGCAGTGTATAAAAAAATAGTATGTTACTTACCAAGTAAATAATTCTAGCAATGCTAAAGATAATACTGCAATTTTGACACATCTTGCAGTTATCTGATTCATGAATCACATTTGGAAAAACATTTTGAAGTGTTTGGTTTTAAAGAAAAGAAGTTTGAAGGCTGTATTTAAATAATTCTTGAAAGCTATGTGATTAGAAGAGGATTGCTATGTGAAGAGGAAAATCACATGCAACAAATAGTAAGTATAGCTTTTACTATGAAGATAGAATTCCCCTGTCTTTTGAACTGCTTTCAAAAAATTAAGCCATCTAAAAAATGGCTTTCTCTTAACTCTGATTTATGCTTATCCAGCTAAACAGTCTCAAAGTGAACATCACCAGAGATCTGATAGACACTAGTACTTTCCTACGCAGAATCTGAATCTTTATTACTACTTAAACCTTCTGAGTGTTTAAAATAACCACAAAACAGATCAAGCCAATCTAGAACATCAGGCATTCAGCTTTACTCTATAATAGAATTTATCACCTACTTTCTCTTGTCAAATCTCCATTGGCTTTAACCAAGCTATGTTAAAAAGTTAGTTAAAAAATATGGTTAAAATATAAGAATATCTTTCCTAATCAATTTTTAAGCCAGTTCTTACAACAAGTAGTGTTATGCTTTCTCCTACTTTGCCCTTCTCCTTGAAGCAGCCCTTTAAAAGGTTATCATATCAAACAGGTGTTGTTACTCCTAAGACAATATTGAGGCCTGTGCTAACCAGTAAAGTCTCACTGTTCCTTTGCAGTTCTTCACCCACATCCTTCTTTAACTGCTGTTCTCTTTATATTGTTAAGCTGTTTCAGGCAAATATCATGTTGTTTTTACACATGTGAATGATGTTTAACAGAACAGAGATTTCAAAGCTCTAGGTCTCTATATGAAGAGTATAAGGAAACTAACCACAATCATGTTAATTATGATCAAGAACTGCTGAATAGTGTTAGATTGTACTTTATGAAACTGTCCCCCTGCTTCCCTCTCTGCCTCAGAACCACTGCAATTACCACAAACTTATTTTTGGAGCTCTGGAACTTATGCTGTGTGGATTTATACAAATTTTATAAAAAAGGTTTTCATCACACAAACAGTATCTTAAAGTTTATCTGTTTCTTTTTACTCTATGATTTAAAATATATGGAAATGGTCAACTCTGTACTGTTAATGTCTGCTGTCATTAGCAATTTTTTCCAAGGCTCACATGCAAATTCTGATGATGGAGTTATGCCATGCAAAGAACACCCTTTTAGATACTCTAACAAAATTAGAAGCAAGCTTATTACTGAACCTGAGTTATGAAAGAAAAAATAAGCTGCTGCTTTGCCACTTAAAATTATTTAGTTAACTAATTTCAGGGTAAAAATTCAGTCAGATTTCCCACCCAATGTATGAGAAACTCAAAAGATTTCAGGAATAGTATTAGTATATTACAAAATATGCTTTACATTGGCTAAAAATATAGCAAACTACATCCTGCAGATGTAAAGTCTCTTGGAATTCATGATGAAAAATGCCTGGAAACAATTTTGAGCTTGAGATATTTCAGTTGTTTAAAATTATGGGTTTTGTTTGTTTGTTTGTTTGTGTTGTGGTTTAGCCCGGCTGGCAGTCAAACACCACACAGCCGTTCGCTCACCCTCCCCCCTCCCTCTCCGGGATGGGGGAGAGAAACGGGAAAGTGAAGTCTGTGAGTTGAGATAAAGACAGTTTATTAAGACAGGGAAAAGAATAACAATAATAATAATGATAATAATAATAGTATTAATAGTAATAACGTGTACGAAATAAGTGATGCACAATGCAATTGCTCACCACCCGTTGACCGATGCCCAGACTATCCCCGAGCAGCCGGCCCCCCCCTCCACCCCGGCTAGCCACCCCTATATATTGTTCAGCATGACATGAGATGGTATGGAATACCCCTTTGGCCAGTTTGGGTCAGCTGTCCTGGGTCTGTCCCCTCCCAGCTCCTGCTGCATCCCTAGCCTGCTCGCTAGCAGGACAGAGAGAGGCTGAAAAGTCCTTGGCTTGGTGTAAGCACTGCTCTACAACAATTAAAACATCAGCATGTTATCAGCGCTCTTCTCATTCTAATCCAAAACATAGCACCCTGCCAGCTACTAGGAGGAAAATTAACTCTGTCCTAACTGAAACCAGGACAGTTTGTTTATTTGTTTGTTTTAAAGGAGAAGAATGACATTTTAATGTCCATTTTAATGACATTTAATGTCCATATTTTACTAATATTGGAGAGGTTATTCAAATACAAGTCTGCTAAGTATGTCAGTTAATAGTCTAAACAGACTGATATAATCCTAAATGTATCAAAATATTTACAATAGCTTTAATAATTATCCACATCTTGGCCAAAGGAGAAAAAAAAAAAAAAAAAAGACTGAAAATAATTGTAAAATGCCCCTGAAAGAAAAAAAATGACTTTGTATGTCTCTTGATGGTATGAAATCAATTCACTTTAGAAATGTAAACACACACTACACTCTAATGACACACTACATTCTAATGAAAGCAAAGCTGTAGATGATTCTTTCTTACAATGAAAATATGATTTATTTATTTTTTCCTTAAACAAACCATATATGTGGAAAAATATGAACTAAGCCAGCCTTATAATACAAACACTGACAACGTTAATGTCCCTGTGGACTATGTTTCTTAAATTACATTATAGAATTCAAGTACAAATAAATAAATAATAAATATTTTATCATTTTCTGCCAGAAGAAATAGGAAATAATTTAACTACTCAATATTCACAGATTATGCCTCTTGTCTATAGGCATCTTCAATTTCAGGGTAAGATGCTGTTATGGATATGTGTATTCACGTGTTAATGTCAGAAACATACTCCAATTTTCATGCAGCTACTTTATAAATTTACTTTTCATCCTTCCATTTGACATAGATCTAGCAGAAATTTTTGTGTCAGAATACATATATATACATATTATATATATATTATTAAGACGAACAGAGTAGCTTTGTTTTTTTAATGTAAATATTTTATTTTTCTGAAGCAATTAAATAGTATAGAGTGATAATTTTTTTAGCATCTATTCATAATATCTTTAAATTGAGAGCAATAGTATATTTTATTTGCATTTCTTTAGGGCCATATACTAATGCTTCTTCTCACATTAAGCAGTGTAAATAATGATTTTTTTTTTTAATTTTTTTTTTTTTTTGTGATAAGCATATTCAAAGATCGGAATTTAAAAGCTCTGATTTTGGTCATTCACTATCAGAGTCAAAAACTGCAGCTGCAAACTGAATCCATCATCTCTCATCATCACTAGATTTCAAATTATTGTCAATAGAAAAATGGTGGTTGCTGACTGCAAGTTAAAATAATATGAATGATGGTTAATATCTGCAAGCAGAAATAACACTATCAGGTTGGCTGACAGATTCCTGATGATTGTTTACATCTCAGGAAGTGTGAGAGAGCAGAACTTATACAAATTATCCCGATCAGCAGTGTCACATGCAGTGTGACTAAGAAGGGGTATGTTTCACTGTGAATGATTAAATAAGGATGCCCATAATTAGGTGAGACTGTTTTTACTTTAACTCTTTCTCTGTACAAAACAATATTTATGACAAAATGTTCTAAAGATTCTAACTGTTTTACATTCAAATATCTGAATGCCAACTAATCAGTAGTTTTGGTTATGGTGAATGACCTCTCTTTTCTTTCAGGATTTTTTTTTTAATTATTTTTTATTTTTAATCTTCTCTGCCTCTTTTCTTTTCTTCCAGAGAAAACACTTATTGAGACATCAAATAAACTTACCAGATAAAAGAAAAATCCTGCCATGCTTAAGTAGCCTGACTGACAATATAAATAAATTGGAATTGCAGTTATTCTTTCCAAGTAATTCCATCAGTATACACTTTCTGAAAAGGGCCTTAAAATGATCAGGACAGAATAACACACTTGAATATTATTTTTCTTCCCAACTCTTCCAGTTTTCCATTTATTCACCTTACAGTGCTGTCCAAAAGCCCATGAATGTTTATAATCATACACCAACCACTAACACTTGCCAGAAGAGACCATATATAAAGCTATACTCCTGCCAACAGTGGTTTCTGCAAAAGAAAGCTGCATCTCTCAAACCTCAAAACTTATCCACTGGTCTATAAAGTGCATTCTCCATTGAGGATGGATAACCTGACCAATTACTAAATTTATCATACAAAATTTTTAAAATACTTTCAACACTATAATGGTACCTTACTTAGAAATCTATCTTTTGTACTACCATATCAAAATCTGCAGGTAAGTTTGATATTCAACTGTACTTAGATCCAGCTGCTGTCTGGAAATATTAGCTAGAGAATAACATTTATTCTGAGATCCCACATATTAGCCGAGAGCTGAAGTGAAAACAAGACCAGACTGATAACGTAAAAGAAATGGCCATTACAGTTTTTAATGAGATGCTAAAAAATTAAGCTAAAACTACTTCAGTGCAACCAATCTACAAGGGAAATGACTTATTTAATGTCTTCATTGATAAAGCAAAACTCTTTTCTTTAATATAATAAAATTTCTTTTATGTTACATGTTTTTCAGTTGGGTTAGTGGTACCATAAAATAATTCTGTGCAATCTTATTGAAATCCTACTTCTGTGTTGATTTAAGAAAGGTACTTTTCAATTCAAATTGGATTTTTTATAGCATCAAATCATGCATGACAAAATTACAGAATTTAACAGTTAAACAGATTACAAATGTCAGTTATGACCTTCAGCTCTGGTGCTTTCACCATAGAGTGTGAAAGCAATAAAACTTTCTCACACAAAAAAAAGAGAAACCCGCTGTCTCAAAGCTGATGTTGAGAGAGGGAACCTTTAAAAACATTTTGATTTGTCCAACACACCTCTCAGCTTTCACAGAATCATAGAATGGTTGAGTTTGGATGGAATCGTTGTTGGTCATCTGGTCCATCACCCCTGCTCAAGCAGAGGCAACCAAAGCAGGTGGCCCAGAACCATGCCCAAGCAGCTTTTGAATATCTCCAAGAAGAGAGACTCCATAACCTCTCTGGACAACCTGTGTCAGTGCTTAGTCACCTTCACAGTAAAGACGTGTTTCCTGATGTTCAGAGGGAAATTTTTCTGTTCCAGTTTGTGCTCTGCTGTGCACCATTGAAAAGAGCCTGGTTCCATCCTTGCATTCTCCCTTCAGGTATTTATAGACATTGATGAGGTCTCCCCTTAAGCCTCCTCTTGTCCAGGCTGAACAGTACCAAATCTCTCAGCCTCTGCTCACAGTAGAGGTACTCCAGTCCTTTCATCATCTTTGTGGTCCTATGCTGGACTCTCTCCAGTAGGTCCAGGTCTCTCTTGGAACTGGGGCCCCAGAACCGGACACAGTAATTCGGGTGTGGCCCCACCAATGCTGAGTAGAGCAGAAGGAGAACTTCTCGTGACCTGCTAGCAGTACTTTGCCTACTTCAGACAAATTTAACAGATTCAGTTCTGCCTTCATTTTATCTGATGAGGTAATAATATTAAGGATACTGCAATTGTTATCATTTTACATAGAAGATGGACCTATTAGTATTTTGGAAAATACAACATTATCTGTGAAGAAAAAATGCTGGGGAAGAATCAATACAAGCCTTGTTTATTTATCTAATACAGCCAATTGTACTGATCCTATATAAGCATTAAATTTGCTTTCAAGCAAGGGATTAGATCTGTGGGTGTTTTTTTTTGTTGTTGTTTGTAGAGTTTTGCACATAATGGATTGAACTGCACTGGTGTTCTAGTAAGGACTGCATTTTTTAATCATATTTTGCAGTCATCTCTGACGTGCTATCCACTGAGTTGTGATATGAATTAGATTACTTATAGGTGAAATAAAACTGGAAGATGCATTTAATGCAGTTTAAATGCAAAAGGACATTTGGACTGAAGCTAATCCAAACCAAAAAACCCTGTAATATGTATATCATGAATTCAAAGAACAGCACTTAACTAAAGCGGGAAGAACTAAGAGAAGACATCAAGTATAGAGTTCAAACCAAAACTATCCATTAAAAATAAATAAATAAATAAATAAAAATCTTTAACTTTTCACAGAAGATCAAATAAATCAAACATTTTTCAGAGCCAAGTGTTTGGAAGGCAGAGATAATAAAAGGGGTAAGGAATCTAACTTCCTAGCCTCAGGCTTCCTACTTTTATCCAAAGCAAGAAACACTTAAGTTCTAATCACTGTTCTGGTGAATATTTAATTACTTATTAAAAGTAGAAATATTTCAAAGGTAGGACTGAGAGTACTTGTTTGCTCAATGATTGTGAGACTCCTTTAGAAAACACAGATTCAAATCACCTTACAAATAAGTAGAAATTGATTTCAGATCTCCCATCAAAGCATTTTTATGCAAAGATCTAAAATTTAATCCTAAAGATTTGTATATATATATATGTATGTTTATTTATTTATTTATTTTCTGGCTAAAGCCATTTGACAAATTCTAGATAGCTTTGCAGATAGCATCAGGATCACCATAGTCATTTATTTATCCATCCTATGTGTGTGCAGGGGGGCAGGGAGAAGAGTTTCATTTGACTTACTCTTTAGTATCCTACAATCCTGCTACACAGTAAATAGAAAGGCTGCTGCAACAGCTGCTTAGAAACAAAATGTTCCTCTGAGCATGTGTCTACCTAAGCATTTTAGTTCAGATCAGGAACGCACTCTGGAAGTGAATCCTGATTTTTCCCACTTCAGCTCTGTGGTTCACATCAGAGAACAATTGAGGCAGATAAACAGGATTCCTTTCAGAGGAAACTAAACTGGAAGACACAGTCCAGAAATGAATGGGCTTCAGCTGCCTCTGTGTCCTACAGACCAGACCAGATTAGACTGGTCAATTATACTTCAGTATAATGAAGTAAAATTCCCAAAAGATATAACATGGATCTTGGATCCTCAATATCAGCTGCTTCCCTCTACAGCTTTGTTCCTATTTCTCTGCAATATTTATTAAATGGATATACCCTGAGTAACAAGTGTACCCTTCTCTCATTTTGAAAACAGATTCATCTCTGCCATCTAGTATCAGATTTACTTGAGTTTTTTAGTTTCTCATTAGCACTGAATTCAAAAAGGCAAGTTTAAAATTCAAACAGGCCAACAAAAATCTATGTGCACCAGCACCATATACACACGCTATTTTGCTCTTGACATTAAACTTAAATAATTACCAGCTTTTCCACAGCCAGGGAATGTTCTGTCTTTCAGTTATGTTTCCCTTTGAAAACTTAATCAACATATTTTTTGTTATATACTTCTAGCTAACCTTTTTGAAAGAAAATGAAACCCAGCAAAAGATAAAGCTTTCTGGAAGATAAGGAATGTAGAGCATAATGAAGTGACTTCTAAGTAAAAATGTAGCAGAGCCATAAAAATTGGTGACACTTTAAGTAGAACATTTCACTATGTTTTTTTGCAAATAACCATAATAGTATTTCAAATTTCAGTTTCATTAAGTACATTTGGCATGCTTGAAAGTCTTTCTTATTTAACATTTGCCAGAAGCAGCTTTTTCCCCTCAGGCTATCATGCTTACATGATGCTTTCTGGAATTGCCAGAGCATACTACTTTTCCTGAATTCTGGTTTGTTACAGTGATACAAATGCAAAGCCATTTCCATCCTGACTGATATTTAACACATTACACCTACTTATTTTATACTCTAGGGCAGCAATTTTATCTTATTTTATAATTGTGTTCTTGACAATGAATTGGACAATTACCTCCTGAGCAATTTGTATCAACATAGTCCTGATTCACACTCCAAAAAAGCAAGGTCAAGTGCTAACCCTCAAATAATGAAAAGACACAGCTGAGGATGAAAGTCCATTTGAAAGCACAAACCTAACATACTAGTTTTGACTTAAAGCAAGTTATATGTGGTGAATGTTAATGTGGTGAATGGAGTCAAATCCAGTTGGAGGCCGGTTACTAGTGGAGTCCCCCAGGGCTCAGTGCTGGGGCCGGTCCTCTTTAATATCTTTATCGATGACCTGGATGAGGGGATCGAGTGCACCCTCAGTAACTTTGCAGATGACACCAAGTTAGGTGCGTGTGTCGATCTGCTCGAGGGAAAGAAGGCTCTGCAGGAAGATCTGGATAGGCTGGACCGATGGGCTGAGGTCAACTGTATGAAGTTCAACAAGGCCAAGTGCCGGGTCCTGCACCTGGGGCGCAACAACCCCAAGCAGCGCTACAGGCTGGGAGATGAGTGGCTGGAAAGCTGCCTGGCGGAGAAGGACCTGGGAGTACTGGTTGATAGTCGGCTGAATATGAGCCAGCAGTGTGCTCAGGTGGCCAAGAAGGCCAACAGCATCCTGGCTTGCATAAGAAGCAGTGTGGCCAGCAGGTCTAAGGAGGTGATTGTCCCCCTGTACTCAGCTCTGGTGAGGCCGCACCTCGAGTACTGTGTTCAGTTTTGGGCCCCTCGCTACAAGAAGGACATGGAGGTGCTCGAGAGAGTCCAGAGAAGGGCAACAAAGCTGGTGAGGGGTCTGGAGAACAAGTCTTACGAGGAGCGGCTGAGGGAGCTGGGGTTGTTTAGCCTGGAGAAGAGGAGGCTCAGGGGAGACCTCATCGCTCTCTATAGGTACCTTAAAGGAGGCTGTAGAGAGGTGGGGGTTGGTCTATTCTCCCATGTGCCTGGTGACAGGACGAGGGGGAATGGGCTAAAGTTGCGCCAGGGGAGGTTTAGGTTGGATATTAGGAAGAACTTCTTTACTGAAAGGGTTGTTAGGCATTGGAATAGGCTGCCCAGGGAGGTGGTTGAGTCGCCATCCCTGGAGGTCTTTAAAAGACGTTTAGATGTAGCCCTTAGTGATATGGTTTAGTGGAGGACTTGTTAGTGGTAGGGCAGAGGTTGGACTAGATGATCTCGGAGGTCTCTTCCAACCTAGAAGATTCTGTGATTCTGTGATTCTGTGATATGGGTTTAAAAATTGCTGTGTAGCAGTCTCCAGTCACTTGTAAATCCAGGCCTCATAGACAAGGCATGCCAAGGAAAGGAATTTCCAGTATAGTGACAATAAGTAGATGTCAACCTATGACATTTTTTGAAACATATTTCTGAACGAAGTTAATAAATCCTTTGAAGTTTAGGCTGATTTAAAAATCAGCTTTCACAGTTTCCCAAACATCACTACTGCATCATGTCAAACACTTTGATCTTTTAGCTGCTTTGCACTAGAACTTTGAGTTTCTAGATCTTTTTATATAACTAAAAAGTCATATAAAAGTAGGTGATGAAAATCTGTTTTTCTAATTACATGTACAAAAGTACAGGCCAGACCCATGTTTCCAGATTTTTTTTTTTTGGGGGGTGGGGTGGGGAGTAGATGTTTGTTCTCTGGATTCCACCTTTCTTTAAGTGTTCTTCACAGTACTTAAGAAAACAATAAACAGAGCTGCTCTTTTAGACAAATTGATGTCTTGTCCATTATGGTCATTATATATACCATAACATATTTTCATCTGGATGCTCTGTACTTCACATACTCAAATAGAATGTTCTTAAACTGCATTATGCCCTTTATTACCATCTCTCTGCATAATTTTCCAATAGTGAAGGGAATATTTTGCCACTGAAGTGATTGTGTATTACTATTATGATGTTATGCACAATGAAACAGCTGTTGCATAAGTAATGTCACAGAGGTGACTGCATTTTATTATGCTCAGTGAATACATTTTCTTTTATGCATAAGGATAGCTATGAGACAAATTACATTTATCATGTATGTCTCCTTACCTTCACTCTGCCTACTAATCCATCTCCCTTAGAGCTATGTCTACTTCATGTGAACTTTCTAACTAGCCTCAAAAAAAGTCTGCCAGAGACACATTCTTGGGGACAAAAACTTACTCTTTAAAGTAGTATGTCACAGGAATAGAGAATAGAATTCAACCGATTTTCAATCTACCTTCTGAAAATGATTTAATGCAAAGGACACACTCAAAAAGACAAGAAAACAAACATCAAAACATCATCTAAATAAGTTGTGTGGGGCTTTTGCTGGCTGAAACACTTCTTCCTTCACTGAATTTTGTTTACGTGTCATGGAAAAAAGTTAACGAATACAAATATACCTGGAGATTCTAAAAGAAAAAAAAAAATTACAGGCCTCTGGAGGAGGAGCAAACTCTCCCTCATCCAATAATTTACTAATAATCTTTTAGTGATAAATTGCACAGCAATAAAAATTTTTATAAGCCATTAGTTAACATAATCTCCTACGACCGTGCCAAAGAAAGAGTTAAAGTCCAGGATGCTCAGGTTAACTTCTCATCTACACAACCTACAGAAGATAGATTAGTGTGCAGAAAGAAAATGAAAATAAATACATGATAAATGTAATTTGTTCTAGGGCTATCTCTATCAGATATTCAATATAA
The DNA here is from genome assembly GCF_009769625.2 of Cygnus olor. Lineage (NCBI taxonomy): Eukaryota > Metazoa > Chordata > Aves > Anseriformes > Anatidae > Cygnus > Cygnus olor. Next base: position 102,190,155 of record NC_049170.1, on the reverse strand, counting down.
AATTATATTCACTAAGCATAATAAATGCCCTCAACAGAACTTTGCAGACAGACTTTTTCATTTGGAATAATCCTTTACATATAAAGGATATAAATAGTCACTGAAATAGCTAGAATGATTCCACAGCTCAATAGAATAATTTTGAATAAATAGTTTTAAGTATTCTCTAGCAGAAGTTGTAATTTTATTTAAATTCCCTATTTGCCTAGATGAAGACTCTCACCTCCTCTTGGAGTTAGTAGACAAAAAACATGTGTCAACATACATTCCAAAATCTTTTTGAGTATAGTCTTAAAAAACATTTTTAATGAATCTTTATAACTCAGATATTGCATTTTCAGCTCCAATCTCCAGTAATATAGGGAATAAAGTTTACAGAAATCCATAAATATTATTTTGGCTTTTTAAGACTTGTTGAAAAAAAAAAAAAAAAAGATTAAGTCTACTAAGACATTACTCATTACTTTCGTTGGCAAAGCCATCAGATCTGTGTCTCAAATTAAGAAATATATTCCTTCAGTCACCTTGTACAATGTTTCAGAACTTTAAGTTTACAAATAAATTGACAAAAGGAACAACTAACTCCTCCCCTAAAGAGTAATATTTTATCTTTTTTTTTTTTTTCTTTTCCCAAGACATTTGTTTGCTTGTTTTGCAAAATATGTCAAAACAGGAGTACATGCTGATGTATTTTATGAGTTCAGAAGCTGTCTGGAGTAAGCCAATTAGCCATCATTTTCTATATCACAGAATAAGGATGAAAAATCTTCATGAATTCCAGCACATTAAGAATGAAGGAGGCTTATTGAATTATATATGTAAATTAGCAACATGGTCTTAAGTACTTTCTCTTATTTAATTTCATATTAAATTTTCCTCACTGTATAGACTGTCCCCAAAATCTCAGTTTTGATGTGTTGCATAATTTTGCACTGAAAACATTACTGTATTAAGGATGTGAAGGGGGAGTTTATCACTCAGAAGAGTTACCATCGATTCTAAGAGATGTATTGTGTGAAACATTTTTAGGACGGATGGGAAATGCGAGCAGTGAAATGCATGCATTATTGATCTTTCATAACAGGACATATTAGAAGGCAAAAAGGCATATGTCTATTGTAAAAGAGTATCTACATTCAACAGCAGAACTTCTCTAGTAGAAGTGCCAAGGACTGAAGCAATAGGTTACACTAAAAGAGTTTATTGATGTTTGGAAACCCAAACAAGTCCTGTCCTTCCACTCTGTTATAAGCATTGTTTTTTTTTTTTTTTTTTTTTTTTTTTTTTTTTTTTTGGCACATGATAAATCTAGCATTCTAGAGACCTAAGCTTGTCAAAGGCACAAATAAACCTTTACCTCTCTAATTGATGATTCTGTGTTATGAGAAAAGAAAAGTACTTGGAAAAAAAATGTCAGGTGCTATATAAGTGAAATAATAATATCACAGCCACCACATCATTTATCAGAAATATTCGTATGGGCTCCTAATTCAGATCTCCCTCCCTCAGAATATTTTCTTTGATCTAAGGTGAAAAAGTTTTTGACTGAATCATAATACATAATTTTCTGTTTTCCTGTGAACATTTTTAAAAGATTGTGCAGTTTCTTTTTGTGATTCAAAAGCTCCTAACATTCTTTGTTGCTTTTTAATTTAGATATTGTGCTAACAAATACACGAATATTTTAATAAACAACAACAACAACAACAACAACAACAAATGGGCAGATGGAAGGATTTGTCAGCAAAACATTTCTAAGAACCCTTACTTCAGCAAAATTGAAATGAAATGCACTTATTGTTAGATTTACTAATATTCCAATCTCTTCATGAATTGTGTATGAAAGTAGAGCTTAATATTTCAAGAATTGCCCAAGTTTATGAAAACAGGTAAAATAAAATAAAATCAAACACATACACACTAAGAGACTGCAATATTACCATAAACTTAGATGCATAGTGTTGGTTTAAACAAACTGCAACAAACTGTGCAAGCAAAACTCAAGCATACTATATTGTACTAAAGTAACAAGAAGTAACATCCCAAGAGATGAGCATACTTTTGAGAACTGAAAAATATCTGTTATGGATAGCTTATCTGTAATTTAATGTTAAAGAAGATTTATTTATAGGCTAACAAGAAGCAGAGATGTGTAGGGTACAAATCAAACTGTTAATATTCATTGACCACAGGATGCATCAATTTATAGATTAGGGCCCTCTTTCATAAAAGTATTTAAATGTGCACTATTTTCTAACGTAAAGAAATCTGTGGAAACATTTATCGCATACAAATTTTAACAGACTGTACCATGCTATAAATAAAAGGATTTTCTCCCTAAAGATATGAGCTTTTTCCTCTTTACAGACACAATATTAAAGAACAATACCAAAATGCACTTTAATTATTTTTGTCCACATTAAATGCGTTTCTAGTTTTGCTTACATGAACAATCTCTCTAAGTTTACCGTGGCTATAATATGTGTATAAAAAATCCAATTCTTATCCCTAGACGGATCTAACATTATCTTTTATGATAAAAGTAGAAGTAGCCAAATAGGAAATCACTATATCCAAAGAATCTGTATCCTAGCTGAAATCAAAAAAGGCTGCGTATTTAGAACACAACGAAGAATTTCTAGTGAACTAATAAGTGGTTAATGAAAATGAACATACAGAACTCTGAAGATCTGTGAATCAGTGCTTTTGTTGTTGTTGTTGTTGTTGTTGTTAACTTTTTCCCCGTGTCTTACTTTGTGCCCTCCTGTCACTTAATACTATACAAACATCTTTTCTAGATTTACTGAGTGTGTCCCTCGCACACTCTTCCTGGTCTGTTGTGTTATCATAGAATGACAGAATGGTTTGGATTGGAAGGAATTGTGAAGATAACAAAAATACATTAAAAGTTTTAAGAGGTTTTAAAAGTAAAGGAGCAGTACTGTTTTGTATTGTTTTCTACTGTTTTGCTCTGGTTTTCCCTTCAGTCTTCTAAGGTAGCAATGTGTGTAACTCACATAAACAAAGGATATATAAGGAGAAAGATATGAAAGCTCTAAAATGAACTAAAACAGCTTTTCTATTCATAAAATAAACCTAGCTTATAAAACTTATTTTTGAACACACTACAATCCTTACCTTTGGCTGGTATATCCAGCCAACAAGAAATTCAATGAAAGAACACATCGTTCCATGCCATTGTCCCTTCAGCTTGAAAAAAAAGCTCATGGCAAGAGACTTTTTATGACTATTTAGTCTTTACAGGATACATATTAATTTGTGAAAGCTAAATTCAATTTGATATAAATCATTGTCCTGGTTTCAGTTAGGACAGAGTTAATTTTCCTCCTAGTAGCTGGCAGGGTGCTATGTTTTGGATTAGAATGAGAAGAGCGCTGATAACATGCTGATGTTTTAATTGTTGTAGAGCAGTGCTTACACCAAGCCAAGGACTTTTCAGCTCCTAGCTCTGTCCTGCTAGCGAGCAGGCTAGGGATGCAGCAGGAGCTGGGAGGGGACAGACCCAGGACAGCCGACCCAAACTGGCCAAAGGGGTATTCCATACCATCTGACGTCATGCTGAACAATATATAGGGGTGGCTAGCCGGGGTGGAGGGGGGGGCCGGCTGCTCGGGGATAGGCTGGGCATCGGTCAACGGGTGGTGAGCAATTGCATTGTGCATCACTTTTTTCGTACACGTTATTACTATTAATACTATTATTATTATTATTATTATTATTATTATTATTATTATTATTATTGTTATTATTTTCCCTGTCTTAATAAACTGTCTTTATCTCAACTCACAGACTTCACTTTCCCGTTTCTCTCCCCCATCCCGGAGAGGGAGGGGGGAGGGTGAGCGAACGGCTGTGTGGTGTTTGGCTGCCAGCCGGGCTAAACCACAACAATCATAAAATGAACTCAATTAATTTAAAAATTGCCCAACTTCCAGACCACCTCCACTCCTGCCTCTTTTTTATTGCTTGAACGATCTAAATTTGTTCAAGGTACAACTATGTATTACTTATTCGAGAAGGCCACTCACGCCCACCAAAGTCATGTTCTTAACATAAAACTTTTACTAGAATTTATGTAAATTAATATATAGACAATAGGGTCTACAGTTGAAATAACCTTCCATATTATTTAAGTGTACTGGTATACTGTCAGACAACTACCATGCAGTATATCAACATGTTCGTATACTCCACTTACATCAAATCTAGAAATACACTTTTTAAAACGGTAAGATATCTGAACAGCAAGTGTCATTGCATCGGGGGAAGTGTTCCCCAAATATTATCACCGTGTATCTGCACCTCTATACTTAAAATTCAGTTTCATTGAATCTGTTTTCCTGTTCATGGATGACTGCAGAGTTGAAAAATATCATTTAGATTTTGTGACAAAGCCATGATGCCAGACACAACATAAATAGGAAAAGGACAAAAGATTTCTGAAAGATCTATTGTGTTCAGCAATATCCTCCAAACTAGCAATAAATGGCCACATTATGCTTTGCAAAGTAACTTTTCCACCACCAGTGTCACTTAGAGGAAATGTCAGCAAATTGCTGCCTGCTGAGGAGCAATTTGTTATCCAGGCAGTAGGAAATGAAGTGATACCAGCAGGAAGTGAAAAATACCTCCTATGTCTCATGTAGTCCCTGGAACTTAAACAGTTATGTTCAAGTTTATACAGTTCCTGCAATGCAGCGCTAAGAGGTCTTTATATTCTCGAAAAAGAAAAATTATCCTTTAGAGATCAGTTAAAAGTTTCCTTGTGCTCTGCATACTGCACAATTTATTCGCCATCAAAAAAAAAAAAAATAATAGCCATGGTCAAAGCATGTATTTCTAATATTAGGTATAACTGAATATTTTTACTCCACCTTCTACATTCCTCATATTTCCAGCTACTTTAAGTCTGTAGGATGTTTTTGTCTTGTTTACTCTGAAAATTCAGGGAAGAGTTAATCTCAGAAATACTGAAAAGTAAAATATGAAGGTGGAAAGATTGTTTGATTATTTAGAATGTTTATAGCTATGTTTAGAAATAAGAAAGTAGAAATCTGAGAGCATTTCTGAATGATTGTGTACAGTATAGCTGTTGACAAGAAAATAAATTTCTTAATTGATTTTATGAGTCTAGGTATTAATCTGCACTCTGCAAGGAGATCCTCACTCCTAGAAGATAAAACAAAACCACAACAACAAGAAAATCCCTGATGTTCCATATTTAGACAAAACTAAACAGTTGAAAAAATACTTCCTTTTTCAGATTAAAAATGCAGCAACTTCAACATATTTATGTGTTTACAGATAATTTAGGGTAAATATTAAGCCTCTGTAATTCAGCAGGGAGTTATGTTAAAACTGTTTTATGGAAATCGTTATTATGAAGCACTCAGTAACAACATTTTATTTGTGCCAGCTATTCTTATGGTTATTGCCATTCTCCTCCTAAACTTGACAGCAACAAACAGCCCTGGAAGAGCATATCTCATTCAAGATAACATAATGTTTTAGAAGTTACACCACCTGTCCATTTTGTCATTTCCACAGCTTGCTCTGAAAGCAACTGAAAGTAAGTATGATGAGGTAAAAAATATCTGAAATGTTATGTACCCATTTAAGAGCCCTAAGGACCAACAGCAGCACCTTAGAGATTAATCTCTTTCATCTTAACAGCCATCTAGACTACTTTTCTACACTATTCAATAGTCAAAAGCAGTATTTACTGTACTAACCTTAGGCCAACCATATCATGAGAAGCAATAGCCTTTCACTATCTAATGCTAAAAAAAAAAAAAAAAGAAAAGAAAAAAAAAAAAAAGGCCTTTACAACACTCATCTAATATTGCTTGGCAGTATTCTCTGATCTAGTATTGGTTTCAGAAATGTGGTTTGGCCTGGAAATGTCTTCAGGATGGAGAAGTAAAAAATTCTTACCATTTTAAGAAAAAAAAAAAAAAAGAAAAAAAAAAAAAAAGAAAAAAAAAAAAGACAGACCTACAGATTATTCACAGTTCTTTTTCTATAGTGTGTGTTCTCTCTATCCATGATGTACACATATTACTTCCTTTTATCCAATTCTAAATTACTCTATCATGAAAATTTGTATTTTGAGGACAGCAGGATAAAATAACAGTACCTGAATGCTTTTTGGGTATTGGTCATATTATCCAATTAACTAAGTTTTTTTGCTAGGACTGTTTCATCCTGCCATCAAGACCAAGCATCAGAATAATAAACAATAGGTCTTTTTGCTGGGAGAGTGATGTAAACATCTAGCTTTGTGGCTCAACATCCTGAAAAACATGCAAACGGCTTTGAGGGCTTTGAATGGCTGATTATTATCTATCTCATAAATCATATTATATACACAAATCAGATGAACAGGAGGCTTGGAGCTTTGATGACTTTCTCTGAAGTATAAGATAACTGTTTTTATATGCCACTATTCACAAGAGAAATGTTAGGGCATATTTCAGACAGTATTATAACTGGTCCTATGCTTTGGTCCACAGACTCTCAACATACAGATTTAAGGCTCCTGGAAAAACTGAACACTCAACACTTTGTGTAAATCCCAGTTAGAGAATTTTCTTTTATCTGCATTGTTGTCTGAGCACTCTGGTGTAAGAGAGGGAGGTTGCTATGAGAGATTGGTCTCAAGTTTCCCTATATTTAAGCCCTAGCTTAAACATTCACCTACTTTCTTCAGTCCTCCATATTCAGATCCTGTCTCTCACAGTGCTTCACTAGATCTTTCTGAACTAACACATTAATAACATGAGTACTCTGCAAGGATATCAAAAACAACTTTTGCCGGCCCTTGTCGCTGTCAGATATCCTTCTTTGTAGAACGATGGTGCTATGCAATGGTATTATTCACAGGCAAAAAGTGAAATGAAGTGCTGTTCACTTTCATGACACATACTAGAGAAGTGGCTTTTACTGCACCATCTTTTGGGAGTAATGCAGTAAAAAGCCCACTTTTTGGATAACCTATTCAAATTGGCCCTCAGAGCCTCTAGATATATTCCTGACATTTGTATCTGTAGCTTTTCCATCCTTAACTCCTATATAAAATGTAAAATAAAACTTGCTTAATTTATCTGAAGGTAAATTTAATGCTCAAAAATTATTGACTTGAGAATTTAAATTTAAACCTTCTCATCAAAGAAGAAGTACAAGCTTTTCTCCAAAAATCTGTCTGTGGGTGTAGCATGTGATAAATGAAGCAGAATGTTACAATTGCTTTTTTATTTTATGTTGATAATTCTGTATGATCAGTTTCCACTCATTTATCTTTGTCATCCTAGTATGTATATCCTGACTACACCTTTTCTTTCCTCTTTTGCCTAGGTTCTCCATCTTCCCTACAGCACAGTGTTTCAACATTATTAACATTTACAGACTATTGAAAGTGATTTCAAACTAGACCCTTTTCCTCAGCTTGCTACAATGCTGTGCATGAATATACATCCAAACAATTTATACTAAAAGGTTTCCCAAAATATCAGATTATGTTCCCTACTCATAAACATTGTTTTCCATTAATTTTTAAGAGCATTTTCTGCTGAAGACATGAACATAATGCAGCATTTGTTTTACTATAGTTACATCTACAATAAGAAATGAAAAGAATACATTATGGTGACAAAGCTAAGGAGACAAGTAAGAAAGAAATGTCATCATGTAGAAATTTAGTAAACATGCTTGTGAACTAGTCATTATTTATAGGGAAGAAACATAAATATGTTTTCAAAATGATAATTATATAAAATTATTATAATTTATTTAGAAAATAAACATCTTTACCAGCTTGCCTATATCGTAGTAGAAGTATGTTATATTACAAATATTTCTACATAGCTGAGAGCTGGAGAATATTTTGCTTGCCTTTATGGTAAGATAAATTAAAGAAATCCCAGGAGTTTCTATCGTCAATCATACAAGGGAGAAACTATCTGGAGTAGCATACTTGTATGAAACAGAGAATTAAGTATATATCTGAAAAACTTGCCTCATTCCATTGTGTTTAATACTACCTTTCAAGTAAGTGTAGCCTGTTCCACAACAGGTTCATCAACTAATTTTATGCGGCTATACCCTATTTCACAATCAAGATATTAAACAAAAATATTCGCAACTTGAAAAGATATCTTCAGAATAGATTGGATCCTTATTTGTTAGTAAAACAATTCTACTTAAATTTTCAATCACTTGTGCATTTGTCTTTTCCTAGCTGCAATTAGACAGTACATTAACCTGTTTGTAAGACTGTCAGTTAAAAATGACCTTACTTAAGATGTAGTCATTTAGGTTTAAGCAGTCATAGAAACATAGAATCATGAAGGTTGGAAAAGACCTTCAAGATCATCTGCTTCAACCATCTCCCTACTACTAATGTCACCCACTAAACCATGTCCCTAAACATCAAATCCAACCTTTCCTTGAACACCTCCAGGGACGATGACTTTAACACTTCCCTGGGCAACCCGTTCCAATGTCTGACTACTCTTTCTGAGAAGAAATGTCTCCTAATTTCCAACCTAAACCTCCCCTGGTGCAACTTGAGGCCATTCCCTCTAAACCTATTACTAGTTACCTAGTAGTAAGAGTAGTAGTAGTAATAAGAGTAGTAAGTAGTAAGAGGCCAACACCCAGCTCCCCACAACTTCCTTTCAGGTAGTTGTAGAGAGGGATAAGGTCTCCCCCAAGCCTCATCTGCTCCAGACTAAACAACCCCAGTTCCCTCAGCCACTCTTCATAGGACTTGTGTTCCAGGCCCTTCACCAGATTCACAGCCCTTCTCTGGACATGTTCCAGGACCTCAATGTCCTTCTTGTCACTTTGGAGTCTTTCTTGGGAACTTCAAGCAAATGGATCCTTACAGAATTAATTTTACAGTCGCTAAATTCCTGCCTGTGCACTTATTTTGTTTTGTTTGTGGCTATCTCTACTCTTACTAGAATTAGAAAAAGGTTGTCAAGGATGTCCATAAGGAGCTCTGCAAAGCAAGAACTTGTACCTAGATTAACTAGTAAAGCATGCATCCACCTTTTTTTTTTTATTTTTTTTTTTAATTTTTTTTTTTTAATTTACCTTTTGGCTTCACATCTTTATGTTCAGTCATGGCTTCATGACATGAGTTATTAATACACTAAGCCTCAGGATATATGTAAAGGGCTATATCAAAATATGAAATCAACATCACCAGAAGGTTGCAGAAAAAATACTAGCAGAGAATGAGTTTAAAAACTTCAGCACAAGTGGAAACTGCAGTAAAAACAGGTTCTATTTACAGAATAGAATACAACGGTATTCTAATTTCTTATTAGAATACAAAACAAAACTAAACACCATATAGTGAGATAGATACAATAACATCAACACATCAGTAATATTCATAGAAGAATAGAATGGTTTGGGTTGGAAGGAAACTTAAAGATCATCTAATTCCAGGTGGGCAAGGACACCTTCCACTAGACCAGGTTAGCCATCCAAACTGGCTTTGAACATTTCTAGGGATGGGGCATTCACTCTCTGGGCAATCTGTTCCAGTGCCTCACCACATTCTGAGTAAAGAATTTAGAAGAAGAAGAATTTAGAAATCTTCTTAAAGAAGGTTTTTTTTCCTATCTCACTTCCTTATTCAGCAGAATATTCTTAGCAGCCTGCAGTGTTCATTGTGAGTGTTAAATCATTATATCACAGCAAGGGAAAGACAGCGCAAAACAATGCTGGACATGAAGAACAAGCCAGGCTTTGCTTCAAAAATTATTTTACTTGATTTAATAGGGGAATAACCCATGATAAAGGAATTACTTGAAAGCAGACCTGAAAGTTAATAAATTCATTAAGTAATGTAGCGGGTTTACATGGCAAGGTTTTAGTAGTTGGGGGACATAAAGGTAGCTTCTGCAAGAAGAAGCCAGAAGCTTCCCATGTTAGATAAGGGCCCCAACGCTGGCCAGAGCTGAGTCAATAAGTGATGTTTTTTGTGCCTCTGTGAGAGCATATTTAAGAAAGGAAAAAAACCTGCTGAGGAACAGCAGCTGAGAGAGAGAGAGAGAGTAAGAAACAGCCTTGCAGACACCAAGGTCAATGAAGAAGGAGGGGGAGAGGTGCTCCAGGTGCCGGAGCAGAAGTTCCCCTGCAGCCTGTGGTGAGGACCATGGTGAAGCAGGCTTACCCCCTGCAGCCCATGGAGTACCATGGTGGTGCAAGGTTCCACACTGCAGCCTGTGAAGGAGACCACAATGGAGCAGGTGGACCTGCACCGACGGAGGCTGCAGCCTGTGGAGGACGCCCACAGCAGCAGGCCCTGGGATGGACCTGTAGCCCATGGAGAGGAGACCATGCAGGAGCAGGTGACCTGGCAGGAGCTGCTGCCCATGAGGGACCCAGGTTGGAGCAGTTTGCTCCTGAGGGATGGACCCCGTGGTACGGACCCATATCTGGAGCAGTTCTTGAAGAGCTGCTGCCTGTGGGAAGCCCACGTCGGATCAGTTCGGCAAGGACTGCATCCCGTGGGAGGGACCCCATGGCACAGGGGACAAGAGTGACCGTGAAGGAGTGACAGAGACGAAGTGCTATAGACTGACTACAACCCCCATTCCCCATTCCTCTGCACCAACTGGGGGGAAGAGGTGGAAGAGAGTGGATGGGGAGGAAGGTGCTTTTGGTTTCTTTCCTCTGTTTCTCGCTTCTCTAGCTTGTTATTAATAGGCAGTAAATCTTACTATGTCCCTACTCTGAGTCTGTTTTGCCTGTCAAGATAATTGTTGAGTGATCTCCCCATCCTTACCTCAACCCTTGAGCACTTTGCATTGTATTCTCTCCCCCTTTCCCTTTGAAGAAGGGGAGTGAGAGAGAGGCTGAGGTGGAGCTCAGCTGCCCTCCTGAGTAAAACCACCACAGGTAATCAAGAGTGCTCCCTAACATATTTAATAATTAAGATTCTTTATAGCTTTCAGAAGAGACTTCATACTTGGTAGTTTTGTTCAGACCTACTCCAATTATTCCAGTTTTGTAGTATCTTTTAAAATTTTTTTCTCCATTTTTTCCCAAATATTTATAAATTATTTTAACAGCTGGTCAAAACTTAAGTGATCTTTTTATCATCAAGTATTTTGGATACTCAGTCTGATCAGATGTTCAGACAAAAATAATCAAATTTTGCTGCCATTATTTATGTTGATATACATTAGCTTACTTCATCAGAAGGACAGCTAACACATTTTATTTTTGTAGTGTAAGAATATAGCCCCCCAAAAAAACAACAGCAAAAATGTTTGTTTTCTTCTCTCTGCTGGAGAGCATGGATGCACACATACACATTTTTCAGTTTAATTACAGCTAATTTTCAGTGACTCAAAAGTAGAAGCACACTGTAGTAATTCTTAGTTCTCAGTCTTATTATTATTTGCTACTACAAAAGATCTTTTATGACAGATTAAGGGAAGCTTTTTCATCTTCACACACATTGAAGCTTTCAAGCTTCACTTTTGAAATTGCAGCTGTCTCCTTGATCCTAAACACTTTGGCAGGTGCTTTCATAATTTTTATTAAGTCAGCATTAGGATTGCCATTTTTTTCAAAGTTCTGAAACTTTTACAGAGAAAGAAGGCAGCCCACTTTGAAAATTTTCCATGAAAGTCAGTAAAAATACTATCACTGGGAAGCTCAAAGGAAAGTATTCTTCCAGCTCCATAAGAATCAAAATCATCGAGTGACTGTTACATTTAGAATAATGTTCAGGCATCAAAAGGTTATCCTAAGATAAAACCCTCCAACATTATTCAAAAAAAAAAAAATAATAATAATAAAAATGCAAATTTCTACAATATAACAATACAAAAAATGAAAATGCTCAGATTTAAACAAATTATATTCTCTTAAATAATTATAAAATGTGTGTACAAAGATATAAATTACATGTGAATATACATTATTATTTACAATATATTTTATATTTTGAATTAATTTTGTTATTTTATGTTGATGTTATTAGATCCTTATTAGTATCCTAAGCTAGAAATACAAAGAAAGAATACTAATAATTTTGTTGTTTGTTTTGTTTTGTTTTCAAAGTAGCTAAGTGTTTCTAATGCTTGCATGTTATTGATGTTTCTCATCTGGGCTGTACTCAAAATCACCTTCTAGCTGTAGAAGACAATATTAGAAAGCAAATATATGACAGCTGTATATAAAGGATAGCTATTATTTTTGAAATTGAAAAAGGTGTACAGGAACATCTTCTTACTTATAGTTAAAAGTAAAAATCTAACTACCTCTGGCCCTTGGATATTCCCTGAACACCCTACAATTTAAGTAATGTGAAATACTGTCAATAATAATTAATAAATTATACATCTAGGAAAATTGCCACCATCACCCTTGATCATCACCACATAACACAACCCATAGAAAACTCTACAATTAGTTCCTGTTGCAACTGAAAAACACAGAGTTTAGCTGAGGTATATATTTTGAGGTATATTTTTTCCAAAAGACATCTTAAGGAATTGTTTTTAACATCTTTTGGTTCATTAAGCATGTGTGTAATTCTGTAGTACAGTATCAATTTTCCAAACCAATATGTTATGCTATACCAATATTTTACAAAAGTCTCTATGTATTTATTAGTTGATTTTCATTAACTAGTCACATGAATTCCTATAATAAAGAAGTCAAGATAATTTAGCAATATTTTTAAAGTAAAACAATTAATTATGTTTTGCTACTTAAGCCTTTTTTAACTTGATACCACTTCTTTGTGTATCATCACTGTTCAGCTAACAGTGGAGCAGAGATCATTCCCCTCCATGCTTTTCAAAATTTTGGCTAAAAAAAGTCATTTTGTTGTTATTGTTCTTCTTGCTTTTCTTTCATTCTCTTTCTCAAGTCTTTACTCTTCCATGATTCATTAGATCTGCCCAAATGATCTAGAGTCTTCCAAGGATTTAAAAAAAAAAATAATCTAATATTGATATGTATGCTGATATCAGTATAAATACATACTGATATATAAACACAGATATAATATGGCATCCTGCTTTAGGAAATGACAGCTTTAGGACTTACATCTGACATCCAGTTGAATTAGTTCTGGAACAGAAAGTATTTTTCTGTCACTGGCACTATCATTAATAAAAACATATTACTTGTCTGTTTTCCAGAGAGAAAATACGAAATCTACTTTTTCTGCATTATTAACAACTCCGTAACTCTATCTTTTTTAATGGTCCAAAATACACTAATCCTTTAAACCTGATATGTTTCAGATATTCATTCTTACAGACCTTAGTTATCCTGACCTATTTCATCTGCATGGTTGAAATCCCTCTGCCATTTTTACTGTTTATTTATTTATTTATTTATTTTCAGTTTTCAGGTTCTAGTACTTAGTGTATAATCAACTTTTATCTATTACTTCAATTGTTTGTTTTGTTGTTTTCTGTTTGTTTGTTTCTTTGTTTGTTTTTAATAACCACTTCTCCTTAAAGATAGACTATTTTTTAAAGCCAGTATACCTTTTTAAATCTTTATTCACATGGGATTGTCACTTTTCTGCTTAAAAACTGATGCGGTCAGGTATTTCTCAATTATTATTACTGTTTCTTTGTTTAAACTTTTTTTCCTAGCTGATTTACATCATAATGCTCTAGCTTCTAAAGTGTCACAATTTTACATTTCTGTTCTGTACATTATTCCTTAGACACTTAATGTAATCAAGTCATTGTCAACTGAGACAGCAATCTATCAGATTAAAGACCTGAATTGTGTTTTATTGTTAAGATATACATTCATAATAAAATAATACATTTCTGAGCTCCCAATGTTCTAGAAGTATACAACTTTTTTTCACTGCACTTGATTCTCCCTGATTTTGCACACTAATTCTAAGTAAATTACTTACGATTTTAATATGCATGTGATATGAATTTTCCTATCTGGTTTTCTCTAATAACAGCTAGATATTTCTTCTTGTTTATTACTCCATTGCTCATTGCATTTAAATAATTTATCTTCTTAACATTCTTTATAATCTTGATTAATAGATCTTGGCATCTTGATTTTGTGCTGGGCATTTCCATTATGATCCAATGTTTTTCGCTGCTCGTGCCAGTAATAGATTTATTACATTGAATGAATCAGACAACATCTATACCTATCTCCATTTTCTTTTCAGTCAGATACACATTCCAGGTGGGTACCAATGAACTTTAAATAATTTCTTTTTAGCAAAAATTAAAATCCCACATTTCCATTTTCAATTTTATTCATTTTCTGAAACATATGTTTTATACTGTCATTGAAGAAAAGCATTGTATTGATATTTTCCCCTTAACAGCAAACATAATAGTATTGTATACCTTTGCTTTCACCATAATCCACAATGAGTGAAATTAATGACACTGCTCTGTGAACCCAGTGCACTAGGGAAAAGTTATGATGGAACTTAAAAACAAACAAAGAAACAAAAACAATAATTTTGTCTTTTTTTTTTTTTCCTTTTTAAGAACAAGATCGTTTTCATGAAATAAAATTCCAGTTCTTAAACATATAAGTGAAATTAAATGAATTTCAGACTACACATACTATCTCAGTATTGGTGGTATATTTTTGTTTGTTGTTATTGTTTTGTTTGGTTTTCTCCCAATTATACATCAGCTAACACTAACTACTGCAAAATTTTATAGGAAAGGCAGTCGTCCTTTTATACCTGCATTTTATTCTATGGGCTGGGTTGACTGTACATCCCAAGAAACATCAAAATATCCTCCTGGTTAGATTGCTATAATGTACCTTTGAAGTATGACTTTTTGGAATTAAAAAAAAAAAAATGTTGAGGTGTTATTTTGCAAAACATTAAGACCTTCTCAATCACATCTCCTTTCTGAAATCTTGAAGAAACTTGCCTTGACAGCTACAAAAAATTTAAAAAATACTCAACTTAAAAAGGTTCATAGAATCATTTCCTCCACTAAGTGTAACATACACCACAAACAAAGGTTTATTTTCCAGAAGAAAGACAAACAAACATCCAAAAAAAAAAAAAAAAAAAAAGGTAATTTCACGGATTCTTCGTTACTTCCAATAGGAACATGAAAAACATCTGCATCATGTTCCCCTGTTCTCCTTTCTCTTTCCCTCTTTCCC
Organism: Cygnus olor; assembly: GCF_009769625.2. Taxonomy (NCBI): domain Eukaryota; kingdom Metazoa; phylum Chordata; class Aves; order Anseriformes; family Anatidae; genus Cygnus; species Cygnus olor. The sequence continues at coordinate 102,174,975 of NC_049170.1, read as the reverse complement.
TTCTTTCTTATACATACTTCCTTTTATCACTCCCAGTGCTATCAAGATACTTAGAAAATAATCAGGCTTGACAGTTCTGGGGTTGAGAATAATATCTTGTCGTCTAACATCCCAGCGGACACACACACTGAGTAATTTATCACAGTCCAAACAGCAGGGTTGCACTATCTCATATTAAATGTGAGAACCTTATCTAAAAATGTGATCCTGTGTGTGTTTGGTGAATTTGGTTTGAAATACCATGTATGTATTCAGATCTTCCTTTCAATGTTAATCCTCCATCTGACAGCACCTGAGATCTCCTCTGTAAACATTGCTATAAAAATGTCACTTTATACTAATTCAAATGAAAGATTTCAGCTATTGTTTATTTATTAATTCAACCAGCATGTTTCTAAATAAGACAGAAGGATCAGAGCAAGGGGATGGAAGAGAGGGGGAAAAAATCTCACATTATACTTGCAAATTATATGTGTAGAGTGTCAACTTTGGTCCATGAAAATTAATGGTTTGTAACAGAGCTAGTTATTTCCTCTTAGAATACATCACTTATTACAGACCAATTATAAACACACTAACTCTGATACAATTACAAGTGCAATAAATACACCAAAATATAACATTTCTTTGTGGATCACAAATCAAAAAAAAAAAAAAAAAAAACTGACAGTGAAAGATTCATCCAGAATTTCACTAATTTGGGTAGTATCAAAATATCACTGTAGTGAATTGTCTGCTGCTACTGGATTATATAAAGTAGTTAATGTGTGTATATCCTATAGGACTTCTGACTCTTCCTCTTCATTTTCACCATCCTCCCTTTTTAAATAGTTGGCATATATGTATACAGTCATAGAATCAGAGAATCATTTAGGTCGCAAAAGACCTCTAAGATCTTTAAGTTCAACCGTTAATGTAGCACTGCCAAGCCTACAACTAAACCATGTCCCTGAGCACCACATCCACACTTCTTTTCAATACTTCCGGGGATGGTGACTCAACTACTTCCCTGGGCATCCTGTTCCAATGCTTTATAACCCTTTCAGTTAAGATTGTTTTCTTAATATCCAGCCTAAACCTCTCCTAGCACAACTTGAGGCCATTCCTCTTGGCCCATCTTTTGCTGTTTGGAAGAGCAGACCGACCCCTACCTTGCTACAGCCTCCTTTGAGGTAGTTGTAGAGATCAATAAGGTCTCCCCTAAGCCTCTTTTTCTCTAGGCTAAATAATGCCAGTTCCTTCAGCCAGTCCTCACATGACCTGTTTTCTAGACCCTTCACCATCTCTGTTGCCCTTCTTTGGACACGCCCCAGCACCTCAGTGTCTTGCTTGTAGTGAGGGGCCCAAAACTGAACACAGTATTTGAGGTGTAGTCTCACCAAAGCCAAGTACAGGGGGACAATGACCTCCCTAGTCGGCTGGCCACACCATTTCTGATACTAGCCAGAATGCTGTTGGTCTTCTTGGCCACATGGGCATGCTGCTGGCCCATATTCATTGTGCTATCAATCAATACCCCCAGGTCCCTTTGTGCCAGGCAGCTTTCCAGCCAGTCTTACCCCGGCCTGTAACACTGCATGAGGTTGTTGCACCCCAAGTGCAGGATCCATCACAGCCTTGTTGAATCTCATGCACTTGGCCTTGGTTCCTCAGTCTGGCCTATCCGGATGCCTCTGTAGAGCCTTCCTACCCTCCAGCAGATTGAAACTCAGGCCTAATGTAGTGTCATCCGCAAATTTACTGAGGGTGCACTCAATTCCCTCATCCAGAACATTGATAAAGACATTGAAGAGAAGTGACTCGAGTACTAAGCCGTGGGGGACACCACTAGTGACTAGCCTCCAACTGTATTTAGCTCCATTCACCACAACATTTTGGGCCCAGCCACCCAGACAGTTTTTAACCCAACAAATCGAACACCTATCCAAGCTACAAGCAGCCAGTTACTCCAGGAGAATGCTGTGGAAAACAAGGTAAAAACCTTTATTGAAGTCTAGGCAGACAACGTTCACAGCCTTTCCCTCACACATGAAGCAGGTCACCTTGTCATAGAAGGTGAACAGGTTAGTCAAGTAGGACCTCTTTTTCGTAAACCCATGCTGACTGGGCCTGATCACATGCTTGTCCTGTATGTGCCACATGATTCTTGAGGTGATCTGTTCTATAACCTTCCCCACACCAAAGTCAGACTGATGGCCTTATAGTTCCCTGAGTCCTCCTTCTGGCACTTCTTGTAGATAGGTGTCACATTTGCTAGCAAGCAGTCCAGGTAGCCAGGACTGATGATGAATGATGGAAAGTGGCTTGGTGAGCACTTCTGACAGCTTCCTCAGTGCCGTTGGGTGGATCCTATCTGGGTCCATAGATTTGTGTGAATCTAAGTGATGTGGAAGGTAACTAATCATTTCCTCTTTGATTATGGGGTGTTCATTATGCTTCCCACACTTATCTTCCAGCTCAGGGGGCTGGGTACGTGGGTGATAGCTGGTCTTGCTACTAAAGTGCATCTACACCAAGGCACACAGCATTGATAACAAACAGGAGGAGCTGGAAGCCATTGTGTGGCAGGCAAATTATGACCTAGTCACCATCACTGAAACATGGTGGGACAACTCCCATGACTGGAGTGCAGCATTGGATGGCTACAAGCTCTTCAGAAGGAACAGAAAGCTAAGGAGGGGCATTGTCGTGGCCCTCTGTCTTAGACAGTGTTTCAGCGCTGTTGAGATTGGGGTTGGGAACGAAAAGGTAGAGTCCTTGTAGATAAGGATCAGGGGGTTGGCCAACAAGGCGGACATCCTGGTGGGGGGCTATTATAGACCACCAAACCAGGATGAAGAGATGGATGGGGCATTCTATAGGTAGCTGGTGGAAGTGGCGCAATCGCCAGCACTGTCTCTCATGAGGGACTCTAACTTCCTGGAAATATGCTAGAAATACAATACAGCCTGAGGAAGCAGTCTAGCAGGTTCCTGGAGTGCGTGGAAGGCAGCTTCCTGACTCAGCTGGCCAGTGAGCCTACCAGGAGGGGTGCACCCACTAGACCTGCTGTTCACGAACGGAGAAGGACTGGTGGGAGATGTAGTGGTAGGGAGCTGTCTTGGACAGAGTAACCATGACACGGTAGAGTTCTCCATTCTTGGTGAAGTCAGGAGGGTTGTGAGTAAAACTGCTACCTTGGACTTCCGGAGGGCAAAATTTGAACTGTTCAGGACACTGGTAGGGAGGGTCCCTTGGGAGTCAGTCCTGAAGGGCACAGGGGTCCAGGAAGGCTGGATGCTCCTCAAGAAGGAAATCTTAAAGGTGCAGGAGCAGACTGTACCCATGTGCTATAAGATGAGCCAGTGGGGAAGAAGACTGGCGTGGCTGGACAGGGAACATTTGCTGAGTGTCCAAGAGAAAAGGAGAGTTTATGTCCAGTGGAAGAAGGGACAGGCAACTCAGGCAGAGTACAAGAAGTTGCCAGCATATGCAGAGAAAAAAATCAGGAAGATTAAAGCCCAGCACAAGCTCAACTTGGCTGTTATGCTTAAGGATTAAAAAAAATAATAGTAATGTTTTATATACATATATTAACAGCAAGAGGAGGGCCAACGAGAAGCTCCATCCTTTACTGGGTGCAGGGGAGAACATGACTACAGAGGGTAAGGAAAAGGCTTAGGTTCTTAACACCTTCTTTACATCTGTCTTTACTAGCCAGACCACTTATCCTTGGAGTACTCAGCTTCCCGACCTGGCAGTCTGGGACGAGGAGCAGAAGAAACATCCACAGTTCAGGTGGAAACAGTTAGAGACCTGCTGCTCCACCTGGACTGTCACAAGTCCATGGGTCCAGATGGGATCCACCCAAGGGTGCTGAGGGATTTGGCGGATGTGATTGCTGGGCTGCTTTTCCATCACCTACCAGCGATCATGGTCATCCGAATAGGTCCTGGATGACTGGAGACTTACTAATGTGACGCCAATCCATGAGAAGGGTTGCAAGGAGGACCCAGGGAACTACAGGCCTGTCATCCTGACCTCGGTGCCAGGAACGGTGATGGAACAAGTCATCTTGAATGCAATCATGCAGTATATGCAGGAAAACCGGGGCATCAGGTGCAGTCAGCATGGGTTCATGGAAGGCCAGTCTTGCCTGACCAACCTCATCTCCTTCTATGACCGGGTGAACACCCTGGTGAATGAGGGAAAGCCTGTTGACATAGTCTACCTAGACTTCAGCAGGGCCTTTGACACGGTCTCCCACAATATTCTCTCGGAAAAGATGGCAGCCCATGGCTTGGACAGGTACTCTCTTTGCTGGGTTAGAAACTGGCTGGACAGCTGGGCTTAGAGAGTAGTGGTGAATGGAGTGAAATCCAGCTGGTGACTGGTCACCAGTGGTGTTCCCCAGGGGTCAGTGTTTGGGCTCATCCTCTTTAGTATCTTTATTGATGACTTGGAGGAGGGAATTGAGTGCACCCTCAGTTAGTTTGCAGATGACACCAAGTTGGGGTAAGTATCGATCTTCTGGAGAATAGGAAGGCCCTGCATAGGGACCTGGACAGGATGGGTCAATGGGCAGAGGCCAATGGGATGAAGTTCAACATCACTAAGTGCCGAGTCCTGCACTTTGGCCACAACGACCCCATGCAGTGCTACAGGTTTGGGGCAGAGTGGCTGGAAAGTTGTGCAAAGGAAAAGAACCTGGGAGTGTTGATTGATGCTCACCTAAACATGAGCCAGCAGTGAGCCCAGGTGGCCAAGAAGGCCAACGGCATCCTGGCTTGTATCAGGAATAGTGTAGCCAGCAGGACCAGGGAGGTGATCATCCCCCTGTACTCAGCTCTGGAGAGGCCACACCTCAAGTACTGTGTTCAGCTTTGTGCCCCTCAGTACAAGAAGGACATCGAGGCTCTGGAATGTGTCCAGAGAAGGACTACAAAGCTGGTGAAGGATCTGGAACACAAGTCCTATGAGTAATGGCTGAAGGAACTGGGGTTGTTTAGTCTGGAGAAGAGGAGGCTCAGGGGAGACCTTATTGCTCTCTACAACTACCTGAAAGGAAAGTGTGGGGAGCTGGGGGTCGGCCTCTTTTCACAGATAACTAGTGATAGGACTAGAGGGAATGGCCTCAAGTTGCACCAGGGCGGGTTTAGGTTGGAAATTAGGAGACATTTCTTCTCAGAAAGAGTAGTGGTTTCATGGCTGTTAGATAACTGTCTTTACCAAATGAATGGATCTTAGAAAAAAAAAAAAAAAAAGTTACATGATAACTCTAAATAGACTGTGTAGTAATTTTCTATTACTATACGTGCGCCCAGGTATGTGAATTTTTCTCATAACTTTTCTCCATGTTTACCTGTAGTCAAAAAAATATACTTACAAGAAGACATGATCAGACACCTGAGCTGGAAATTGCTATGGTTTATTTTTCTCCTGTGGTTCTTCTTGCAATTGAGTTTCTCCATCTGTTACAGTTTTGCATAGAAAAACTGTGAATTGAAGTTAGTGTGAGCCTGGAAAACTGCAAATATGCTTTGTTTAGTCCCTGCTGGTCTCTAAAGTATTAAAGCATTTGACTTTTTGTAGTGAAGAAGTCACTATACAGAATGCCTTTATTTTATTGCTTTCTATTATATTGGCATTTTATGTTTTAAAAGTCTCTTATATTCAAGTATATTCTATCACAGTGTGTCTTCATGCCAAATTCTCCAGAATAAAGGAGTATTCCATTGTGACTATTCTCATTTGGAAGAAAGCATTAAGAAAATTTCTGTGAGAAAAGACTGAAAAATGAAAGGATCAATAATGAGACTAACTTGAGAATACTGAAAGAGGATCAAATCAGTCACATCTTACATAAAGGTAGGGTGATCAAAGAGCCTATAGCAATAATAGTGAGAGATAGGAGATTGAAAAATAGCCTCAGTCTTGCCATCAGGACTATGTAGGAGAAAACTCTTCTTATCCCTGTATTTAGTCTGTGTTTCTAAATGCTAAGAAATGCTCTGATGCTCTGACTGAATACTTGAAGTGGGGGCACAACCATCACCATCTTTTTCTTCAGTGTTCAAATGTTTCATATTTTAGCACTGTTTTTACTAGCTCTATTCACAGAATCACAGAATCACAGAATCTTCTAGGTTGGAAGAGACCTCCGAGATCATCTAGTCCAACCTCTGCCCTACCACTAACAAGTCCTCCACTAAACCATATCACTAAGGACTACATCTAAACGTCTTTTAAAGACCTCCAGGGATGGCGACTCAACCACCTCCCTGGGCAGCCTATTCCAATGCCTAACAACCCTTTCAGTAAAGAAGTTCTTCCTAATATCCAACCTAAACCTCCCCTGGCGCAACTTTAGCCCATTCCCCCTCGTCCTGTCACCAGGCACATGGGAGAATAGACCAACCCCCACCTCTCTACAGCCTCCTTTAAGGTACCTATAGAGAGCGATGAGGTCTCCCCTGAGCCTCCTCTTCTCCAGGCTAAACAACCCCAGCTCCCTCAGCCGCTCCTCGTAAGACTTGTTCTCCAGACCCCTCACCAGCTTTGTTGCCCTTCTCTGGACTCTCTCGAGCACCTCCATGTCCTTCTTGTAGCGAGGGGCCCAAAACTGAACACAGTACTCGAGGTGCGGCCTCACCAGAGCTGAGTACAGGGGGACAATCACCTCCTTAGACCTGCTGGCCACACTGCTTCTTATGCAAGCCAGGATGCTGTTGGCCTTCTTGGCCACCTGAGCACACTGCTGGCTCATATTCAGCCGACTATCAACCAGTACTCCCAGGTCCTTCTCCGCCAGGCAGCTTTCCAGCCACTCATCTCCCAGCCTGTAGCGCTGCTTGGGGTTGTTGCGCCCCAGGTGCAGGACCCGGCACTTGGCCTTGTTGAACTTCATACAGTTGACCTCAGCCCATCGGTCCAGCCTATCCAGATCTTCCTGCAGAGCCTTCTTTCCCTCGAGCAGATCGACACACGCACCTAACTTGGTGTCATCTGCAAAGTTACTGAGGGTGCACTCGATCCCCTCATCCAGGTCATCGATAAAGATATTAAAGAGGACCGGCCCCAGCACTGAGCCCTGGGGGACTCCACTAGTAACCGGCCTCCAACTGGATTTGGCTCCATTCACCACAACTCCTTGGGCCCGGCCATCCAGCCAGTTTTTAACCCAACAAAGCGTACTCCAGTCCAAGCCACGAGCAGCCAGTTTTTTGAGGAGAATGTTGTGGGAAACGGTGTCAAAAGCCTTACTGAAGTCAAGGTAGACCACATCCACAGCCTTCCCCTTATCCACCAAGCGCGTCACTTGGTCATAGAAGGAGATCAGGTTCGTCAAGCAGGACCTACCTTTCATAAACCCATGCTGACTGGGCCTGATCGCCTGGTTGCCCTGCAAGTGCCGCGTGATGACACTCAAGATAATCTGCTCCATGAGCTTCCCTGGCACCGAGGTCAAACTAACAGGCCTATAGTTCCCCGGGTCTACCCTCCAGCCCTTCTTGTAGATGGGCGTCACGTTTGCTAGCCGCCAGTCAACTGGAACCTCCCCTGATAGCCAGGACTGCCGATAAATGATGGAAAGCGGCTTGGCCAGCTCCTCCGCCAGTTCTCTCAGTACCCTCGGGTGGATCCCATCCGGCCCCATCGACTTGCGTACATCCAAGTGTCGTAGCAGGTCGGCAACCATTTCCTCGTGGCTAGCGAGGGCCACATCTTGCTCCCCATCCCCTTCCACCAGCTCAGGGTACCAGGTATCCAGAGAACAACCGGTCTTGCCGCTAAAGACTGAGGCAAAGAAAGCATTGAGCACCTCAGCCTTTTCCTCATCTTTTGTAACTAAGTTTCCCCCCGCATCCAGTAAAGGATGGAGATTCTCCTTAGTCCTCCTTTTTGCGTTGATGTATTTGTAAAAACGTTTTTTGTTATCTTTAACGGCAGTAAAATGTAAAATTCATCTTAAATGTAAAAATTCATCTTAATTATTTCAAAGCTCTTCTCTGAACTTTATCCGTGAACACTGTCTTAAAGCACGATTCTTACCTACATGAAGCCTCCAAAGTGTAATATGCACAATTCACTGTAGTTGTAGTTGCGCACTACATATGTTGAAACGAACACAACTCACTAATCAGCTGTGTACCATAAGCTTTCTTTGAAGCCACAAAGACAAATTCTGCCCATCTAGAGTGATTGCTACATGAGAATTTACATCATTGGCAAGGATTTGAAGTATCATTGAAAATCAAGTGTTTCTATAGGGTGATATTAAACATATTTCTAATATCAGGCTAAGTGTAGAGTAAGAAGAAAGGATCTGAAAATCACAGTTTGCGAGACAGTTTCCATCTATAGTAAAGAGTATAGAAGTTTTCAAATAACAAGGTTAGTAGTAGTGTTCCTGTTTAAACGACTGTGTTAGCTTACAGTGAAAATAAAGATGATTAAAGCATTCCCATCTCTGAGTTAATATGTCATACTCCTTTGACAACTTAGCTGAGAGCTTCCACAGTCCTCTTATATTGTTTTCAGGTAGAGAAAATGGCTAGTCATGTACAAAATCATTTATCGGAATTAAAGAAATGCTGGAAAAAAAAAGTCTGAATAAAATCTACTGTAGTTTCCTTGCATTGTATGAATGTGTAACAAAATATTTTTCATAGATAACAAAAATCATAGCAGTGAAAACAATTTTCATTGCAACAAATATGAACTGAATCAATATTTAATGAACCATCAGAAGGGGGAATTAAAAAGTGGAAATATTTCTGTGTTTTTAAACATCTTTTGGTTTTCAAAAACTGCAAGCAAAAGGAAGACAAATAGAGTTTTAAAATATACATTTAGAGTCCATAATGTTCACCTGAATTCAGGTGTTAGCAATACTGATTTTATTTTTATTTTTTATGTCTTAATTCCTAACTTCAGAATCTTCTGTTTATTGTTCTGATCTTCAGGCCCGACATTTTTATTTTTTTTTTTTTCTGCGTGAGCAGACTTCTACTTCCACCATTGAAATGGACTTTTGAAAAGGAACAAAAAAATCTTTTCACAGGCTTACCTTTGTCTCTGTATTCTCTTACACTATTGAATATGAAGTACTTAACTATATCCTGCACCACAAGTGAAAATAAAAGTGACCTAAGAGACAAGATGTTAGTCTGGACTTAGGAAATCTTTGGCTACCTTCTTTGTCTTGCTGGACAATTTCTGTGTGAGGAGCTCAAGTGATGAAGTGAAATGTATCAGTATCTTAGACAGAGTGCTAGCAAAGTCTTTTATCCCACGCTCCCCCAGAGGGTGGGATTTTTTTTTTTTTTTTTTATTCCAGAAGAATAAAAATCTTCTAGGTATGCTGTTTTTTTTGGAGTTTCCTTGCAGATTTTTGTCTTTTTTTAGATCCACAAGCAAGCAGAAGAATTATTTTATGTCTTCTGTCCTGAGAGAGAAAATTTGTATTTACTGTACCCAGAAGTAATGAAGCAGAATCTGACCCATAACTGTTGTTCAACATCAGGGCCAGTCAAACATGGTTGTATTTCAGTACAGTTTATAAAAGAAAAGGACCTCATTTGACCTTACTTGACATTATTTGAATAATGAAAAGTGATTTATAAAATTGATGCAAGAAATTGTTATTCTTGAAGAAGATTTTGTGTTACTAGAAGTCTCATCCTGTGTGCTTTTCTCATGCTATAACCCCAGTAACTTCAGCAGATTGGCATGGCTTAATACTCAACCCTACAAATACTACACATACATAATTTTATTCCTGACATTTTCTCAAACTGAAATTTAACAGCTAAAGTGAGGTGTGAGAATAATGTGTATATATAAGCTATTCCGAGTTCTCAAACCATTTTCTAGTTATATACTCAGAACAAGAGACATTAAAATCAATGGGTCACTATTAACAAACTGAGGCAAAGTATTCAGTCCATCAGCAAAAAGACATAAACAGCAACACATTCCTTATACACACATTAGCCAATATTAACATTTAAATCTTAAATTCACCATCCACTAAAAAATAACCTCCTAGCATTTAACTGAGTGACACTTATATTATGTAAATAGAAGGGAACACGTAATCTGTATTTAAACTTTTTTTTTTTTTTCCTAACAAAAAGGTGAAGCTAAAAACACAACACATCATTTAATTAAAATAAACTGAAAACAATATATAATTAAAAGTTTCTGAACTTGGTTTACTTCATTTGCTATTTAATCTGGAGGAACCCTGAATTAGTTATATTTGAGTATTGAAGTAGATTTTCAGATGTGCATAAATTGACTATCTTTTAATGTCTATCTATAGATCAAAACTCGAGGAGAAACCTCATTACACAAGATTCAGAAACAATAACTACCAATGTACATCTTCTTACCCTACTTAAAATCATTGATCTGTATGTTCTATACTTTAACTTTAAGCATTTACGTGTATATATATATATGTGTATATATATATATATGTATTATTTATAGAAATAATGTTTCTCGTATCGATCTGGGAAATGGCAAGGAATTCAGCTGTGACATGAGCTCTGAGAAATTCTGTGAGCTTCAACACCTTTCAGAACCTTTTATGGTCAATGGCCTCTGTATAAGAAATGCTGTAGAGAAAGCACAGTTTTCTCTATGACCAAAGTCCAAGAAAACAGACTTCATATAAGATTACGCCCTAAGGACCCTAAATAATCACCACACAAATATTTTATCCTGTATTTTAATCCCTGCAAATTGGCTTCTTCAAATCTACCAACTATTCTACACTATTAGCAACTTATACGCTAGTATGTGTCTTAGATTATAGCCTTCCTAAAAAATTGACCTAACTGAAGAATGACAAATCTATGGAGCACATATCTTTGGGTATCTTAAAGTAACTGTGACACATTCTGAATGTGTCTTAATCTTCATCTGTGTCTCCCACACAATATTTCTGGAGTCGGTCATGTCATGGCTGACTAAATACCTATATTTGTGGAGTGAATTTAAAATCTCAAAGAAGCAAGCTGCATACACGCCACTTTAATACAATGGACTGAGTACCCACACCAGTGAACTATGATCTTCATTTCTGTAGTACTATGTACACTACTATGATATTTCTATGTTAATATATAAACTAACTTATACTATGTTGTATTTCTGCAACACAGAGATTTCCTTTTGGATCTCCTGAGTTCCATCTACACCATTTGAGCTTAATCTTGGTTAAGAACAACATTTTGGTCCTGACCAGTCTTCCAAAAAGAGTAATACCAAATAGAAAGTACCCTGTGGTATTGTTCATTTTAAATATATATAATATTGCCTCCTCTTACAGGTTTATTACAAGTATCAGTGAGACAGTTAACATTGATGTGTTTTAGCTTATATATATAGCACAAAAGATATGTGTAAATGAATGTCAATATAGTAACAATAGGATTTCCAGTGGCACAATAACATTTTAAATTGCCTCTTACACAATCTCTAACTTTAAAATATGTGGTGAAAGACAAGATAAACTTAAAGGTCTGAATTTTTCTCTCTCAGTGTTTTTTGAAAAGTATTCTCTGTAGAAGGAAAGACACTTTCAAAAACCCAATTTCTAATCTGATTTTTAGTTCTTGTAAAAAGGTTCCTTTTCATTATTCATTTCTTCAGGCTCCTGAGACTGCTTTTCAAATTTCCAAAGAAGTAGTATTGGAATTCAAAAAAAAAAAAAAAAAGACTATACAACATCTAAAAATAGGAAGCATTCAGTTTTACCATAATTGTGGTAATTAAGTAACTAGCTCAATTTAAATGAGGTTACTTATGTGTGACTTTTTGCCTTACCCCTGGTCCTACCCAAATAAGCCCCATGTTTCTTTAAATGAAGCTTGTTGATAATACATAGCTATCATGCCATTCCCTTTGAGTGCTTGGGGAAATAAAAATTCATAGCAATTGATTGCCCTGTGTAGCCATGGATCCAGATGCCCTTTCAAATATTCATAAAGATCTTAAAGGGGTCCCTGTGGATCCTATTTGACTGTTGTATGTTTATATATCCCTCTAGTCTTCAGAAAAATTGTCAAACAAAAGTCACTTTAGCAGCTAGATATTATTGAATCTTTCCACCTTGTAGATTTTTTCATTCTTATGCTGTGTATTGTGAGTGAAAAATGGAAAAAGATGAAGAAATGTTTATGAATATACTAAGTCTTAAAAGTACTTCATTAAAGCTGGGTGCTTGAAAGTTGTTACTAATAATAGATGAATGAAAGAAAAGGATAGAGGTGTTAAAATTGGAGTCAAATAGAGAAAAATCTGAGATAAAAATAAAAGACAATAATGTCACTTTTCCACTCAAAGTCAGACCACTAAATTCAGAGTTGCATGCTTGTGGAGCCTTCAAAATTGCTTACTGAGATCAATGTGAAGATGTACTACAAATATAAAGCCTGTTTTTTTTTTTTTAAGCTTAACTCTGTTTTAGAAAATATTTTTTAGGTGATAAGTTTGTGAAACACATCTTATGTGTTATTAGATTATCATATTTGATTGGTCATTTAAAGGGATCCTAATAAGCTATCTATTTGCTATCTATATCTTGAGAACACTGGGAACAACTTTTAAGCCCTTTTGTAGATGCTTTGTCTTACATTTTCTATTCAAAAAGCCTTGGACCAGAAGGTGCTCATCCTACCTCCTACTTATATAAAATATATATATATATATATAATTAAAAAAAAATCCAAACCAATTTGCAGGATAAATTTCTGGCCACATAATGATTTAAGGGTTAGCAGCCAGTTTCCATTTTTCTCTTTCATGCCTAATGAGATTTTCAACTATTTTTTTCCTCCATTTAAGAGAAGATTCTAAATATATATATATGTTAAAAAAATAATAATAATAAGTTCTAAACAGAAGAATGACTGTGAGAGGATGACAGACAGACAGAACCTGGTCAGGAAAGGAGTCTTGGCTGTCACCAGTCATTCCCATTCTGCTGCTAAGGTAATAATTGCAGTTCAGGAGTTCATTAGAAATGTAGCAGCTGTTTTATTATCTATAATGTAATGCCATAAGCTAAACTAACGTCAGTAATACGTAATAATGATGAAGGACATATATGTGTCACAATACCTGTCTTGTATTCACACCTTCTTGAGCTATAAGTTGAGCTACAAAATTTAAAGTACATCATCATCAGTATACACTGCTCCAGGAGATTTTATTCTGAGGCATAATACAAAGTTATTTGACAGCATTCAAAAATACAAATATAACTGCATGTGAAACAGACATCAACAAACATCAGCAGAAGGGATGTGGTGATTTTTTTTGCTTTTTACTGCTTTTTCAATTAAAAAAAAAAAAAATGAAAAGAATGAATGATTGGCTTTAAATTGACTAAATACAAAATAAACAGTATATATGACTCTACACTCTATGGTATTGTATAAAACAACCCAATGACACAATCAGTATCCAAAGTGAATTTCTTATGCACCTATTTTCCACTTAAAAAGCAGCTGCTTGCTTATGTAGTATCTTTCCCAGTTGAAATCAGGATGCAAACCAGCATGAAGTGAATGTTCACTGTGGGTAGATTTGCTTCTGCTCAAGGTGGACTGGCTGAATCCACAACAGGAGATTGATCCTCTCTCAATACTTAAGGAAGCTCACAGGTAAAAAAAAAAAAAAAAAAAAAAAAAAAAAAAAAAAAAAAAAAAAAAAAAAAAAAAGAGAGAGAGAGTGAAAAAAAGCAGAACACTGTGGGGCTAATTTAAATATGCAAAATACGGAAATGAAAATGCAAGTCTATCCCCAAGGCGTATGAAATTTACAATAGAACTTGCAAGCAATAGAACTTACCTCCTCCAAGTTCTATTGCTGTCAGGAATTCTGTCAGATATTTCACGTAGGCTTAGCAAAGAAACGTAAGACAAAAGGACAAAAATAAGTGCTAGCTATTATCATTTTACATGCTGAGTGTGTTAATTTCTCCTCCTGTTAACTTGGTAGAAAAAAAAAATCTGCTGAAACTGAAGAAGACTTTTTTTCTTAAGGTTAATATTATTAAATCTGAATGAAGAGAAAGTGGAAAAGGTTGTTCTGAATGTACTGGATAACATCAAGAGCTTAGAAATTCTCTTGCAAGTGGTACCTGTAGTACTGAAATTTTTTGTAAAGATTCTGGGATACATGCTGCAGAAGCTACTTTTTAAGTTCCAGTTCACAATCCAGTGTGAAGACCAATGGAAAAATATGATTGTTATTTTTTGGCATTTTTGCATTAGATTGCCACCTAATGCAAATTATAGTGGAATTGTCTATGTTAGCTTAAACATGCTGCCAATGACACTCTGCAACTCTGAAAATTCTCTTCAAAGCAATTATTTGTTTTCTCATTACAATAATTACAATGAAAAGATACTTGGTTAACTGAAAAAAAAAGGGAAAATATATTTAAAAAAAAATCGGTACATTTGGTAGATTTCAGTCTTCCGCATTTTACATCATAGCTCCTCATTTCTTCTCTATTTTCTTTGTTTACATTGCAGACATAACAGTACTTCTAATAAAACTTTTGTTAAATTGATGCTGCATTGTGACACTCATCAACTACAGGGAAACTTTTCATTTGGATGAAAATTTTCAGTCAAAATCTATAACAGAGAAATTTCTGTAGAGCAAAGACATTCAGTACATATGTAAATACACTTCAGATTGAAATATATGTTTACTAAATTTCTAAACTTCTGATCTCTGAAATAGAGAAAATGTAAATATTTTCTTCAAATAAGTATGAGAGAAAAAAAAAAAATTAGTCATAAAAACTCCTTTATTTCTACTGGGAAATTCCAGTTAAATCTAATATTCTTTGAAAACAGATTTGATTGTTGTATGCCAAAATATTGCCCCATCCAAAAATCAGAGGAAAAATAAAAATTCTTTATATCGTTTATTGCTAACAGTGTCAGTTTGGGCTAGTCTAATATTATCTTGAAATATAAGGAAGTAAAACTTAACGTTTAATCATTTAATGTGATTTGTTTAATTCAATTGCACAGATTGTTGGTGTTTCTGCTGTCATTTTAGACATGGTCCACCAAATCAACAAAAGGAAAGTAAGGTTATGGTGAGTTTATTAGCAGCCTCTTAAGACCCTTGGTTTGGTGCTATTCATCCTTTTGTTGCTACACAATTAATTTGGAATGGTGGATAATAATCTATTCCTTTACTAATCAAACTTATTTACAGTAATGCCTACAAGCAGAACTACCATATTAAGAAAAAAAGAAAAGAATAGCAACAACTATTCCTTTTAAACACTTTCATCAAACAAATTGTGCTTGCCTGCATATATGCCAGAGAGAGAACAAAATAATATGAATGTGAATTTGAGAGGTTGTGGACATAACAATCAAAAGATAAAGACTAAGCATGTCCCTTCATTTTAACCACAGTTTCAGAGGAAATTTTTTTAAAGCATCTATTTAAATGAACTGAGAATGAGAAATGTATGCCCAACACATTTATTATGCAATCAAAATTGTGTACTGTGTCTGTTCCTCATTCAGCTCTTATGAGCTCACACAATAATTTTCTACAAGCTGTGATTGATTCTTCATTCAACACACAGATTGGACTGTGCTATGGGGTTGAATAATTTGTCACCAAAGGTGGTAAGAGCACACAGAATTAAGAAAAGAAGACATAGCCCTACACATTAGGAAGTAAAGTTCTGCCTTGGAAAACTGTAATTTTTTTTCTAGGTTTGCACAGAATTGCTGTGTGTTATCGAAAAAAAATAATAATAATAATTAAAAAAAAACACCTAAGATTAAACTTTGCCTGGATGCCTGGTAATTGTATTCTTCTGTATGTTGAGAACTTGAGGCTAAAGTGTTCATACACTGAAAAGAAAAATATTATAAATCAATATAACATTTTGAAAAATATATTTCAGATTATTTATAATAGGAAACCCAAATGAATGGATACTTCTGATTTTAGCCTCTTTTTGCTTTGCCTTTTGCAAAAATTGTGATATAATACCAAATATTTGGAAATTCTGAACATAAATTTACCAGTCCATGAAGAATACCAGCATAATTTAATATCTCACTATTTATTGTGGGAAAATCACGTCAGATCTCAGGCCCATCAGGTCAATAGTTGATACCCTTGTATTTATCACATTGAAGCATTTACCTTCTTGGAAAGACAAGCAGACACCTCATTACCTGACAACAATAACTTTGGTGTGAAGTACCTACTTATGACATTGACAAAACAATCTTTATTTTTGCTAAGAAGATTTTAATCCTACTCTGGTGATCAGGGTTCCCAGCAAAATTTCATTTATATCTTCAGCCCCTGGTTAATGGAACAAAATAATCATATTTATGTCACTGTCATCCAAGATTTCTGATTTGTGACTTTATAATGTTAATACTCCAAGAGACAATATGTGGCTGTGTAAGAGATGTAAAATAGAGGCCCAGGGTTTAAAGCCAGACTTTCAAAGTAGCCTTATATCTATCTGTCATTCATTTTGACACTTAAAATGCTGTGATAATTAAGATATGAATGGGAAGAAAACTCTACAGAAAAAGGTAGAAGTACATGTCTCAATTTCACATTATACTTCATAAGAGGTAACAGTGCAGAAAAGCACAGATTTTCTTACTTTCAAGAAGCAGAGCTTCCTATTCCCTACTGTTGTCAGATCTTAATGTCAGCATTTTTCCAGTGAATTTTATAAATTGATTTTGTGCAAGTTATTTACTTTTATTTCTTATCCCATTGTTACTAAGACTTTTTGTACAAATGCTAAATATATATATATAAATATATATATATAAATATAATATAATATATAATGTATTATAATAATTATTTATATTTATATTTATATTATATATTATATAATATATAATATTTATATATTATTTTTATTTATATTTATATTTATATTATAATATAATAATATAATATATAATAAATATAATATATTATAATATAATATAATAAATATGATATGAATATTATATATATATATATATATATGAATGGGCAAATATTTACCATAAGACATAACAGGGTAATTTTCAGAGTACTTGAAATATAGTTGTTGTTGTTTGTTTCTTTTTTTAAAAAAAAAGACAACAATAGTAGGAGAAACTGAGTAATTATTTTGTGGTAAATAACTGACACAGGAATTGTTACATTTTTTCAGTGGTGAAGTCTGTAGACATTCTCCAACGACACCATCACCTTTATTTTATGTTCCAAACACCCAAGAAAGCCAATAAATCGATTTGTTGTTTCATTACCACTGCTCATGTTTAGAGGAGGACATTAAATCTCACTAAAGGTGAAATAAAAAGTGAAGTAATCTGTTTGAAGTATGGGCCACTAAGATTAATGTGAAGAAAAGATAAGTCTTAGAAGACCAAGATGTCAGATACAATTCCTGTACCAAGCTTTTTACTATAAACATGGTGTTGAGGTACACAGTCTCTCTCCCAATCTGTTAAACTGGAAAATCATGTTTCTGGGTCCAGTGAGATAGAAGTATGCTTCTTATTCAATCATTTCAGTAGAGGAAATAGACTGTACATATGGATTCAGCCCCGGACATATTGATTTCTTCACCCACTGAGCATAAATTGAACTCCTATATTCATATTTATTACAATACTGTTCACAGATAAATAAAATGTCCATTGTAATTAATTGCTTTGGAACAACTAACATGACTTTGAATTCATTGTTCACAGGTGCATTTCTGATATGCCTTAAATCCATTTGAGATTAAAATTTTCCATCTCATTTTTAATTTCTTCATAAAGCACAAAAGGCCAATACTGACTCCAATATACAGCTTTGGTTCATCATTATAAACAAGACCAAAGGAAAGATGTTTGGAATTTTCATTTGAAAGTATAACCAATTTACTTACCTGCAGGAAGAACCTCAACTAACCTTCAGTGCCTTAGACTAAGAATTTCCATATGCAATCTGCTTCTGACTAGTTCAATTTATTAACAAATTGGATAAGGCAATAAAATATCCATGGACCAAACTAGAAAGACATAATCAGAATTCAATGTGCTTTTGATACACAAATACAGTGATCAATGCTTCAACAAAGCATGTACTGTTGTACCTTAGGTAGGAGATGAAAACCAAAGCACAAACATGGAAGTAGGAAGATAGCAGGAAAGAATCTGTTGGTGTCATGAATAATGCACAAGTGAAAGTCATTGTTCTACCATGTTCAGGCTAATTAAAACTCTACACAAGAACTACTCCAAGTCTGGGACATTGGCTTGAAAGAAAACATCTGGGATATCTAACAAAGGATATTAAAGGAGCTGAGAAAAATCTAGATCAGCAACAAAAATATAAGAGATTTAGGGAAAATATATAGGGAAATTAATGGGTTCCTCAGTATTCTTTTGATGATTATCTCACATTTTCTCAAGAAAATAGAGAACTATGATTCAATTAGAGAAAAATATTTTTTTAAAATGTTGATAGAAATGGTTCTTAACTGTGGTCTATATCTCAATCAACATGTAAAGGAGGACAAAAGAATTTCACAAAAATATTTTAGGGTCAAAAATTTGCTAGCCGTTATAACAGCTTTTAATTATTAAGATAAAAATCAATAGTAGAGAAGTTGTGGAATTTCTTTTACAGTAGATTTTTCAGAATGAACAGATTAGCATAAATAATCTACAAACAGTTATCCTGCCTGAAAAATATTGATAAAAAATAAATAACCACCTGCTAATATTAATGCTATTGGGCCACATGAGGAAGTTCCATTCTTTTAATTTGGACTTCCTCTTCTTCCTCTTTTCTTTACAAATACTGTCAAGCAATACCTGGAAACTACACACACACACACGCAAAAAACAGTCCATGCATAAGATATATTATTGAATTTACACTCATGCAGATAACAAAAATTAAGAGGGACAAATGCTTACTCATCTCCTTTAACTATGTCATAGCATTAAAAGAATTTCTATTTTTAAGACATGTGATAATAATTTTATTTACTTCGCAATGAGCAATTAATTCATATTATCCATATGCTTTACATCTTTCAAGTGTTGACTATGTTTTCAGTTATCACTCCCAGAATAAAATTTTCTGCTATTTTAGTTCTCCAAACGGAATCTATAAACATGATGAAAATAAATAAATAAATAAATAAAAATTCCCTTGCATTTGTACCAGATGTGAATTTTATTTACATTCGCTTATAGCTAGCAAGTTTCTGAATGATTAAGAGACAGGAGCATCTGTCATATAAGAAGAGGCTAAGGGATCTTCGTCAGCTAAGGGATCTTCATCTTCGTCGTCCTCCTCTGGACACTCTCCAACAGTTTAATGTCCTTTTTGTTCTGGGCATGTGGTGGTTTTACTCGGGTGGGCAGCCAAGCTCCACCACAACTGCTCTCTCACTCCCCCTCCTGAAAGAGGAACGGGGAGAAAATACGATGAAAAGGGCTCAAGGGTTGAGATAAGGATGAGGAGATCGCGCAGTAATTATCGTGACGGGCAAAACAGACTCAGCATAGGGAGATAGTAAGATTTATTGCTTATTAGTAACAAGTTAGAGAAGTGAGAAACAAAGGAAAGAAACCAAAAGCACCTCCCCCCCCCATCCACCCTCTTCCACCTCCTTCCCCCGAACGGCGCAGGGGAATGGAGTATGGTCAGTCTATAGCGCTTCGTCTCTGCCGCTCCTTCTCGATCACTCTAGTCACCTGTGCTGTGGGGTCCCTCCCACGGGATGCAGTCCTTGCTGAACTGATCCGACGTGGGCTTCCCACAGGCAGCAGCTCTTCAAGAACTGCTCCAGATATGGGTCCGTACCACGAGGTCCACCCCTCAGGAGCAAACTGCTCCAACCTGGATCCCCCACGGGCAGCAGCTCCTGCCAGGTCACCTGCTACTGCATGGTCTCCTCTCCACGGGCTACAGGTCCAGCCTGGAATCTGCTCCGGCAGGGGTCTCCCACAGGCTGCAGTCTCTGTCGGTTCAGGTCCACTGATCCATCGTGGTCTCCTCCATGGGCTGCAGCGTGGAACCCTGCTCCACCGTGGTACTCCATGGGCTGCAGGGGGTAAGCCTGCTTCACCATGGTCCTCACCACAAGCTGCAGGGGACTTCTGCTCCGGCACCTAGAGCTCCTCTCCCCTTCCTTCTTCACTGACCTTGGCGCCTGCAAGGCTGTTTCTCACTCCTCTCACTCTCACAGCTGCTGTGTGGCACAGTGTTTTTTTTTCCCTGTCTTAAATATGCTCTCACAGAGGGGCAAAACAACATCGCTTATTGGCTCATCTCTGGTCAGCAGTGGGGCCCTAACCAAACATGGGGCAGCTTCTAGATCCTTCTCACAGAAGCCGCCCCTATGGCCCCCTGCTACCAAAACCTTGCCAAGTAAACCCACTACAGGGCACCACAGTACAAAAAGGACATTAAACTGTTGGAGAGTGTCCAGAGGAGGGTAACGAAGATGGTAAAGGGCCTAGAGGGGAAGACATATGAGGAGCGGCTGAGGTCACTGGGCCTGTTCAGCCTGGAGAAAAGGAGGCTGAGGGGGGACCTAATTGCAGTCTACAACTTCTTCGCGAAGGGGAGTGGAGAGGCAGGTGACCTATTCTCTGTTATCACCAGTGACAGGACCCGCGGGAACGGTGTGAAGCTGAGGCAGGGGAAGTTTAGGCTGGACATAAGGAAGAGGTTCTTCACCGAGAGGGTGGCCGCACACTGGAACAGGCTCCCCAGTGAAGTAGTCACTGCACCAATCCTGTCTGAATTTAAGAAGAGATTGGACTGTGCACTTAGTCACATGGTATAAAATTTTGGGTAGACCTGTGCGGTGGCAGGAGTTGGACTTGATGATCCTTATGGGTCCCTTCCAACTCGGGATATTCTATGATTCTATGATTCTATGATCTAGATTTGTTCAGCCTGGGGAAGAGAAGGTTCAGGGATGATATCATTGTGTATAATACCTGATAGGAGGCAGTAAAGAAAAGGAAGCCTGGCTCTTCTCAGAAGTGCCCAATGCCAAGACAAGAGGCAATGTTACAAACTGAAATATAGGAATTTCATTTGAAACATTAGAAGAAACTCATTCACTCTGAGGGCAGTCAAACACTGGAACAGGTTGCCCAGAGAGGTTGTGGCATCCCCATCCTTGGAGATAATCGAAACCTGACTGAATACAACCATACAACCTCGGGCAGTCTGTCTTAGTTGACCTCGATCTAAACAGAGTGATTGGACTAAAGGATACTTAGATAATTAGAAAGAAATTCAAATACTTTCTGCTTTTACCAGGAAGAGTAAAAGAGGCTTTGGGAAGGGAAAAAAAAAAATAAAATTATTATGTAAAAAAAAAAAAAGCAGAAAATTATTTCAACAATGTGGTTACTTGGGAGGACAAACACCACAGCTACAATTTTTCCACTTTGCCCTAGCTTTTATCACTGAGCACAACACCACATAGTATGGAATATCCTTTCATCAATTCAAGTCAGCTGTCCTGGAGGCACACTTCCAGTCTACTCACTGCAGAGACAGAAATGGAAAAGTGGAAAAAAAGAAAACCGCGATAGTGTGCAAGCACTGTTAAACAAGAACCAAAATATGTCTGTTATCAACATTGTATTAGTCACAAATCCAAAATGCTGCTATGAGAAAAATTATTATTTCCATCTCAGCTAGACACAATACACTGCAACAAGTAATTTTGACAGTGCAGAACAGGTTTTTCAAATGCACAAAATATTTTGGAATTTTATCATGATCCTGTATTTTTAAAATTCCAGTTTAAGAAAATAAAATGAATGAGCAACTCATTGAAAATTGTTTTGGAGAAGTAACATAACATCTGATTTTTAACAAGCCAGGAAAGAGATAACTCTAAGTGACAATGCTGTCTTCTATAGGACACCCTATCATGAAGCTGCTGCCTCCTTCCCTGTCTCTCATTGTTATCACATTCAAAGAATTACCGAAAATCTTATTTAAAACACCATAAAAAATAGTTTTTCAAAATATTTTTGCTGAAAAATGTTTGCATTAGAAAAAAAAATCTATTGATGTTCATTAGGATATAAATAAATAAACATTATACTGTATTTTTGTGTGTAGTCTATAAGTCCAGATGTGGAGTTTAAGTGTCACAGCCTATACAATAAAAGCCATCTTTCTTCAGCATTAGTGGGAGATGTCTTAGAAGAAAGTCGTTTGGAAAATGATGTCATTTAGAAAAAAAAGAAAAAAAAAAGTTGTTTAAAAAAGCATTTATATGATTCAGTTATAAGAACTAGTTCAGTTTATGACCATGCCCTGAGCTAACTTCCACATCTAAAAGAAATGTTTACATTTTTTTTTTCACTTTTTTTTTTTTTTTTAAGTGTTCTTTAAAGATCATTTGCAATATCTTCTGGAAACCCTTTCTTTAAAATTAGAAAGGAAAAAAAAATGTTATTTGACTTTCCCAAAATTTCTGAACAATTCAATAAAATGTCACATTCACTTACCAAAGGGGGGGGAGGGGCGGGGGGGGAATTGTAATTGTGTATATCCAAAGACACAGTTTCCATTGCTTTTGAGAGAGACAGCTATTGACATTGTCCTTTAGGAGGTGGATATGGATGCACATTCATTAAGTCAAGAATGTTGTCTTCTCTCTTCATACATTCTGTCAAAGTGCATAAAGATACTATCTGTGAAGTACATGAATCACTTATCTAAGAAGCATGGATTTGGGTTGTGCAAGCTTGCCCAGAAGTTGTCATCCAGTTTCACTCAATTTTCCTGTATTAATAGATGAGAAAAAGTATAAAGCTAAAAACAACTGAGAAGAACAAGCACACACAAAGCTAGATATATGAATCCATGCAACAAAGTTTACCAAAAAAATTGGAAAACTACAACTCAGGCATCTAATTATTTTATACAACAAAATTAGGATAAAAATTAACAAATATTGCCTCTGAAACACAGCAAGGCCAAGTAAGGTCTAGAGAAGGTGTGTTCTGCAGTGTGGAAATAATACACCAACTGGGAAGGAGCAATGGATTTTTTTTCAGGTGCTGTCCACAAAGGCAGTTTAGGTGTTACACTACTGTTAGAGAAGAATGTTCAGGGAAAAAAAAAATAACAACAACAACAACATATCATCTTAATCTTCTCTTATGTTTCCACAAACAATTTTAGCAAAGCAAAATGCTCATTTCATGTAAAGTGGTGCTTCTAACTTATTCAAATCAAGTCATGAGGATGATTTGCCCCTGATTTAATGAATGTAGTTTACTTTAAATATAATGAGAAAGAAGCCTAGATGAAATCCAGCAATAAAATGTCTCACATGAAAGGACTTTTTTGAGTTATATTTCCAATAGTAACATTCATTACATGCTGATCTCAGTAGAATAGCTCATTAGCAAGCAGTGTGGCTATGTGTTAATGGTCTAGGGCAACCTGTTCCAGGACTGGTAATATTTTAGTAGTGTGCTGTTTTGGTCAGATTATAATATAGCCTATGCATTTCCAGATCCTGTTCATATTGTGTTCTTATCTATGGTCAGAAACACTAATTTTTCTCATTATTAAAGGGAAAAATAGCTTCTGTACCAGGGGAAATGAAAATGATGGTTCTTGTGTGTTGTTTAGATTTAGTCCTCTTACTAAATATTCAGGAGATGATGCCCATAATTTAAATTCTCTAACAGTCACTACAGATATATATATAGATAATCACACATACAAAAGAAAAAATGGAAGGTCTCTTCTCTGTGTTGTCTATACACATGAGAAGTAATTGGACTAGATTACAACTGATGTTAAGCTTGTTTAAGAGAGAAAAATAGAAAAGTCAAAATGCTTAATATTCTTTAGTCAAATAAAATATAAATTATTCACCATCATAGAATCATAGAATCATTAAGGTTGGAAGAGACCTTCAATATCATTTGGTCCAACCATCACCCTACTACCAATATCACCCACTAAACCATGTCCCTAAGTGCCAGGTCCAACCTTTCCTTGAACACCCCTAGGGACAGTGATGCCACCGCCTCCCTGGGCAACTCATTCCAATGCCAGACTACTCTTTCTGAGCAGAAATGTTTCCTCTTTTCTAACCTAAACCTCCCCTGGTGCAACATTTTGTAACATCGCTTATTTTTCTGTACCATAGGTTCATCTATGTTTAGGTATATGTTTTGTTTCTGACAGCAGTAATGATCAGAAAGGGAACTCTGTTGTTCAAAGTTTTTCTTGCCACAGGAACACATTTGGCAATATACTGACTGATGCAATTGTTAATAACTTCATCTGCTACTACACAGACTGAACTCCAGAATTCCCTGCTGTAGACTGATAGTTAAGGAGGAAAAGTATATCTGCACAGAGAATAATAACAAACCAGTCCAATAGCAAAAGCCAAATAACATGTGATCATGTTTTTTGTTTTATTACCATATATTGTTACAGGAGTCAGATTCCTGCCATTCTGTGAAGAGCTGTTCTAGCATTTTACAAGCATTTTACATAAAACTGCATTTGTTTATCTTTTGCTTTTTTTCTAGGTCTACAAGATGCCACCTAGATTTGTTGGTTCTTTTACAATGACTTTAATTGTGAGTTTTCTTACCTCAGAACATCCTTATAATTCACAAGATGGCTTTTCCCTATAGTGACAATAATTCTTCTCTGGATGATTTGTTGGTATGTTGGAAAATATTAATAGGCCAGGAAAGCTTCAGGTTGCAGAAATTATGAATAATACAAAAATCATTTGTTATCATCATGTATTAAGACATTCACTCATCCACACAAAGAACAGAAACGTCTTAAATGACCAAACGTTGCATGAATAGCAATTACAGAATACTGAGTAAGCGGTTCACAAACACATAAAATCTTTTAAAAATTTCCTCTAAGCTGCACTGTACATATTTTGAAAGACTGTATTTCTAAATTTTAGGTCTGTTTGTTAATCAAGTAAAATGTAAATGTGTAAACCTCACATTACTAAAAATATGATCATAAGTAAAACTGTGATCATTTGTTTTCAGAAACTTCATAATTCAAAACACCTCTGCAAAGGAAAAATCATGAAAAGCATTCTGTGTGTTCAACAGTTTCATGATATACCCCGCTCAGCTTTCAGATATACAGCAATTTTATCACTGTTGTGGTTTAACCCGGCCAGCAGCTAAGCACCACACAGCCGTTCGCTCACCCTCTCCCCTCCCTTTCTGGGATGGGGGAGAGAATCAGAAAAGTGAAGCCTGTGGATTGAGATAAAGACAGTTTATTAGGACAGAAAAGAAAGGAAAAATAATAATAATAATCATGATAATAGCACTACTAATAATAACATGTACAAAACAAGTGATGCACAATGCAATTTCTCACCACCCGCTGACCAATGCCCAGCCTTATACCCAAGTATCCCGTCCCCCCACCCCGGCCAGCCCCCCCATATTAATTGTTCAGCATGACGCCATATGGTATAGAATACCCCTTTGGCCAGTTTGGGTCAGCTGTCCTGGCTCTGTCCCCTCCCAGCTCCTGTTGCACCCCAAGCCTGCCCACTGGCAGGACAGTGTGAGAAGCCAAAAAATCCTTGGCTTAGTGTAAGCACTGCTCTGCAACAATTAAAACATCAGTGTGTTATCAAGATTATTCTCATCCTAAATCTAAAACACAACACCAGACCAGCTACTAGGAGAAAAATTAACTCTATCCTAGCTGAAACCAGGACAATCACTTACAGTGACTGTTTGCAGGTATGTTGTGAGTTATCTGTTTAAACAGAGTATGAGTCTTTTCCCCCTAGTCTTTGTTTCAATATACAAATTCTGATAATGTAGGAATTCTTAAGTTTGTCTTCAAAGCGTTATAGTTTCTGTATTCTTACTTTTATTTTTCCTTTTTCAGTATTATTTATGAACATGACTCTTTTTCTCTTTCATATATTTGATTCAGCTAGCAAACCTTTTAAGTAAAATATCAGTCGCTCAAAGAATGTTGAACTCCATTTAAATTTTACATGATCTCACTATATCATCTCTCTATATATCAGTGGTGATACTCTTTCCTTTATTGTCTTGCTGGTGGATGGACTTGACAGAAAATCCAAGGAAACAGGAAATGTTTGTTGGCAGCATGAAGATCTGCTCTGCCGTGGGACCCATGGGCTGCAGGGGGACAGCCTACTCCACGACGGGCCTCTCCACAGGATGCAGGGGAATTAATTTCCATATTCTGCAAGTTCTGGATCAATATTTGTACCAGAATGAAAAATCCAGTCATGAAGCAGTAATACATATAATTCCATTTTGAAGAATGAGGCACAACTAAAAGCATATTGTGGCTCCCTGAGCACAATGAACAAAGCAAGTCAGGAGCACTAGAGGTGCCAGCAACTTATTGGATGTTGTCTTATGTGCAGCCTGCTGTTTGGTTATTGGATGTTGTCTTATGTGCAGCCGGCTGTTTCACAATCACACGAGGAGGAACAGGAGGCTGGAAAGGCATGTGACGTATTCATAAATGTTGCAGATGGCGGTTTCATTCTGTACAGTTTGTATATTAACCACTTATTACAATATTCTGTGTGAGCATTGAAAAGGTAATGAAATAGGTAACAGTTGGGTGTGTTCCCAGCCTAAAAATTTAGTGTCTTTTACTAACGGATAGGGCAGTGAGAAACTGAAAGCAAATTAGAAACACCTTCCCCCCTCCCCCTCCCCCTCCCCCCCCCCCCCCCCCTTCTTCTGCCTGCCTGTTCTTCTGTGTTGGCTGGTGCATTACAGAAATGGCTATCCTAGAGAAATGTGGATGCAAAACAGTTCATATCAAAGATGGGGACTGTTAACTTTAAAGTGTAGGCACTATTAAATGAACCCAACACAAGCCATAAAATTGGTTGCAACCATGCCTAAAGTGAGCTGAGATTCCTTTGCTGGCAGTAAGTCTAAAGATAACCTGAAGTTCCTAGGGAAGCTTTAAGAAAATATAAACAAGAAGTTAGAGAGTTCAGTCAAAAAATATTTCTGGACCGTACTAGAATTAAGAACGAATTAAATGGAACTGCCTTGATGTCTGTAAAAATGATGAGCTTTTTAGATATCAACAGATATTATTTAAACATGTAATGTCTCTTTTATGATGCATTCTGAAGCATACATTCATTATCCCTACATGCTGTTCAGTTAAAACAATAGAAAACAGAATACACCAAAGCAGGGGATAATTACCCTGATAAAGCCAAATTGTCATTATTCTTTCAGTAAAAGCTTTGAAATTAAAACATATATGGATAAAAAGTTAACTGAAACTTAGTCATGGCTTTTTCATTTAGTAACACCAAACAATTTCAAAGGATATCTTTTTTTTTTTTTTCTCAAAAACTGACATAATGACAACATACTTTCACAGCCTATTATTCTATGACTAAGTCAAAAGTGATAGAGCATAATAATAACCTAGTATGAGACTATAATGGATAACAAGGGGATGTGTGATATGTAAATTACTAGGATGACTGGAATTTAGATGATTTCTAAAACCAGCACTCAGAAATCTTTTAAAGACAGACAGTGTAGCGGAATCTTACAGATAACCAACACAGACACAGAAGTAATCTGTAAGAGAAAAAGCAAGTTCCTACAAATGAAAGAGTAATACAGGTAGTATCTGACCTAGATAAGATATAAAATAGTAACTACTGTAATATTTTTTAAAGTGAGAAATAGAAATACTCCCATAATACATTTTAGATGGCATGAAGCCATCCTTCCTTAAAACAACAACAAAAAATATATCTCAGATTAGAAGGTAACTTCCATTTTTCTAGAGATTTGGAATCAATCTTTGGGCAATCATAAAGCAATCTCTAACACCGTGATGCCATTTGGGAGATGGCAAATATCAACCCAGTCTTCATTTCCTTCTAAGGCCAGGTAACTCAGAATTCAGTAGTAAAAATGAAAGTAGAAGCTTAAATAGAAGCACCAAGTAAAAACTAATTATGAAGCACCGTGGTTATGTTGTCAGTTAGATATGAAAATAAATTTTGAATATGTTTAATTCAGGAAAACAAAAGAAAAAGAAGGAAAAATCTAGATTTCTAGGTCCTGTTTATTATTATTATTATTAGTAGTAGTAGAGTTTTTATTTAGTTTCTGGTGGAAGAAGAATCGTTAAAAAATGCAAAGGGGTGGGGAAAGGACTTTTATCATCCATACAATGAAGAAAGTTCTGAGTGTGGCAAGACAGTGCCACAGATGGGGTGCTAAACAAAGTGAAGTTTAATGGACCCGAAGCAATTTACTAGATTCAGAAAATGATCTGTCATTAAATAGGTCTTTCAGGATTGTGGCCCACAGGACTAGAACCATTCAATGTTCATCAGAAAATATTATTTTTACAACATTCTAGCAAAATTTTTACTGTAAGAGACCAAACCAAAAATGTGCCTTCAGTCTTACCAGCTGTTGAGGAAAACTTGTCTTGCTCCTAAAAAAGGAAGCAGAAAATGATGCTCTTAAAATTGAGGTCCTAATTGTGCAAAAACTTGTGCATCCACTAAATTGTATTCACTTGCAAATCAATGGCATGTCTGGAAGCATGTAAACATTTACAAGAGCCTGGAGTGAGATATGATTGCTTCATAAAGCTCTTGCACTAAAAATAATAATAATAATAATATTCCTGGCTAAATATGAATTGTTCTGAACAGAGTGTTGCTTGCATTGTAGGCCTTTCTTCTGGCCTACATTCCCAAAAATTCAACACAGTAAAGAAGCATGACATATTTTTAATGAAAAATATTTTTCTATTAAAAATAAAGATGCCAGCACCTATTAATTATATTACACAGTTTATTACACTGTAGAAGTAGACCTCAAACCCAAGAACTGATTTGTAAAACTGCCTGTCAAAATGCTACAGTGTCAGATTTCAGTCACAAAGCTATTTTTATTGCAAAGAAAATCTTGTTCTGCCATGAAGAGATTACTGGTGAGCTATATCTAACCTTTCAATGGAAAAAAAATAAATAATTACAGAGGCCCTATTGGTATGATTTTTTATCCTATGTTTATATGTTGCTAGGAAACTAAATCATTCTGATTACTTAATGATTGTTTTATTATGATATGTGTTATCATTCTTCATGTCTTAAATTGAGAATAGTAAATTCAGTGAAGATCTTGAATCTGAGTTATCTGCCAGCCACAAATGAGTAACACAACTTCATTTTTTAGAGAAGCAACAAATAGTCTAATATCCATTGAGTTAATGCTCAATGCATTTACTACAACACTGGCTAGAAGTGACCCAGAGTACTTTCTATACAAGAACAGTTTGATAGTGTTATTCCCTTGCATCCATAGTCTTCAAATGTATAATCTGGCTACATCATTTAATATCTCTATATTATACTATGAGGTCTGGGATTAAGAACTGAGCAATCCCTGATACTTGTCTGTATATGTCAGGTAACATATTTACCTGTATATTTACAGGTAACAGAAAAGGGAGAAAAAGGACCTGCTGACTGAATTAAAAAATTACAAAAACAGTAGTCTGTGTGTGTTGTCATAGGAACTGTAAGCAGCAAAAAGCTCAGGCTTCTTGATTCTGAATGGCCAGAAGAGGAATCTATATTTTGCAGTAGTACTAAGAGCAACAGGCAGTACTAAAAGCAACAGATAAAAATAATAATATTAATAATAATTAATAATAATAATCTAAGTTTCAAAATTCGGACTTTATAGTCTTCTTACTTTCATGTGTTTTGATATAATTTGCAACTGTAACCTGGTACATTATTTTTCTGTCTTGCTATTTTTCTTTCACCATTCAATATTATGATTGCCCCGATTCTGTATATAGCTCTAGACCAATTAAATATAGTATTTTAAACCTAAGTTGAACATTAAACTATTAATTTCTTCACACATATTTCTCCTGTATTCTTAGCATAGAAATTAGCCATTTTACCTGCATTAATATATTTCTCTTTACAGAACATCAGTGAGATTAAATTCCGGATTTTATAACTACAGAACTGAGTCTAGGAGAAAATAAGAAGAAATAATTTTAAATATCCAGGAATTCATTGTACTCTCTTGGAAATGACTAGGACTTGATATTTCAGAGAACTGGGCCCTTGTACATTATTTGTTATGGAATTGCTTTAATGAAACGATTTCAAAAAAAGTGTGTAGGTATCATACATTGAAAACCCAGCAAGTGGGCAGTGGCCAGTCCCAAAAAGTTTGGTTTGTATGAACTGAGCAGCCTTCTCTAGGAATTCTGCGTCAAAAGAAGAAACAAAATTAAAGTTTAGCCATGAAACCAAATTTTATTCACCTGTATAATGTAGAGTTGATAAAACATAATATATTACATTATGTATATCTCTACTGCAACTGAGCATGGGTAATAAAATAGCCTCATCCACTACATGCCTTGAATTTAGCCCCAAAATATTTCATTTTGTGTACTGAATTAAACAAGGATGTTTGTAAAAACAATATTTGATCATATAATTAAGGAAAGTATCTTACAGACGTGTTTGTACAAATCAAACTAAATTCAGAGGAAATTTTTCTAAAATAATTCTTGATTCAAAAAGCCAGATTTATTAATGTCTCTTTAACATTGCTTATTTCCAAATTTATATAATTAAAGTGTAATTACCTAATGCTTAAAACTAGCTAACTAAACTAAACTAAACTAAAAACAAAAAGAGCAAGACAGCCCATCAGACTTGGAAATTTTTGTTTCCACATTGTGGAACTCAGTAAAGTAACAAAAATAACTAGCAGCAGCAACATGCTTTTCCCATAAAACAGTATGGGATACTAATGACATGAATCTTATCACCAGACTTCGCAAATACGTGCTAGCAACAACGAAGGGTAGATATAAAATTCCATACCGAGTTTTGAAGGAAAATTTTCCACAATGATCAACAATCATTTAGCCTATTCTACCACCTCTTATGTTGCCCTTTCTGCCTATTCTGTCTCTCTATTTTTTGGCCATTATGCAGCATACTTACATCCTCCTTCAGTCCCACCCTATATTCCCCAGCTTCCCATTTTTTGTCTTTTCTGTTCTCAGCTTTGCCCTAATTTATATCATATTCCTTCATTTAGCCTTGCTTACTTCCTATCTCTTGTCCTTGCAACTTTTTCATCTTGTTCTCTCCAAATCTGTCTATTACTCCTTTCTCACTTTTCCCATCACATCCTTTCTCTTCTCTATGCTTGCTGACTACCAACAGCAGATTTACTGATAAATGAAGACAAAGACTCGTTCCAACCCTTCTCAGCTATTTCACCCCAGACATGGACAGTAAGAGCTTAGAGAGACAATCAGAAGAAGAAAACAGAAAAAAGCCTAGAAATATTATGTATGATACAGCCCTTCCAATACTTATAAAATTACATTTTCTTGTAGTTTAGGTAAGATATATATATAAAAAAAAAAAGGCATGTGATCACACAGATATTTGTATGTTTTATAGTGTCACCAAAGCTGGGCAAATCACATTACTGCTACTAATATGCTATTTAATTTCAAGTGGGGAAAGGGGGGAACAAAAATAAACAACAACAAAACCTTTCAACATAAAATGGAACAACTATTTTCCAACATAGATATAAGAATACTTCTTCTCTAACCTGGTTTTCAGAAATGTCAAATCTTTTTATCTGAACTATTCCTTTAAACTTTATGCTTGTATCAGAAACCTCTTCTTGAAAACATCTGATTGAATTGATTGAACTTTAACAAAATTATAAGGAGCTGAAAAGAGACATCTGTAGAAAGTGTCTGAAAAGTTTAAGTGCAGACTTTAAGACACTTAAATAAGAATGATCATATAAAAAACAAATATAAATCTGGAAATAATTCCTGATATATTTGTTAGAAATACAATCAATGGAAGATCATAAATTTTATCAAGAATATTTGAGTATTAAAAATGAGATGTCAATCAGCCAAGATGGGAAAAGTACAAGCCTCTGTGGTACTTCAATCTTGCCTATATACACTCTTTATGGAGGTAGTGCAACACCTGAGAATTTATTAAGAACAAAGTAGACTGCAACAATATGTCTACAATAGTTAATTTCAAATCTGAAGAAGTTGCATAAATGAGATACACTCTAACAACAGAAGACTGACAAATGTTTGCACTGCCATAGATTAAGATGATAAATTATTAGCAAAACCCCAATGAGTACAGTCATGTAGATGTTCTGACATCTTTTCTATCTAACGTGGATCGTTTTCCTACTGATTCTTTCTCTGGGAGTACTACAGCAGCCCTGACTGTGACATTATTGTGTTCCTGTACCCGTCTCCAGCTCAGCTGTAGAAGTTCATGTATTTGGGAAAGCTGTACTTTAATGCCTTGCTAGTGCGAATACCCACTGTGCTACTGAGGATCAGAGAGCTTCACTTTTACATTTATAACAGATCTTATTTGACCTGTTTCTAACTGTAGCCTTTGGAGCAGGTAGATAAATAAATAAATAAATAGCTCTAAGCAGAATTACAAAGTTACAAAAAAAAAAAAAAAATCAGAACAACAACAACAAAAACATATACTCATCCCACCTTTTCTCAATAGAAGAGGAGCCCTAATTTATATCCTACATGCTGAAAATAATCAAGGCATTACCCAGAGAGTTGCATTTTGCAACAGCTTTCAAAATATCAGAAGTGTTAGGGAAAAGTTATGTAACAACATGATGATTCAGAACTACACCTCACAAACTACATAAATGATTACCAATACACACAGGTCATCTACTTTCTATCATGCTTCATTTAGCTAATGAAACATTTTGGCAGCTAGTCATAGATTTGCAACACAAAACCTACTGACAGAAGATACATGGTGAAATAACAGAACATTTTATCACATAACCGATCAGATGTGCATTGTGTTTAATACATGAGGGTTTCTTTTGACTATCATATCTTATTGAAGGGCAGTAGGTTTTATAAATATCTAAATGCCACTACTGCTAACTCTTTTATTGACAACAATTTCACTAAGAAACACCACACATATTTCTAAAATAATTTTCAAAATAGCAAATACCAAAGACACTGTGTGCTATTGATAAAGTACAGTTATGAAAGCAAAACAAATTTTATTTGTTTAGTAGATGAAAAGCTTGCAGCGATAAGCAACTCTTGCAAATAAACACCACAAAAACACACAAGTTTAAGTCATGAAAGCTGTAAGGAAGGATAGCACCAGTAAAATCTGGCCGTTCTGGTACTTATATAAATCACAGAATCACAGAATCGTCTAGGTTGGAAGAGACCTCCAAGATTACCTAGTCCAACCTCATGAAACTAAAAAAGCTGCGCTTACTGGAGGAAAAGAAAAAAAAAAAAAAAAAAAAAAGCTATTAGTTAGAACCCACTGTTCTGCTTCGGACTTTATAAATCCTTACTATACCTGTGAACGGTAGCATAGGAAGAATAAAAGGTCTTCAGGAATCTTGAGTAGACTGTCTGCAAAGTTATTCAGTAAGAGAGTGGTATTTAGTCTTCCTCTGGAGAATATATAAAAGTCTCACAACTTCTTCTGTCAGTAGTCATGATTAACAAGGAATAATCAGTGCCACCAAGTAGGTCAGCAATAGTAGGGACAGCACTAGGGATCTTTCTGATTTTAAAAATCCAAGCCTTCAAATACCAGAGGGGAAAAAATAAGCTATACTTTCTGTGACAGAGGCTTATTCAATGGGGTATTTTTTGTCTACCAACAAATATGCAGTTCCAAATGACTGCAAGCAATCCTTCACTGAAGAACAAAACTTCATGAGATTTAGAACTGTGAGATTTAGTATGTTTCTCAATCTCTGCTTGCTGAACTACATATTCTGATACGATGTCCTTCAAAATCAGCTCAAAAGTATACAAGACCCTTCAAAATATATTTTAAAGTAGTGAATAAAAACTGAACAGGTGGCAAAATCCTTTGTGCAATATCATCACAGATGAATAACCCATCACGATGTTTGGTTGTTAATGGCCACCAGATGTCCAGCCCAAGAAAAAAGATGAAAAAAAAAAATAGGAAAAAAAAAAAAAATCTTATCAGCCCTGTTTAAATGCCATTCTGTAAACAACTTAGTTCTGTAGTTAATAACATCAATGTCAGTCTAAAACAAACAAACAAACACACTAAGAAAATAAGTAGAAATCTGATCTAATTTCAAACAGGATTGTAACATTTGTTCAGTCTCACAGAAATTTGAATTAGGTGTAAAACAGAATCTTCCAAAGCTGTAGGTAATAAGCACTTATATGTATATATGACTCATAATCAGGAGTAAATAAGTCAGTATAATGGATAATGAACCATGGAAAGGGAGAGAATTTAGATTTATCTACTAGCCTTTCCAAACACCTGAGTCATACATGCAATATTGAACTAGCATGTAAATTTTAAAAAAAAAAAAAAGCAATTTCTTAATTATGTACCAGACACATATTCCAAAATGATTGTTGACATTCATATAAAGCAACAAGGTTTCCTGATAACAATCAAATGAGCGCGTATGAGAGACACTATAATGTTACAACACAATATATCATTCAGCTGAAAGATTTTTTTTATTTTTTTTTTCTCCACACAGACAGATATCGATAGGACGAGGGGGAATTATTTTAAACTAAGACAGGGGAGATTTAGGTAAGATATTAGGAGAAAAATTTTCACTCAGAGGGTGGTGAGGCACTAGAACAGGTTGCCCAGAGAGGCTGTGGATGCCCCATCGCTGGAGGCATTCAAGGCCAGGCTAGAGGCACCTCTGGGCAGCCTGCTCTAGTGGCTGGCAACCCTGCACAGAGCAGGGGGGTTGAAACTAGATGATATTTAAGGTCCTTTTCAACCCAGGCCATTCTATGATATCAAAAAAAAAGTAAAATTAGAGTTTTATATATGCATATAAAAATAAATTTACATGCTTTGAGTATGAATGTATATATGAATATTTTAATATATTCAAGTTTTCAACATATATAATTATCTAGTGATCGACAATTAATATTGTATTTGAAAACCTATACAAAAAAAAAAAAATTACCTATAAAATTGCAAACTAAAAAGTTAGGACATTATAACAGAAACTTCATAGTAGGCTGAGAATACTGTTTTTTCTTTACTTTTTTCTATTCATACGTTACTCATGTAAATCTGTGAAACCCTCTAGAGGATCTAAAACCTTCAAAACCCTGTATGTTAGTCTCCTTGCTATGTAACAGTAATATCTACTCTTAAATATAATCTAGACAAGAGGCAGCACTTGATTAGCATCCTCTGAGGAGCCCTTCTACTTAAAGCAATTATCTGTGATTGTAACTACTGATCTGAAACTGAATAGGGTCAGCTGTGCGGATTCTATGTGTATTATGTGAAAAGACAGAACTGGAGAATAGTGACACTGAAAACGAAAATTAGTTTGGCTATCTGTTGCTGAATCTATAAAACAGAAGTAGGTTTGTTGTTTGTTTGTTTGTTTTTCTGAAAAAAAAAAACTATATGAAAAAGTGTTAATTTCATCAGATAGTCTCTGAAACCAAAGTTAATTTAAGCATGCTTCAAATGTATCACATGCTTCAAATTTCTTCTTTTTCCATCTTTCGGATTTGGTCAGAAATTCAGAATCAAAAAGGAGCAAAGTTTTTTTAACATGGCACAATCTCTGGATAAATAGACATTTAAAAATTATCTTCATTCTTCTATATTCTTCTGCAGGAAAACAGAACTTGATTGAAACTTTCATTATTTTAATTATTCTAACAGTTTAACTACAATAGATCATTAACTTTACATGAGGGGAATAACTCAAATGATCCGGTATTTTAAATACAATTTATTCTATGAATTGATACTGTTATGTTCTGAAAGACTACTTCATCAGTATGAAGGACTTCTCAGTAGTACTGTTAGGTGTTTGAGAATGGAACTGTAATTTGGGAGAAAATTGTATTCTACTACTTGTAATAAAGTTATCAAAGTCATTTGATGGTGGATTTCTTCCTTATTTCTTCCATTTGTGGTAAAGTTACAAGTCTCCCACAATTTCAAACGCATTTATTCCGTATTCATTTTTAGCATGATCATACCATCGTATTCATCTAATATATAAAAGTAATGGAAATGTGCAGTGCATTTTAAGGCTTTCTAAAAACCATCTGATTTTGAATTAGAATGACACATGGAAGTGATTTTCAAAAAACGCATTGCCAAAATATCAGTAGGGTATAGGTCACAATTTTACTGTAAAAGCTATACTTAATATATATCCAAATAGCTAGAAAGAAAACAGTGAGAAGAGATAAAATGCAGACCTTGACTTCACAGTAAAGTCACTGAAACTGAGAAGTAATAAAGATTTTTGAAAGTCTTTGCTATGCTCAGAACTCTCTGTTGTATGCATGTTTATCTGACTATTAAGCAAACTCTGCTCTTGAAGATAAATGGTTCATATTTTGTAGTGAGAAAGTGCTGAAATATGAAAATGCTATGGTAAAAGATTAATGCCCTTTAGAAAAACATAATTATATTAAATGTGAATATAGTAATTAAATAACTGGAAAAGAAATGAAGCTAAATCATACTTCATCATGGACTTAAAATTAATGGTTAAAATTCTACCTTTCCTGAGACACTTAGCTAAAATCAAGGAATTGAGCACTCAGTATAATGGTCTCTGGACTCTTCTTTACTGTCTCTTCTTCTTGATCTTAGTGGAGGAGGAAAAAAAATCAACAAAAAAAACCCACTTCTTTAAAGAGATAAGTTAAAAAATACGCAGAGGGAGTAAACAAACTGTCTAGATTTGTAAAATCACAATGACTGCAATGATATCTAATCTTCGGAAGCAAGATAAAGTATTAACAGTGAGAAAGAAGAAAGAGATGACAAAGGCAGCAGGATTTTTTCTTCCACAATCTAAGTCCAATCATGCAAGTACAGAATGAAGAAAAAAAAAAAAAAAAAAGGAAACAGGCTCCCTAGAATTATATATATATATATATAAATATACAGCAGTATCTTTCCTTTATCCAGACAAGCATGAAATACATACAATAAAGCCATCTTTCCTCTTGCCATGGGGGATTCACTTCAAAGAGAATCTGGACACAGCTAAAGGTACGTGACCAACTGCCTCAATTAAAGCAAGTTTGACCCGTCGCTCTGCCCTCTCTTTCTCCTGTCTTTCATATCTAATTAAAAATCTTTCTCTTAAGTATCTCTTCTTTGTGAAATGTAGTTTGACTTCAACAGTACAAGGATTTAATTCCTTGACTTCAAAGAACTTCACATGCAGGCTTGTAGTGTAAATGTTAGCTTTATCCATATGCTATTAATATATGTCAGCATTTGCCTTCCACTGAACTTTTAGGACTTCCTTATCTTTTATTACACAAACATCTGTTTTTGAAATGGAATAGGAGTTGCTTTAGATCAATCTAATTGGTGACATTTTCATTAATTGTAGGCTAATTTTAAGGGACTTCAAGGACTCCATTTCTCAGATGCTTAATGTTACGGAGATTTCACGAAACTATGCAAATTTAAAAGACCTGTGTCTATGTCTATGTGTATACTTAAATTTCACAGAATCAGAATCACGGAATCGTCTAGGTTGGAAGAGACCTCCAAGATCATCTAGTCCAACCTCTGTCCTAACACTAACAAGACCTCCACTAAACCATATCACTAGGGACTACATCTAAACGTCTTTTAAAGACCTCCAGGGATGGCGACTCAACCACTTCCCTGGGCAGTCCATTCCAATGCCTGCCAACCCCCACCTCTCTACAGCCTCCTTTAAGGTACCTACAGAGAGCGATGAGGTCTCCCCTGAGCCTCCTCTTCTCCAGGCTAAACAACCCCAGCTCCCTCAGCCGCTCCTCGTAAGACTTGTTCTCCAGACCCCACACCAGCCTCGTTGCCCTTCTCTGGACTCTCTCGAGCACCTCCATGTCCTTCTTGTAGCGAGGGGCCCAAAACTGAACACAGTACTCGAGGTGCGGCCTCACCAGAGCCGAGTACAGGGGGACAATCACCTCCTTAGACCTGCTGGCCACGCTGCTTCTTATACAAGCCAGGATGCTGTTGGCCTTCTTGGCCACCTGAGCACACTGCTGGCTCATATTGAGCTGCCTATCAACCACTATTCCCAGGTCCCTCTCAGCCGGGCAGCTTTCCAACCACTCCTCTCCCAGCCTGTAGCGCTGCTTGGGGTTGTTGCGCCCCAGGTGCAGGACCCGGCACTTGGCCTTGTTGAACTTCATACAGTTGACCTCAGCCCATCGGTCCAACCTATCCAGATCCTCCTGCAGAGCCTTCCTTCCCTCGAGCAGATCGACACACGCACCTAACTTGGTGTCATCTGCAAACTTACTGAGGGTGCACTCGATCCCCTCATCCAGGTCATCGATAAACATATTAAAGAGGACCGGCCCCAAATTTATATTTCCCCAAAATCTGCTTCTCAAGTGCAGTTGGATAATTTACAAATGCTTATACAAATGAACAGTTTAAAATTTCTACTGAATGGGCAGAGAAGATTGAATTTGCAAAATATATTATACATTAAAAAATATTTATCTTAACATTTATATAGGTTTTACACAGATTTTCATAGTTCAGGTTTTAATTGCATTTCTTTCCTTTAACATGCCTAAGGTTTATGTTAATTACTAGAACAAATATTATAAATCAAGTTTATGTGAAAATGCTATAAACACTAAGAAACACAAAAGCACTTTTTTATAATTAAACATAAATTAAAGTTGGAAAAGTACATTTTATATTGCTTTGTTTTGATTTTCAGGGATTTTGCAGTATGTGTTTACTTATCAATTTCCAAAATTCTGTAAAACAGAGGATATCTCAGTATAAATGACTTGTCATGAGGATAGTACAAATTTTCATAGAACATCATACTCTTGAAAAAAAGACTCGTATTTTCTGTGAAATTGAAATTTAAACATTAGTTAAGCTATCTTCAGACTATTGTATTTAGCTCTGCATTTATGCCTCTTGGAAAGTGTAATACATCTTGGTTTTAAGAGCATCTAAAATACATTTAGGATTAAGTATTTTCCTGAGCAATGTTTTAGTTTTAAGAAAGACTGAAAAATTCTATTTAATTATAGTTTAATTAAACTCCAATTTCTATTTTAACTCTATAATGCAAGAAAAGTGTTAGAAAAATACTCAGAATACAGTGAAGTTCCTTTTAAAGTGCTTAAATGATAGGCTTACCATTGGGCTATACTGTGAGGCAAAAGCTAACGCTGTAATTAAGGTGAAACCTAAGATAAAAATGTTTTTAACTACAGGTCATTAAAAAAAAAAAAAAAATATTATTAGCAAAAAAAAAAATTATTGAAGTTATTTCAAACGTGTTAACGGGAAAATATTTTAGCCAGCTCATTTGATGTGCTTATTTCTCCACTGAAATCAAAGCAGAGAGGACTACGTTATTCTGTCAGCCAGACAGCTTCCTCTCCCAAAGGAAAAATTAGTAGCAGATAAAAAGTAGGTAATAACGCTAGATAGATGTCTGCCTACCATGGGAAGCCTTCTGAAAAGTTTAGAGGCAACAAAACCTCTCTTACTCCTCACATAAGGCAATGAATATTGTGTCATACACCAAGCCCTCGTTATTCACATGGATTGGTTAGGGACTTGAGGCATGCTCTAGCTGCACTTAACCATCCTATTTTCTAGAAGCAAATCATCTAATCGGAACAATATTTTATCCTACACTGAAATTATGTTTTTAAAGGAGATAGTTGATGAACTGTGCCATGAAACATAGTCCTAAAAGTGCTGTGAGAAAAGGGAGATTGAGAGAGAGAGAAACAAAAAGAAGTAGCAAACCATATGGAGCTGAGGATATACTTGTGATGTTGTCAAAACTCTTAATTTCACCATCCTTGTCAGGAAATGGCTACCAATAGAGACAATGCCTTTGTCTGTAAATGTTTGTAAACCTGACAGAGCTTAATGATCAGAAGTATTTTTCCAGTATTTAAAGACAGTAGGGTCTATAGGAGCTTAAGCTCAAATGAGTTTTTAAGCTACAGTATAAGCATTGCAGAAATGATAACAGAAGAAGGCATTACATTTTCATTGTGTATCTAATATAGTTGTTTTGATATCCTTAGGGTTAACATCTTGCTACAAAATTCAAGACAACAAAAAAAGTATAAAAAGATTCAGGCTGATGTAAGGTGAAATGGCTCTTGGTCCCATTGATGTGGCTTCATCAGCACTGAGTTACAATATGAGCCAGGCCAGATATAGGTGAAGTACAAGTTCCTGGTTACATGTACTTTAGGAAAAGCTTTTTCTAGCAACTCATCTAAGCATTTAATAAAACTGAGAAAGAAATTGAAAGCATAAGGAAGAATTGTAAGCATAAGGAAGACCTTCAGATGTCAAATATGACAGGAATACCTTAGATGAATATCATTTTTATTTTTTATTATTATTTTGTTTGGTAAAAACAAAGATGTCTCTACTCCAAATCTAAGGGGAAATTCATAATTTAGTTTCTGATGCTGAGTGCA
Organism: Cygnus olor; assembly: GCF_009769625.2. Lineage (NCBI taxonomy): Eukaryota > Metazoa > Chordata > Aves > Anseriformes > Anatidae > Cygnus > Cygnus olor. The sequence continues at coordinate 102,134,310 of NC_049170.1, read as the reverse complement.
AGTAATGTAACTTCTAAGGAAAGTTATGCACCTCAGAGTGTGATTTAACAAGCTCTAGAACTAGACATTAGAAAATACTGGAAAAAATGAAGGGTATTGCAATTCCACCTTCTTTCAGGAAGAAGATGAGAGGGCTTCAAGCACATTATTAGGATTCATAAAAACCTAGTCATTGTTGCCTAAAATTACATTTTCAATTGAAGATGATGGGATTATACCCATCCTGATTGTAATCGGGTAATAGTTGAATGTCTCAAAAGTACTCCACTGACCAGTGCTATGTTCAGTCTGAAGGCACTGAAACCCATATCATCATCCTCTGCTGACTGTCCTAGATACTTGGTTACAGATGCACCCCTCCCTCTGTACAAATTCTGCTATACTGAAGGAAAACAAACAAACAAAAACTTCAAGAGTTATTGTAGGAGAGGAGTAAAAGGGTTGTCACTCTCCTGTTCATGACTAGCCTGCTCATTCACAGGTTTGAGAACTAGGTTTGGATAGGATATGTCCACATTATTGTCCAGTGTGGTACCAGGGTTATGACCGTGAAGTGAAACTCTGCTCTCTGTCTTACCATGCAGTGGTTCACATTCTGGAGCTGTCTCTGATATACAGACTGGATTCCTTTTGCCTTCCTCTACAAATCTGCTCCTACTCTGCTGCACTACTTGCTAACGAAGATGTATCAAAATGCTGTTCAAAAGTCAGATTAAATATTCATTTGGAGAATAGGTTTAATTCCAGCCTGTTAGGGAGGAAATTCCCTTAGAGGTGGAAGGTGTGTGTTTGATCTCTTCTGTATGATGCAGTGCTTGCTCTGAATTCCTTTGCAGTCTTATGCACTCTCAACTTATTTATGAAAGAAGAACAGCACTTCTTCAAAGGAAAGCAGTGGTGGATACAGTGTTTCAATGGAACTTAATTTTGTCAGTTTGCCCTGGTACTGTACTCCTCCCACCATGACAGACATAGCACTGCCACCCTAGGCCACATCAAAGATCTACATAGACAAACACTCTGTCCCCAACAGAATATTGTATGAAATGCCCTGGGGAGGGTATAATTATAGGACAGAAAAATACTAGGTCTTCACTCACTTTAAACTATTTCATACCTTTGATTGTTCTCACTGCTCTTCCATGGACCCTTTGAAGGTATAATATTTTTGAGGAGAAAAAAACAAAATGCAAGAGTGTAACAGATGTTGGTGCACCATGTTTTAAATAAAAACATGAGTGCATTTTAATTGTGCTTCTATTTTAGAAAGAGAATTTAAAATACCATGTCTGTTTCTGATCACTATTGGGCATGTAGTTCATTTAAGATTTTCACACACTATTTTTTAGCACTCCAAAATCTCATTCTTGAACGATAAAGCTAAGCTACATCACTGCACAGGTAAAGTTAGAGGTTGGGGTGGGGCCTCTCTGTAAATCATTTCACATTCACCTATATTGAATTTCTTCTGACATTTTGTCCCCAGGTCACGCTGGAAATTCTGTTGATGTTTAACACAGTTGGGTTTTTTGTTTGTTTGATTGTTTTATTTTTTTGAACGCTTTCCATTGTCAGGACACTTTTTCACCTTACTTCCCATATTTCCCATTTTCCAAATCATAACTGAATACGCCAAAAAGCACAGTGAAAAGCCCTATTGGGAAACATGAACATTTATTCTTATTTCTTATTTTTAAGGCTTTTATGCTTTATCCATTTAAGGACCTTTTCTTTTATTCCTAGAAGCTTAGGTTCATAAATGTTAGTAGCTTCCTGTAAGGTAACATTTAATTTTTATTGTCTTCCTTAAGATGAAGCCAGTCTTTTCTTTATACATAGAAGAAGAACTTGGGGAATTGAAATACATTCAGGGCTGGCTCTAGACGTAATCAAAGGTAAGGGACTGTGTTTGTCAGCAGACTCAACCCATTCTTACTAACAGCAAAAGCCTGGAAGTTAAGCTGGTGGCTGCTGAGGGAGTAAGAGCAGAAGCCGTTTTGCAGTAGGAGCAAGTAGAGTTGTCTTTCAGTGGCAATATTCCTCAGCCCAGGGATACAAATGAAATCTTGACACTGCCCAGAGCTTTCTCTTGAAAAAAAAAATATATATATTTATTGATTGATTTTAAATGTGGCCAAGCCCTGAGGCCTAATTCTTAAGGTAGAAAAATTCAGTTTTATTGACCTTTCTTATTACTTTCATGCTACTCCTGCATCTATGGGAAAAAAAAAAAAAAAAAAAAGAAAAAAAAAAGACCAAATATGAATGCACTTTAGACATTTGTCTGGTCTAAGCACCTTATATAAGCCTTTTTAAAAAGGCTAGCAGCATCTCTTGGTTTATCTAGATGTCTCAATATTATCACAATAAACTCCACTTTCTAGCTGTGCCACTGAAATTGCATTTCCCTTGACCAGGTACCTCCTTAAGCAAGACTACACACATGAAAATAAAAGGCTCAAGAAATGCCAGAACCCTTGCAGAGTTCATTCTAGTTCAACTTTTGGCTAATGGTTTAGATCTTAACATCTTTTTAAACCAAAAATGATTTTTCAGTCCTCTATGCAGATTGGGCTTGTTTTATTTCAGAGAGAAATACAGAGTTTATTTTGACATATAATCTTCTAAAGCATCCAGATTTATCTGTAGTTCCATTAGTATCTAACTCGCCTGTCAAATAGTCTGTATCATTAGCAGCCACAGCATCTGCTACCAAACCACATAGAGAGTGCTACAGATTTAACGAACAGGTGTTTATTTAATACTGAATTTATTTTAAAGGTGTTCTATTATCAATTGATATGCTTCCAGGAACACCAAGATGCTTCAGGAATAAAAATATCAGGTACTTAATGAGAATTCTGTCTATAATAGGCAAAAAAGACTATGATACAGGTCAAATTCTCCCCTTGGCAACACTGGTTAAAAAAGTTTTCCTATCAAATACATAAAAACAAGACAACAAAAGTTACAGCTGCTAATAACAATAACACTTCATTGCACACTGTCTCAATGTAACTCAAGCACTAAGAATGCCAGGGGAAAATCTGAACTCTTTCAAGGGTTCAGAAGAAGTATAGAAAGACAAGACTATTATTAGCCTCTGTTTACCCATCCCTTATGATTGACAGCAGAGAATATGCAAGACCATTAACTCAGCTTTATAATCAGATGAAACTTTCAGGCTAAACAACTCCAAAATAAAAAGAGAAAATGCACAGATTGTCCACATTGAATTTTGAGGCAGGTAGTAGCTCCAGCCTCACCAGAATTCCATGTGCTATATCACCCTTTGTAAACAAGAGTTTGTTTTATACCTCTCTTAGCCTTATCAAATATTAACATTCATCTCATGTAAGAAAATTACAATAAAATGTATGTTTGCCATCAGGATGATCTAAAACTGCTTCTGTTTAGCACTGTAGTTGATACCCACGTCTACAGGGATGACATACATAAGTGCAATATTATTTCTTCTTTCTAGTATATTGGAGAGCACAAATCTGTAGAATTAATGTGTGAAACCTCCACCTTACATGAATCTGTGCAAAAAGCTGTAATCAAGTGTTGCACAAAGATCCTGAATTAAAGATAGGAACAACAACCTTACTCTACTTACATTTCCTCTGATGTTTAAAATAGAATGGCCATGCCATTTTCTGGCAAAAAGACAGATTGATAGGTAAGTATGTTGATGACTGCAAGATAAAAGGTAATTTCACATGGTAGTATCTCATGGAGTTCTTGATTTTATTTTATTTTTTTAATAGGGATACAAAGGTCTTTAGTTAAAAATAACAATACTAATTACCCATTTGAAAATTTCCTGTTACATCCAGAGTTTGTCACTGAGAAATTTACTCATTACTGATGTACCTGAGATAGCATTTATAACAGAGTGGGGGTAAGGAGGAGGGCAGAGACGGTAATATTTTAAGGTTTCTGGTTTTTGTATTTTTTTTTCTAACAATATTTAATCCTCAGGCTTTCTTTTCTTCACATCTGCTTCCTTATATGCTTTCTCAATGCCAGCCCAGAAGATAATCAGTAACTAGCTTTCTTGCAACAGGAATGTTGTTCATAATTTATAAAGTAGTGACACAGAAAGATTTGGGGAGAAATAGATGAGAAGGAGAAGAAGAACATTGAAAAGAGGATGGTAGCCCCCAATAAAAAGTCATTCTTCTTAAGCTAATGAAAAAAATGTGTCCATGAAATAATGATGATCCTTGGAGCCTATTTCTTGAAATTTTGAAATAAAATATAGTAAGCATTAAAGAGCTAATTTAAAGTATTAATTGTAAATGGGGGCTTGAAGCAAAGGAGAGCATAAGAGAGACAAGCTCAGAACTCACTGGTGAAAGGAGCAGAAGGGAACTGACGGCTCGGATTGAGATGAAACTACTGAAGCCACATCAGCACAGCCAACTCTGAAATGAAACTCTGTCAACTTCACTTCATCTCCTCCACTGTCAGCACTGTGCTCTGTCCACCCTACAATAGCCCCCTTTTCTGTCCTCTCTTCTGATTGCTGCCAGAGTTTATACCTCAGGGAATAATGGCACATTATTTTTCACTTTGTGGGTAATCACCTGTCTCTTTAAATCGACATCAGGTGACAGCTCAGGACCTTCATGCCAAAAAGCTCTTACTGACTTGGTGGAAAGTAAAGCTTATAAACCACTGTGTAATCATTTTTTTTTCAGCAGATTCTTTATGTGAGCAGCCTCAAAGAAGACCGTGTTTTCACTCGCTTCCATTGTTTTCTGTGTGGAAGCATGTTAGTCTGGTTTAATTTGTTTTACTAGCACACAGTGCACTGGGGCCTTAAGAAAAGCAGTTGCAAGTAATTATTTCACAAGTCAGCAGCAATGACATCAGTGTCATTTTTCTGTGGGTTTTTGTTTGCTTGTTTGTTTTCCCTAGAATGCACGCATAATTCAGGTTGGACATATTGTTCAATATGTCCAATCAGACAAGGGGAAGGAAAAAAAAAAAAAAAGAAGAAAGAATAATAAGAAGAAAATAATACCATTCCTTTTAAACAGTACTTTGAGGATTATTATTCCTTCTCAGAAGAAGGGAAAACCAGGAAATTGAAATATGACCACTGAGGAAATACAAAATGAAACTCTTTAGGTGCACGTAGCTAATGAATGTGCAGAGGGGAACAGAGTTCTGCTGGCTAGAGAGTGTCATGCACCATGCACTGCCCCTGCCCAAGGAAATTCAGTTAATCCAAGGAACTGGCCACAGCAGCAAAAGTTCAGTCAAGAAGATCTGCATTAAAACCAAGTAACTAAACATGGGCAAAATTCTTACTCTCTCCAGGCAGACAGTGGAACCTCCTCTAGATCTGTATTGCATGTCCTTTTTCCATTGAATGTCACTAGCTGGTATTTTACATATTCAGATCCTTCTATAGTCAACCCCAAAATAGGTAACAAAGGTGAAAGAGCACAATTTCTGCCCTTATTTTTAAATCATGGAGGTTCCTTCTGACAAAGCAAAAGGGGGAGAAAGAAGGAGGAAAGCAAGAAGCAAGACAAATGACTAAGAACAGGTTCAGCTCTATCCCCTTTAAAAGGCTCATGATGAGATGTACCTGTCCCATTTCCAGCTAAGGAGCATTTGAGGAGTCTGAGAAGATGAACGGATTGAGAATGAAGGTAATTTATTTTATTTTTTAAAGTACCATCATTACTGCAGATAAGAGGGAGATGAACTGGTGATAGGGCTGAGAAAGGAAGGAAGGAATTGAAGGGACATAGCTGGTATGGATTAAGGGGAAGAAATCTGCTGGTAGACAAGAGAACTGAGAATAAGAAACAGAGAGAGAAAGAAGGGCCAGAGGAAATAAGCTACATGTTGAAAGGTGAGAAAGGAGTAGCAAAATAGGTAGATTATGGCACAACATGCCTTTGCTGGGGAGAGATTTGTCTGTTGTGTTAATCAAAGCACTTGTTGGCTGTGACCCTGTTCTGTCAGAGACAATGGGCTAGGTCTGTGTGGTCTGTGGCAACACAAAAAAAAAAAAAAAAAAAAAAAAAAAAAAGGTGATTTTTGAAGTCAAGTGTTTCCAGTAATTACACTGGATCCTGTTTTTGTATGGGGACAGGAAAAACCGAGTGCAAAAATTAACTGTTCTGTTTTCGTGGAGAGGTTATTAGCACCTTTTTTGGCCTCCTTTCTTTTTGCCCTATCTTCTTTTTCTTTTGAGGCAGACAGTATCATGGCCAAAACAGTACCAATTTGGGGAGTTTTTCTTAATTTAAATTACTGACAGTTTAAAAGACATTTTTAACTAACTGATTCAGGTATTGAGGGAAAAAAATAATCCAACAACGACACAAAAAAATAACCATTTAGGGAAACAACTTTTGTGCCCCTTCCCCTGACTAATTTCAGTCCATCACCCCTCCCCCACCTTGGGGGTGTCCCTTCCCACAGTGTGTCTCCAGCCATGTACCCAGCAACAGGCCCTCCACATCCCCTCCACTTTCCTCACCTGTCTCCTCACAAGTCCCCTCCCTGCAGTAGCTTTGGCTCTTTCTTAAATATTTCAGGGACAAGGCACCAGGGAGACCCAGTGGGCTGCAGGGCTCTTCCCATTAGCATCAGAGCTATTTGGGGCTGTTTGTGAGTCACAGGCATCTCATGGCATCCTCCCATGAGGGTTACCCTGCAGCTCCCTACCCAGACCCTGCCAGCTAATGCCCCATGCAGTTGGCTGCACAAGAACTAGCACAGGTCAGGCAACAAAATAAAGAGGTTCAGCCAAGGCTAGACCTTTGCTAGCATTAAGCAGTATTCATGTGTAACTCACCTGATCTTCCAAGATGTATGTAACCAAAAGCACGTATTCATAAGGAATAAAAGCAAAGGAGAATGATTAATCAAGCCCACCCCAATAGCAATCATTGCAAAAAATGCCATCAAGAAGTCTTTTAGATTCCTATACAGTTTGCTGTTAAGTACAGGCCTAAAATTATCAATGAGAAGAGTCACTAGTTGAAACGCTAAATAAAGACTAAAATTGCAGGTTTTGCTGCATAAACAGTAAATATGTATCATTGCATTCTAAGCCTATCTGTGTCCTTTGTTTAACCTCCAATTAACTAAAGTAATTATGATTGCTTTCATCACCTGCCTTTCCACTACAACTAGCATGAATTCTTCCACTCTATCCTCCTTAGTAAACAATCTTTTCCCAGTATGCTTGAAAAGATTTCCATTTGCTTACATGTATCCGTCTTGACAGTGAAGATGGGAATTAGTTTTACCATTGTCTTTAAACAGAATGCTTTATTTTTGTCCATGTAGGTCAACCTCAGAGGTATTGCTTCAAAGAATTATGACACCACCATTAACCTCTGCTTGGCACAAGCATCCTCAGAGATTATTTAGATCCCTCTCCTCAACGTCCAATTGCCAGACTTTTAAAACCAGTTACTGAAGTAATGAGAAACTAGAGGTTTATCTGAGAAACACTTATGTCCAAACTATGGACACTAATTTTTACAATCACTAAGTAATTGAAGAGAAGAAGCAAATACAATGCCCATGGGGGCCTTTTCTATGAGAAGAAATAAGTTGTTTTTGATGCTATACAGTAGCATGAAAGTGATTAAAAGAACAAAATGCTCTTTCAAAATGACACAGTGCCTTCAAACAAGCCTTGACCGTAGGACTACATGATGGCTAACGCAAGTAGAAGTTCAGATCCTTTACACTCCAAATTTCCCCTGAAATATTGCATTTCACTGAACTAACATAACTTCTCTCTCCTTCCTTTCTTAACTTGTTCCCATAGAGAAATATGCTTATAACAAGAAGGGGCAGAGGTGAAAGGGAAAAAGGTGCTCCGCAAAAGACAGTTCAGAGGAAATATTTTAAAATCCAACCATTTATGCTGTGCAGTGTAGTTCAGTGTAATGTATATGATTGTTTTCTGATCCTGGAAGATAAAAGACATCTGAATAGCATCACAAACATAGAAAGAAAAAAAAAAAAAAAAAAAAACAAGAAACACCTGCTGCTGCCTGGGAGCATTGCTAAGGTTTGGAAGAAATAGATTTCTTTGCACAAAATGTTGCTGAGCTTTCTTAGCAACAAACATCTGATCCAAGAGGAAAGGAATTATACTGAAACCAGAGTAAAAAGGGGTGAAGGAGAAAGAATATTAGAACTGAGCATAACTTCAGGGTTTTGTCTCATGCTTTGATTGTCTGAAGCAACTTACCCCTTACTGGATATACTTTGAGCTACTTAGGAGGGAAATATCATTGTGCTACCATTTGATCCTTAAAGGCACAAGGTGTGCTTTTAAGTTAAAATGCAGTATAGAAAAACTTAAACTCCTGCTTGCCAAACTATTGCTGTTTAATCAGTTTGTTTACAATATCACACACAATGTACTGAGCATGAAAGAAACAGCTAAAGTACATAAGCTGTCGGGTACCCAGACAGACATTCTCTAGATATAAACAACATAAAATATAACTTTAGTTATAGAACCATATTAGTATGGTCTTTTGGTACAAAGCTTGTAAAATTAGTAGTCTTTTCAATATCAGAGTTATTCTTTGATGCACTGTTTTGAAGAAGTTACAAGAGGTTCACAGAGTTAAAAATAAAAAATAATAATAACAATAAAACTTGCTTTAAAAGTTCTGTGATGTCCTGCTGACAAACAGTACAGGTCAACCTTATTTGCTAAATTACAAAGTTGTTTGCTAAATGACCAGGGGATGGAATTAGCTATAATTTTGCTTTAAAACCTGACATACCACTGTTGCCCTTTAATTATCTTGACACAAATTATAGATGTTTTAATTACAAATTTCTTAACAGCCGTCCTTTCTCTTGGCTCACCTACACCACAGATTAATAGCACAAATGTATACCCTATCTGCTGAGAGACGTTCAAATTAACTAGAACATCTTACTAGAACATCTGTAGCCACCCAGTAGTGAAATTCCTCACAGCCCACATCAATTTCTTCATTCTTCCTGTTTGCTCTAACCCTCCAATTATCCATTAACAGTCACTTTGGCAGCTTTAAAATGAGTCCAAGTTCTGTAGATTCATATGCAACACCTTGTTTATAATAATATCCCCTTCTGCTTGAGTTAAAATCTTCCCTTTATGTTTAGAGTGTGATTAATGAATTAAAAAACCCTTTAGAGTTTATAAGCAAGACAAACAAGGATGCAAAACAGAGTTTCTCTTGAAGGTATATTCTCCTTTTTTTTTCTTTTTTTCTTTAAGGTACACACATTCTGAGCTAGCTAGTTATTACACAAACAGAGATGAACAACAAAAAAAAACACTGACAACAAAAATACAAAATGTCACCCACATGCACGATCACACCCAGTTTTAATAATAGCTGCCTTTTGTCTCCACCCATTGCCCATGGCTTTTTTTAATGTATAACATTGACAGTCCATCTTAAGTCATCCTGAGGAAGAATAGAGCTTTTTATTTGGCATAGAAAGTCTTGCAAAATGAAGGTTGAAAGAGCATTTGAAAGTCTTTCAGTGTCTGCAGTATGATTTTCAGAGCCTTTCTGTTTTCAGCGACAACAACAGCAGTCTAGGTTCTGATTCCTAGACCTTATGATAGTAGGAAAAATCATCAAAGTGTGGTATATATTTGAAATCTCAACAGTTCTTAAAAAAAAAAAAAAAAAAAGTAACAGCATACAAAGGAATATTATGTTCCTGATCTGCCCATTGAAATGCCTTCAGTCCACTATTTTGACAAAGTTAATCTATTACTAGGAATGAGAACTAGAGAACTTTTTAAAAAAATGTTATTTTTTAGCTCAAGGTTTCAGTGCAAGCACATTTAACGGTAGGAAGAATTCTTATATTCATACTTGTGTTAAAGGTTGAAAATAATAATAATAATAATAATAAATCAAGCAGCTAATGCTTTTGACTTCTTTCTTAGCTTGAGAATCAGGAAACATATTTTTTAGATTTTCTGATGTCAAACCAGCTCCTTAGAGGTGTTTAAAGTGAGGCAGTCAACACTCTGGAGCTCTAGATGGGCTTGTGAAAATTTAAGCCCTAAATTTTTCTATGATATCACATGTTATTACACTTCAGCACTGTTTTTTTCCTGCAATATTTACATTTATATTTCAAAAAGGTGCAATGCTATCTGTTATGGTATTTGAATATCCCTTAGGCCTATGTATTGACAGAAGTACTGAAGTTCTGAGAAGAACTCATGAAACACAGACTTTTCTCACTTTTTTATAGTAAATAATTCCACTTAGCATAGTGTTTGTTGTGTAGCTTGGAAAATATTCTAAGGGTGTATTTTTATATAGCTTATTTTTTAAGTCTTTTCTTATTCAGTCCAGACAGAATATTTTGTTTCCGAAACTCTGTTCTTCTGATTTGTTCTATAATCTACATAAATAGAATAACAAAATTTCTTTAATTTTATTCTCTGCATGCCTCCTAAGAGGTACTCTGTATTTTATTTAGCACAATTGTTCAGAGAGAAACAGCAGTACTTTATATACAACTCCCATAGAGTCTTACTATAAAAACACAAAAATTACATAAACCTCTTCCTCAAGTGAATTACAACTACCGTATGCAAAATATTTTCCTTATCTGTTTGTGTTTTATTTTTTCAAAGGCTTCTACCTACCTGTTTTTCATGTGGTGGCTTCTGTTGAAGCCTGATTTCTGCAAAAACCATCAGAGTTAAAACAAGCACACATACCTTCACAAAATGTAGTAACTGTCAAAAGTTTTTCATCATTAAAAAGGACCATCCAGATGCCAAAGCAATGGAACACAGTCTACCAGAGGTAACATCTGGCATTTTGGCAAACTTAGCTGGCAGAAGGTTTTACATCTGCTTCTCCTGCTGTTCTTCTTACTGCCATGCTCTCCTTTTTTTTTTTTTTTTCTTTTTTTTCTGTAATACAAGTTCATTCTAGACAACTAGCTACTGTCCACTTAGCTATTCTGTTCTATACAAATCTTTCATTACATTTTAATAATACGTGAAATAAAAGAATAATTTAAGAAAAAAAAAAAAAAAACTTGTGTTTCTGTGCCTCGACGCTATAGGGATTAGTGAAATCATCTGTGAATCATGCATGTACATATATAAAATTCTGAACTCAGAAGTCCTGTCGATTTTTTAAAAAACAGAAGTCGTATGTGTGTTGTAATTCACACACCCTGTCACAGTAACTTTATAACTGAGAAAAACAAATCCTAGAATGGCGAGGAAGAAAGTCTATAAACTTCTAAGTTTTCATACACCTGTAATAATTATTATTAATAATAATTAATAAAAATAATCTTTCTTTTAAAGAATATGCTCATTTATAGCTAAGATTAAATGTTCTAAGCCAATGGGTTTGCTTTTGTCTGACATTTTAGAGTGAAAGTATTACATACCTGTTACTTCTGAGCTCTGGTCTTGCCACTCAACATGAAAAGAGAAAAACAGTGGGTCCGGATTTCAAATCCAAAACTTCATAATCAAGTTCCTTCTCTCTCAAGGAAGTAACGGCTAAGCCAGATCCCAGAGATGGAACAAACCCATATGTAGTTTAAATGATTCTGGATCTACCTCACCATCCAAACAGCTAAACACTGAGGTCTGCACGCATCTTTAATATCAACCAGAAAGTCACAGTTGTTTGCATCTGCATAATGGTGTGGCATTATTGACCTATCATTGATTTATCAAAAGTCGTTGCATGATGTGTAAATATGTAACCTTACTACTTGACTGGTATTGTCAAGTGCTCTACCATCTGTGCCATTATATGTATGTCTCTACTGCCACCTACTTGTGATAACACTAGGAAAGTTCTCTTTCTATTTTGAAAAGCTGTAAAGAGAATATCATGAATTGCATATGTCTTTTCTGAACATTTTATTTAAATTTCATCTCTACTCTCTTAAAAACAAACAAACAAACAAACAAAAAATCTTAACAGAGACCATAGAACCAACAGAGGCAGCAATAAAAGATATGCCAGAGATCCTCCAAAACTGTAAAAAAGGGCAATGTTTTTCTAATTCTTGGCAGGCAGAAAGTACCTGCATCTAATCATATTGTTATATAAAGACAAATTTATCTGTCCTGACTTATCATAAGCCTACAATGGTACAACTCATCTACTTTTCAGTCTTTCAGCAAAATCATCACTATAGGTAGGAAAGGTAAGGAAGCTATACATACAAGTAAAAGGTGCCCTCAAATAGGAATGAAAAAAAAAAAAAAAAAAGCTTTGCAGAACCTTAGATATGCAGCATATGAAATGAGTAGGCGATTGTGATTCTCATCCTCTCTTAAAACAGAAAGCTTGAAAGAACAGAGCGCACTATTATAGCAAGGGCAACAATGTGACAAGTAAGAAGATGAAGTAAAATTCAGGAGAGAATTTGGCACAGAAATGAGGAAAGCAAGTGAGAAAGTCCTCCAGCCTTGAGGGAAGTTATTGCCATGATAATGACATGGCTTGGATTCACTACAACAGTTGTCCAATATGTGCTGATTCACTTTAGCTCATGAAGTCCTTGACAAGACCCTGATAAAGTAGATTACAGTAATGGCAGAAGCACTTGAGAAATACTGTCTGAATTATGTGCTCAGATATACAAACATGATGTGGTCATTTGCCAAGGCCAATGCCAGCATGATATGTTTGTTCAACACGTTTGCAGCATAGACTTTTGATCACCTTAAGAATTTTGATTTTTCAGTAAATAGGAGACCTCTAAGTCCTGAAAAGTTGAGTGGCTTTGAGAGTTTTGCCGTCGTTGTGCAAAGATAATGACTATTCTACTGAGGTTTCTGCTAATATCTTTCTTGTAAATAGCTGACACAAAATGTGCAATTTCAAAACACAGCAAGAACACCAACTACAGTAAATGGTTTGTTCTGCACAAGTCTTTTTTTCAGTGTTTTCCCATTTCAGTGGGGAATGAATTCAATGACTGTGCTAAAGAAGAAAAAACATGAACAAGAAAGCATAATAGGTCCTAAGAAGACTGAGGCTGGCTGCAAATGTTTCTATGTCCTTATGAGATCCTACAGTCTTTATGTCATTAGATAGGTGCTCTATTTAAAATAATATTCCTATATTGCTCAACATATTGTTATAACATTGACTGTAATTTGCTTCCCAATGTACGTGTAATGCTAGTGTGGAAGGCTGGACTCCTAGCAACTGTTGTTTGACAGATTTTCACATAATACCATGTTATCACACAGAATATGTGGAAGTCAAAGTCTGACTTTTTCTCAAAAGACTCTGATGAGGCAAGGGAAGAAAACCTCTAGGCCACACCTGAAGTAAATTGACAGGGAACATCAGTGACAAAGTCAGAAGAACATCATCAACCTCCTCCACTAGCAAGGACAGCACCACTGTTTAGCAAGGATTACTAATCCAGCATTGTATGAGGCCTCCTTCAACGGCAAAGCAGCCAACATGAACCTGAAACAGAGCTCTCACTCACAGGAGAAATCCACTATCCAAAGGAGGGTATGGTCCCTACATGGAGCTGAACAGCTGCCAGAACTTCTCCCCAAAAGCTTTAGGCAGTCAGCAGTTCAGCTGCCCTGGATGAAGAGAAATAAGCACTACTTTTCTGGGAGATAGGTACCCAGACCAAGACCAGAGTGCCTCAGACACATCTGAACACAAGTGCATGGTAGCAATCAGCTCATCTTGGGATAGATGGGATTTGGCTAATGCATCATAGGCTAGGCTCCAGGACAACTCTCTCAGACATGAATTTCACACACACACACACCAAAAAAAAAAAAAAAAAAAAAAAAAAAAAAAAAAAAGTAGGGATTGGGCATGTTCCTGAGGCCTAAATCACATCCCAGAGGTCCTGTAGGTTTCCAGCTTCCCGACCTAATAAATTTAAAGTTGTTGAAGTTCACTTACTTTGGTGAGTGATATAGAGTACCAGGGACCAGCAGGGGTGAGTGGCTTTGCAAGGGAAGGTGAATCAGGACCTCAGGATAACAGCATGGCCAGCAGGGAAGGACCTCACTCACAAGAGGCACCAGATGAGGCTTCCCATAGCTCTGTCTTGCATATTGGGTGTTTTCACAGCACTATCTGATTCAAGGTTACACCTACAACATCCAACCCCTACAATTCTGTGATTCTGTGTGATTCTGTGATCTCTGAGCAGAGCATGAGCATAGGAAGGAAACCTCCTTTGAGTGGCAGGGGAAGAGGCTACAAAAGGAGACTGCTAAGAAAGATGTTACAGACCAGCCAGGGCTATTAGAGCCTGTTGATGTCCCAAGGCTGCTGACAGCTCGAGTAATACTATATATTTACAAGAAAATTTGGGGTTGGGGGGATGGAGGTCACAACATGTGAGCTGCACAGACAAGGTAAGATGAGCTAATTCTTATGAGAGCTTTGGTGTCACAAGTAGGCCTCCATACACCTCCACGTCACCTGCCAGGTGATACCCTCTCTAGGGTGGACACTGTTAGGGTATTTAGGATGTTGCAGTTTAGACACAAAAGCATTTTTCCAGAATGGGCTGTAACTGACGTATATTTTGGAACCACACAATGGTATAGTAGCCCAGTTGGGGCAGTTAATTACACAAAGCTACAAGATGAAGTAGTTGCCTTATTCTGCTCTTTCTGAAAACAAAAACCAAACCAAACCAAAACAAACAAACAAAAAAGTTATGCCTCCATGTGGTTTAAAAAGCTCATCTGAAAATTGAAATATGAAGTCATAGAAGTTTCTTTTGATTATGTATATTCCTGGAGGGTATTTCTGTACTTTTTTGACAGAGAAGCCCTGCAGAGGAGGACTTGGGGGTTTTGGTGAATGAAAAGCTCGACGTGAGCCAGCAGTTCACACTCACTGCCCAGAAAGCCAACTGCATCCTGGGCTGCATCAACAGAGGAGTGGCCAGCAGGTGGAGGGCGGGGATTGTTCCCCTCTATGCTGCCCTTGTAACGCCTCGCTTGGAGTGCTGCATCCAGGTCTGGGAAGCACAAGAAGGATGTTAATCTGTTAGAGCAGGTCCAGAGGAGGGCCACAAAGATGATCAGAGGGCTGGAGCACCTCTCCTAGGAGGTTGAGAAAACAGGCTGAGAAAACTGGGACTGTTCAGCCTAAAGAAGAGAAGGCTCTTTGTCTTGCAGGCATCACATTTGTGGACCCCAAATGCAGGCTCTGCTCTGTGGAATCTCAGCATCCAAGAGCAACATCTTGGATATATGAAGGAAAGGGTTACTTCCATTTTTACTCCTTGACTTCATGAAAATATACTGGCACAACAAACTTGTCTGTCTGTTTTAACTGAATGTTATTCATCTCTCAAGGAAAAAGTCAAATAGCCCAAACAATATCTCACAAATAATAGGCAGTACAATGAACGTATATATATATATTTTTTTTTCCAATGAGAGACTAACTGTTATGTTAATGGAATGTATGATTTTCTTACCAGCTTAAATTGCATTGAAGGTTAAGTCCATCTCCATCTTTAATACATCTCTGTTAAATTTTCTTGAACGTTATGTCGCTTTAAAAAAAAATGCGAACATTTGATCATGTTTGAAAATCTGGTTAACTTTGTCTTGCACTTATGCTCTTAGCTGCGGCTTAGCCTGTCCACCCAGCTTAAGCTGCTTACTAAATTACAAAGAAAAGATAGCATAACAAAGGATCAAATGTTCCAAATTCAGGATTCTAGATCAAATATAACAGTAACATAAACAATATTATTATTCAGTACAAAACAAAACCCCTTGCTTACCATACTATATTAGATAGTCATCAGAGTCAGAAATACCATGTTGCAGGACCTATTAAGTCTTCTACAAGCCACAGTATCATAAAAACACCACGTGTCATATGCTAAACTAGTAATTTCTATTTCATTCATGGCTATAGTGTTTCACCAAAACATCCCACTCATATCAAATGTGCAGAAATCTCAATACAGTGAATACTGGGGCTATCTTTGAAAAACTGAACTAAACGTTGAATAAACCACTGAGCAGATGTTCCCATTTGTTCCATGGTTATTTTACTGTTCTAAAGCTGCACAAGGCTAGAAATTAGTTGATTAAGGCAGCTGTGAGTCCCCCAGCCAAAGGGAGATCTTAACATACAGAATAATGCATCTGACCTCCTTTACAACAGATGCACTGGTGATGCTGCAACTATGCCAGGCTGCAAACACTGACTTCAGACTCTCTCTAGCTGCTGAATAATCCCATTGCAGAAGCTGCCAGCTGGCATGAGCTACAGCAACTAAAACCTAAAATGTCCTAAAGAACACTGCAGATCTACTGTTAGAGTTGGAGAACCACAATGGATTCCTTGAAGTGGGATTTTTTTTTTGTCCTAATTAAATGTTTTCAGAATACAAAAGTAAAACTTTCAGTATTTCTCTTTTTTGTTTGTTTTCCCTATCTGCAAAAATTTGAAAAAAAAATAAAAAATAAAGGTATATTTGTCCTACATTTGGCCAATCATGCCTTTTTTTTTTTTTTTTTTTCTGAGAATGATATGGCAGCTGTGGCTAAAAAAAAATTAGAAAAATCCCACTATTAACTCTTCAGGATAGAAGGTAGATGGGTATTATAGAGGAAGGGGTGATATCATATCATCTAAACTAAGTGTCCGAGTTAATATGCAGCAAAAAGTTCCTTCCGAGTGTCAAGTGTGTGCTCTCATCCCGTTGTACAATTAGATACATAAGGATGGTACAGATGGTAAATAAACATTTGTCTCAATGCCTTACTTCTTGTGCCATCCCAACCACTCTTTTCCTTTCTTTGCACATAGCAGCATTTGTCAGCATGCCAAGATAAAGCTTGTAGAAAAAAAGGGCTGCAGAAGCAAATTATTTCTGTGCTTTCATCAGAGGAAAATGAAATTTTAAGAAGCAAAATTATAGAAAGGAGGGCTGCAAATTTCTATAGTTAAAAGCTATATGTTTGTACACTGACATTTAGAGGGGTTTGTCAAGTACAGAATGCAGTAAATCTTTTTGATTTCATATTCCAGACTTCGATAACTTTATGTTAGAATCAGATTTACACCTTTTCCTTATTGGGAAAACTGAAAGACTGAATTCTGTATGTTCACTAGTTGAAGTTGCTTTCCATTGTTAGCATATATACTTGAAACCAACTGATAGCACCACAAAAGAGAGAGGTACAGTCTGCATGTGGTTCCCGCACTGTGCAGTACATAAAGCCCGTTTCTTACGCACTGCAAGGCAGAGACTATTTCCAGAGTTCCCAGCTCAGTCCCCCGTCCCTCCAGCGACCTTGTTGGCAGCCCCCTGCTGACTCAGTCCCTCAGCCTGCACTCCCTGGTCCCTCTCTCTCTAACAAATAACAGGTAATCTAACAAAACACCTCTTGTACACCAGCAGGGAACGAGAAACATTTCTTGTTTTCATTTTGTGCTTTAAACACATCGTTTGTTTCACTGTTTTCCCTCTCCTTCCCTGTCATTACCTGCTGTCATGTCATCCTGTCTCTGCTTTTCCCTGGTGCTTTATATTTCATTGCTCTCCTATCACTCTCTCTCCATGCTCTGCTAAGCCTTCTTGGCCAGAACTAGCTTAAATAGCTGCTTTCCCCTCCTTTGTAGCTTAATAACCATTACACCAATCCCTGTCCAGTTTCATAAATTACACTGGGACTAAAAATTATTTGTTGCCTCTACACCTTTTTACTACATTACTGATTTCATAGAGGAAGATCAATTTTGACTGGAAGACAGAAACCGCAGTAGATAACATACTTTTCTAGGTGTATCAATTCCATTTTATTCTATTAACTCAAAAATTTCATGTCTGTGCACAATACTCTATCTGAATGTGCCTTAAAAACTACACTGTTCTTAGGCTGAAATAAATGGTAAATCAAGTCTGAATATGACAAATGTGGAGACCGTTTTGATAGGAGTGGACATAGATTTTGCCTATATACATGGAGAGACAAAAATGAAGTGATAGCTTGTTTATCACCCTTTTCTTTCCACCATATTTCCACTTTCACCTTCTGCTGGCAGTACATTACACTTAAAGCAGGAAATACAGCTGGTTCAGTTTCTCTGCAGCTGTTGCTGATCATCTGTTTGATGACTCAGCTTCAGCTACCAGTCTCTTCTTAGGGGTATTTATGTTCCAAAATAGAAGGCTCTAAATGTATGTCATGTCCATAAAATAAAAATATTTAGAGTGATGTTATGCCCTGTGCCTGCTAATGCTCGTAAACTTGCCTGAGAGAGTAATGTTGTGTCTTGCTGGTAGGGCAGGGAGGGAATTTTGGCACAGCTTTCTGCATGGGTTGGCAGGGAGTTCCCAGTGGCTTAAATACCTGATCATTACACTTAATACTTTCTTGACATCATTGTGTAGGTTTAAGCTGTTCCAAAATGTAAACCATATGTGGTGGTGGTTTTTTTTTTTCAGGTTTGCAGCAAAATGGTGTGTATAAGAAATACTTAATTCAAATTCTTTCTCTTAAAAAGCATCTAGAGTAAGGAATTAATCCTGACAAAAAGTTGCACAGGTAAGTGGTTTGAGAGACTAAGGAATTATTGTGATTGACAGGCCCTTAACTTGACTGAAATCATTTTCCCTTACTGGAGTGTGAGTTCAAAGCATGGCATATGCAGTATTTCCAACTGGTGAATGCATATGTTTGTAGCACTTCTCAATGGTATGCTGACAGGACACAGCATGACATAGTCTGCTCTGTAAAGAATTGATAGGGAAAAATCATATCTATTCAAGCAGCCACAAACAATTGCTTCACAGTCAAGGGAAGAACCTAGAAAGTATTCATGGAAATATATATTTCATAACCTAATATTTTAACATGCTGTGAAACTAACAATGAAACCAAGTGCAGACAGAAGGATGCCCAGCTGGCTGCAGGCAGAGACCTTAGTGAATACATTGCACAGCAGTGAAGTTAATATTCAGCAGTGCAAGACCGCTATATGATACGTACACATTTATAGTATTTTGGATGCATCTACTCTAGAATTATGAATCAGAGGTATTCTTTTAAAGCTAACCTCTCAAATTTGAATTATGAGCTTTGGTTTACTTTGCCAAGTGTTACTGGGACACATGAAGCATCTATTTTTGGGATATTGGATCCTCAGCATTAATTTTTCACTTTTACAAATTCACTTTTATTCACTTGCATTGTTTGATTACGTAGACAATTTCTGGAGGCAAGGGCACAAAGAATGATCTATATAGGCTGTACTCAACAATGCTTCTTCAGTATCCAGTGAGGTTAGTATATGCCTTAGAAGGCATACCTATGTCCTAGTACTCCAGTACAGGTCCACGTAATATAGGAAAAATGCAAAGCACAGGCTGATTCATAATTATTATTTATTTTTAAATTCAAAATTGTATGAACGTGGTTGAGTAGAATGTCTCATTTTATGAGATATTTTTAACTTACTGTTACATGTACTCTTCATTTGCCTTAAATAAATAGCATTTTTCCCGTACTGGACGACTGCAATATTTATCAGCAGAGGAAGGACCCTGGAAAGGTTCAGAGATCACACAGACATCTGAACTAAGTTTTAAATGGCATGGGTATTCACAAACAAATTCCGTCTTAAATATTCTAAGGATTCTATGATTAAAAAGTGCTTGTACTGTGTTGTTTTTTTTTGTTTTCTTTAAGATGAATGGTTTCAAACATTATCCAAGTGACTCAGACTGACCTACTCAAATAAACACTTGCAAATGCCTTCTGCTCTCGCTTACCCTACACGTCTTATTAGAGAATGCATTCTGATTATTCTGACTGCTTACCTGCATATAAAAAAAAAAAAAAAAAAAAAAAAAAAAAGCATTTCTGAGGAATATTCTTTGGAGTTTTATATATTCTACACAATAAAATAGGTGTATAAACTTATAACTACATATTCACATTTGCAATGAAAGCAATGTACTTCCTTGAGGGAGGGCGGGTTTCTATCTTTCTATTCTAGTCTTTTTTTTTACATATTTTTTTGTAAATAAATATTCTATACTATTCAGCTGAAAGCCAAGAAAGTGAGTCAGACTATGAGGAATGTTTAAATAGATGTTATGGTAGTAAACATACTCATTAAACTCTTCAAAACACAGAGCAGGTGCTACCAACCTAATGAACAGGAAGAGGGGGAGTTACTAATTACACAGGTATCCTGCTGGAAAAAAAAATAATAATAAAAATCTAAGTTTGAATGAGAAGTTTTACTAAAATTGCAGGTATTCTGAGACAACAAAAGAAAACAATTATTTGCCTGCTGAACTTCAGTTCGTGTATCTTAGGTATGTCTGTCCATTGACCAAAATCCATTCAAAAATAAATGGTGGGATCATTTTATTGACAACTACATTTGTGTAACTGAATTCCTTTCCTATACCTGTTTTTACACATTGCTGTTGTAGAATCTGACAAATTGTAGAAAAAGACACTGGTTATAATGTTTAAATGGTGCAGCATTACACTGCAGTTTCAGAACCAGTTTAATATGACATAAGCCTGCTCAAGCATCAGTCATCTCACCACCCCCTCAATCCTGGCTGCTTATTTCTCCACCCATATCTGCAGGCACATGCAGTCATGCAGCTATGTGATGTACTACCTCAGGGAAGTGATGTGATGTTTTCCCATTAACCTGGGAAAAAATAAAAGAGACATTTTAAACCTCCCTCTCCCCTCTTGGTGTTTTTTCAAGGACACTTGTTCACCTAGCTAATTTTTCCTTTCCTCTCCTTTCCTTTCCTCTCCTTTCCTTTTCTCTCCTTTCGTTTCCTTTCCTTTCCCTGACAGCACAAGAAAAAACACTGAGGAAGAAAAGGCTTCCAAGACTTTCAGGTAGTAGTGCCACCTCACTTGGATTTAAGTTAACATAAAACAGTGACATCATCTCTCAGTTGATTCCACACTCTCAAGGAGTTAATAACTAAAATGAGTACAATGCTACTCAAAACAAAGAGAAAATAGTGTGGCTTGAAGTAAGCCAATAAAATCTGAAGTTATTAAAATGGGTCATATAGACTCCTTGTCACATAAAAGCAGTAAAATGCTATGCAATGTCAGCTTATATATCTATAGATAAAAATAATAATAATAATAACAGGTTGCCCAGAGAGGCTGTGGATGCCCCATCCCTGGAAGTGTTCAAGACCAGGTTAGATGAGGCCCTGAGCAACCTGATCTAGTGGGTGGCTTCCCTGTCTATAGCAGGGGGGTTGGAACTAGATGATCTTTGATGTCCCTTCCAACCCAAGCCATTCTATGATTTTATGAAAAACTGGTTATGAAACTGCAGCACAGAAGCTGGGAAACTGTAAAGATTTCATATAAAGAAAAAAAAAAAGTTAATTAGCTGTGAGATTTTGCAATCCAGACTCTGTTTCCAGCATAAGTGAGGAAACAGTCAGTTATCTTCTGTCATAGGAATTGTCCTCAGCATCAGTATTTTTTTTTTCCTGAAATGAAGGTGAATTTCACAACGGGTTTAAGCTATTAAACTGAGACATTGACAAATACATGCAAAGTTCCAAGGACTTAAATTTGGAAGCATTGCAGTTTCATACGTCTAATCTTTTTTTTTAAGCTCCCCAGACCTTGCAGGCACACTTCTGGGCACATCCCACTCTTGCCATACCTGAGCAATGTAAGCAGATAACTTGCGCCAACACCAGGTCAAGATCCACAAGCAAAGCACATTTGGCACTGATGGGGTTGATCTTCCTATAACGTGCAGCTACTGTTTTCCTTTAAGGAGGAGGAGATGGTGTTAGATCTTTTAGTCCTTAAACTATTGGCTAGCTCATACAGGAGATGGAAATATCCTTAGAATGAAATAGCAGTTCATAGGTTCTTTTGTGTGGCATACATTTCAACTCTCACTTTGAAGCTGCTACCAAAATTAAAGAAATGCAAGAGCTATGAATTTCTGAGCTATAAAGTGGCAATGAGTATGTCTAAGTAACCAAATGTTTAGGGAATTAACATGGGAACAGAGAAGCCTTGTTCTCCTGTCCCCACTCCAAAATCATCTTATGTTTTCACTTTTTTACACGTTTTAGAAGATACCGGGTAAAATATAGACATGGTGCTGAGCACTAGATGCCTTCTCCAGCTCAGCCTTTACACTACAAAATCATACTGTATCTCAGGCTGAGTCATCTGTAGTCCCCCATAATTTGTTATTCTACTTAGTATTTCCTACTAGATAGTTCCAGAGTCATTTGGTATGCTGAGCTTGATGGGATAATTTTGAGACATGTGATTTCTACCTTCCATTGTGTGGTAAATTATGTTATTGTTTAGTGTGTGTGGTTCCATTTGGGGAATCAGAACACTAAAAAGTCAGCACTGAACCAGTCCGTGTATCTGAGAAGCACCTGTCTTTATTCTTGCCAGTTTCTGTAAAACATTGGAGGGGGGGGAGGAGCTAAACCTCCAGATCAGACTAAATAATAAATATTATTATAGTAAGAATAATAAAATAGTAACTGATTCATAATCAAAAAGCCTAATTTGAACAAAAGAACAAAATTCTGGAAGAAGAGGAAAAAAGATCTCCTTAAAAATCATTTCTTTCAAGAAGATAACAATATTTTTCAACAGAAGATGTTTGTTATGCAAATATAGATCAGTCCAAGTTTAAAATCAGTTTATTATTAAATCTCTACTCCATTTTTCAGAAGTTCTACTACGTACATATTTAGTTTGAGGCACATTGGCTTTCTCAGTATTTATTATGAGCAAGGCTCTGACTGATATTTATTCTTCACAGGCACATACCAAAGCTGGAAATTTATTGGAGGTAGGGACGCTAACATCTCATTGCCAGAGCTCTATGTTATCCCAATTTTCCAGGAAATTGTCAGTAATTAGTATATTTCTGTGTCAGTAAATCATTTGTAAAAGATAATTCCAGCCCAGAGAGAGATTGTAATAAATATTTATTATGTACAAGATATATTGCTAATGACAAAATTGATATATTGCTACTGAAAAAAAAAATAAATAAAATTGTGAAAGCCTTGCTGAAATGTGGGTAATGAATACTAGATTCAGAATACCATTGCTCAGGTGCTCAGACATTATTATTAGGTTTCATATCCCCTTCATACACACTGAGCTCATCCTCCACAGTTACACAGGTTTCTTCCTGCTCCACTGAATCCAGCAGGACTTTGAACACCAACGTCTGTAGAAAACGTATCATACTGTGAATTAGTTGTGGAAGAAGGACATCTAACATGATTCACAGTGTCATCAGCTTGCACTATATGATGTCAGGTTCGAAATAAAAACAGATTGTCAAAGAAATATTTGGAAAAATAATCTCTAGGAGAAAACAGGAGGAATTAAAATTCCATACTAAAGTCTGCGTGCTTGTCAGGGACCTGTGGGGGAGGAGTGTCAGCAGCCCAGCGTGATAGCACTGCCAGCAAGGCAGGGACATCACCAGCATGGGATCTGCTTCTGAGCAAGGGGGCAGAGCAAGACCAGTGAGGGGAACAGAGGTACCCACTGCCAGGGATGGCCAGGCATGTGGACAGAGATGGGCTCAAGTCAGGCTGGGACATCAGTCTGTGTGTGATAATGGTCAGGATGAGGAATGGGAGTTAGGAGGCTCAGGGGTACCTGCCATGTAGCTCAGGTGATGCCAAGGGCAAGACCTGAAGTGTTAAGTGTGGTGGAGTAGGGGGAGTTGCACACAGGAAGGTTTTGAAATTTTGTGTTATTCTTGGGGGTTTTAGTCATATGGTCATAAACTATGAGATAACATTTCCAAAGTGAAGGACTAGATACCAAAACAATTGCAAAAAGATGGACAACTAACATTACCACATATACACTACACAAGTTAAAATTTCTTAGAGTCTTAGTAACGAGAATTATTCCCAATGATCATCTGTCAAAAGAATAGTTCAGTCATCTTGGAAATAAATAAGACAAAATGAAGACTCGTTATACTTCAAAATTCATAATCCAGCAAATTTAAAACCATGGATTTTAACATCAACAGACATTAGCTGAGATCAAAAATTGCAGTAGCAATTCTGTTTAAAAAAAAAAAAAAAAGCAAAAAAAAAAAAAAAAAGCAGATTTTCTTAATGGTAAATCAAGTATTTTCAATTTTTTACAGTATCTACAATCTACCAGACACTGAAAAGCAGAAGCCAAAATTTCTACATTAAAGGAGGTTTTATTATATTTTGATTTTGGTAACTAGGAAAGCCCATGATACAATCTCAATTAGTTCCTCCCAAATAGTTTGATTTGATTATTTTGATAAGGCTTAATTTTCAGGTCTTTCACACTCAAACTCTAAATATTTTAATATTGTAAGGGTATGTAAAAGGAGAATGTTTGTTTCTTTGAGGGTACCTGATCAAGGACTTTTTCCAAGGCAACAAGGGATAATAAGAAAGGCAGGCAGCAAAGGGAACCAAGTCTGGTCAGTCACATTAATTTATGAGAGTATGTGAGAACGTGGGAATCTTTATGTCAACAAAATTATCCGATGGAGGACTTCTAAGGTGGGAGGCGATAAACCAGACACAAACCTCCCAGACTCACTAATTGGTGGGCTAACAAGCTTTTCAAGCTTTTCATCATTTCCAGGATGAACCTTGCAGCTGACAAGATTGTGAATGAAGGAGCTCTGGACTGGGAGGGTGCAGAAACTGCACAGCTCTGCAAATCCATGGAGTTGTACTGGGAAAAGGGGGAGCAGGAGGAACAAAGGGGTGGGGGGGTGGGGGGGGCTAAGTATAAAAGGATAGAAAAGGGCCAGTCACATGTAAAATAGGGCCAGTCTGCAATTGTCTGCTTGAATCCTGTGCTAGATAATCACAGTCAAACCTACCTTCTTATATTTTCTCATTAAATCATTTCTTAACTCTCTTTCTGTGTTCTCACTCTCTCCTGTGTGCATGTGTGCTGAAGGTCAACTTGCCAGCTACTGGTGGAGCCTGAGTGAGTGTGCGTGAAGGCTGGTGCCAGCTACAGATCCAAGCCTGGGTTGTAGTCCCCATGGCCTGTGATGCCAACTTCACAATGTAAGGTGACGTGAAATCACAATGTGAGTGAGGTAAGATCTTCACAATGGTGGCTGGAGTGGTGCTGCAGGTCAGCCCACATGCCTGGTGCGGGCTGCTGGGGCGGTGAGTTTCTATATCTTCCCAAAACCTGGTGGGTGTGCGTGTGTATTTGCTAGCACACTGTAAACTGGACTAGCTGGTGAGTAGCGGGGGCCTTGGGTCCAGGACGAGGTATCTGGCAGGCAGGTGGCCCATGCTGGTATGCCCAGGGGAACTTGTGAATATGGTGTTTATGAGGGACAAGTGTGTGAGCTGCATGTTTACAATGAGCTTCAAGCTGGACCAGCCAGCAACTGGACAAACCGTGAAGTAGGTAAGGCAGGGGGGCTGTGCATGGTACTCGAGGGATCTGCAAATGCATGTCTGCAAGTGTGCCTGGAGAGTACTGTGTGTGTGCCAGTGGACTCCCATCTCTACCAGACAGAAAAGGAGGAAGGGCACTCTGCTGTTTGTGTCTGTTTTATTTGAGTCCTGTGTGAAAGTGCTGTTGAAAGAAGCCCTTGACTGGGTCAGCCTGTGTGACCAGTTGTGTCAGTGTCCTGTCTCTCTCTGTTTGTGTCTCTAGAATATGTGCTCAGCTTTGCTACTGGTTGAAACCACGAAAGGGGAAAGCAACAGCTGCCTCCTCCAGCCTGGGAAGAGACCCCCAGTCCCTGGCCACCAGGCTAGGTCCCCACAGCTGTGCAGGAGCAGTCCTGGGCTGCAGCAGCTAGAGGAGGCGTTTGTGACCTTGGCATCACTTCACACATATTATATTGCTACGCTTCAAAAAAAAAATTTTAAGACAAAAATACATATCTTGTTATTGTCTCCCAAGTCCATTGGACTTCTGAAACAGCAGAAACCATGTTTTCTAGTTAGAGCAGAGTAAAAATATATGTGAAATATATGTGTTTATGTTGACATTTTTCTTCTTAGTAATTATTTCAGTCAGACTTCATGCCATAAAAATACTCAATACAGAGCATTTTTATAACAGACTATATTGTTTTTAAACAAAACCAAATTTTTACGTTCTTCCAATCCAGCATTATGAACCACTTACTAGTGATTTTTCTTTTAATATCTGAGGCATATGGTTTATAATTGAAATGCTGTTATTTCACCTTCTCTTTTATGTTGCAGACATAGCATTCACACCTTATTTACAAGGTATTTATTAAGCCATGCGGTGAATAGTAGCATTACATTATGTAGGACTCAGTCAAATAATTAAACAGTTGCTGTATTTTAAATGCAACTTTAAGTCCAAATGAGAGATGAAGATAGTTCTTGCTATCTTAAACACTATCTTAGTTAGGTGCACTTAACAAATATTTATAAGACAGGTATCATGATTTGTAATAGCAACTCAAATACAAATAGATTTTTTCCTAAATCTCATTATTTTTTAATCAAACACAATACTGTGACAAATAATGAGGCAGTACCCAGAGCTCTCATTAAGGAAGAGTTCTTTTTCTCAGAATAATAATATTAGGGGTTTATTAGCTACAATTTACACTTTAATAGTTCCTGACAAAACTATTGTGTTCACATAAAGGCTTGGCAAAAAGAATTTTAGTGTTTGGAATGCAAATTAAGATTGCCTCTTTAATTTTTCAATTAATGCAGGAAAGTCTGGTTTTGTTAAGTATAGGTTGTCAAATTTTGAGTTATTCCTACCTGTGTCCTAAGACAACAAACAATGTCTTATGTTACTTTTATTAGTACTATTAGCAGTATTGTTCTCCCTCATTTAAATTATTTGAATCAGTTATTCTACTGAAACAACAAATAACCAGGAGAAATAAAGAAAGTTAATTATAAGCGCTTCTCTATAAACAAAATAACATGTGTATAAACTATTTAATATTTCTACCACTTCATCTTAAATGAAGATTTACAAATAATTTCAAGTCATTATCCTCAAGATTTGCCTGTTCTCTAGATAATACCACCTCTCTGTCCATAAACCTGTGCATGTTGATCATTTAGCCATGGTAGTAGCAGGACTAATGGAGCTGAAGTCCCTTGTAAATGACTGAGACTACTCTGCATCGACTGAATACCTACAGACTGATGCTGTGAGGAATTGTTATATATTTAACAGTTATCTATTGAATTTTTCATTTTATGCAGATGGAAATACTTTTTTTTTTTTTGTAGTAAAAACAATTTCATCGTGAAAGACAGTATCTGGGAGATGTTTTTTACCATGATTTCCCTTGTCAGCTTTACAAAGCTCAGTCACCAAGATAGAGAATCTAAATATTACATCTAAAGACAACTCAAAAAATGTACATACTTACAAACTAAAGCTTCCAATAGACAATCTTGTCACAGAATCACATACCGGGGTGGCCAGAACTGGACACAGTACTCCAGGCGCTGCTTAACCAATGCTGAGTGGTGGGGAAGGATCACTTCTCTTGACCTGCAGGTGATACTTTGCCTAATACAGCCAAGAATATTGTTGGCCTGCTTAGTGGCCAGGGCACACTTCTCACTCATGTCCACCAGGACTCCTAGGTCCTTTTCTGCAGAGCTGCTTTCCAGCTGGGTGGTTCCCAGCATGTACTGGTGCCTGGGGTTGTACCTCCTCAGTGCAGGACTTTGTACCTCCTCTTGTTGAAGTCCATGAGGTTCATGTCAACACACCTCTCCAACCTGACAGGGTCCCTCTGAATGGCAGCATGGCCCTCTGGTGAATGAACCACCCTCCCTCTGTTTCATGTCATCTGCAAATGATGACGCTCTACTCCATCATTCAGATCATTAATGAGGATGCTGAACAGGACTGGACCTAGTACTGACCCCTGGGGTACTCTGCTTATTACTAGACTTTGCACCACAGACCACTCTGGGCCTGGCTATTCAGCCAGTTTTCAATCCACCTCACTATCTGCTCATCCAATCTTCTCTATGGGGAGAGTCTTCTTGTTGTCTCTCAAGTCCGTTGGACTCCTGAAACAGCAGAAACATGGGGAGTCTTCTCTATGAGGGCCATTGCTAAAGGCCTTACTAAAGTCCAGGAAGACAATATCTGCTGCTCCCCCATCATCCAACAAGCTTGTTAAGTAGCAGCATGTAGATCAAGCTTTTAAAGGAAGTAACTGAGAGATGAATATATTTGTGGAAGAAGAGTATTTACATGTTTATATTTATTATTTATATTCATATGAACACTTGCATTTGCTTGAAAGTCCTCACTCCTTTCATACTTCATTGGCATAAACTTCCTTTCAGACATCAAAATAGTTACCATCTTCATAAAAGGATAGGTGACAATTTCATCTCTTTGGGGTAGCCATGGCTTATAAGGAAAACGTTCAGTAGTTAAACCAACCCACAATGACTGATTTGGACAACCTTCCTTCTGTAAATTTCATTTGCTACAGTGCAAGTAGCTCAGTTAGCTCATACTACAAGGTTTGCATCAACAAAATACTGACCTATTTTTTTCCTCACTGAGTATGTTTCCTGGGAATTAAGGAGGAAAGTTCCAAATCCAGTTTGTATGGGAAGAGTCAAATAGGAAAGCTCTACCTAGCAGGCAATGTCTTTTTTTTCTTTCGTAAAAAGTACTTCTACGTAATAGTGTAGCAGTTAATGGTTAAACTTTTTCCCTTTCAATCACTCATTTAAAATAAATCAAAAATATGATGCTACATGGATAGTGAGAATGTTGGTGGCCCACACCAGAAGCCAGCAAAGGATGGCAGGTAGCTAGAACAGTTTGAATTCACCTGTTTAGAGGCAGTCAAGAAGAAACCATTTAGGAAATCTTCATGTGTAAAAAATTTATGCTATGGGGATTATGCACCTCTCTCAGAGGAAAAGCCACATCCATTCCTCTGAGAATCATCAGAACAAAACTAAACTTTTATTTTAAATTACAACCATCACGTGTCTGGAACATCTCCATCACGAAGCTGTTTCCCATTTGATTATTTACTTACTGAAGGTGAATGTGTCGTTCATCCCCAGAAATGCCCTCCCAAGACAAAGAAATTTACTGTTTGGGCAGTTAGTGCCTAATTTTTGCCTCATGTATCGGATAACCCTTCTACATCTTATTTATGTTTGATCCATAGTCTTTGTACCTCATTTTATGAAGTTTCTTTGTGAAGTTGTTACAGACCAGTTCTCAATGAATCCTGTTTATCATTCCTTCTGTTTTGACATTGTCCTTGGCAAATGGCCTCAGTCAGTGTTGCAGAAAAAGCCTGTTAGTATTCTGCTGATGTGCAGTCTGACCCCTAATGACTCACACTATTATACAATCAACTGAGATCACCAGAGGAAAGAAACAAGATCATTATAAAAAAAAAAAATCAATATTCTTTCTCTTATAATGTTTGTGCTCCAAAGACAGAATTCCGTATTAGAGACTCAAATGTCCACTGAAAGCTGTTGCAGTGATTTTGATATTTGCATCTGAGCAGCTTCTAGCTATTCTAATTGTTCTACCTGCATGGAAAAGGGAGGAAAGCTAAAAAAGGCCAAAATGAAATTAGAAGATAAGCAAAAATTAGAACATAAGAAAAATATAGAAAATCAAGAGGCAACATTTAGCTGGAACAAAAATATTTGTAGGTCAGAGTTAATATCCCATCTAATCTCTAGACCCAAAGACTGCTGCAGTTGATGGATTAGGTTCGCTGGCATAGTTAAATATATTGGAGTAGCAAGGATTCCTAGTAATATTTATCTCAAACATCAACATTCCTCTATTTCTTATTAGTCTAAAGCTAACATGAAATTCTGTTACAGCTTAAATAAAATTTGAGGATTTGATATTCAGTACAAGTAATCAGAGATCAACAGAATCACAGAAGAGATTTGCTAAAAAGAAATGGTGCATAGTGATAACATTTCTTTATACAGTAAAAGTTTTCCCTTCTTTCCAGATTACTCCTCTTTTTCTATATTTTATTTTATTTTATTTTATTTTATTTTATTTTATTTTATTTTATTTTTTTTTGTAATTGATTCATATTTACCAGTGAATGTTCTTTATTCAAACCAAGTAACACTGATAGATAGCCTGTACTAAACATACACCTTATGGAGAAAACACTCATGCAGTTTAGATATACGATGGTTGGAAGTGAACATATGTAAAAATACACTTTCAAATAGCTCAAATAGCTAATGCAGTCTACAAAGCGCCATCAAATTCAACTTTTCTCAGGAGAGCATAGCAGGGAAAAAAATTTGGTTAGTTGAAAAGTTGGACAGGTGTGGCCATTTAGTGTAATTCAAAGAAATAGATTAAAAATCCAAATGAATGTGGTAGCAGACCAAATTATTACTATAAACTAGCAACAGAATAGTAACAAAGGCTCAGTCATACACGTATTTGATGCTTGGGCTGGGAGCACTTTGTTTTAAGTCTTGCATTGGTCTCCTGCACAAAACTTTTATTCTGATGTTAGTCACAGAGCCAGATAATTATACAATACAAATAAGTATACATGTGTGATTATTGCATAACATACCTTGCCATTCAAAAATGAAGATTTTAAAAGCTTTAAGATCATCCAGGAAGAACACACAAAGGCGTGAAAGAAATTCCTCCCATCTTAGACATCAAAAGAGAAAAAGAACTGGGATGCCTGTAAAAACATTTCAGTAGGATACACTTTTATTATAAGGGATAGTCTATAAAGTGTTTGAAGACTTTCTCTTAAAAAAAAAAAAACTCCTCCATATGCAATATGAAAATATAGTTTTGAAATTTCAAATATAATGGAAATGTACAATGAATGACACAAAAATGCTGCATAACAAAAAGAAAATAAAAAAGTTTTTCTTTCTTTTGCATTTTGAATATTCTCACATTTTTTCCTGGTCAGGATGCTTCATTTCCATTTTTTTAGACACTTCATAGTCTTATTATCCAAATGATTTTGTTTGTTTTTAACACTAAGTGAAATGAATATAGTGTTTCCCTAATTTAATCTTTGTGTCTGACACAATATATCAAATTTAATTTACCTTTATAAATAATGCTTGGTAGGAAATTGGTTCATTGAGTTATAAATTTCAATATTGTTCTTGCAGGTAATGGAATATATACAAATGAATCACATTTCACTCCAGCATTTTATGCTATGTAACTAGCAAATGTCAAAGGAAATAGAAACCTTAAGCATTTAAAGTTTGAAACTATTAAGTTGCAGCTAAATCTTCATAACTTCTCATCTAAAGACTTGAGAAGGTTTAATGAACGGTTAGTGATGAAAACTAAAAATTATTGCTTACTAGATTCTTTCTCATCTTTGAAAGAAATATAACTGTTTTACTTTTGCACAAAAATAAATTCTGGTACTCTTGTTTATTATATTAAATCAGAAAGGGCAGCTATAGTAATGCATGTGAAATTGCCTTTTTCATCTTCACTGGCCTAGAAACAAGTGAATAAATTTTGCTCAAAAACATAAATAAAACATGTCTGAATTGAGTTTAAAATTAGAAATATTCCCCCGAACATTTAAATAGTACAGTACTGTATTCAATATCTGATTATGATAGTTATCATGTTTGAGCTGGCCTTGCAATGTGTTTTACAAAATAAGGAAAAAAAAAAATTAAAAAGACATTATACTACAAGAAAAATTATTTCAGACAGCCGAATATGTCAGTTTTGAGGAAAAAAAATAAAATAAAAAAAGTGTGGAAATTTAAAACAGGCCTCTTGTGATAGGAGATACCTTATAAAACATAGGTTGGAGCCCTTCACTCAAACTTTTAAGAAAGAGGTAATTTAAATCCAGGGTTTGAGTGCTTTTTGTAGTTGTTTTTGTGTGAAAAGTTTTCTTTTTCTTTCTTTCTTTCTTTCTTTCTTTATTAATTTTGTTCTTTCCCTGAATGGGTATGTGGCAGTAAAATGGACTTTCCTAGGAGACTACATATTAGTTATTACAATAACTACCTGTTGTTATTGCAGGTAAATATCGAGAACACTCTTGATAATTTGGTTAGTGTTAGAATCATTTTAAACTTTTCTATTGGGTTCACATGACAAGGGCTTGGTAGCTGAGGGGCTGCAGAGATGGCCTCTGTGATCAGAGCCCAGCAGCTGCCCCATGTCAGATCAGAGCCGGCTCCAAAAGGGACCCACCACTGGCCAGAGCCGGGACAGTGAGCAATGTTGTTTATGCCTCTGTGAGAGCAGATTTAAGGAAGGGGAAAAAAATGCTGCATAACAGCATCTGGGAGAAAGGAGTGAGAAACAGCCCTGCAAACACCAGGGTCTGCAGAAGGAATGCAGGAGGTGCTCCAGGCATGCAGCAGAAGTTCCTGTGTGGCCTGTGGAGAGGCCCCTGGTGGAGCAGGCTGTCCCCCTGCAGCCCATGGGTCCCACATGGAGCAGATCTCCACGCTGCAGCCCGTGGAGGAGCCCCTGGTGGAGCAGGTGGATGTGGCCTGGAGGAGGCTGCGGCCCATGGAGAGCCCCCGCAGGAGCAGGCCCCAGGTCGGAGCTGCAGCCTGTGGAGAGGAGCCCATGCAGGAGCAGGGGGCCTGGGGGGAGCTGCCGCCCATGGGGGACCTGTGCTGGAGCAGTTTGCTCCTGAAGGATGGACCCCGTGGTATGGAGCCATGGGGGAGCAGTTCTTGAAGAGCTGCTTCCTGTGGGCAGCCCCTGTAAGCTCAGTTTGGGAAGGACGGCATCCCGTGGGAGGGACCCTCCGTGGAGCAGGGGCAGAGAGTGACTGTGAAGGAGGGGTGGAGAAGAAGCGTTAGGGACTGAATGCAGCCCCCATTGCCTGTTCCCTTGCGTCATTTGGAGGAAGGATGTAGGAGAAGGTGGATGGGGGGAAGGTGTTTTTAGTTTGCTTTTAGGTTCTCACTGTTCTAGTCTGCTAGTGGTAGGCAATAAGTTATGTTAATCTCCCTATGTTTTGCCTGTGACAATAATTGGTGTTCTCCCTGTCCTTATCTCAACCCTTGAGCCTTTTCCATAATATTTCCTACCCCCTTTTCTGGTGAGAAGGGGTAGTGAGAGGGTGGTTGTGGTGGAGTTCAGCTGCCCAGCAGGGTAAAACCACCACAACTTTAAAGGATTTCTGTTATCTTCTATGGCTTTAGTTATAACAACTTGCTACAGTTTTCAGAAACAGTGATCTGGTATATATAGCAAGAAGGGTTGGGGAGTAGTATTTACACACACTGTATAACTCCAGTGACATTAAAAGGTTGGGAACAAATCTTTGGAGTTTCTGGCATATGGAATCATGCTCCTTCTCAGAAATGGGAAAAATCAGAGCACTCAAAGCACAAGTGGAACAAGAAATGTGAAATGTTATTTCATAATAATGTAGTTGTCATTTATTATTAAAACTTCTTAAAAAAAAAAAAAGTCATAAGTTTTGGTATCTTTTATCTTTCTTCCTCCGTCGCTGAAAGATTTGTTCAGTTTGGCACTTACGTGGATGATAATTTTCACAGACCATGAAAGCAAAGGGAAAAATCGTGCAGCATGTGTAAGTGGAACGTTTTACTGTGAGCAAAGAAGATGGCTGATTTTTTTTCTCTAAATACCAAACTGAGTATTTCAAATAAAATAGGAAATCTGTAGATTTCCCCTAACTTCACAACCTATTTTGGAGCCTTGATTTCTAACCAAAGGTAAATAAAGAGGACATACAACAGAAACAGTGGAAGGATGATTTCACTCTCTAGTGCCTCTGGAGAATATTTCCCCCCATTTTGAAGAAATATTACAAGAAGAAAAAAAACACAGTTACAGGATTTTTTTTTCTAAATTTCTATTTTTATTGTCAGTCAGGAAAAGAAATTGTCAGCAAATACCCAATAGGAACTACGGAAACTGCATTAAAAAAAAAAAAAAAGTCACAGAACTGTGCCACAGAATTGAACACTGCACTACAATATCCAGGAAAAGACTTCTACAATACTCAGAATTATTATGTAATTGGCACAGTTGGTATATTCATAACTAGCATCTGACACCTCACCTTTTCAAAATCCCCAGAAGGTTACTCAATCTCATCACAAAACACAGGGGTGTGAACTACAGTGATACTACTGAGATACTACCACTACATTATTGAAGATTCTGCAGCACCAGCAAAATTATTTTACCACAAAACCCCACTAACACTTGCTACTAAAAATAACAGCACTAGAGGAAAACAATGGGGGGATGGGAGGTGTGTCACCAAATCCAAAGCTCTTGTGAGGGTCGGACAAAGGAGAGGTAAAACTTAGGGACAGTTCCTTTATGACAATATATTATTTGATACCAAAAAAAAAAAAAAAAGAGAAAAGGAGAAGGTTAGCATTGAAATGGTACCAGTTAACTTTCATTTAATTGTTCATTTGGAAGGGCTAGATGTTGGAAAGAAATGATACCATCACACTTCCTTCTCTACTTCAAGTCTGGTGACAAAAGTTCCCTAGCTATATTGAATCACAAAAGCACAGGCTTTGAACATGAGCTTGTACTGTAAACTTAAATGCATATAATATATAAGAGGAAAACTTTGGGAAATGCTTTACAGAAAACCATTGGCTGTGAAAGCCGATGTTGTTTAATTGGCATTAAATCTTCATCGAGTTTTTCAGCCTTTCTACTCTGGCCTTTCTTCCTGATACCGGACTGGTAGTAAGTCCAGAGTAGTAATACCAAATTTACCATACTAACTTTTTTTTTTCCTTTTTTCCTTTTTTTTCCTTTTTTTTTTTTTTTTTTCTGAACACTTAAGTTCATTTGCAATGATTTAGTTACTTCATGACCACCACAGTTTTCATTACCTTATAACTAAGGAAATACAAGTGCATGCAGAACTGACCTTAGCCACAAAGAGATCAGAGCTCGAGGGCCACCGTGTGTTTGGGGAGATGTCATGAGGGTCCTTCTACCACCTCTGTGGTAGCAGAACACCAGTGAACAGCACATCTCACGTGGGGAGGGAGATGTGCAATGAGCCTTGTAGCCCAAGGGGGTTGTGAGAAACACACATTGCAAGAAATCAAGAGGAAAGAGAATGAAAGCAGATCATTTATAAAAGGGCTTGACTGAGCAATCTAGTCCGATTACTTGCACTGTGCAGCTGTTGTCACTACGGCTCCGGGAGGAGCACGTTCATTTGTCACTTCCACTGGACTGTATCTCAAGACACATGAATATTACATCAAATGCACTTCTCAGGGGTTGGCTAGCAGCCTGCTTTCCAACACATCTCAAATGCCTGGACAAATATTCAGAACTACGCAGGTTGCTCTCCATCACCCTATTTCTAACCTTTTTTCAAAGCATCTGTGTACAGACTTTAATTCACTCACTTTGGCTCTTCCCCAGTGGGTTGCTCTCAATTACAGGTATTTGCGTTTGAAGTAGGAGAGAGTACCCCTGCTGGGACTCCAGGGGGTGCGGGCCCCAGAGCGGGTCAGGGCGCTTCCAGTGGGGCGCGAGCCAGAGCGAGGCAGGGTAGCGTAAGCAGAGGGAGAGGTAGAGCGGGGCAGGGTGTTGTAGGCTGAGCGGGACAAAGTGTTGTAGGAGCGGGACAAGGAGCTATAGGGAGGGCCTGTGAGCGTGTTGTAGGAGGTGCGGGAGAAGGGGATGTAACCCGAGCGCCCTGTGAGGCTCCATGCTGAACGGGAGGTTGGAGTCCACGTGGAGTGGGAGCCTGAGCGGGAGGTGGTGGTGGTGGTAGTGCAGGAGGGCCCCCACTGAGGGCCACAGACGGAGCGAGACCCTGGGGTA
Organism: Cygnus olor; assembly: GCF_009769625.2. NCBI lineage: Eukaryota > Metazoa > Chordata > Aves > Anseriformes > Anatidae > Cygnus > Cygnus olor. Next base: position 102,098,432 of record NC_049170.1, on the reverse strand, counting down.
CAGACAGCCCGGGAGACCGAGCGAGAGGAAGGGTTGCAGAGGGAGCGGGCTGTGGCAGCTGCCAGAGGCCGGGGAGTTGGGGGGGATGCAAAGCAGGTGGTTGACGAATCCTCGGGACAAGGGGTGGGTGAGCTCGCAGAGCGGACCCCTGCAGCTCCCACCGAGATGGAGGCAGGGGAGAACAGTGAGTGCGCTGCTGGGGGTCCCACGGGGCGGGGGGCTGGGGAGCACAGCGAGTGAGCTGCTGGGGGTCCCACAGGGCGGGGGACTGGGGAGCCAGCAAGGTGCAGCCCTGCAGGGGTAGAGCTACGTGCAGAGCGGGGCACCGGAGAAGCTTCAGGGCAGGGAGCTGGGGAGCACACAGCATGGGCTACTGGGGCACTCAAGGGCTGGGTCGGAAGGGTGGCCATGGAGCCACAGGGAGGCTGGGCTGTGGGAGAGGGCACGGAGCCACAGACAACATGGGAGAGGGAGGCAGCTGGCACTGAAATGGCTGCAGGCGGTGGCATGGGACTGCCGACAGTGTTGGCAACTGAAGAGCACACAGGGTGGGTTGGCAGATGGGTGGGGACCGCCTGGGCTGCTGCAGTGGGACTGGGGCCAGCCATGAAATGGGTCAGCAGGGCACTCACCGCATTATTTGCTGGGACAGAGACAGAATAGGACATCGGCCCCCCTCCACCTCCAGGCTGGTGTGCAGGAGTGGGCCCTGTCTCGAACACCACGTGTGGCATAGGGGGGCCCACAGGGTTGGACGATGGGACCGGCATAGAGCCGTACATGGGCGGAGGCATTGGGGCACACGTAGCGGGAGGCATGGTCTCGCATATAACTCGGAAGCCAGGATCACACCCTGGGTCGAAACCAGGATTGATGTTTGGGTTGAAGCCTGGATTGCAGATGGTGTTGCATAAGGGATGGCCCGCAGGAAGGTACACGAAGTCATACACAGGCGGGCCCCCTGGGTTGCAGTTCGGGTTGCACACAGGGATGCATATGTATTCACACATGGAGTTGAACCCAGGGTCCCCTACAGGGACCGGCCCAGAGCTGTTCACGGGCAGGGACCCATTCTCACAAACCGGCAGCGACCCGTTCTGGCTCACGGGCAGGGAGCCATTCTGCCCCACGGGCAGGGAGCCGTTCTGCCCCACAGGATTACACACTTCAGCCTTGGCACATCCTTTGCAGTAGGCAAATTTGTGGCATCCGAAGTTGGCTAGGAGCCGGTGGCTGCCCAGTCTGTATGGTGTGAACTCCACAATAGTCCGTGCCTGCTGATTGGAAGCCAGTGTTCCCAAACTGCACCAAGAGGAGGGAGAGAATTAGGGCCTTAGGTAGCTCAAAGACCTGAAGCAGTAGAATATGACTTCACATTTTATGTTTTGATTGCTATGACACGTTTTCAGAGGCAGTCTGCTATTATCACTTTGTTACTTGCCCTGCCCCCCCCAAATCATCCTGTGTTGTGAATAGCGTGGTAACCATTTCACTCTGTCTCAAAAGATTTGTTACTTCTGCCCACGGAAAACTCACACTGTTAGTTCTGGAACTGGAACTGGAAACCCATTCATGATACTGTATGGGAGTAAGTAAGTTACTTAAATTCTTCAAAAACATAGTACCCTTCTGCCTCAAAGATATACATGATGCTTCCCATTTCCAGTCATCTAAGTTGGATCAAGGAGCTCTGTGATACCAAGTTCATTATCATCAGTGAGAACAATTCCTAATTGCTTCCCTTCAAAACTAGTCATACCTCTGTCAGTTGTCCTTGTCATGAAGAACAGCAATGCATATTAATGAAAAGCTCCTTTTCCTAGGATGTTATAGCATCATGGAAATTTCCAGTTTCCTGTGATTAACTTGTTGTGAGCTTAGAATGCACACTACTACTTCTGTCTTTTTCTAATTGTTTACATAAGTGATGCAAGTTCATGAATATTTAGAGGAAATCTTTATAAACACAATAGGATTATAAGGGCTGGGGGACACAGCTAAAATTTCTTGTGAAGAAAAGTGTACATTCTCTTTCAGATATAAATTTGTAACACACACAGATTAGACTTAAGAAAAATGAAGCAACAGCATATCTTGCCAACTCTGTGAGTTTCAAGAAGAATGAGTCTTGTAATGGAGTCTCAAAGTATTAAGGGGCATAAAATCGTGTTCAGATCCTAAATACCAGAAGTATCAGAACTATCATCTTCCTCAAAACCTGCTCTGACCTAGCAGACATTAGTCAACCCCCAATATTATCCCCATTTAAATAATTGATGATCTTACTCAATGGTCATTGGCTCTTTGAATAAACCGCAGCCTTCTAAAGTCATTATGCAGTTCTTCATATCTTCCTGGAGAGGATTGCAGAAGGAGATCTCTGCTGTACATGGTACTTTCAGCCTGGGTTGGCTCAATAGCTAGTAAAAAATAAACAAACGAACAAATAAATATTTAAAATATCAAACACTTTTTTTTTTTAACCTCACAAAATTAGCATTAAATTAAACAGAAGAAAACTATAATACTTATATACACGATTCTTTTTGTTTTACTTCTGTGATCTTTAGGCATCACTCTAAGTAATTTTTTATACACTTATAATCACACTGATCTTTCTAAAAAGCAAACAAAAATGAGTTCCACATTTTTCTGTATTATACATAGGAAGTGGACAATAAGAGTCCATAACTGTTTCTTAGAACACAAAGTGCACAGTTAAAGTTCTTTACCTTAACAATAACAGGTGGCCTGTTGATCACAATATCCCTGCTAACCATCAGAACTTCTCCACACTCTGGATCTGAGACAGCAACTACTTTCATAATGTTGTGATCACAGAGATAAGGTCCATATTGACTATATGATATACACAGTGGGATTTTTTTCACTGTAAAACAAATGTGTTTAAGTTTTTATTTATTCATTTAATTATTTTTGGCTAATATTCTACTTCCATTCCTCCTAAAGTTTAACTGGCAATTAAAATGGTTTAATTAAATATTAAGCTATCACAGCATCTCTGAAACCAGACATGAACTTTCCTGGCTTAGGATGACACATTGCTACCTTCAACATCCAGCTGCATACTTTCTAATTACTCTAACTATACTAGTGTGTTTACAGGGAAGTTTTAATTTATTTATTTACTTAAATTCTGAAATTTTAATTCCAATGTAATTCTTAAAGCAATAATTTGAATGTAGTCAAATTAAAGCTAGGTAAAACAGAATGTAAATATCAGGAACTAATTTTCTTCTTATAGATATGACTTAAGTAAAGTGATCTTTTTCTTTCATGAAAAGAGATAACTATTAAAACAAGTGCTTATGCTGTGACACACCTTTGCACTTCCCGGCATATTGTGCTGTATCTGGAAATAATCACTTCAGTGCTTAAAATGGATATTTTATACTAATATCTTCTGGCTAAAGGAAATGAATTGTTTTTATGATAAGCATCTGCAATTTTATTTTTGTATTGAATATAGAATCCAGACTTGAACTTTTAACAGAAAGAAGTTTTAAATGATCATCAAAATCTCTAAACCTTGAGAAATTAAGCAAAGACTACAGTTAACCTGTTACTATACATGTAATTGATTACACATAGAGTATATATTGTGTTGATTTTTGAGGGATCGCCTTGAAGGCAATTCAGCTATCAATATTTAACATTTTATTAATTTCACTTCCCACGAGTATTAAGTCTCCACTAATCCTATAGAAGATTGTCAGTCTCCTGTCTCCTATCTGTCTCCTGAAAAGAACTGTGGTCAGAAGGGCATTAGACAAATCCACCTTCTTACCTTCTCTCGGACCCAATGTAACAGACACACTGTCTTTCCAAAATTGATCCATTGGGCAACCATTGTATGTTATTATTTGTGCACACAAATTAAACTTCAGGGTTTTGGGTTCACTACGCAAATTTTCAAGCAGCCAGTGCAGTTGGACATCTTCACCATACATTGGACAGTTAGTCATCTTTAGCCTCATGTTAATACCGCTGTCACTCAAAAATGGGTTTTTCAGAGATGATAACTCCCTATCTATATGACAGTTGGAAGCATTGCAGTACCCTGGGTGAATTCTTCTGTAAGCCCGGTAATAGGCTTCTTTGCTTTTCACAGAACCTGTGAAAAGGAGATACATGATAATGAGTCTTCTGGAAATCTGGAATATCTACCTAAATAATAAAGATAATTAAATTTCCTCCTACTCCTTCCTGAAACATAATGTGGTAGCTTTGTGTTAAACAAATCCAACAGAATATGAAGCCACAAGAGGTTTCATTTTTTTTTTCTCACAAAAGGTGAGATAAAACATTCAAATGAAGGTTTTTTTGTTCCTTTTCAGGAAACAAAATTTGCACTTTTACAATCAGCTCTAATCTACTCTACATTCTTTTAGGCAATTCTGCTGATTGAACTCTTCCCTACATCCCTGGAAAATGAAAATCAGTAAACCAAAAGTGATAACAACAGGAAGTCCTAATAATACATGAAATTAGTACATGAGCATATTTCCTGATAGAGCTAGTGCAAGAGTCAATAAGGAAGAATTTAATCCTGGGTTTAAAAGAATTTATTTTGTTAGATTATCCAAAGTCTGCTAATATTTGAAACTAGTATATAGGTGAGACCAAATCATGTACATAAAAACAGTGGTATTAAATAAAAGCAGTTGCTATTGTTTTCTTTGATTCATCTAAATACGCTTAGATCTTATTTCAACAGAAAGGCATCTTCCCTTCTTTCTCAGGAAGAAAGGAAGGAAGGAAGGAAGGAAGGCAGGCAGGCAGGCAGGCAACCTTTAAATAGTTCTACTCATTTTAACACAGGACAAATTACTTTGAAAATTTTGTACAATTAACATTTTAAATTGCCTCTAACCCAGTTAATGACTTTTCATCATACCTAGCTCATATTTGTAACTCCCAGTGATATCTTCCAGTTGCTCGCTGCCAACACTCTTAGTGCTTAGATGTTGTCCACATGGCCAAGTGTCACAGAAAACTTTTGTTTTTTTGGCATTGTTTTGGGAAAGCCAGCCAACATAGTTCGAATTTAGCCGAGAAAACATATGATGACCATCATAGTCCAAGTCCAGTTCCCCTTCTCTGATGCTTCGAACCCATGTAGGACCACTGCAAGATGAACCTAAGCCAGGTGAAAACCAAAATGTTATAACAGGATGTAACCTGAGTAGTATAGAAACAAAAACATAAGCTGATGCAAACGATGACAATCATAGGAAACATTTTTAGTTACCTCTGCCAGTTTCCAAAGGTGTTGGATCCAGGCACTGCCAATCACCACAGCATTGATTTAGATCTCTGCGAGCCATCCAAGATTCATTCCAGCAGTGGTACCGCCTGTAGGTGGAGGAATACAGGATTAAAAACATCACTTGGGTCAATAAGTTCAATGCCTTTCTATGGAGGAAAAGAATATCATAGAGAACCTTTATGCAACTGAATAGTTCTGTCTTAGCACTGTTAATGATGTTTCAAGACAGGAGTTGTTTGCTTTGCTTTGTATCCCTAAGACTGAAAATCTGTTCCTGAATCCTGCAAATCTGCTTGCAAAATGTTCTTTTTATAACCCATTATCTTTTTGCTTATTTGTTGTTGTTGCTTCAGTTGATAATATGCCAGCACAGTTCTTTTGTTTAAATAGTCATTTTTTCCTATCATTTTCTGCCCAGTTCTTTAGAGAAAACAAACAAACAAACAAACAAACAAAATACTGTCCTAGTCTTTTTAACAGACTAACAAAGAAGAAACCCTTAAGACTTAAATGCCAAAATAGGATCTTCTTTCCCTTAGCATTTCAGTTTGATCTTATATTTTTCACATGGGAAAGATCAAAAAATTATTTGAAAGCTCTCACAGATTAGGCTTGGATACAAGCAAATTCTGGTGCAGTTAAACTATGAACATATAGGCCAAGAGTAAAAACAACAAATTGTACTTTGATAAGCTATAATGTCATAGTTATATGAACGTGAGTTGAAAGGTTGACAAGAATGAAGCGATTCATGGTAAGAAACCCCAGGAAGACAACATAATTATCAACCAAGTGATTATGACTAAGGATAATAATTTTAATCTATCATAAATTTTTCTTTGAATTTTGTGTTCACTTAATATTTTTGCATCTACTGAGATGGATGGCCTATTGCTTCAACTGAGAAGGATAAGCAGATAGTATCAATTCTCAAAAGTGTGCTTTTTCTTCTTGTTATTGTTTTTAAGGGTAGATTGAACAGACTGCCTCCTCAATGACTGTATACTTTTGAAATGCATTAATAGGAAAATGAACAGCTATGTAATACCAAAGTACTGACTTGCTAGATTTACACTAGTCTTCCTATCATCTAGCTTTTCACAAAACCAAAATATATTATTGCTTTTTTCTTATTTACCATAGCTTGTCTTTACCACAGAGGTTTTTTCCAGTACAGTCAAAAATCTCATTGATACCAAGGGGATTCTCATTTGAGCATGGAAAACAGAAGTTTGTGACAACACGACTTGGAATTCCCAAACACCTCATCACTGTAAGGGAAAAAAGAAAATCAGGAGTCATTATAAACAGTAATTAATCAAACAAGCCTTTTACTTATTCTGTAAATAATTCTCCTGCATTCTACTTCGCCATCATATAAACAAAATGCATAGGAGATAACATTTGGGATGTCGTAATTCTGTCTTCAGAATTTCTTTTTTCTGAAAAGTAACTTGAAAAGAGCCTAACAGAAAGAAATGACTCGATATTATTCCAGCATAAAAATAAACAAACGAACAAACAAACAAACAATACATACACCTGTTGTAAATACAGAAATAATGTTCCAGACCCTGCATTAATAAAACACTAGTCAGAAATTTCCATACTTTTTATAAGTATAGTGTAGTGTTTATGGATTCGTCTGTATAGTATCAACCTAATTTTCTTCAATGCAGAATCAGCTTCAGGAAGTAAATGGTGTAACATTGTAACTCTTCCCCCCTCCTCCATATCATTTAGTTCACTATTATCTCCTCCTTTGTAGCAAAAGCTTGCTGCTTTTGTGTTTTGGAGGAGACGGTGGTAGAAGTCTTATTCCTCTTCATAAGTTGGTGTTTTTACTCATCCTTCAAGCCTCACCCAAAGGATAAATTTTTACTTCTGTGAGGTTGTGTTTGCTCCGTATTTTAATAAAAACTGCAATACTGAGAGCTACATTGCATAAGGGTCAAGAAAGACAGTATCACTTTTCTTCTTGTTCATCACAGTTTATAGAAAAGCAACAGGTTGATAATAAACACTGTGTAGGCAGCCGTGCTATATCAAAACAAGATAAAATACTCCATTTCTTTTCTAGTAAAATACTTGTGAGGAATATGCTTGCAGTAGTATTTAGGGTCAGAGTTTTCTAATCCTGGTTTTCTGTCTTTCATTTGGATAGCTAGGTAAGGAAAGACTGAGATATCATACCTGTGCACATTACTGAAGCAAGAGACCCACAGTACCCGTATCTGACTGGTCTGCATCTGCCATTATACCACTGCTGAAGAATAGGGACACTTCCATTCCAGGAAAATGGTTTTGTTCCTTTCAGGTAATCATTGTTTTCTGGAATCTTCATGATGCTGTTAGTGGTATGGCTGCTTATCTAGTGAGAGAAAAGAAAAACAACTTTTCCAAATACCTGACCATGTCTTCACATCCTAAGCATCTCACAAAATTATCAAAGATCAATGCTACAAGTTACTTTTTCCTGTGAATCTGAGCACAAAAAGGATTTTCCCTACTACTCGTACTGTTTCATTACAGTGTAATTTATCCTTCTGTAAAAAACACAAAGTGTGACCCGATCTATTCAAAGGTCATGCACCATTAGTTCTTACCATGTGGTTTACCACCATGCTGACATGCACAGGATCATTGCGCCAACAATGGTCTCGATCAGAGCCATGATGGTAACTTGCACCCATGTCTAGAATCTTCAAGCAGATATCCAGAATTCCATCTTCAAACTGATCAAAGAGAAGTTAACACAGACATCATGGTATTCTAACATTGAAAAAGCACTTTTCTTGTCAATACTGCAGTCTTTCTCATGTATATGAGCTTCCCTCTCTCTTCCCCTACCATTTCTTTAAAATCAAGTCTAGCTTCTAGTAGTCTGCATGATGTTGTCTGTCTGATTGAAGGAAGATCAAAGATAGATAGTCTCTTTTAAAAACCATGTTATTCTTGCTTATGTCTAACTAATTGAATCATTTTAACTTCAGAAGCACAATTTTCTTTTTCCAAGAACATTCTGATGTTTCCATAATTCTATACTACAGAAAACTTCCTTGCAGTTGTTTGAGCTACAGAGACGTTCTTAAACATTTCTTTCATTGCATGCATGTTCTGGACTAGACCTAAAAACCTTTTGTACTCCGTAACATAGGATGCATTTCTGCAAAATATGGATAACACTTCCTTAGTACTTATATGGATGACAACTACTTCTGAACAAATCTTCAAAATATACCTGTCCAAAGTGCCAAGGTCTAGAGGTAATATGTTTGTGAACTCCTTCATACAGTATGCCATGTTCATTCAGAACATACTCTTCTCTTTGAGCCTGATTGTCCATATATACAGGGTCATCTGGAAAAGATGCAAGAGCTATCAGACAAGATGTTCATTTCTAGCGCTTACATATCTTTTATCTATTTCACTGGATCCCTCTTTCTTTTCCTATCTATTTTAAACATATGCTTTTAAGCAGATTTAATTCATTTCTGGTTACTTCTTGGTTTTGCCTTTATTAAGCCTCACTCTGCTGTGATACACCTGAATTACAGAGCTTGCAATTTGTCTTCACCCTAAGCAATCCTAGGAGTCAAACACTACATTTAGAGTTTGGTATTTAATTCTGATCAAATCAATGGACAGTGTAAATATTTTCCATCTAATGATTTTGTCAAAGTCTTAAAAACTTCACAATTGGCTGCCTCTCAAATCAGATTTACTGAACTTCATTCATATTTGTGCTGTCATGGTGATATCACAGAATCACAGAATGCATGGTGTTGGAAGAGACCTCTGGAGGTCATCTGGTCCAACTCCCCTGTTTAAGCAGGGTCACATAGAGCTGGTTGCCCTGGACCATGTCTAGATGGCTTTTGAATATACACAAGGAGGGAAACTCCATAACCTCTATGAGTAACCTGTGCCAATACTTCATTCACCTGTATAGTAACAAAAGTTTTTCCTGATGTTCAGACAGAATCTCCTTTGTTTCAGTTTGTGCACATAGCCTCTTTTCCTGGCAAGCTATTTTAAAAGTGGAGAAAAGAAAGTTATATCACATCAGTACTACCACTAAGAAACTAAATCAAAACACCGGATTGAGACAGCCTTGAATATACAGGAAAAAGAAACAAAAAAATCCTTCTCTATTTCCTGTGATTTCTGTGACTTCATCCCTTACTTACCAGCTAAGTAATTAATAATTTCAACCTTAAAAAAAATTAATAAAAATTAATCATTAGCATTTTTCTTAAAACTATCTCAATATCACTGGAGTTCTCACCTGCACACCATGGGTTAAAAAGGACATAAAAATCTCCAAGACATCGCTGGTATGTGTGACCACAAGATGTGATTTGCATATTGAGAATATAACGGCCAATGCAGGCATTGGAGGGAGGAAACACACTAATACTGATGCATTTTGGTTGATGAATTTTGTAGGAAGCACTCCAGCAGGTTTGATCTAGACATCTGCCCATTGGGAATGTACATTTCGTCTCATTTGACTCGCAGGGTCTGAGGCCTTTTCAGGAAAATAAATACAATTTCAATCAGGGTAAACAAAGCACATGTAAAAAACAAGTAATTTGTTTAGCAATCATTTGCAATTTAAAGCTCCAAAGGGTGGATTTGTTTTTCACTTGTAATTTTCATAGCAGAGTGAGAAAACTTTACATGGTAGAAGCACTGCCTTAGCTACGGGAAGGTAGTCTGTTCACTCAGAAAATGGATGTGTAGATAGTATTTATCACTGAAGACTATGGGAAATATTACTTACCAGAAATGGACTGAGAAAGACTACACATATTTTGGGTGTGACTACCTGTCTCCACGGTGAAAATGGCCTGATCCATGGAGTCATCCCATTCCCGATTATGGAAGCGAGCATAAAAGTTGAAGGCTTGCCCTCTCCTTATTATCTGTCTGTCAGTTCCGAAGAAATGGGTGTTATGAATTTGGCAGTTGGAAGGACAGTTCAGGTCAACATCTCCAAGCTCAATGACTGCAGGATGGAGAAAGAAATACAGAAGGAAAACCAAATAATTGAGGCCACATCACTTCATGAGGTCAAGATTACATGAAACAGGAGATAGATGAAACAGATAACTGTTTTGAAAATAAAAACAAAACAAAACAAAATAACAACAACAACAACAAAAAACAGTCAAGGGTTTGTTCAAATTTCAGCAACACTGAGAAACTATATGGAGACATAGTTCCATAAAAGTATCCTTAGAAGTTCACCACTTCCTTAGCTTGCAGGTAGAAACTTGTATAATGCTTTATAAATCAAAGCTGTGCTACAAGTTTCACTTCTCTTATATAGCACCTTTGTGCTTTATAAATAACTGATGTCAAAGGACACTTATTAGTATCTCTACCTGAAAGATTGGTTCTGTATTGTAGTAGTCTCACCAAAAGACAACATCCTGGCTTTTGACATAGTTACTTTTCAACCACATCTAAACAGCAAACGTTTTTCACATGCTATCAGTTGAGAGTTGGAATAAAATAATAAAGCAAACTGAATAAATAAAATATTTGATAACAAATGCATGTGTTTTAAGGCTTAAATGGCACTCCAAATAAGTTATGAAAAAAGTGTGAATAAATAACACCCCCAAATCGCAAATAATGTTGAATATGCATGCATACGTAGTTGTTTCTATCTACATTTCCCAAAATTATAAAAGGCTTGGAGACACCCATTTTATTACACAAATTGAGACATCTTTGAGGAACTTGATGGAAAAGGAGATATTCATAAATTATGATTTAAAAAAAATGCTGACAGTCTATCCCAAATGCTGTGATTAGCTTGACTAAAATCTTGGATGATCCGCCCCCACCACACCCCCGGCACCCTGCCTGGATATCAGCCATTTCCCAGGGCTAATTATGATCCTGGTGCCAGAAGGATGGGTGGCAACATTCATTTTTACTTATTTGCATACAACATGTTATTTTCAAAAGTGCTTCACTCTAATTGAAGGCGATGGGAGCCACGAATTCTCAGCAGTTTTGGAAACTGGGCTCACAGAACTACAAAGACTTGGATATTATTTTAATTCTGAAAGATTAAGTTTGGTCCTGCTAAACTTGCGGTACAACCAAACAATGCAATTTCTCTAGCTAAATTGGTGCTAAATTGAATAGACAGTTGGTATGTAGGGGAAACTAGTTTTTTCCCACCAGAACCAGGGGTGTATTCACTTAAAAGAAGACTTATAGCTAAGCCCATGGGACATGGACACTTCTAACACAAGTCAATTGAGTTTCCCAGGATCGCATTCTTAAGTAAACCATAAATGAAATGAACTGGGGAGGGAAGGTCTGGGAAAGGGGAAAAAAAAAATTTCCTTGAAACAAAATAATTTCATATTTCATCCACCCATTGAAATTTGGTAAAGAATTGGTCATTCAGCTCTTCAGCAAGGATCAGTAAAGAAATACAGACCTAGGCATTACCCATCCTAAAAACATGCACACTATCAAAAATAATAATAAAAAATATAAAAATAAAAATAAAACAGAGCAATGCATTGCATCATTATTGCTCATGCGTGCATCATACCTGCTGAATAAGAAAGATTAACAGAATCACAGAAAATCTTGTATCTTAATGAGGTTGTCAACCACAATGCAAAGTGTTCTGGTTGAACAGAAGGATTAGAGGTGCTTACAGCACACATGACAAATTCCTGTGGTCACTGACTGAAAGAACCTGATAGATCCTCACCCATCCTCTGGAGGAGCTTATAAACCAGGACAACTACATTTCATTGACTCATGAATCCAGCTAAACTGGAACATCAGGTAGTTGAGATATTACATGTTTCCCAGGGAAGTTGTCTAAAGTCAGCCCACAGTTTGCTTATCAGAGTTAACTATCATGGCTGGATCACAAAGGAGCTAACAATTGCCTTCTTAAGCAAAGGCAGCTCAGAGAAAATACTAAAGGCTAATCAATTTCACATCTCTTATGGGTTCTCTTTCTCTGATAGAAACCCTACCTCTAATACCAGTCGACGGGTTTTCTTTAGCAATTCACATTTTGCCTTCATTCCAGAGAGAATACTTCAGGTAACTACTGTGAAATAATTGATTCTAACATAAGAATACTGAAAACTATTACTGCTTATTTTATGCTGGAAATAAAATACATTCTTTTCCATGCTCTTTCTTATTCTCAGAAATGGCTGTTGTTCCACCGCTTCTTCTCCATAACTCTCTTTTTCCCTTTTTTCCTTTGTTTTGTTTTTTTTTTTTTTTTTTTCCAAAAATGTCTCTTTTCTTTCTAAATCCACATATAATAAAATCTAAACCTTAGAGGTAATCCCTTGTCTTGATTCCACACAGCAATATTTACACTTTCTTATGTATTTACACCTGACTGTTTAATTATTTCCGTTCTCAGTCCTGTGTCTAGTGATAGTAAAGTTTCAAAGCACTCACCTTCCATTTTCCTTCTGCATGTACTAGTATCTGAAGCACAGTGCTGGTTGGCGGTACCTGCTCCTCAGCAAGATGCACTGCAAGGTCTGGCTGATCTCTGCGAACCAACCTAATTTCCTCTCAGTAACATTTATATTCAGAACTAAAAGGCTGTCACACATATTGCATCAACAAAAGACCAGTTTACAAAGAGGCCCCACCCATGTGTCTACTGATGCTCATAAATGATTCATTTTCACTTCCAGCATTATTAGGGAGAGTCCTGTGGTTGAAGGGAAGGAGAAATCTTGGTACCTCACCTATAGCGTGGTACACTCAACATACCACAACTCGGCATGTCTCAAAAATATTTTAAGACCAGGATGAATCTGAACATATTTCAGCATAAGCCATGATTTTTAGCCACTTAAAGTTCCCACAAGTCTCAGCACCTAGTGGCTAGACACCTTCAGTCACCTGCAAGAAAACAAGAAGGAATGCTAGACTTAAGCTAAATTTAAATTATTTTCATTCAACCAATAGTGGACATTTTTATTATAAGCAGAAATCCCAGTTTTCAGGAAGTGCATAGCACTACCTCCAAGTGGAGATCAGAGTATAACAAACAGTTGCAAATTTTCCCAGCTAAACTGTAAAATAAACAGGAGCCGCATTAAATGTTTTTGAAATGGACATTAAAGCTTAATCTAAAAGTTAGAGAATTTATTTATACCTTGTGCATATTTATATGAGAGCACACAACCAATATCTCAGCTTGTTTGCTTCCTTCTCCAAAAATTCTGAAAAGCATTTGAGGTTTTTCCAATAATTTCTGTGACCAGAAAACATTTAAATATTTTGATACAAGATGTGTTGTTATATTTAGATCCCAGGCATATTTAATAAAATAATACCCAAAAAGTACATCAGTGTTCTCTCTGCTCACTCATGGATGAGGACATCAGCTTGCAATTAGGAAAGATGGATTCAAATTTCCTCCCAGAACAAGGATGAACATTTTTAACAGTTGTCAACTATCTTTCTTATGTCTCTTGCCCTGAATATTCAATCCACAAAATATCACTTGCAATCCCTCCAATTAATTTGGATTAAATAAAAATAAAAATAAAAATAAAAATAAAAATAAAAATAAAAATAAAAATAAAAATAAAAATAAATAAAATCATTGATACACAAAGAACGCAATGACTGAAGTTTAATGATTTGGATAACTGTGGATTCTAGTCAGTTCTTTAAGAAATCATAAAATGAAACAGCTTAACTAAAACTGAAATGATTTAGTAAGCTTAACTTAAGTGCATGTGTGGCAAAATAACTTCACAGAAGCTATAGCAAATAGAACAAATCAGTGCACCAGCGGTGGTTTTGGAACAGTAACTGAAATAGTTGTACGACTGATTCATTAGAAAGCGAACATAAATTTAATGTGTTCATATTCAAAACTTGCAAATATTTGGCTAATCAATTGGAAGCTATGAAAATATTTGCAAATGGTAAGTATTTCATTCATTTCGCATGAAATAGTATATATCTGAAAACTGGTACAGATACCAAATTTCATTTTCTTAATGTTTTTCATTTGAATATTCAAAACTTCAATTTAATGGAAATTAAATATATATATATATACACTATTGCATAAGAAATCATTTAGTTAAAACAGAAAATAATACAGGTGTAAACACATAATCAATTTAAAATCAACCTGTAAAATAGGAATGGAAGTGGTCTAGCCATCCATCAGAGACCTACTTACAAATGTACGCTCATACTAAAGTCCAGAGAGAAAAACTGATCTTGATGGAGCTTTTTAGGTGACAAAATGATAGTCCCAGACCTATAAACAGAAAATGACCAAAGCTGGTCAGAGTTTCTAAAAATACATTTAAATCCCCTTGAATATCTCTAGTTCAACCACCAGCCTAAAATATTTTGGTAAATGAAATCCTGTGACAAATAAAAGAAAACAAATATGCATCAGTAAGTTGCTGCACCTGTGGGTTCAAAGTGACTTAATTAAGAGTTTAAAATAATAAAGGACTGAATCAGAAGCTGAACACTTTCTGTATGGACATGAGTCACTGACTTTAGTAAGTATGCTTGCTTAGATCCTTGAAGCTGCTTTGGTGCCTATCTGTCTCTGCAGGATCACTTTACAGATACCCAGCCCCAAAGCAAAATCTCTAAGATGGCCAGGCTCCTGCCTATCAGTACGTGCAAAGCCATCCAATTGCTACTGCCAGCTCACAGCTATCAGACTGGTTGGTCCTCTCATTCAAACCCGAGTCCCAAGTGCCTAGAGTAAGAAGAATTTTTAACAAGGGAGAAAATCATAGCATACTAGCCTTCTATCTGCTCTCAGTCTATTCTTACCCCTCTTGCCTTCCAAGCCCTCGCCAACATCAAACAAGTTGGTCCCAGATCGTTCAGGCAACAGGGCCACTGCCCTAAAGAAAAACCCAGGGCTGTGGGAGACTGAGCACAAACAGGAAACAGTGATATGAGTTACGGAAAGGATTTGCCACTCAGCTCACGACCTGTCTAAACAGCTGATGTGTCCTGACTGCTGACCTCCAAGGGAGCTGAATCTCCTTCTGGACAGAAATGTCTCTACCTGCCTAACAGTGAGGAGCACCAAACAAACATCGATAGTCCCTCAGTCCCAGCGGGGGACACTTTTCCCCTTTGCATCCATCTCTTTCCCTAATATTTCACTCATCGTTCGTGCAAGATGTCCTCTTCACATCACTAGTGTCTTACTTATATATCCAGCAGTCCCCTGAAATGTACAAAGATGATATGCCTGAAGCAGGTCTGAAATTTCTGCAAAATGACACATTTATGAGGAATTTAAGCTATTTAGACTATTAAATTTATTTAATATTTTGACTCTGGACATTACTGTACAATCATCTATGCAGTAAGAGTTTTGAGATGATTTTTTTAATTTATGGAGTAATTGTTATTAAAATAGTATGGATTACATTTGTCTTTTATTGTACTTTGAAAATTATATATTACTTGCACTACTGTAGAGTGACATATGCTGAGCACTGACAAAGTCAAGTGGAGTGCCTGCTAAGTATCAGAAATCTTCTCAGCTTTCAATTGCCCATTATGCCACTAGGAAAGGGCAAGAATTGAAGATGAGGGCATAGCAATCACAGAAAGAACACCTATGAACTTCACTGATGCAGCTCCACAGAGTCACTAACATATTCGGGAACAATAGTAAAGTCAGAGTAATCAAGCATCCAAGGAATCCTTTCAAGAAAGGGAACACAAAATGACAGCTGAACAGGGGACTAAGAGAAGAATCAGCATATATGTGAATTGTGATTAACGTGTTTTGGTGAAAGTGTCATCTAGTGGGATGCTGGGGCAACTACAGTGGTTACAAAACATTTTAGCTACTCAGCTTAGGCACATGTCAGTAGGCAGCCCTAATGTTCACTCTTCGCACTTGGTCTTATAATTGTATTCCTTTGATCATTGGACCTAGAGTTCATCTTATTAATAAACTTACAATTTTGCAGAAATAACAGTAAGTGATGGAATAAAAATTTACCTGACAAGTATGGATATTTGAGGAAGCCATTAACTGGCATCACTACCTGCTCCCAAGATTTCAGGAACATTCATGCTTAACGAGAAATGTGGATAGAGAAGGGAAAAAAAAAAAAATGTTAGGAATCTGCATAAAGTACATATGACCTTTAAAAACTTTCATATTACAAGGGCAATAGGCTGTCAAAGTAACATGAACTTTGTTACAGCACACACCCAGAAGTTTCTTAAAATTCATATATCAATTTGCAGTGAGGGTGCTTTTCATTAAAGAACCTGAAAGCACTGGCAACTACTCTGTTGAGTGTGAGCAAATATTACAACACCCTATTTACAGATGAATTACAGCGAAGAAATGCTTCAAATGAAGCCTTAGACAAGAAGGCAGTGTGTTTCAAGGTGTATAGGGCAACTTTGTCTTTCTAGAACCTGGAGGAAATTAGTAGCATTAAATAATTATAGGTGGTTTCTGAAACAACAAAACCACCAGTCTTCATACAGAGAAACTACTTCAAGGCAGCTCCCAGCTCCAAGTTGGTTCATAGGACTTACCTTGCATTCTGCTGGAGCTGCTTGGTCTATTGTATTTTAGACTTATCCTGGGCTTACAATGACTGTGTAAGCCCCTGTTTTCGCTCCATTTGGTAGGATATTTTTTCCCACTGTCCACAGTGCCAACGTGAAAGACACACACCTAGAATGTTGCAGCATATGCAGAACACTTAAAGGTCAAACAACTATGTGTACCTCATAAAAGGAAGAAACATCATTTGTGCTTAAGGCATCATGTCATCGCATTTAGAACAGAGCCAAAGTAAAATAATAGCCTGAGTCATACTGCAGGCCTTACTTCTGCACTTCATCTTCACTCTATAGTACTTCCATAGTAAATTTTTATTTGGTTCTTTTTTTTCATGTACTTTATTAACAGTAGCAACTGTAACTAGGATAACTTCATAGGAAAATATATATATATAAATTGCAAAAATTGCAATGAATAAGTTTCAACAGGAAGAAAAAAAAATGGTTTGTCTATAAAAAGTTCATAAATAAGCCAGAATTTACAGTTTAGTAATTTGCTAGGTTAAATACTTTGAGAAATGTAGGTTCACTTTCAAAGGAGCTTGTTCACAACCGTATTAAAAACGGAACTAGAATAAGCTAGTAGTACTGTAAATTCAAACCTCAGGTCACTGAACAGTAACTTTCCCACACAGAGAAACCTATAAATCACCAGGCCTGTGATTACAACCCACTGGTCTAACTTCCCAAGCAATGAAGTAGATATGGATCTCTTACCCAGACAGGCAATGCTAATTTGAAATAGATTCAGTTTGAGCAGTGTGAGTTCAAAGAATAAAACAGAGAAGGACATTTATTAGGTTGGATCACAGGAGTTTTTTTGCTATCTTGAAGAATTCAAGTTGGCTCCTATTCCACACCTTAATTTAAAGCTTCAACTTTGAATGAAGTCTACTTCTTGTTTAAAAACATATTTTCTCCTCTTGTGATTTTTCCTAGATTTGCCTTTAAAATTTCTTTATGTAAGACTAGAACTCAGAATCCCAAGGAACAGGTCTAGAGTGTAATCTCCATCACAGCAAGCAAATGAACAAACAGAAGTATTAGACTCAAGTACTGATACTTTCAATAAACAGAGCTCTTGTTTTCACCTGAGAACTCTCTAATGTTAAAAACAGAGGCAAGAAAGTATTTTAGTTCTGACAATCTGAGTTCAGTACCTGACACAGCTTTTTCACGATTTCTAAGATTGCCCATGCATTATTTATTCTCCATAAATAAATAAATAAATAAAACACAGCTCTTTGCTGTTTTTATTTTAAGCACTTGGGAGTAGAAGAATCAGAAGTTAAAATTAACTGGAAGAGATTCTTAAAATTCTTTGTCCTGTTTCAAATCTCTATACAGTATATCTTCTGTATATGTAAAACATGGCGTATATAGAAGACAGTATTGTGTACAAAGAGTAAGGAAGACCCAATGGATCAGAGATGCAACCCCCAAATATTATTTAGTTTATATATACACATACAGACACATATATAAATACAAACACTGTTTCTTCAATGAGAAATAGCATAGTTTCTTATATGCTCCAATGCCACAAAGATTTTGAGGGGGGACGAGGGGGAATGTCTAAAGAAACAAAGACATTTCATTTTTTTCAATTTGTTTGCAAACTTATTTATTTACTTTTAGATTGCTGGGCCTGGCAGCTGGTGATTTCTCTGCTCATTCAGGAAGACTAGACAGCAGATCTGGGCAACACATTTGCTGGAATGTCGGGTAATGACATTGCTCTAATGACATTTGCATAAGCTTTCAGAGCCTTCCCAATGGTAGGGGATTAGGACTTGGTTTTAATGAATCATGGAGCTCCCTTTTCAGCAGTGTAAGTACAGCACAAAGTACAGAATGGAAGGTTTCACAGAATCACAGAGTGGCTGAGGTTGGAAGGGACCTCTGAAGATCATATAGTCCAACCCCATGCTGAGCACGATCACCTAGAGCACATTGCGCAGGATGGCATCCAAGTGGGTTTTGAATATTTCCAGAGAAGGCGACTCCACAACCTCTCTGAGCAACCTGTTCCAGTGCTCTGTCACCCTCACAGTAAAGACGTGCCCCCTCATATTCAGCCAGAACTTCCTGTGCTTCAGTTTGTGCCTGTTGCCTCTCGTCCTGTTGCTGGGCATAACTGAAAAGGGCCAGGCTCCATTCTCTCGACACCCTTCTCTCAGATATTTATATACATTGATGAGATTTCCCCTTAGTCTTCTCTTTTCCAGGCTAGACAGGCCTAGTTCTCTCAGACTGTCCTTATACAACAGGTGCTCCAGTCCTCTAATCAGCTTCGTAGCCCTCCTCTGGACTCACTCCAGTATTTCCAGGTCCCTCTTGTACTGGGGAGCACAGGACAGGACACAATAGTTCAGGTGTGGCCTCACCAGGGCTGAGTAGAGGGGCAGGACCACCTCCCCTGACCTGCTGGCAACACTCCTCCGAATGCAGCCCAGGATACCATTGGTCTTTTTGGCCACAAGGGCATGTTGCTGAGTCATGGTCCACCAAGACTCTCAGGTCCCTCTCTGCAGAGCTGCTCTCCAGCAGGTCAGCCCCCAGCCTGTACGGGTGCTTGGAGTTATTCCTCCCGAGGTGAGGACCCTGCACTTGTCCTTGTTGAACTTGTTCCTCTCGGCCCAACTCTCCAGCCTGCCCAGGTCCCTCTGAAGAGCAGCACAGCCCTCTGGGGTATCAGCCACTCCTCTGAGCTTTGTGTCATCAGCAAACTTGGTGAGGGCACACTCTGTTCCATCATCCAGGTTGTTGATGAATAAGTTGAACAAGACTGGACCGAGTACTGACCCCTGGGTGACACCGCTAGCACAGGCCTCCAATTAGACTCCACACCACTAAGCACAAAAAAGAGAGACAAGGAAATGGAAGTGCTGGTTTAGGTGGAGGCAAGCAAGGTACAAGGCAAAGAGAGAACAACTGCTCCCAGGTGCTGGAAGTACCTTCATGTATTGGTTTTATATATGTAAGAGGCTCCATTCCAGTTTGGATTGCTCATACAGTTCAAGCTCTGTTCCTCCAACAGATTTTTGCCACTAGATTATTACTGTGTTGCAAGGAGCTCAACTCAAACACTAATGGTAGTGTCTGAAAGATGGTCAAAACACAAGCCAGGGCTAGCACGAAGACAGATGATGTGCCTCAATAGGAAGTAGTAAATGTTTCCGGCTCCTATAAAAGCATGGTGTACAAACATCATATGAGAATGATGCAGCAAATACTTCCAACTCCTTTATAAACGCAGCTGTACATACAGGTATAAACACCAACGCCTGTTTTTGAAGGCTCTGGTCTCCCATTTACCAGAATTTCCTGAGTCAATAGTTTTTGTTTCTTTCAAAAAATAAATAAATAAAAAATTATTAGTTTTGTTTGAGATCCCTACTTTTTGACAAGATGATCTTTGATATGTCATTTAACAACTTAATATAGAGTGGCTACAATAAAATTTTTAACAATACAATTTCATTTTTTTTTTAATCTTTTCTCCAATAGTTTCTGATATGCAATTTATACTTATAAAGCTTTACTAAATAACAAATTTACAAAATAATCATTAACATTTTATGAAAGCTACATAGGTGTCACCATCTTCATAATAATAATAAAAAAAAATATATGGAACTAACACATTAACTTAGATTCAAAATTCAACTCTTATTCAGTAACCATTATGTATAGGAAAGCTGTAGCACACACAGTACAAGTGTTTTGGCAAAACATTAAGTAGTTATTCTTGATTCAGCATCAATTTATACTATCAAAACACATTAGATAATTCAAAAGCATATAGCTGTTTTTTTTTTTTTTTTTTTTAATTTATCAGGATATGTTAGATAATGTCATTACACTCACTAGAGGGAATATTAAGTGTTAAGAGTAAGGTGCCTGCTGAACTTGTCCATCCTTTGGTTCATCCTGAAAATTGGCATAAACAAGTTGTTTATGCAACTCTTAGTGAAATCTTCTCACACATTATGAAAAACGTAGCACAGAACTGAATGTTCTTATTATACTTCTTATGCTTCTTATTATTCTATATGCTTCTTATTATACCAAGACCACCAGTAATTCATATCTGACTGCCTAAGTAGTGTTCCATATTACACTCAGGCAAAGTCTTCAGCTAACACATATGAGCAAAAAATCATAATGCTGAATTGTTTATGTATGAAATTATTTTCAGTGGAAAGTTCTGAGTAATATTCTGCTTTCAATTCCTTTTACAGACGTTTTAATAAATTTCTAAGTGCACAAACCTCCCAAATTCCATTTGATATACAGAAAGAGAACCTAGCTCATACCTTTAGTCTTAGCACTTCAATATCAGAACAGTGGAAAATAATTTACTAACACAATATTAAAAAAAAAAAAAAAAAAGTGGAATGACAATTTAATTGCATTATGAAAATAAGCAGGAAGACATCTACACACCCAGGTATCACATATTTCAAGCAGCACCTTCCAGTTTTTCTTGTCAGGTTTTAAATAGTACTATATGTTAAGGACATACTAAAACACTTTGGGCTAGTTTTCTATATACAAATATGGATTCTTTCCGTGGTGGAGTTACAGTAGCCAGTCTTAGTTTGCTGTCTTTTAAACTACCAGCTATCTTCAGTAATGTCTTTGTCCAATCCCGCTTTCAATTATATTTTATTATTTTTTTTTATTAAACATCAATTTCTCAGTTTCTATACAAAGAAAATAAATATTCACAAGATTTATTGAACATAGTTTTGCTCTGCTTAGAAATCAATAAGATTATCAAGTCTACTCTTGGCTGGATTCAAACACCATGTGTTAGAGAATGTCATCTTAACATTTTATACAATAATGTGAAATGAGTCTTCTTTTTCATAAGAACATATCCAGCTGAGCAATAATTACACTGAAATGTGCCGTCATCTTTCCAAAGAATAGTAATTAGGAATATGAGCCTGGATGTCTTGAATGCTTAGGGAAACATTTTTTCCTTTCCAGCTAATGATCCAAATAGTAAATCATTCAAAGAAAAATGGCAAAAGGTGTTGTGGATAGAGGTTGTCATCAGCCTTGTGCACCAGTTCGAAACTCTGCCTTCTTTCTTTGCAAGAGAAAGCATGATGTTGCAAAAATTAAAATTCTTCATGCTTCTTCTTGGGCAGGAAGAAACCAAATGAGGTTTAATAAGAGCAAATGTAGAGTCCTGCACCTGGGAAGGAACAACTGCACGTATCAGTACAGGCTGGGGGACAACCTGCTGGAGAGGAGCTCTGAGGAGAAGGACCTGGGGGTCCTGGTGGACGACAAGTTGACCATGAGCCAGCAGTGTGCCCTCGTGGCCAAGAGGGCCAATGGGATCCTGGCGTGCATTAAAAGGAGCGTGGCCAGCAGGTCAAGGGAGGTGATCCTCCCCCTCTACTTTGCCCTGGTCAGGCCTCACCTGGAGTACTGTGTCCACTTCTGGGCTCCCTGGTACAAAAAAGACAGGGATCTCCTGGAAAGAGTCCAGCAGAAGGCCACAAAGATGATACGGGGCCTGGAGCATCTTCCCTATGAAGAAAGGCTGAGAGACCTGGGTCTGTTCAGCCTGGAGAAAGGAAAAGACTGAGAGGAGATCTCATCAATGTGTATAAATACCTGAGGTGTAGGAGACAGAGGGATTTGGCCAACTTCTTTTCAGTGGTTTGTGGGGACAGGACAAGGGGTAATGGCCACAAGATGGAGCACAGGAAGTTCCACACCAACATGCACCAACAAGAACTTCTTCACGGTGAGGGTGACAGAGCATTGGAACAGGCTGCCCAGGGAGGTTGTGGAGTCTCCTTCTCTGGAGATATTCAAGGCCCATCTGGACACCTACCTGGGCAGCCTGCTCTAAGGAACCTGCTTTGGCAGGGGGGTTGGACCCGATGATCTTTCAAGGTCCTTTCCAACCCCTACAATTCTGTGATTCTTTGGAGAAGAAAACAAATACAACTAATTTATCTTTTAATTTATTATTGGCAATATTTAAAGAAAAATCTCCTATATTCTTCTCCCTTTACTGATATGTGAAAACATCTTTAAGTTAGACTATCCTTTATACGTAGAACAAAGAGTCAAATACTAGCTCATACAAAAAGTAGCTATGTATCTATGATTATTATAATAATTTAAACAAACACCTAAAAGCATAGGCATGCAAGTACCTGTCTGTCTCTGAAACCAAGAATCATCGCCAACTTTCTTTTTTTCCTAATTAGATCAATTTTTAATACTCGCATACTAGTGAGAACAGATTGCCAAGAGGAATGAAAAAATTAGCTGAGTTTTATCACTGCTCCACTGCCATGGAAACAGGAATCAGTCTTATTACACACATGGGTAAAAAGTAACTAATCAACAAGAATCTGGAGCTATTTTAATTAATCTATTTAATTTACTGTCTCAATGTCATATAAATATTTAAACAGATTAATTTGTACCAACCCTTGCTATTATTTTTATTATTTTTAAATTAATACTGCAAGGGTAACTGGAACCTTCTTTGCACTTTTTCAAATGATAGATGCCAGTCTGTTACATGAACAGTGAAACAATCATAATGGCTTCTTGGGACTTATGAGAAGCAGCTTCCAGAGATATAGGAGAGGTTGCTTCAAACCAAACAGTTGTGTGACTAACTCTTATTTCTCAAAT
The DNA here is from genome assembly GCF_009769625.2 of Cygnus olor. Taxonomy (NCBI): domain Eukaryota; kingdom Metazoa; phylum Chordata; class Aves; order Anseriformes; family Anatidae; genus Cygnus; species Cygnus olor. The sequence goes on along the minus strand of NC_049170.1, from coordinate 102,074,851 downwards.
TGCATTTATGTAATCTAAAGCCCTCATGACAAAGTTTTCCCCTCTCCATCACATAGGTGAAAAGCCAGTGTTAATTAAATATGCATCTCACTTTTTTTTTAATCTCAATTGCAGCAAATTTATGAACTGCCCGCTTCATCCCCCCACCATAAGTTAGAACTTTGCAGTCAAAACCACTAGTTTTCCTCTACAGCTAATTTTTAACTTGTTCAGAAAATATTTTTTAGAACATAGGACACGTTGGCCCCAACAAAAGCTTTAAAGAAGTTGTGAAGGAGAAGACAGAAGAAAGGACTGAGAAACTATTGTTTAAAATAAACAACAAAAAATGTTTTTATTTTCAAATATTTTATTTTTATTTTTTAAACAAATAAAGGATGTCAAATCTATTCAAAATTGATTATTCTTCTAAGCATTTGTTTCCTTCCTGAAAGCAACAATATAGTTCAGGGTTTGCATTTGTTAATCAATATACTGCGTAAAAACCATGGGCATGTTAAGACAGAGCAACACATTTCATCAACCTCATCGTGATGATGCAAGTTCATACATATTCCTGAAGCATGTTACTTGCTCACCTTGAAGAAATTCCAAAGGTGTGATGTGATGCCTGCTACTCATGCTTACGATATAAAAACTTCTAAAACTGATAACACTTCACAGCAACATAATTTAAACAAAAACCCAGTAAAATAATATAAGAAGATATGACACAAGATTACAACAATAACATGTTAAGGCATTATGCAAGATTTACAAACACCTTACTTACAGCCTGCATTAAGTGCTACAAGCAAGCTAATAACATACAGCTCATGGTTTAATCCCAACAATAACCATATATATATATATATATTTTTTTTTTTTTTTTTTAACTGTTTGATGTTTGACATACAAAACTGTAATTACAGGGATAATCCATTTTAGCTGTGCGTAAGTAATAACAAACACTTTATAAAAGCCTCATGCACAGAAAGGAGAGGTTTAGCAGCACCTCAAAGAGGTGTTAACTCTTTGCTATCTAACATTTGTCATTTACCATGGTCAACAAAGGATTCCTGTAGAACAGGTTCTACATTTATACTGAACTTCCATTTGCCTTCATTAGGACATCAAAGAGCTTCCAATCTCAGAAAACACTGATCTGGCTCTAAGAACAGGTTTGTCATTATGACAGTATTTAAAAAAAAAAAATAAAAAATCTATGGACAAACATATCATATATTACATACTTCATGTTATACTAGGATAGATACACTCTTTACCAGTGTTTTCCAGTACTGTCTAACTTCCACTACCTTTTTGCTCCCCTTTGTGTATATAACAAAATTGCAATAAATGTTCCACACTGGAAAGCAGAGATTAAATCTTTTAATTAAGTAAATCTAACATATCCCTTAAATGCTGCCTATATTTTATTAAGGGATATATTTTCACATGGTTTTCCTACACACTTTCAGTCCCTATTTCAGGGAACCAATGTTGAAGTTATGCACCATTTGTTTTAGAGTCTTTTATAATTTGCTGAGAGTTAGATAATGCTTTCCTGTGCCCCAGTTTTTATTGTTATAAATTCATCTCTCATGTCTTTGATTATACCATAAAAAATCTGCATTTAGATCTGTATTCTGCTACTGTACTGACCTTTAAAAATATCTTTTATGACAATCCACCAACATATTATAAAACATACAACAGTTTGGATATTTCTGGCATGTTAAGCACTTAACTTTCTGAAACACTCAGTTAACACTCTTTCAAGTTCGTTTTTAAAGATGCATTCAGAAATTCTTGGAGTAATAAAAGTAAAACTGACTAGGCAGATCATAACAGAAAAATAGCATTATTTCTTCTTAGACCTACTCTGAACCCGAGTTTTCCTTCCCAGACTTCAGAAAAGAGAAATTTAAACAGATTAAGTAGACAACTTTTTTATAAAATAAAATCCCTTTGATTAAGCAGAAAAGACTAATGCTTTAATCAAACTTTAATGCTAATTAGACTGTAAGTTAGAATCTAAATATAACTTTTTTTTTTATTAAATAACCAGTATGCGACAGTGAGCTTAAATGTGAATCTAAACACAACTATGAAAAAAAAATTTAAAAAAACAATAGAAAATTTAAAAAAACAATAGAAAGCATTCATTACAATCAGAAGTGAAGAAAAAACATAGCCAAGTAAGGCATATGGGGCACGTTGTTGAATCTTTTGGTGACTTCTTTGTCCAACATGATTACTAATAACTTTGAAAGAGGTAGCTGAAAATGGTTATAAACACAGAAAATGCATAATCAAGCTGCTGTTTTTTTTCTTTCTCTATTCATGAAACTAGCACAGCATTAAAATAAAAATTGTGATTAAAAAAAATCCACTATTATAAATGATTTTATCTGCTTTCAAGCAAATCCTATATGAAAGTCATACTCATCGTGGTCCGACTGCTGAAGTGTCCAACTGCTGTGTGTTCTAAGCATGATACAGACATAAAACATGATATATCAACAACATTCAGTCACATGAGAAGTTGAGACTGTTGACTTCCTTTACATTGGCCTTTCCTTTTTAAGTGAAGGAAGCTGGCTTACAGCATACAGCTCTATTAAGTTCTCAGAAAAGGAATTTAAAAGTTTTGTTGGAAAAAAATGAATAAAGAGAAGCCAACACTCCATTAGCTCAAAGCATAAAAAACATTAGTAGGCAGCTCCAATGAAGTTGCATTTAAGTAGAAAATATGATCTAAGAATCCTAGACGGTCAGGTTTATGGTAATTACATGATGGATCGCATTAGGAATGTTTCTAGAACAGAATAGAGTATATTTATATTAGAAATACATATATTTACAAACTTCAGCTGAGTAGAACAGTAGAAGGAAAAAAATACTGAAACTAATAACTATCTAAATATAGTCTGCTTTGTTTTACAGCCTCTGCTTTAACAAGAGGATTGAAGAGTATCCCAGCATGGAAAAATATAGCATATTCATGGATGGACCATAAGAGTAACATCAAATGCATTAAGTTACAGTAGTCAAACCCTCTAAAAGAATAAGGGCTGTTTTTGTTGTTGTTGTTTGTTTGGAAATGGCATTATCCACAACATACTGAAAGCCCACTTGGAACCACACAGCAGGATAATTTTCAAGCAAATTCACCATTTTACATGCATGCAGTTGTCAGTCTGTCTGTAGTCTGTCTGTAGTAAGATATTATTTTGGATTACTCAAGCAACAGCTCAAGATGGTAATCAGAGCATTTTAGAAAATTTGTTTATAAAAATCAAATAACAGCAGATAACTTGGCTCTACAGCTAATACTGCAACATTAGTTTAAACTTCTGTCAGTTAAGCACAGCATTCATCAAACACCTTTTAGAGCTGAACCAAATCATTCTTGGTAGTAATAGAATAGAACAGTTCAGTTGGAGGGGACTTTCAAAGGTCATCAACTGCCTGACCGCTTCAGGGCTAACCAAAAGTTAAAGCATATTAATGAGGCATATTAACAGGCATTGTCCAAATGCCTCGTGAACACTGACAGGCATTGGGCATCAACCACCTCTCTAGGAAGCCTGTTTTAGTGTTTGACCACTCTCACAGTAAATATTTCTTTCCTAATATAGTCCATCTTTTGATTAGTTTCTTTTTTTCTTTTCCCTTTTTTTTTTTTTTTTTAATTGAAGGATGTATATTAGAATTTTACACTGCATAGCCTATTTTAAAACATAAAACATTGAAATCCACTTCTGGGCTTTATTAGTTTGTAGTAAGTGCTGAGTCACAAAGCACATTCTACCCAGTGAGTGGTGGGGCTCACAAGGAGAACATGTTAGAACATTTGCAAAGAGAAAACATTAAAGGCAGAGACTCAAAAATATTATTTTTCAAAAATTCTTTTGAAAAACACTATGCTTTTTTTCTCATTGAATTATTTCTAAATGTGTAATTATATTTCAGAGACTTCCAGTGGTCTTGCACTAGAAGGATTGGATTAGACTTTTAATAATTAAGATTCCACGTTAACATACTGAGCTAGATTCAGACACTTGGCATTTACTAATATATGACAGAGAGTCACTGCTGGAAGGTTAAGACCTGAAATCCCAATTAAATTCAATAGCCTGTTTTCAGAAGGAACAGTCCAGAACCGTCTTAGTTGTTATTTAAAAATGCATATTGTTCACTTCAGAGATGCTCTTTTAATTTTCTATGAAAGACCATCCATGGTATTTTAAATCTATTTGTCAGAGAAGACAATCTGCATTTTCCCTATTAAACTCCCTAGTAATTGAGTCACATGCTGTTAAGAAATTGAAATATACAAACAACTGATGGTTATAATATTTTTTCCCCACTTTTATTCACCAGTGTGGTTCTTTTCCTGATTTCAGACAACTGAAAGAATGGATAATTAAACAATTCTTTGATATTGCTCTTATGTGTGAATATACGAAACTGAAAAGATACAAAATATTAAAGAAACATTATCATTGTTGTTTAATAAAAATATCTGCAATCTAGTAACACCTATATGATCTATGTATGAGATTTTATTAGTGGTAAATTTATTTTTAAGTTTTAGGTCACCTAAAATCACAGTGACAGTCACATAGTGACCGTGCAGACACATGAGGTCTGTAAAATTATAAATGTAGATTGTTTACCATTACACAGCAAGTTACTCTAGAACAGCATGAAAGTGCTGAACAGCCTGTTAATCGGTGGAATCCAAAAGCACTAAGATAGAAGAACATTGTCTAAAAATTCTGTTTCTTATAGCTAGGTTTTACACAGTTGACAGGGAGATATTATTTTTCTTTAACAATCTGTTAACTTAATCTGTTAAGTTTAACTTCTGTTAATCTGGCCATTTTAGGTCTTTCATCTCCAGAGACCATGGTTCAAATATTTAAATGAACCACAGTTTATCAGATCTTAGCCATGATGCTGCAGGACCAGACAACTACAATTTTTCTGGGAGACCTGAGTTGTGGCACAGCTTAAATTACACTCATTATTTTGGTTACATAAAATCAACCATTTCAGCTCATTGCAGAAAACAAACACCTATCTAACCAGAAATTATGTGAACTTAGTGGCTAATTGTCTTAATGCCTAAGCTTTAATAATCACAGGCAAATTAACTTTTAATTTGTGATGTTTAGGTCTTTCATTGTACAAGAGAGACTTTGTAGAATCATCACTTTTGCTATCCTTTTCTATAGGCAGAAATTTAGAACTTGCACAACTAGAACTTGGCTAACATAATGCCTGTGACAAACAAACAGTTCCCCTAAAAATTATCTTGCAAAAGGTAGCAAACTACAGTGGTAGAAAGCTTTGAAGAATCCATAGAGACCTCATGGTTCTGCTGAAACATAAACATTTTGAATTAATTTGGAATTATTCTTGACAATATTACAAAAGCATTAGTCATGTTTAAAACAAACAAAATGAGTTGTTTTCGTTATGTGAATTACCCATATAGCTAATCAGTTGTACAACATTAGTTGTACATACAGTTGGCCCATTAGTTTGTTTCTTTTGATGCTTACATTAAGAAAGAAAGGGAAGGAGAAAGATGTCTCAATGGATATACCTTGGCTGGATGAGAATCAGTGTTGTTACAGCATTCTGGAATATATAATATTAATTATGCTCAGTTAAAATAGTTTTGCCAAGAGAACAAACACATGTTCTTTAGTAATAACAACTGTTTACACCACAGACATTGTGTCATTACATTAGAATGACTCACTTTGAGATAACATTCATATCTGTTTTCTCTAGATTTCACTCAAAACTATAAAAACAGGAGATGATGAGGAAATAAAAGCTCTCAAAAAAAACAAATCAGTGTTTTTTTCAGTCTGAAAAATATATGCCATGCATCAATATTCTAATTAACTAGTATCAACTGCTGATCCAAAGGTAGACTATATGAACAACAAGAGTAGCAGATAAGTTTGTTTGCACAGTATTTTAATCATATAAATTAATAATTGTTTAGAAAGAAGGAAGTAATTTGCAAGAGCATGTTTATCATCTTAGGTCAGGACAGAATTAATTAGCAATTGCTTATCTGCATGGTTTGCATTGAAAGGAAGTCTTAAATTGTTTGATAACTGTAGTAAAAATTCAAAAGAGGCAAATTTAAAATTAGCAGTTTCTAAATATATAACTGAAATTTAACAAATACCCAAGGCTCATAGAAAAATGTTTACTTACTGCATACAGATATGTTAAATCTCAAATCCATATGTGTAAGTTACTTGTAACAAGTTTTCCCCTTATTTTAATAAAATATTCTATTAATCTCATCTCGGCCAGTCCAAACTAATGCACAAACCTAAGTAAGATGCCAGACTGCCAACATGCTGGGTCACTACAGAAGAACCATCATTATGAAACAGCCTGAAAGGCCACACAGCACTCTGAAGATTTTTAACTACAGATTGTTTCTTCATCATCTGATATTTTCTGTATATTTCTGACTGCTGCTACATAGAGAGAGAAAGAAAGGAGAATCAAAAAAGCCTAGAAAATGGCAGTGGAAACGTGGTAAGATTGTTAGAGGGCACAATACAAAGAGAAGAGACAGTGAAAATTAGAGGAAAGAGGAAAATAAGAGAAATTAAGCAAAATAGATACGCTAACTAATAGACATAAATGAATAACTGGTTGAAGAAAGCAATCTTTTCAGCCAAGATGTGGAAGCTGTTGCTTAAAGCATCACCATGCATCTCTGGCTGCTACTGGCTAAGGGCATCTTTTGCTTTTCTGTCAAGTTACTCGGAACAAAATATGCATATATAGTATCCTATGTTTCTCCAAGATTACAACCACAATGTTCTCATCTAACTTGGGTTAGAGGGGAAAGTACTTCCAAAATAAAACATTGAAGACATTTGAGATTTTTCTTTGATCCTCCCATGCACCTGGTTCTTAAATCTATCCTCCTCACAAAGCTCTTATATTCTCACATACAAAATTCCACCAAAAACTGTAATTGCTACATGCCAGACTAGATAGTCTAAAATTCATGTAGTTATCTCTCAATACAGATAATGTGTCAATACTGACAGATTTCTCTCCTAAAATGCAAGTCTGGAAATCCTGTTCCTTTTCATAATGCAACTCCTGTTATCTGCAAAGGTGGCCACGCACAAATGGAAAGGATTGCTGTATCTGGCCTCAGACATTGAGCAGTCTGTGTGTTTAAATGTACTTGCAGAACTGTAAAGCAGAACTTATCTACAAATGTATAACTTAGTGAGTCATCCTATCACTGTGACAGTGATTGCCCATGGTTACACTCTGTGTGTGCCCTTCCTGCTCCTATCTAGTTATACTCTGTGCAAGATGTGTTCTGTCTAATGTGTCAGGACTCAGATTTTTCCATTTTAACTGTCTCCTGGCAGGCTGATGTTAAGATACATCATAAAACATACTGCTGCAGTGCTGAGGGAGGGATTGCGGAATATCAACCCACAGTTTCTTTACTGTGGAGACTCAGTCAAATCACATTTGTTTTCCAAATGGAGCAAGCAAAGGATGAAATAAATACCAAGTAAGCAAAGGATGAAATAAATACCTAAAGCAAGAAAGTCAGCTTATTGTGGAAAAAAAAAAAAAAAAAAAAAAAGTTTCCCACTCTTCTGCTGCTTCCAAATCCACGTCTCTTACCCTGGCATGCTGTTCTGTCCAAGGAACTATGCTCACATGGATCAGTTCCTTCATCCACTTACAGTAATGCATTTCCAACAGTTTGTACGGCCCTAATTTGAAAGGCAGTGTACAAAGGCATGATGATAGAAACTCCTTAAGCCAGCGTTGTCATTAAAGCTGCAGTATAATGAAACTATGGCCTATGCAACTTGCCTAAAACTGCACTCCACGTCAAAGGAAGATGGCTAGAAACTGAGCTTAATGTTCCATGGCATGTCTACACTCTAATTTAAACATGACAGGGCAAGTTCATTGCCCAAAGACCAGCCTGCATCTGTGATCATGAACTCACTGTCCCCAAAACAGAGTGGCCATGTCCTCATGTCAACCGAGCTTGCATGGGCCTGAACAGAGGAAATAGCTTACAGGCTTCTGTGCCTCCTCACCTCCATAGCTCATTTATTATGATACATCATCACAGCAATGCAATGACTATTTCCTAAAGTGTGTTGAAAGTGTCCTTTTCCCTATGTCTTCAGTCATTAAAACTGAAATCAGAAATTAAAATCAGTCATTAAAACTATCCAGAGCAGCACACAGCCAGCACGCCAAAGCTGAGGCTCCTGAAATCTCTGCTACTTCCATGCTTAGGCTCATTGTGGCCAACTTCCAACACTTTCTAAAGACCAACCACCGGGGCTACCCATGCCTTTGTAGTGGAGGGTAACAAAGCTCCTGCTCAGCAGAAGCTCCTGGTTCTAGAAATTACATCGGGCAAGAAACCAGTGCTGGATCCCATCTGTACTGGATCACACTGAGAATCTGCACTGGAGCTTTTCTTCCTTCTAAAAGGAAGAAATGAGGAGAACTACCACTGTTACTGAAACTTTTCAGTATTTCTTTCCAACATGGTTCATATCCTGACATAGGCTTAGTCTTATAAACACTCCTTTAAGAAGACTGACATGATAGATTAATATATTATTTGAATGTGAATGTTACAAGCTTTATTGTTTTATTATGCACTGTCCTTACAACTTTCCCAAGTCCCCACTGCACTTTAACATTAGGAGTATTCTTAGTTTAGATCACCGTGCCTTTAGACTTCACTGTGAACTTCATTCCACTAAGTCTTTCCACACATTTCTAGCCACGATCACACCTTCTGGACATCAATGTTATAGATGTCAGTATGAGAAAATTCCTCCCACCTCACAAACATTATTTACAAATTATTTACAATTATTTATGAATATATTCATGACTTGTTTCCAGGGATTATGCTGTAGATAATAATTCTCCATTAGGTAACAACACCTGCAAATTGATTGATTTTCTATATATGTCCTGAGCCTTTGCAAAGCTAGATGAGCAAATGGAGGTGTTCTTTCTAGCACATGTAAGCATTTACATTTCTGACAACTGTTGTCTCAGCAGGTTCTTTCACTGTTATGACCCATTAAAAGAATACCGTGCTTCTTCACCAGGCTTGAATTCCAGGTGCTCACAAGAAACTAAAACTTTACTTGAATGTGCTAATAGCTTTCCTCTTGAAACCCACTCAAATTTTAACAGCATGTTGCAAAGTGTAAATATATAAATATGCTATTCTCAGGTCAAGATGCATAACTGCATTTAAAACCTGTTCTAAAAATCAAGTATTACTCCCACTCTGCTAGAAATCCTATTTTAAAGCATAACAGTATGATATGATACAAGAATCTCCCAGCTACTTAAAGATCCATTCCAAAGCATATTTTTCAAACTTTGGTACATCTGTATGGCAGAGACACTCAACACAGAACAATACTTCTGTTTACCTTTTGGAAAAATACTGCTTCTTCTCCTTCAACCTCCTTTGAAAGCCTCTTCATACTTCCTACTTCACTAAATAACTCTCAGGACCAGATAAAATTTTGAAAAGCTAACAATACAACATACTGTTACCTCTTGCAACCTGTGGCATTTAGGACATGATTGAAGTATTTGGGGATTTCATAGATGAGTCAAAGAATTAAAATATGCGTTTCTTACGCATTCTTTTTTTTTAAATACTTATTTTCAAGAGGTTCGGGAAAAAAGGGGAGATATGCATCATAGTATTTCCATCTGAAGGTTTAACTCAATTCTCAAGTGTTTTTCTTTGCATAAAGCATAGCTTTGCATGAAGGCAAAGTGTAATTTATAGTTTTCCCCCCACTGAAACTTGGACACAGCTATTAATGGTAAATCTGCCGAAGGCAATTAGCCTCTTTTGTCAGCTCAAGAGAAACTAATGCATTGCCAGGGACTTGTCTGGACCGGCAAGTACTTCTCCCATCTTCTGTATACCAGGAAATACCCCAAAATACAATTTTCATTGTGATTAAAAAGAAGCATTAGCTTTCTACCACCTGAAATAAAAGATCTTTTACCCCAATCAGTAATTCTGTTCCTAGAAACCTTAAGCTTCTATAAAGAATTTGTCTTCACCTCCTTGGGATGCAGGATCACCTTTTTTCTATAACTCCTCCCATTCTACCAATCAATATATTTTGGGACAAGAAAGTTACTCTGATACTTGAAGACTGAAATGTTTGTTGATAAAAAGAATGTCTACAAATATCTTATGTAAACACTCTGATATTTTAATATCTTCGGTATCACATTTGTTTTTTGCAGAGTATGTTTTTAGAAAACGTTATTTAATCACATTTAACATATACCTGAGGACAACACTATACATTGGGTGAGTTCAGTGGTCCTGCAAGATGCCCTAAGTAGCCCAATTGACTCAATATGGAAATGTAAGATCAAAAGAGATATTTTACAAAAGTAAAGAAAATAAAATTTGCCAGTGACTAACCAGAGCATCAGTCTACATTTCAATTATTTATTAAATTACAGTGTACTGTCAGGATATTCAAATTCTTCTAGAGAAGGATACTAAAAAAAGACTTCTAAAAATTAGTCAGTTCTAAGCCCAAATGACTCAAGGATAAGAGAAAAAAATACTTTGGGAGTGGCTTAAAAATGTAGGTATTAAAGTCATATTCTTATTTAGCCTATGGTTTGAAGCCACTCCCCAAAGTTTTTTTTTTTTTGTATTTTTTTTTTTTTAAACAATGAGTCACTGAGAAGTTTTTAGTCTGTCAAAAGTATATCATCTGATTTGGATTAGAAGTCAACATTTATTGCACAAGTAACAAGAATAAATTTGCAGCAACGATTGCAACTTTTTTTTTTTTAAAAAAAGCTTTTATTTAAGGTAAAAATGCAAATCCCACATGATTGATTAGATCCCTAATTCCTGGAAGCATTAAGACTACAAGTTGCTAACTTTGCCTATATTTAAATATAGTCTAAGCATTCCTTTAAATTAGTGGTGTAGCAAACAGAAGAGCTATTTTTGTTTCTTTTTTTCACTTTGGATGAAGAACGTCAAGCTACAGTACTGAGTGACTTGCAGTGTATGCTTCTGCTGAGAAACAGCATAAAAATCTAAAAATAAGTAGCATTACTACCCAATCGCTATATGTCAGGCAAACTTACCCAGCCAAAAGTTTACTTCGTAGATAAAAACTGAATGAACAAGCTAAAACTTTACTAATATAAAGTAAATGGAGTTATTTCTTTTGAAAGGACTTACATTATCTGCATAGCTAATAGGCTGTTTACATTAACTGTAGCTCAGCTATATCAAAACATAAATCACAGACAGAATAGATGAACCCTGCTGCATTTCTTCTCCCATTCCCACTTCTGTCTATGCATTTTCATCCCCTTCACGTCAGCCCTTGAGCTTTCCATCTCTTAAATCAAGGGAGACTAAAACTGTCCACCTGTCTAGACATGACAGTTGTTAGCCCAACCAAAGACTATGCCAACCTAGCAATAAGAGTTGCTGAGTACCAGAAGTGATGCAATGAAAGTGAAGTGGCAGAAGCAAACACAATGAAAGCAACACCACATTTCAGTAAAATTGCTGAATTAGTGTACATCTTGTCAGCTAATGTAAATAATTCTCTCTTCTCCAATCTGAATTTACGGGGATATTCAGCCAGAAAACATTATTTCTCTCCCTATTAATAGTCTTTAAGGTTTCTTCATTCCTCTTCAAAGGATCTTCGAGACTTTTTAGGTTTTATAGTTAAAAGCCACAATTCTCCATTCAATCACGCTCTGTGTAAAATAGCCTTAGATTATTTATCCTTGTTAAACAACTACAAACACTTCTATGTTCCTTGGTGTATAAGGAGAAAGAAGCTTGCAGGCATCAGGGAAGTTTGCACCAGTTGCTAAATGGTTCTCTGCGTCAGTAAATCAAAATAGAGGATAGTAGGAGTAATCCTTTAAAACGGTTAAAATTTTAGAAACCAGAGGAAGAATATTGTTTTGGGAATAGCTACACCACCTACGCAGACTACAGAAATCTTGCAACTTAAGAGTTCAACAGAAGTGTTCAACACAAGATTGTCAAAATTGTCTCCATCGGTTATACCAATATAACATGCAGCAGTTTCATGCGATTCAATCTGTTAGCAATATATTCAGTGATGACAACAAAACAGCAAAAAGCTGTTGTGCTCCCTGAAAAGATCTTAGTGCCAGAACCGCTCTGTCACAGTATAATACAACCTGACACATCTGTAGTCTCATGGGATATTAGCAAAACTTTAAGGAGGTTCTTGTTTTGCAGCATCCTTTTCACTGACTTGAGCATCTGGCTACCATCAAAACTCCCATCCAAGCACAACTTCTACAAACGTGCTGATAAAAGTGGAATGGGTAAATTTGTTCTGGGCCAAAACAGAGCAAGCTAAACCTTTCACTTACACATTCTGTGAAAATTAAGCACCTCTGTGCAGTCTTCGACACATCAGATCTATCAAAATATAATTATGCCATCCTTTAGCAGTGAGCACCACAGTGTGGACAGCATCTGTCAAGACAACCCAGACAAACACTGAAGCAGTAACAGATTGCACATGGCCAAGTGTCAGGACTACCCTAAATCAATTTATTTCCGAACAAAATGTATAACAGAAGAATTTACCTCGGGTTCACTTTGATAAAGAAACCACTGTAGGAATTCACAAGTATGCTAATAGAATGAATTGGTATTCAACATTTTTTCAAAAATGCATTTGTTTTATTTAGTGAGCATCCCAGATGTATAAGGAAACTATTCACTCCTTTATCTGGAGAATATTTTCAAAATATTTAAGAGAAGATATCAGACAAGATGAACTGATCGTTCTTTTTAAAAGCTGCCAGCTGCATTTCTGAACTGAGTTACTCTGGGCCTAAAGTACGTTTATAAGGAGTTCCAGGAAATACTACCTCCTACAGAATACGTAACACCTGAAGTTCACACACTGCAAATTAAGCAAAAGAAACAAGTACTTTTATATGTTTTTATTATAGAAAAAAATAAAAGGCTTACACTTGAATTCAAAAAGCAGCAGTATTTCATGAATTTGAAGAAATTACTACAGTGAAGTTGCTTTAAGAAACCTTTCGAGATTCAAGAAAAAAAAACAGTAAAATGTCAGATTCCGCTCAGATAGCATTCTAAACTATTTGCATGACCACAGTAAATCCCTTAATTGCATATCACTTCTGACATACCCAGTATATGATGCTCTTCTTTTCCCTATGCCTTGCTGAATATAGCTGAGAAAAGGATTTGGTGAAAATGGCAGTACATTTCAAGCTAAATATTCAATAGTTCAGTACACATCTGATTGATAATACAATTAAGAAGTGCCTGAGATACATGTTTTTGTCTTGACTCCTGCAGTTGAATGTTACAATTGTAATGGATCCCAGTCTGATCTATTTCTTACACAGTATTTATAATTTTTAGGTCCATATCTCAGAAGATTTCTCAGCAAGGTCTTTGGATACTACTTTGATTATAAACACAAAAATAACCACAATAATGAAAGCTCACAGTTGAAACAGTTCCTTGCAGTGCAGCAGAATTCAGGTTTGGGGTGGTTTTTTGGTTGTGTTTTTTTTTTTTTTTTAATTACACATTATAGAATAAACAGTGGTGTTCCATGGACCACTTTCTTTTTTTTAGTCAAAAGCCACAGGTTTCCAGCCTGAGCCAAAATTAAACGTAATTCATTTGTACTTGAAACCTTATGAAAAGAGACAAATGAATAAAGCATCTTATTGCCTTAATAGTCCAGCATTTTGATTATTAGCACTGACTTGTGCTGAAGTCCAAGGAAACTTACAGGTTTGTCCTTAAGTGACTTTTTTTTTTTTTAAACATAACACAGCTCTACATCAAGTAAAAGACGACTTAAAGCACATTTTTTAAGCATCTTACTCTTCACATACATGCTAAAAATACTTCTCAAGGTATTCTGCAGATTTAAAAAAAACATTAAAAAGCAAGGAACTCAACTTACTATTTACAACCAACTATGCAAATAAAATGGAAAACTGAAAAAAGGCAATTCACAGAGAGAAAAGAAAGAAATGAAGGAACTTATCAGACACCTGCTATTCAAAATTCTATAAACTCATCTTTTCTTCTCCTCCCAAAAGGAAAAAGGGTTGACTCAAAATCAGACACAGAATTTTTCCAAAAAAATTTCCTGATCTCCTTAAACTTTACAACAGTAACAAAACTCTTTCAACTCATGCATCTATGTATTATACCCTTCACTGTAACTTTAAGCCAGCTGTTACCAAGCTACTTAACCAGAAGAACCAAATTTCTTTCCTACAAGGAAAAATTATACAATACATTTTAGCCGGTTATAATTTATATTACCATCAGAACTTGTCTATTTAAGCTTACCAATGTCTTAATTTAAAATTCCTTAACTTAGTGCTACAGTATGGTAATTTCTTGTGTGATCAAGCTGCCTTATGTGAGAAAATAATCTGCATTACACAGAAATATTACCTTAAAAGAGGAAAAAAACACCATGAAGACTAAGAGGAGAAGCAACAGAAGTTTTGTTTCTATGGTACTGTGACATCAACACCAAAGGCTGCTTTATATTTTATCCTTGGAGATTAACCCTGGATACAAACTAATCCTTTTCACAGTCACTGGGTTGCAGCTAAAAGTGACTTTTATAACTAAATAGGTAACAAAAACGCATTATACTGACCAATCTGTATGAATGTTAATATTATGCTTCATTAACTCCCTCTTTCAAAGTAGGTAACAGTCTCAAACAGAAATATCAACACCAACTACCTCAAAGATACATAACAATCTGAATTAAACACTGTAAACATGTTTCCACTGTTCAAAAAGCTTGTCACTTGGGAGTTTGGCAAAATAGATAAACAGTGCTTGCTTATGCACCATTGCCAAATTTATCAAGTTGTACTGTGGTTTCAGAAAAGTGAAGATAAACTTTTACTAAAAGTCTGTGTAAGCACTCATACAAAAACAATTTAACAAGCAATCTTGTTCCAAAAAGGTTTATAACGTAGTCCTCCAATATTTTTTAACTGCTAACACATCCTATATCAATTAGACATTCTTGACTGCCAATAATTACATTAATACATGATAAAACAGTCCTCTAATTTATAACAATTTATATTTAACTTGATAAAATAAAGTATTTTTTCAAAATAATGTGCAACATGTAGAACATGTGACTTCCTGGAAAAACTCTAAGTTGTCTTTAGCTATCAGGTTCTGAAAGACTTTACAGGTCTCTTTTAAACTTTCTTCGTATTCAGCCTTAATTTTATCAGTGTTTAGCTGGGCTATATTATTAGTAGCTAATCACATATACTAAGGTCAAGTTGCATTATCTTTATCTTGCTGTTCTGGAAATGAACAATCCAAACCTTCCAAAACAAAAAGTGTCAAATCGTACCTGCAAATTCCTTCTCTGATAATCGTTAAAGACAATAAAGAACATCAATATTTCAAATTTTTTACTTTCAATATCTGAGAAAATTTGAATACATGCAAGTCAAAACTACCATAGTGCAGACAAAAAGGTCCTCTTTCATGAAGATCATCAATAAATGACTATCTTCAATAAATAAGTCTATTTGGAAATTCTAGAGAATTTTTTGCTCAACTAGTCTTTTTTCTTTTCCAATAGGTCTTTCTGTTTAAGATCTCCATCTGTATAGTTTTCGTTCTTTTCCTCCTCTTGTTCTTCCTCACTGCCTTCATCTGTAAGCTCCCGATCACTGTTCTCCTTTTTAGCTGCCTCATGTTCATCTACCCCTCCATCTGTATCAGCTGTGCAGATTCCATAACACATAATGCTGATGACACCCAAGGGCAACCCAAAGAGAAAGCATCCCAGAAGCGGTGAACTCTTGAACACTGACTGTTGGAAGACAAATTTGAAGTCAAAAAAACTTTCACTGAACATTCAAAATTACCACATTATTTCTCTTATTATTCTGTATGTTTATTCAGAAACATCTGAACTGAGTGAGCTTGCTGCAGAAAGGAGGTGCCATTTTAATTATTACTACAACATTCCAATAGGATGGTTAATGTTAACATGCCAACTACATATTTTATTGTTTGAAGCTCGATAAACAATTGTTTTAATAGCATTAAAATAACACTTTAAAACATTCAGTTTTAACTCTTATTTGTGCCTCACTCTCAAAAATTAGTTTGAGTCATCACAAATGATCTTGAGAAACACTTATTAGAGAGCTTCTTATTAAAGAGTAGCTTGAAAGACTTCACTGAACAAGAGGAAGGACTTGGTTTCAGAAACTGGTGTCTGAACACTGCACGCTGACAGAAGTTTGGAAGTTACACAAAGAAACATGCAAGTTTCAATTTAGATTCACAGCACATTTGTTTGTGTAGGACAAACGAAGAAACAAATTTACGTACATTTTCCCAATAAAATTCTGTTAAGCATTGCTAACCTCTAAGAAGAATTATAAAAATATTTGTTTCAAAACCACATTAAGTATAGTGTTTAATTCCCCTGTGCCTTAACTAATTAAATTGAAACCATAACATTTCTCAGAACATTAAAAGTGCTATTACTTTCAGTCAAAGGAAGACAAGAAGGTCAAGGAGAAGATTTTGAATTCTTCTTGTTCTATCCTTTAAAATGTCATACTTTAATACAGAAAGGGAGTGAAAAAAAATAAAGAAACTACATATATTCAACATCTAACACACTGAAAAATATTATTCAGACTTTAACCAAGTTAATTAGGCTTAAACTTCACATATATCACGTGTGCACGCACATGTGCATAAATAGGAACATGTTTATATAAAGTATTTCTAAACTCCGAAAAAGGTTTGCATCTTTACTGGCAAGGTTATCATCTTGTTTACAAAAAATAAAACTTACCACTACAGTAGACTTGGCATCATAGATTATTCTCTTGATTCGTTGCAGAACTCCATCACCACCCTGTGCCTGAAATTTTAAATGGAACCATGTCAAAACTGCTGACACTTTCCAGTTATGATTCCAAAAGTTCATTCTTCAGACCTTGCAATCTTAAGTCCCTTTAGAAGGAAATGAAAAGTAATTACTCTTGCATCTCATGCTGCCCAGACACTCCAACTTCTCAAGCGTGGATAAACATTTCAACAGCCTCAAAAAATTCTCTCACAATTGGTTTAGACAATAGGTTCCAAGTCAACTGTCACTCTAACACATCTCACCATAGAGAAACACTAGAAGAAATTACCAACTGTTCCAATGCAACAATTATAGAATTGCAGAGATCTTCTGAACTTTCCTGCAGCTGAATGATATCTATTTATGGATAATGACAGAAGCAGTTAGAAAAATCTGTGAAGCAATAAAAAGATATATAGGTATAATTAAAAAAAAAAAAAGCTTTTGTCTAGCAATGATAGACTCTACCTGTGTTACCATTTAACTTAGAAGAGCCTTCAAAATACTATACAGGTCTGAAGGTAATATGTGTATTGAACAGGATGAGTCTTCACCTTTCTCAACGTGTTGAAGAAACAAATAGGATGAAAATTTACATTTTGGAGGAAGTCAACTAATCAGAGCGTGACCCTGACCCAAGCCCTCCAAAATTACAAATAAAAATGAAAGACTCAAAGCTACCTAGGACCATACAGAAAGGAACAAGGTGAATAATCCAACACCTCCCAAGAAAGGGAGATAGGGAGTGTTATACTCCTCCAAAATTTCACTGTGGTTCAGAAAGTTTGTGCTCTATACTAGTTTGCCATCGTACTTTAAAGACTGTCATTCCTCAAAAGCTGTACAATCTCTTGGGCCTCAACACAGCTGAAGTAATACCATTTCTGTCTACAGACACCAGCTTAAATGAAATCACACCCTGTATGAGCCCCCTTACATACATGTACAAGATGTGAATTCAGACAGAACTTTAATCGTTCTAGCTGAAATACGGTAAACAAGACATAAGGGATATTATGACAAAAACACAAGACATCACAAATACAGAATTTCTCAAAGTTAAAAAAAACTAGTTTAATTTGTTGTTCCCACCATAAGGATATATTTAAATAGAGTTAAATAAATGTGATAAAAACATAACTCAGAATTTTAAAGTGTAATAAAAATATTAAAGAAGTGAGAACTGAAGAACAAAGAGCCACCAAATAAGTTACTGGAAAACTCCTTGCCTTGCAACTGGAAACATGGCCAGTAAAGTCATGAACAGCAAGCATATTATAAGCCTACCCATATTTTATGTTGCTACATCAATTTGTCAGACTGAGTAAACCAAAGTACTCCATATGACTGAAACAACCTACAGCCTTGTCATTACACCATCTAGTAACCTAAAACTACTTGTATAACACAATGTGGGATTCAGCTAACACAGTAAGCATTCAATACAAAGTGAACTGTCTTAAACCAGCACAGGCTTCTTCTTCCAGAAGTCAGCCGAATGATTTGTTAGCACTGCCTCCCTTCATTGCAGGCTGTCTTGTTCTGTGAGCACAAACGAGAGCTCTGATCCACAATCTTTACTCATCCACATAACATAGCCTTCTGCCCAATTTACAGTCCACTGAATGTACAAGCAAACCTGAGTTTGTTTTGCCAACATTAAAAGAAAAAAAATGACCAAGCCATCAATTCCATGGGGATTGATGAGGTTTGTTAAAAGATTATTTAGAGCAGTTAGATAGTAGTAAACTTGTGTCTGAAATATGCAAAGGAAGTATACCATTGCTTTTGAATTTGAATCTACCATTCATCAAGCTACTGGATTTATTAATTCATTGCCAAAAAAAAAAGTTCAATTATGTACTCCAGAGAAATTTTAAACAAATATTTAAGGCAAAACAGGAGAATAAAAAGCTCACCATTTACCAGTGACAACAGTAAAAGAAATTAAGAGAAGTTAACATTATGCTCTGTGCAATAAAGCCACTCTTGCTTTCTACCTGAGGTACTACAGTCAGAACTATGAGCAAAGGCACTCCTCAAGAACTAAGAATCATGCATTTATTGACAGTACCCAAGACAAGAAAGCGGAACAGGAAGAAAAAACACGACATGGCAACTAGAGTAACCAAATTCTTTTCCTATTTTAACATCTAATTAAATAAACACCAGCCACACATTTGAAGTCACAATGAAGACTTACTTCAGCCGTGCCATCCAAGATACTGTTAATAAACTGAACCATGTCTTCTGTATTCTCAATGTGCCTATCTGGTAGAAAATACTGCTGATTGGAAGTATTCAAAACAACAATAGTAGGGATCGTCAAGTCACTAGAAACATAAAACAGAAAGGTTAGAGATTTAAAGAAATACTGCCTACAACATTGCAATTCAAATTTCTACAGCATTTAATGGCATTCTACATCATTAATACTCTCTTCGTGTGTTCCTTATACCAGTTCCTTAAAGACAAGAAGGAAGAAGGAACTTAATGGTACAAGAATGTTTCTCATTAATATTTTTCCTTCTCATCTGTGCCAGTGAAGCTACTGAAGCTTACTGTATTTTACATGCCCATAGCGACTGTAAATCAGATAGCTTGTGACTTGCCCGTTAGTAAGATCTCACAGTAGCTTTGCATTTGAAATGTACTATTAGTACGACACACTACATTAGTGCACAAAGGCAAAACTTTAATCCAAAAATTCAGTCCCAGTTGATCAGCTCTAATCAATCAATTTGTGTGTGTCAAGTCAAGAGAGAAAGACATACCAACTGAAGTTCTGTTACATAGTTCTTAGATATAGCAGACAAACCACAGATTTTTTTTTAAACCATTATTAGTCATCAGTTGACATTCACATGCATAATCATTGCTAACGATCACAGAATCAGGAAGGGAGCTGAGGATTCCAAGACACCTACAGCTGGCATTACAATGATGCTGCGTACCTCAGCTTCCACAAAGATGCATCTTTTCTTTCAGTAAAATACCTAATATTCTGCTTTCTTCTTTTGTGCACAGCTTTAAGTACTATCATTTTTAACTCAACAGAAGCATTCTCATCCACTGCTGAAGACAGAGATAAATGATAGTATCTACTAGTGGAGTTACAGGCAAATCAATAAGTGTATTTCTACCAGGGACTACTGGTGGAATTATTTTGTCCTTTGTGAAGAAAGGGAACTTGTTGCTATGCACATCTACAAAAATAAAACGTATTCTGCAATAGATTCCTTGTGCTTCCAGAGGCTTTTTCTACCTGTTTCCACTTGCTGCCATCTGGTGGAAAATTGAAGGACTGGCAATAACCTTTTACTCAAATTATTCAGGTAACCATGTGAACCACTTCTATCACTGAACAGATTTTGCTGCTTTCTTTTAGTGCTTTTAAATTATGCTGGAAGTGTATGTGTTTCATTCAGAAAATAAAGTAAAAGCCTGTTAACAGCAACTTCCCCCAAAAAACACAACAAATTATAAATTCACGCATTTTGTAGATTGTTAGACAATCCAGTTGAACAGATCTAGCAATTATTACCAGATCACTACTGCTATAAATAGCAGTTCTGTCTTCTTTCCCTTCATTTGATTGTTCCTAGGGGTCTCATCTCCTTCCCTAGCTCCTTTGCACATCAGTTCTGGTACTCAGCAGACTACATAGTAAGACTTTTTTTTGTTGTTGTTGAATCAAAATAACCCCCCATATCTCCTTGCCAGAAAAACAAACGCTTTTATACCAGGTAAACAAGCTGACACATCTTAGCAGACAGTCAGATATCAGAGCCTGCAAAGGCAAGGCAATAATGAAGTGAGGAGGGTCTCATTTTTGACAACTAGAAAGCACTATATCAATAATCACACCATTTAACTTCAATTTAGACACAGCTGTTTTCAAATTACTTTTATTCAGGTACTAATCTGAATCTACAGGCATTCCACAGAAATACAGACTTAGTGCCTCCAGACTCTCCATGTATCTCCTAGAACTTTTAGTAGCACAAACACATTTGCACAGTTCAGAATGGAATATTTGCATATCTATCTCAGTTTGTTATTCTGACCTTGTAGTCCTCTTGTGGTCTTAGATCTAGCATCCGCAACAGCTGCAAGATCAGACAGATACACGAAGACAGACACTGTATACCAGTGCAGATACTCAGGCTCTGTGCTTTGATCTCTCAGAGTGGGGCTTGGAATACTCTCCCATTACAGAGCTGGTGTATCACTCAGAAGGCCAGAGTAGAACAAGTGGTCAACAATAAATGCCAAGCAACCTAACTCTCCAATTATGTATTTTTGGAAAATAAGGGCAAATGTGAAGCATCTTGTTAAGCTATTTAGATATTTCAGAAGGTAAAAAGTACATACCAGATGCATACAGAATCATTTATGCATTTTATCCTGCTTGCCTACACGTACATGTTTGTGTGCCATTTCAACTCTCAAATCCATGGTGAAACCAGGAATTAACGATATCTGTTAATTGATACTCCAGTGCCAGCTTCTGAACAGCTAAGACACCTATCTCTGGTTTTAGGAAGACATCTTATACAATCTCAGGCAAATCTTGTACTTCATTGTTCAACTGCTTTTCAGAAAGCGATGGCTCATAAAGCAAGAGCCACTTAAACATCGGCCTTAAAAATACACCAATAAGAACGAATGTGCCTCTCCAGAAATAAAAAACATAGCTAATGAATAAACATTTGTATGTCCTGTTACAACTTGACATAACTTTTGATTTTGCTAGTGTCCTGTAAATTTAACCGAGGGGGGAAAAAAAAGTTCTAATAGAGTAGTTAATTTATGAAAGTAAACCTGAAAGATGAACACTTGACAATCAGCACTACCAGAAGGCCAAACTTCTAACATTAAATTACGCAGCTTTAATTTAACAAACAACTGATACTATGTTATATACTGACTTCTGAGGACAGAATTTTTTTAATCCATGAAAGGCAGGACTTCTTCAGAAGGCTGCTTTAAATTATATTTAATTAGCAACAAATATAAGCAGAAGAAATACTGAAATACGAATTTACTTACTCCATTAGTAAGCTATTAATGTAATCATTTCCATCCATATGGCCAAACTGGAAATCCCTATAAGAAATGCATAATAAAAAGAAACAAAACAGAATAATGGATTTCAGCATCGAAGTAAATTTGTGTTTAAATAACTGCAACTGAAGATGACAGCAAACACTCAGCAACATAATGGAAAAAAACTGACAATGCTGCAGGACAGTCAGCCACCCAAAAACACTGTTAATGGAATGGTCTTATTAAAATCAGCATACAAATTAAAAAAACAGATACTGTAACATTTCTCAGGTGAAAAAATAACCGTCTTGGAAGGGTTAATGCAGAAGTTAAATTAAGATATTGTAGAAACATGTGCATACCTGTGAAAGTGATCCTGATAATCTCTAGCAACTTCCTGAATAATAGATTTTAGTCTGGAGGGGGGAAAAAATAAAAAGAACAACACTGAAAATCCAGCGTATACTCCATTAAAATCCAAACATTTAGATTTCCCCAGTAAGTGAGGAATAGTATCTCATCAGCACTTAGGATTCCCTACCCCTCGAACAAAAAAACACCTTGTTCATCTTGCCTTCACCAACCTTGAAAAAAAAAAAAAAAAAAAACCAGATGATCTGGGAAAATAGTATATATGGTATTTGAGTATTTTCTTAGCTTACTTCTGTGCGCAATCAGAAAGAGACAGAGGAAAGCCTTGTTCCTCCCAGTCTCTTCAGCAAGTTCTAACTCAATCGAAAATGCTTTTTTTATGCAAGTTCTGCAAGTTAATTGTCAACCATCACTAAATTCATTTTAATGCAACTGAGATGAAGTCTTTTGTTTAACTTCACCAAGTTTATCTCAAAATTATGTGCATTCAAGTACTGTCTTCCATGTTAAAAAGCTATGCAATCACTGTTTGTTCCTGTGATTTCACTGGTAAGTGGGAGAAGAGTGATCCAGAAACATGCATCACCCCCCTGAAAATTCACATGAGCTTCAGAGCCATAAATTGAGTCAAGTCAGTATGCTGAAGTCATAATCTAGACAACATTCACAAGTTAAAACCTTCCACTTAGCCTAGCATTTCTGAATACTTAAACTTCCAAAATTCTGTAAATCAGTGAAGTAGTTTTCCACCATACAAGCACATTTCTCCCACAGTGTCACCAATACTGAATTCTGTACCTGGTATGTTCCAGTGAAGAGTTTTTATCATCAATAACTGCAATAGCCACAAGTTTTCCTAAAATAAGGAGTAGAATGCTTGAAACCGTTTAAAAACAAACACGCATTTTCAGATGGAAAATACTGCAACATTTCTGCAAATACTCTATGAAATATAGGTATAACTATTTTTTTCACAAACATGTAAGAACACAGACATTTTATAACCTTTAAAACCTCAAACAAGTCAATGCATGCACTGAATATAAACTTCTTTTTAAATGGGAGGTAAATTATAAGGTATCCTGACCTGGAAAGAATCAACAGGGATAGCATTTCTTCTGCTACTTCAGTGTATGCATGCCTTTAAAAGCAGTAGAAATCATTCCAGAAGTCACTTGGATGCAAAGCTCTCATTTAACTTGAAAAAAAAATTTACCAAAGAAATGCTAAAGTATTCTGAAACAGAGGTCCATTTTGGCACTTGGTAGTCTTCCTTCCTCACCATATCTACTCTAAAGGTATCTGAATCAGACATACATTTAAGTTCAGCCACATTCAAAATTTTATAATATGTTCATAAAACCGTCAGTATTCCAAGAGTTAACATATAATTCATGCAAAACCTACACTGCTGTTCAATTAAAAGCCTTACTTAGCTTTTGTGAATACCACAGGATTAGACATACTTATCTTTATGTTGTGAGTAAAGGACTAGCGCAGGCTTTGGATGAAGACTCTAGTTAGTAGAAAAGGTCTAACTAACTTCAAAAAACAGCAGACATCATTAACTCTAACTTTCAGAACAAGCAGTTTTTCATTTTAGTGCTGTTTCTTAGTGTTCTTTATTTTTCCTTAATGCTTAAGTTCAGTTTCAGAGATCACAGACTTCAAATGTAGCATCATCTCACCTGTATCTCCAAGTTCATATAACGTAAAGCCATCTACATTAAGGTAACCTTGAAATCTTTCTCGATTTATCCAGGATGACAAGTCACCATCTTCATATTCTAAAAAACAAAGAATGCTAGAAGTTAAAGACACATCATGAATTAACAAATACCTTTTTTTTTTTTTGTAAGGTGAGCAATTGGATTTATTAACGTCAAGTGAGCAGTATGCTCTCATTCCTAAAATATTAGTATTAGGCAGAATACTAAGTTTATAGTAAACTACTTTCATTGCTAAAATGCTCCAATTGCATGACCAGCTGACTTTACCTCAACTGCCCCCCTGTTCCCGCCTAAAGATTCCAAAAGAAGTGAAAGGCAGAGAAATAATTAAGTATTTCCTATACTCTACCAAAGATTTAGGCTGTAACTCCGCACATTAAATGTCAAAGTTTTATTCGTGGAAATAATGTCAGCACTTCAGATGCAAACAGCATTCCCCCTGCTTCTTTTTGTTGTTGTTAGACACATTACTAGACATATCAGTTTTAAAACTTCTCATACTATTTTCAATTGTTAAATAAAAAGTATGAAAAATTGATTTGATGACTCCTTTTTATCATGTCAAGGATAAACAATACTATTCTAGGAGACAAGTGTGACCCACTACAGAAAGGAACAGTTTAAAACCCTAAGAAGAGTTTCAGACTAAGAGAAGAGATACAAAAATACGCAAAGCAATGTTTGTGAACATTAAATGAAACAGAGGAGTCCAGAAAAGGTAGATTCATTAACAGCACTGTGAATGTAAACACAAATATCTACGTATAATTAACAACTAGTTATACTGAAGACTGTAATTTCAAATGCTAGATGTTCTGACCCATAAAGAAACATATGATGCACGGATATATACACATACATATATAAATGTATATTAAATAAATTTGCATTAAATCCTAACGTTGGGTAGAGTGAATCATCACTAATTTTAGGTTAACGCTGAACCGTCATAAGATTGTAGCATGCAATTTCAAGTATAAAGCTTCCCACGGAGCTACATCCCTTACTGTGGAAAAAATACAGATGAGGCCAGAACAGAAATGAATTTTGCTAAACCATTTCCTTTATGACATTTTCAATTTTTTTCTCAATTGTAACAATTACACATACAACCTTACCCAGCCTCTCATAACATGTTACACGTATAACTTTATCCAATCTGTTATAGCATAAATCAAACAAATTATGCAAACAGTATATTTTCAGTCCTTTATGAGTAAATTTTTTACAAAATAAGCTTGCTTTTTCTAATTTAAAACACATATCCTCTTTTTATCTATATGATAGGCATTCTGTCAGTGGCATTTCAGAAACAGTACTATTCTCATGTGGACGTTCTAGAGTCTACAAGCTGAACAAGCCAGTCAGAATAGTTTATGCCACCTAAAATCATGCATCAAGTGTTGCAGTAACAGTTCACATCCTCTTCACCTCTTTTTGGGAGGCACATTTTCAGAAATGGAAAAAATCACAGACTGAAAGTTCAACTGTTCTGTGCATGCTCGATCAGTTATCTAGGGAGAAGTTATGCTGCCTAATCCTTTCCCACTACCAATATATAAGTAACACAAATACAAAAGTCACATATGCTCAAAGCTGTCATTTAAGTCTCTCTAAATTTTAATATTGAGAATAAAGGCAGGATCAGTTTCCCTCACAGTTTTTAAAGGAAGAATTGCTGTGCTAACTATACAGCCTGTATTATCAAGACACAAAAAGCTACTTTACTGGAGTAAAGTACAAATCAAATTAAGTTCAAGAGAAAGAAGGTCAGGAAGACTATTTAGAGATAATCTGATTAAATGTTTGGAACAGTAAACTCATCTATTAGATATGATACTGTTTTTCATTGTATCTGGATTTCCCAAAGCCTGTGTTAAGTGACTCCTCTTCAGCAAGAGTTTTCTTCTACTTCTCATGTAATTGATTTGGACAGTGAGTGAAGGAAAACATTTTAATGCCATTTTAATGTGTTTTAATGCCAGCAAAGCAGTAATATTAGAAGCTGTGTCTCACTGAATAACATAAAGTAACCCCTTTAACTTCTACTTCAGTATTGATAAAAACCAATTCATATTCTCAAATGCATTTTGTTCCGTAAGTAATTTTTTCTCTATTCCTTCATGAAATAGCTGTTATTTATCACAAAATTGGGGAATTTCCCACCATCCCAACCTGACCTTCATAAAAATTCTGCTTCTTCCAGTTTCTCCATATATGCTTTTGGTATCTTGCCTTAAGGTAGTGTACACTTTTACTTACCATCATATACAAAGTAAGTTCCATCTTTGAAAACAACAACAGCAGGCAATTCAGGCAAGGTCACATACTGAAAGAGGGATGTTCTTCAATTAATCCACAGAAGAGTAGAATTTTTTTTAAACAAGCATCTCAGAAGTGTGGAAATGTAGCCCAGTGGAAACTTTTGAAGTACATTTAAACATTCTCTGTGTACATTTATAAACATAAACACCCCCAATTTTCCACTATCACAAAGTAGTGCAACACAAACCTATTTTTGACAGGTAGGTCTCACAAACTAGAAACCAAGCAGGATTTTTAATAGTATCTGCAACAGCATGAAGAAAGTTTTATTGAAGTTTGACATTAACTTTGGACAGCTCGTAACATGAGGGTTCCATCAATCCTGTACTGTTCTCTGCTCTCAATTTGTGCTGTTGTCAGTATACCTGTCATACAGTTGCTTCTACTAAATGGTCAGTCAACAATACTGAATAGTAAAAGAGTAACATTGATAACATGTCCCACTAAATCTGGGCTATATTTCCTGTGGTTCAGGCTAATGGAAATACAAAGACATTTGTTGTTTCTGGGAAATATAAGAACAGTATCACGAGTACTTTTCTAATTGACACGTTCTGTAATCATTCTGCATTATCTTTCTTGGAACAAAATGTAAAAACTAATCGGCCTGTTATGTAATAGCTCATATTAATGAGCAAGAAGGTTAATTCTAGACATTGGAATACATAGACGGCTATAAAAAAATATGCTAGTTCACACTCTGCTAATCTGAAACTAATTTCAAGGTTATACGTTGTCAGATTCTGAGCAGACATATATCCCATTTGGAGATAACTAGAAATGAAAAAGCCTCTTGATTTTGCTTCAGCACTTAAGTAACAATGATTAGACTAACAACAGCGGTAGCATTTTTTCATCCTTGTGATTAAATGCAAAATTATTTCCTTTCCATCAAAGAACCCAATCTTTCAAGAGCTACAGTAGGATTCTGCAGCCATCAGACTGGACAGACTAGTGTTTTGATCAGCTGTATTGCACACACTGTGAAGAACTCATTTTTCACTGAACTCCCTGATACTCATGGTTACCAGTGGCATCCCACGCTCCAGACACTCAAACTAGTCATAAAAGTGGCTGGTGAAAGGGCTTCCAGGAGCAACAAGGATCATCTGCATCAGCTCAGAAATGAAGTATACATATTTTTGAGTAGGTTTGTGATTTAACATAAATGTGATTTAACCAGTTTATTAACTGGTTTTATATTAACTGGTTCAGTAATATTACCGAACAAGCCATTTGTGCAATAAAAAGCAAGTAGACAAACTTTGTTTGTTTTTTTTTTTCCTCATACAGACAAAAAAAATGAAATGTTAGTGTAATTAGTTTGAAATTTATCAAAGACAAATATACTGTAGTAAGCAATCTCTTGCTACCAAAACCTGCAGAGGAGAGCTGTACCATTTCTATGGAAACAGTAGGAGCTGAACAGCTTACCTCAGGTAGCACATCTTCTGAGGCAGAAAAAAAGTATGTATAAACAATTAGTTCTGAAGCAACTTCAATGTATTTTTCCTGCAAAAATACAAACACTTTTTTTAATGTCTCAACTTTGAGTATGCTTCAAAGGAATGCTTTGCAACTTACCTTATCTTCAAAGACTCATTAGAAAATATGGTTAGGACAAAAAATTGTGAAAACACTTATTACAAGCATGTACTTTCTCCAGTCTCTAAACTTTTTAGACGTTATTTTAAACTACGTCTGTGGAGAGCCAAAATAAATAACTTTATTTAATCAAGTTTCAAACCTTTAAAGGAGATTCCCCACCAACATACACAAAAAGTACACGATGCCTCTTTTGCACATGCTCGAACATATGCTGGCTAGGAAGTGGCCTGATAAGAGGTCTGGGAAGAAAAAAGAAAAGAAAAAAAAAATCTTAGTTTCTGCAAGCTGCAAAAACCCAAACAGAAATCCCCAAGAAAATGCACAGGTGGTTTCTTTTTCTAAATTTCCCTATTCAAATTCATTTAATTTAATTTATTATTTCAGTTTCTATTAAAAACTGAAAACACCCCCCCAATTACCTTGCTATGTTCCTCAAATAACACACAAATTTCAAGTCAGTATCTTTGTACAAAACGCTGTCACGATGTTAACATCCAAGCCATTTACCAACTGTACAATCATTTGAGAGAAAAATTTCTGAATGTAAGGACAGCAGGCAGAGGATATAGTCTTCGAAATAAATATTCTTTAAAGATTCTAGTTATTAGAGATCACAGACACTCCTAAACTACAGAATTCTCAACAATAATTAAAACTTTAAATTCATATGAATGTCACTTGATATCTAAGGATAAAAGGAAGTAACTTGATTCTTTTTTCTCCCCAAAGGCCTCTCAGTATGAGTATTACAACGATTCTGTCTTAGTAATGTCTCTATATATTAGCCAACATTTAGGTCAGTATCCTTGTCTCTGGCTTCCATGAGTTTCCTTTATCCATATTTTTCACTACTTTGAAAAGCCCTAGTTCTTAGTTCTTGCGCCATAAAGAAGTGCAAGTATGACTAGTCAGTCTCTATTTGCCTTCTCCATGCCACTCAACAACCACCTCACATGCAACCACATGTATATTGCACATAACTTTTCATGCCAATGACTTTTTTTTTTAATTAATTGCATTTCTGGCCCACCTCAAAATCCTACAGAAGTCACAAGAAGTAGTCTCACAGAATTCTATACTTACCCTGCTACTCTATTAGCAAATTCAATTATATCATCTTTTGTTCTAGGTCCTCTATAGTTGTATGCCAAATCACCTTTTAAGCTGGATAAACAGGAAAGGAAAAAAAATGTAAAGAACGAGCACATATTAAGAAGCCACAAATTCTGAATAACAGTAAAACCAACAAAGCTATAGCTGCACATGTAGCCCTGCAGAGAAGGACCTGGGGGTTCTGGTGGACAAAAAAACTCGTTACGAGCCAGCAGTGCGTGCTTGCAGCCCAGAAGGCCAACTGCGTCCTGGGCTGCATCAGAAGAGCCCAGCAGGTCAAGGGAGGTGATTGTCCCCTTCTACTCTGCCCTTCTGAGGCCCCACCTGGAGTGCTGTGTTCAGGTTTGGGGCCCCCAACGCAAGAAGGATGTGGACTTGGTAGAGCGGGTCCAAAGGAGGGCCACCAAGTTGATCAGAGGGCTGAAGCACCTCTCCTAGGCTGAGAATTGAGGATGTTCTCTCAGCCTTCAGAAGAGAAGGCTCTGGGAAGACCTCACTGAGGCCTTTCACTACTTAAAGGAGGCTTAAGAAAAGATGGAGAGTGACTTTTTTTACATAGGCAGATAGTGATAGGACAAGGAGGATCAGTTTTGAATGAACGAAGGGAGATTTGGATTCTTTACTCGGAGGGTGGTGAGGAAAAGTTTGCACAGAGAAGCCATGGATGCCCCATCCCTCGAAGTGTTCAAGGCCAGGCTGGATGGGGCTTTGAGCAACTTGGTCTACTGGGAGGCGTCCCTGCCCATGGCAGGGGGGTTGGAACTGGATGATCTTTAAGGTCCCTTCCAACCCAAACCATTCCATGCTTCTATTCTATGTACAATTACTCAATCTTCACACTTTTATTAGTCATCTGTTATCAAGTGATAAGCAAGTTTATTTGTCAAATAATCAGCCAAAACAAGTTATCAGCAAAAAACAAAACTCATTAATGGAATCATGGAGTAAAAAATTATTTATAGAATACCTAACTTACTGATTTCTAAAAGTAATTACTATTTTTTTTCCTAGTGCACAGCAGTCGTTTACTTTGTAAAGACACTTGTCATTGGGAACATTTGCTTATAATACAATAACAAAAACAAACACCAAAACTTCAGCATCACTTTTTTTTGTTGTCGTCAATAACTGAAAAGTACCAAATGATCTGCAAAACCTTCTAAATATATCTACTAAACAAAGCTTCCATGAAGTGTTGGTCAGTTTACTATTCTTTGCTGGCAGGGAATGCAATGTGTTTGCACTGTAAGTGTATTCAAGTAAGATTTACTACATTCTAACAGGGCTTTATTTGAATCCAAATAACTTTAGAAAATCCACATTAAGAAAGCAACCGTTAAACCAATTTTCTATGATTCTATACGTCAATAAAGTTTTCATCCCTAAAGATTAATATGCGAAACGTCTGACCCATTTTTGAGAAACCTAAGTTGAAAAAATATATTATAAATACTATTTGCTTAAACAATGAACTCCTAGAGCCCAACATATTCAGTGAAAAGTAGCCCAAATTAATAACTCTTTATTTGACATGACCTTGTACTAGACTATACACTCCACATATTATAAGTACATATAATAACATTAAAGAAAAAAAGGCCATAATATTATCCTCCATCAATTTTTCAGTTAGTGAAGCAAGAAAAAAAAAGCCACATATATGCCCTTTGCCAAACTGCTCTCACATTTTACCCTATACAGTAACCACACTACTGTCAATTACATAAGATTTTCAGGAACACTTAAGGGAAGGGAGTCGTAATTAAAAATAAGAAAGTGTAATCAACAACTTATAGAAATTAATGGGAAGACTTAGGTATGTACTTACTGCCTGAATCACTCTTAAGGCAAAAAAAACTTGGCACATAACATTCATTTTAATATTTCATTCTTATCATATATATGAAATATATATTTATAGACACTTTTAAAGTTGCATAGAAAATAGAAAGTAAATGAATTCCAAATCTGTTAAACTATTTTTTTAAAAAACAATTCAGTAATATCAAGCATCTTGATTAGAATTTCAAAGCAAAACACAGTCCAGCCAAAGTCACTGATATCATCAAAAGGGGACGGTGCTTTTTTGTTTTGTTGTGGTTTTTTGTTTGTTTGTTTTTAAACAGAGAACACTTTCTTTTATGAGATCAGTTTTAGGAAAGGTAACTTAAAAATAATTTAATGGGAAGCATCAACTTACAGCTTAATTGTTGGATAGCCTCGCACTCCAAATTCAGAAGCAATACCTGAAATACATGCATTAATGCCAAACTGAACCAAATGTCTCCTGCTCTCCTAACTTAAGGCTTAAACAGTGCTTACTATTCAAGCCACATAAACAAACAAAAAGCCTACCAACTAGTTCAATATTAATTATTTCCTTTCAAAATTTGCTGTTAGAAAACTTCATTACATTTGGGACCTCCTTCTGTGGTACTGCAGGCTCCCAGCATAGACTCCTGATTTAGATGCCGTAAGCAAAATTGCATGAGAACAAACTTCACCAGAAATAGAGGCTTTCTAAGCAATCAGTCACTTACCTGCTGCTTGCTAATTGATAAAAAAAGAAAAAAAGACTATTGCAGCACTTTTCCCCAGGCCCCACCCTGCCTCACATTTGTCATTTACAGCATAATTTGCAACATCCTCTCCAGTTGTGAACACAAACTGCCACCTTAAACAATACCTTCCAGTCAACTCAGTGTTTTCCAGAAGTTAAAATAAGCACTCTTAAAATAAAAAAAATCTAGAATAAGACTAACTTCTAACAATGCCTCTGCAATTCCCTGCCGAGGGTGGGGGCGGGACACACCAAAAACCTGCACTAAAAATGCACAAAAATTCAATACTTTTAAGCATAAACATTCTGAAGCTACCAACCAGATGCCAGAGGAGCAAATATGGGAGGACCTGTGTGCAGGGATATGCATAACAATTCAGAAATTGTGTCTTAAGATTGTTTGCCTGGGTCAAAAACCTAACTGCACAGAACAACAAATTAAACTAGCAATTCACATACTTGCATCTAACTCAAAGAAGACCAATCTAAGAAACACACAGACTATGCTCAATTTCATTCTGATCCTTTCCTCTCATATTTGTTTTGTAAAAAACTAAAACACATTATGTGTATTAAAATACTCAATCACAAGAGCTATCGTTAGGTAGATTATTCCTCCTTGCAGAGTTCTTAAAGCACAGTTGAAAAAACTACAGAATAGACAGGTTTCATCTTTGTTTTGGTTTTCAAAAGATTCCAGCCATGGAGATTGCTAAAATTTTCTTAGCATCACAGAAGAGATTTATTTACACCATCATCATCATCTGGTGATACGAAGAATGCAGTACAGGCAAACAGCAGCAACTATGCTAAACCCAAGCATGATTTATTTTACCTTTGATTGCATTCAGTGGACTTCTAAGGCAAACCTGCACAAAAATTCAAGTGATAGCAACAGAATAGTCATCTGGTAAGGTATAACTGCTGTATCCTCATTCCATATAGCTACCAGAGGCAAGATTTATTGAATGGTTTATATATATTTAGTTTCCAACTCAACATTTGATGACAAGCTACACAAAGTTCAGATAGTTCACGATGCTTCACGTTCCCATTGGGAATACTAATTATTTACAGCTAAGCATTCATGTTCCTTCACAGTCATGTGTGTGCGCCCAGCTGCATTTCCTTTTGATATTCTCAAGGTTGAATTACTTTGATTTCATAAAGCCTTTAGATTGGGAAAACATTACCCCCAACCAAACAATACTTACTAGAAAAGGAAGTTGCATCCATCTTCCCAACTCTTACTGGAGAACCCATGTTTTTCATTTCTATACCCACTTCATTCCACACTGGCTCCAATTTCTTGCAGTGGCCACACCAAGGTGCATAAAACTGAGAAGGAAATACATTGCATTAAAAAAAAAAAAGGAGTGAAGTTAATTAGCCCTCAGATACAGTAGAAAGATTTATTTTTAAGCCTGCACGTTACTTACAAAGCTGAAGTGACAAACTGAGCTTTTACGATTTGGTGATACTTTTAATATGAAAGCAGAAGTTTGAAAAGAATGCACTCAGTTGCTGCACTATTATACCATTTCTTCTTTAAAAAAAGAAACTTGTGTAGCAACCACTTAAAAAAACCTCTCAGAATACCTTCCTCTATTTCTAGAAAGTTAAAACATCATGTAATCAATCTATCCAGGAATATGAACTTATTTGCCAAATGGAAGAGGATATGCATACTTCCCAAAGCTGTCCCTCTGGATTTCATTTTTTTCAGGAACCACCTTTATACAAACACAGTGTAAAATCAATCCCATTTTGTCAAGGCCAAGCAGATCTGGGAGACTTCACGTTATCTTTCTGCCTATGCCTTGCTGCAACACCTCAGTAAAATTAACAGGGAAGATTCCAATGTAAATTTCAATGTATAACAAGATCAGGTGGCAAGCAGATAAAATTGGATTTTGTCTAATCAACCCTGAAGCAGCATATATGGTTTTCACCACTCAAATATCACACCTTTATTATCTTTCCAAGTATGTTGGAAAGAAAGAAACCTTTCGTATATTTGATGATGTAGTGCTAAATATCTAGCACAAATTAGCTGATGTAGCTAGAATGAAATTGTAAAAAAAAAATCTGCATGCAGGTTATTAATTACCTCCTCACTGTGTTAGACAATCTGCTTTCCTTTTTTAAGGACTGTAAAATATAGGATGAAGCCTGTCTGCATTCAATACTCAGTCTAAATCCTGTTTCATTCTGAACAATGCAGGAAGATTGCTTATCCATCCTGTCAAAAGAATAGTCATGTAATTTTTCTGCACCACATACAAATGAATTTCCAGATGATGAAGCAGCCTTACTACAGAGTAACATCATACATTTTATGCTTTGATTTTTACTAGCTTGGTACGAAATGAAGAGCAAGCCTTCAAATTTTTCCTCATATACTCACATCTACAAGCCAAATATCATCTTTACGGTTTTCTTTAAACCTAGAAGGGGAGAAAAAATATATCTGAATATATTAATATATCTGCAAATAAATATATGAACTGTATGTGCAAAGAAGTAAAAGTCCGTTAAATAATAATTTATATAATAATAATTTTAATAATAATAATTTAATCCGTTATAAAACTATAGATACTAGATTTCTGTTTTGTTTCTTTCTTGGAATGGGGAGAAGGTGTGGAAAAGGAGGAAAGTTTCTTTTTTCATTAAAGCAGCCTCTGCATGTGCACAATTATTTTTTGAATCAATTATGCTTTTATGACCGTTTGCCAAGACCAAAAGCAAACTAGAACCCAGAAAACACACCAAAACCTCAAAAAATATTTGATTAGGATATGTAAGCTAAGCAGGAAAAGTGTTTTCTTGCTATTCTTGTTATATTAAACACTGTATACTGTTAACTATTCAGAATACATAACACTTTTGTAGATGAACTAATTCACTTTCCTAGACATTGGTTTACACTGTTAATCTTAGCTTTACCGAATGTACACTAAATTATTTTTGTGTTACATGCAGAGCAATTTTAATTCAACGTCCTTCAACATTCTACCTCTCTACTCCTTTTCATCCACTACAGGTGTTATCAGTTTAAGTTTTTATAAAAGTTAAATGAAAAAACTTAATGGAAAATAATTTGAAAATAAAACTGATGAAAACCATGGATAAACTGGTACTATTGAATACTCTAATGCTAGAGCAATGACATCTTAGTGAACTGACTGAGTATCTTTACTAACAACAAATCTGTCGCTAAATGCAAAAAACTCCAAACAAAAATAGAACATGATGCATCAAAATCCCTGGGTACCTCTTGAAATGTTATTTACACATTTCACTGCACTGTTGTCACTACAACAAAATCATGGAAATTATCTCATTACTTAACTATTTCTATTTTGAGAATTAAATAAACTACATTTTTTATGTAAGGTTGTTTCTTGTTATAAAAAGATGGGCTTTCATAAAAGTGACTAGAATTGGGAGAAATTACAGAGTCGTTTGAAACTTGTAATTACAAACTCACGGTGGTAATTTGAACCCTTTTTTGTTTTATTGATGGCATATCAAGGTTGCAACACTTAAAGTGGAAAAGGTATTTTTAGTGACTAATAGCTACAGTAAAGCAACATTTTAAAGTCATGATTACTTTAGTACATCATCTCACTAAAAACGTGCTACAGAGCTACTGAGAACTAGTTAGAGCCTAGCATCTCTTGAGAACTCTAATGAAGCTCCAGCTACCTTCCAATTACGAAGACAAATAATTAGTCATGATGCAAGAGGCAGAAAGCAGCTACTGAAGCATCAGGTACTGGGCTAAGCTTGCATTTAGAGCATCACCTTTAGTATGTAAAAAGAAGAATTTACAATGAGTTGTTCTCCCTGTCACAGTATGACTATATTCCAAGAAACAGTATTGAAATTGTACAGAACACTAAAGCACTTGGAAAGGTAGGCTGAAGTCTTACAAAACTAGTATACAGCAAGAATATGAAACAAAAGGGACCGTCTGAAGACTGTACATTCCAATGGAATTTAATAATTTTGCCAGCACATTCACTGGGCCTAAGAAAAAACTAATCATTGTTAGAATTGTAGTATAAGTTGTACAGCTGATTTAACAGCACCTATTTAGTTAAAACATCAACATCCACAGAAATTAAAATCCAAAGCGTAACATTACCAAAACTAGCCTGATAGTTGTTTTTGTCAATGATTAAATTATTAGACCATATCAAAGCAGCTATATGCACTGTTGAAGAAAAAATTATCTGTACAAACAGGTATTTCAGCATTTTCTACTGGTGCTGTTTCTAGGCCCTGTAAATACATTCCCAAGAATAAAATTTTAGTGTTTTCTTGTTAACTGTCCTATGCAATCCTCTTGCAGTCAGTAGACACAGGCACAGTCATACTGGTGGAAAGATGATACAGGTGTTGCATATCCTTGAAACAAAATGATTTGTCTCAAAAACATACAACCTCCCAACATTTGGAGGAATACTATGTAATCAAATGTTCCCTCACCGCCATTTAAATACATACCCCATAAAGACAAACATCAAAATTTCAAGGGACTTAAAACCAACCCAGCTGCTGCTTCCACTCCCCCCCTCTCCCTTCTCACTCCTCTTGCACCATTTCTGATGATTCTGATCCTGGGTCAAGCTCCGACAGCATCCTCACAGTGAAAAATACTTCCTTTTTAGTCAGGCCACTACTGCTTCATTATCACATTGCAACAACTCAGCAAGTATTGCAGGATGAGTACTGATCTGAGGCAGCCAGCAGTAAGGTTAGAATAAATTGATAGGAACCATCACTCTCACTTTGCATCCCTTCAATGACCCAGTTGGGTGATGATGAGTAATTCACATCTCTGTTATTCCCTGCTACTTGTTGGTTCCTGTCATAGAAACCTGGGAAAGGGACCTGCAGCTTGCCCTTGCAGGCATTATTTGCAACTACCATTTTTTTTTAAGAGCTTTCATTAGCAGCAAAAACTACATATATTTTGGGTAACCGTAAAATTGGGAAACTAGAAACTTTTACCAGTCACTGCTCACAATTTCTTCTTTTTTTTTTTCCCCACAATTTGCCAGTTAGCTAAAAAGAAAAAACTATCCTGAACAACTTACTACTTAATTCCTATTCCCAACTGTAAACTCTGGCATTGCTATAGTTAAATAGTTGAAAATGAAAAAGAGTTCTAAAACAGGATTTTCTTTTATCAGCTATTTCACAAAAGTTACATGACTACAGAATTATGCTTCTTTACTCCAAACAATTACATTTAAATTTACACCTGTGGAAACATGATATGAGAACATGATGTGGGAGCAGATACACATTACTTTATTCACTTAGTCTCTTTACCTTCAGTATGAGATATGAAAATATGAGGTATGGAACAAAAACAAGTTTTGAAAATCAACTCCAAGCGGTTCCTGCACTCCAGCTACTCTTTCATAACACTTTAAACCCCAGTCAGAGATGCTGAGGTATCTATCTCTCTTTGATGCCCTTTCAATACATTCCCACTCCCTCCCCCATAACTTCACTGCAACTCATTTGATCCTATGATTATCTGCTCTAGCTGAATCAGCAGTACATTTAAAATACAAGTGAATGGTTTTTGACCACATAGCTAAATGAAGCAATTTATCATGGACTGAAGCCTCATGAAACTTCCTGTGACTGACTTAAGTTTATAATGAAGCATAATTTATCTAATGCCTTCTCTGACAGCAAATACTTCCTATACTTTCTATTTCCACCCTAATAATCACACTGCTTTCTATTACTTCAGACCAACTTGCTGATCTGACCAAAAAAAGTTGTACTCCTTTTCAGAAAGTTAGTTTTTAGTGGGAACAGCAAGTACATTGCCACAGAACTACTACAGTGAAGCAAATAAAGGCAGTACACAACTAGGCTAAGAGCAGGAGTACCCGTTTCAACACTTTCACCACGTTAGGGCTACATTTGCTGTAAAAGCATGTTTTTACACTGGAACACAACTGGCACTTCAAGCAGCCACGGGCCAGTCGAGCAAGCCTGCTTTTTTCCTCTTCCGTTTCTAGCCATGCATGAACACACATTTACCCTTCCTCCCAACTCCCTGTGGCAGCCACATGGCAAAGGCAAATGCAGAATTTAGTGAAGCGTAATCAGCTTTAATTTGGGATGGCTATCGAGTCACCAGCATTCTTTCTTTTTTAGTGGAATAAATACAAGAAAGCCTGAGAACATTTTTACAAACAGCACCTGTAACAATACCTCAAAACAAACCCTTAGAACTAAAACATTCCCCAGCTTAGTTGATGACAACTACTAAATGCAAGCCACAGCCTTTCTGCTATTCATTTTAAGGAACAAATGAACTTTTGCGGTGTAATTTTCTGGACTACCACACGCTGCACAGAACCATCGATCCTGGGTATGGGTCCAGGTACTTTTTTCCCACCCCGCCCCCAAAGGCCATCCAACACTCAATTAACACTGCAAGACCCCCCCAGCACTTACGATTCATCCAGGTCCTCCACAAAAACCGCACCTGACGATGCCAGCGCGAACGCAACCACCGCTAGGCAAAGGAAAAGCGCACCGTGAGTAATCCCCGCCGAGCTCTGCGAGCTCCCGCAGCCGCCTCCTTCCTCCCTCTCCCCCCGCGCCTCCGGGACCCTCTCGCGGGACCCTCTCGCAGCCCCCAAAACCCTCCCCGAGCCCCGGCTCCCTGCACAGCCCCCCCGCCTCCACCTGCCGCCCAGAGGGGGCTGCCCAGCCGCCCGCCCGCCGCCGCTGCCATGTTGCGAGGAGCCCCGGCAGCGCCGGAAGGGGAAGCGGCGGGCGGCGGCACCGACCTCTCACCGCCGCGCATGGGCGCAGGAGGCGGGAGGAGGGTGCTGCCTCAGGGGGGAGCGGCGGCCCCCGGTCCTCGCACCCGTAGGGCTCGTTCCTGTCTTTCTTGAGGGTGTCGCCGAGTTTGGGTGGCTGTGTTTGGGAACGCAGAGAGCTGGGGCACTCGAAAGCTGGCTCTTCAGGCCTTGAAGCATCCCCACGGTCTCTGCCTTCGGTTGCAGGTGGAAGGCTTGCCCTCGTTTGTGGGGCTGCACGGTGCAGAGCCTGCCAAGAAGCCGGCATTGTGATCTCACCCACGATTTGCAGAGTCGGGGGCCTCCATACCCTCGCATTAAATAAAAACAATGTTCCAATTCCTTGAAAAGTGAGTTTCAACTGATCTCTACCATGTCTTTGAGCGGTAGAAGGTCATACTGTACTGCTTACTGATATATCAGCAGCCCTCCTTCATCATGTTCATGAAAAACACAGGCTCTCTTACTGCTTCTTTATGTCATTTATTTTAATTTTCCTCATCCTTTGAAACCTGTTACAGGTTTTCGTATCCTCAGCTAGCTTGCTTTCAGTACAGATTTGCAAGTCCTGGAAGGGCAAGCAATCCAGCTAAGAAACCTCTTTAAAAAGGCATCTTTTTCATACCTACCATACTTTTTTTTTTTTTTTTTTTTTTAAAAAGGGCAGGTTTTTAATCTTTGACTGCTCAGTCTACATAAGGCAAGACTCAGATGGAAGCTTATTAATGTATATAAAATGCTGAAGGTTTAAAGGGAATTGAGCAAGGCTCTTTCCTGTGGTGCCCAGTGCCAGGTCAAGAGGCAGTGGGCACAGACTGGAAGACAGGTCAGGAGGTTCCCTCTGAACATTAGGAAGCACTTCTGTGCTGTGCAGGTGACCATCAATCAATCCTCTGTCTTCAAAAGCTACCTGGACATGGTCCTGGTCTCTGGATGTCCCTGCTTGAGCAGTGGGGCTGGACCAGATGACCTCCAGAGATCCCTTCCAACCTCAGCCATTCTGTGATTCTGTTTTTTTGTTGCTTTTCACTTTTGCCTCCTTGTGGATAACTGCTAACATCCTTTTCTCCCCCATACTGGGGTTACTTTCCTCAGCCATACGAGAAAACGTTTGAGGTTATGATGGGGAGAAGGATAAATCCTTTCCAGTGAGAATTCAGTTCCTCTGACTTCAGCCTTCAAGTCTCTTTTTCTAATGGCAGGGTCTACAAGCAGCAAATATTACAGTTGCCTCACGTTTGGGTGCCTCTGTGTGTAAGCCAGGTGCGTATGTAGATACATACGCTACTTCTCTATCATAAAAAATAAAATAATGCTTTGTGGCTGTAGCATATTGGACTCATCAAATAATACCAAGAATTGTACAGCCCTTTGGAAAGGCCAGTTACCATGTCATAAGTTTATTGGTTGAGAAATAGGTCAAGACCTGTAAGTGCATGTCATAGCTCACATTAGTATTTAAATTATCTGACTCTGGCCTACAATAGACATCTTTTTCTTACTCAAGTTTTTCTAAAAAATTACACAGTATTATGCACTTTAATAAGACTATTTCACACTTTATTTTTTCACAGGCAGTGGGAGAACTAATGAGTTGCCAGCATCTGTAATGAATAAATTGTGAAAATTATTCCCTGAATACGTAGATTTTCTGTTCCACAGCATTTCACTTTCTGTATACCACTGTTAGCTAAGTGGTGTCAGTGTATGCTCAACCAAATGAGAATTGGCATCTGTCTTGATCCTAATCTAGCTGCTGTCTAGACTGAGACAATGAAAACAATTTACCCTATCAATCCTTTAGCAAAAAAAAAAAAAAAAAAATCCTTACAGGAGAAAACTCGACTAGCCAGATAACTGTTAAATTAATATAATCCTGTTCTCTTAGTCAGACACAGTTTGCTTTAAATACCTTTTAAACTGAAAGGAACATTTTGTATAGTTTGGTATAGAGTTGATGAAAACTGTTTGCACATCCTTTAAGTCCTGTTTATCAAGCTGTGAAGTTTACTCTCTCTGCAAATATTAGAATATGATTGTTCTGTCTTTTGCATTTTAAGAGCTAAATTCTTCTTCGGCAAGCACATACACTGTTCTTGAACTAGATTATTTTGAGATTTAAGGAGTCACTGTATGTTTACTTCTTAACTAAATTTGTATACACCCACATGCACAATATTACACTGTATCAATTTGTACAATTCATAGTGCGGGTTTACTGCCCCAAATGGGATTTGCATATAAAAGGTCTTGCACTGAAGACAAGAAACAATGTATTATGGGAAATGCATGCAACATGTGAAAGAAAGAAATAAGATAATGATAGGTGAGTTCGAGAGAAAAATCAAGTTTTTCAATGTTTGTATTATATCTACTATGAACATTTCATTTGAAAAAAAGACAGGATTAATAGACGACTATTTGTAGATTACTAAACTCACTGGAGATTAATGTGAGAAAGATAATAAG
Source organism: Cygnus olor (assembly GCF_009769625.2). NCBI lineage: Eukaryota > Metazoa > Chordata > Aves > Anseriformes > Anatidae > Cygnus > Cygnus olor. The sequence goes on along the minus strand of NC_049170.1, from coordinate 102,033,741 downwards.
ACAAGAAAAGGGAAGTCTCTGGAAAATAAGGAAACTGAGCAGGAGATATGAAAAAAAAGAGGAGAGAGAAGAATAAGAAACAAAAAGCACAGAGAATACTGTTTTGAAGTTCGCAATCAATGAAGCATTGGAAATTTAAAAGACAATTTTTCATAGAAGTTTTCAAAAGCTCTCTCCAATCCATATTCTGTAGGAAGATGTAATGATCCTCCTAGATAGTTCTTTTTTTGAATCTGATAGATAGGTTCAACAAAGGCAAGATATAAGCTTTGTGTCTTGGCCTGGTAAAGGCTACTTTTTCAGAGCTTTTTTGCTGCTATGAGCTTTTCAGGCTGTTTGTGCAGGTTGTCCATTCTTGCCCTTTGTGAAGTGCTGAAAAGCACTTATCTGTAACTTTGTCTAAATGAAACAAGACAGATTTATTTTTACTGGAATGTGCAGAATAGTTTTGTCTTAACAGCAATAATCTCTTTCAAACAATTTTCTGCCCAGGATTCATTAACACTGTAAACAGATTATGAAGATCTGTTTCAATACATGAAGGCATAAATAAATTACATAGAATATTAAAGTTGTTTATGCACATTTTATGTGCACATTATTATACAGTGAACAGGGTTTATATGGGCAAACAATGTATCTGTGACACCATGCTGAAACAGACTTCTGAGAACTGCCAGGCTAGGCATGAAAGGTCATAGGAAAGCTTCAGAATGAAAGTGTAGAGAGGACGATGGGAATTAAACAGGAAAGAAAGCAAAATGAGAATTTGGACAAGGAAAAGAGGCATAAAAGAAGACAGAAGAGCATTTGAAGGGTTTTGGAGCTGGATTCAGTGGTGAGGTGACAATGCAGCCCACATCAAGAGTTTATGATCGGACAGATGAAGTTTTAGGCTCTGAAAAGCCTTGAAGCTGAGATGCTGAAGAGAGAATCAGTTCTGTCTAATGAAGAAGGCAAACCGAAAAATTCACGTCTTCTAATTTTGCCATGAGTAATATCTCTAGATGTTGCTACTGCATTTGTGTATATTTCACTATATTTAATATAAATGTTACTGTATATTTTTATTTCATTTTACATTTTTTACTAAATAAATTTGCTATTATATAATAACATAAAACTTGTGTGAATATAAAAATGTTTTCAAAAATACAATTTCTAAACATTTATATGAGGTTTTTATAAAACGTGTTTTCTAGCTCTTCACGTTTTACTTGCCATTGTGTGAAATATGAGACTGCTTAGAAAAATATTTTAATTTCAGTAGAAGTATTCGCAGAACTAACTTAGTAATTTCAAAATGAAAATACGTTTCTTATTGAAAGTATAGAGAAATGTATGTATTTTTTATTCCTTAATAATGCACAGGTAATTTGTACTTGGAGGATATTCACCTGCTTGGTATTTACTTTTTATCAAACAGTTAAGATTACAGTGTTCGCTCACACTTAAGAACTGCTGTCAAAGACACATCAAGCAAAACAAAATTCAAAACAAATACTACTCAAGTGGCTTTTCCACATAAACCAGATGCACTGTAGCACCAAAGAGGAAAGGAGGATATATGCTTTCATTTGAAGTTATAAGTGCACATTTGTGAACAAAAAGACATTACATTTTTGCAAAACATCTATGCACTGTTGCAACTACATACAAGCTACAGAGAATATTTGTCTTCATGTGTAATACAACTACTATTATAAAAAACAATAGCAGTATCTGTATAATTCAGTACTGATTTTTGTAACTGACAATATGCAAAGTTATATTGCTACAGAGTTTACATTACTGTTGTTTATTTCTTCCATTACAGGAATAAGCTTTACTGATATGTAATATCTTTCCATAGTAACTGAATCTATGATAGTAGTTTTGTACCACTTTACTCTGTCCATTTCGTAGAATGAACTAAATTGCTAATATGGTTGTCATTAATCTGAGTTCAACTCAAAGTAGTGATAACTGTAGTGAAATAATTTCTTGTCTAATTAGAAGAATAGACAATTGCATGCACCTTTCCACTTTTCTTGCATGCTTTGCACGAATACAGACTTTGCAAGCTGCAACATGAAGTAGAATCTGAATTAAAACCTTGATTTTTAATGGCATTCATTTATGGCATTCAAGTGTTGACACTGGCAACAGAATTTGGCTAGGCTGTATTAACATTTCACCTCCATATAGCTTTAGTTTTTATAACAGTTTGAACTGTTCATTAGGCTTTCCATTTGTCTGTGTGGTTTTGGTGGGCTGAAAAATTTATTTTACTACATTTTTGCATTACTTTTATTACAGAGACATCTGGTGGTCTTTGAGTGTATTTACAAATTTTTTCTCCTTATTTTGTCTGCCTTTACTTTGTAATTTATAATATATCACTCATGTATAGACCCTGCCATATTATGCTACTGTGTCATTTTAAAATTACATTTAGAATATAAATATATGTATAAATATATATCAGTATATAAATATCAGTATATTCCTGATATTTTTTCTCATGGCTGATCATGGATATTTTTCATTTGTCTTCCCTATCATCTGTATATGGAGGAGATATTTGGGCATATTGTTGGCTGACTAAATGAAGTAAAAATACATTGTTTAAAATTTTCATGTTAAAGTAATCAGTATTTGTTTTTCATGTTTTCAGTATTCAGTTTATGTGTTTTGTTCCTGGTATGTCTGTTCTAAGAGACTAAAATGATGACCAAAAAGTTACGCCAGAACCAGTGTAATGTCTAGGTGTACATATATAAAAGAGAAGGAAGTGCTTTCTACACTAGGAAAGAATAGCACTAAAAGACAAATTCTGGTACCATAGAAAAGCTTTAATAATACTCCATGAATGTGGTGTTTCATAAATAATAGGCAATTACAGGTAATTCCACAGCATAATAGATAATCACACAGGATCCTGATGTTAGATCCCTCCTTACAGCATGCCCAGGCCGTCAATCAGATCCCAGAGCCGTGTGTCCAGTGTTGCAGCAGCTCCTTCCAGTTTCCTTCCAGTTTCCACCCCTGTAGTCACCCTGCTAACACATACCCGCAGCTCTGGCAGAGTTACTGCCTCCAACACAAGCACAACACAGGCAGTGCCCTCCAGCCACAGCCTTCTTAACCAGCAACCAGGTCGGCTGGCTTTTAGGTAAAAGGCACAGAATTCCTGCCCACTCTTTCAATGTGGACAAATGCAAAAGTAGGTTTTAAATGCTAGGTATCTTTATTTGACACAGGGTGTGAGTGGGTGGGAAACAAGCTGAATATTTGCAGTTAAAATGGGTGTTATTCACTTCCAGAAATAAAAGTAAAATAGGAACATTCTAAACCAAATTTAGAATGTTGTTTTACAGCTTTTACATTATTGAAACAGAATTGGCACTGAGGTTATTTGTATTGGAAATTATGTTTACTTTTTTTTTTTTTAATTTTGCAGGTATCAAGCCCATGCCCTTGATGTCATTTTACAGTCTTTAAGGGCTAATTAATGCAGTCTTTTGTAAAAGAAAAGTTTACAGACACTTTGAGGTGATTGATGCAATGCTAACAATTACTGCAGTTCAGTTGAGGAATGGTTTTCACATCTGATTTTTTTTTCTTAATGCAGTGATTTCCTGTATATTGCAACACTGATTTGATATAGTTTGAAATTCCAAGTGAATAATTCATGGGAAAAAAAAAAAAAAAAAAGTATATGGTTCGCAGTTATGAAACTCCAGGGAGCTGTCTTAAGCAAGATTTCTATTTATCTTTAACCTTCACTCTTCTGCTGGTGCCAGAAAACGTGCCCATCACTCTGACTATAGGAACAAAACAGATTTGTGGTGTTTTTGGAGATACACAGGAAATACAAAGCATTACTCAATACTATTTATTCCCCAACTTAGTAACATCATTTTCTAGCAAAAATATTCAAAATAGCGGATGAAAGAACAAGAAAACAAAGGAGTATATGCTTTGAATTAATGTTAGTTAACATAGCTGACAGTGTAATTTAAGTCAAAACATATTAGTAATAGTGTGGTCAGATAAATTTTGAACTACTCTTCCTATGCAGCAGATGCTGCCCAGCAAATAGAAACCTTATAGTTCGGGTTAGAAGACAGGCAACAAGTTGAAATGACACACAGACAAAGCTATTAGTGAATTCTTAAAGACCTGGTTCACAGTAATTAAAACAAAGATTACATTTTTATCTTGATGATTTTGAAACCTTGTCTGGAAAACTGAAGATCTGTATTTGTTTTTCAATAACAGAAAAACAGTTGCAGCCAAGGAAATAATGCCTTTGGAATTTACATTCACTCATTTGGCAAGAAGTTCTTCTTTAACTTGTTGTTACTCTGCAGACTCCATGTTCTGAGAGTGAGCTTGATCACTTACTCGGTGGGGGGGGGGGGTTCCAACAGTACAGAGTAAATGACGTATAAGTTCCATACCCTCTGAACCCACACCATTTAGCCTAGTTAAACTCGAATACACTTTTCCCATTAGATTGTATCAGTTAAAAAACAAACAAGCAAACAAACAAACAAAAAGTTCTACTGTTCCTTAGCACTAGTAAGTAAAGCAGTTATGTCAGTAGTTCAGCAGTTGACATGATGAAGTTATTAAAACAATGGTTCCTGGATGATAAACAACATTACATGTCTTTTTTCTGTCATTTTGATGACCACCTGATTGGACAATCTCATGTGACGACAACAGTACTATAAATCAATCAGACAAAAATACCCAGGAACAATCGTTCAGTATCTCTTCATTTAATTCTAGTACACAAATGTAACCATGACACAGGCCCTGAAACAGTAGTCTTCATTTTCCAACCCATTAAGGACAGACTCTACGTGCACCTCCATCATTTCTGTTTGAACGTTCAGACTCTTGAAGCTGGAGAGTCTCGGAGAAGACCCAATAGTTAAGAAATATTGTAAATGACCATCACCTCCACCAGCAGAGGGGTTCCTCCTGCCTAACCGCTGGAGCCTAGCCCATTGTGCCCAGACTGCCATGGATCTCTGTTCTGAGCCGATGGATATGGCTGCTGCTTTCCCATTTCCATGTTCTACCAGCAGCAAAACTGAATGTGGGTCCCAGAGACCCACACAGACGTCCAAAGATGCTGACACGGCTGGCCACAGAGACTGCCACAGAGAATGCACATGTACAGTCGTAGATCCCCTAAGTACCAGCATTCTCCCCCATGCACAAGAAGACAGCAGGCAGGCAAGGTGCTTTTCTGCCCCAGCCTCAGCAACAGGTCCCAGGCATCCCTGCAGCCACAGCCCTGTAGTTTCTCTGGGAGCTCGCTCCAGGTGAGTCTCTGCTGTGCCGGGGTAGTTCAGGGTAGTGGCAGGGACTCTGTCCTGTGGGAAGTCATCACTAGTGCCAAGCCCAGGGATACTCTTCTCAGCCCTTCTGGCCCTTTCTGTATGCCCTTCTGTGGTAACCACTGTGGCTGTTGGCTGCTTCTGACAGCAGTACCCTGTATCAGCAAGTATCACAAATAACACTCGAGTGGAGCCATATCTGCTGATCATTAGGTCAAGCAACAAACAGACTAAATTTGGTGCACTGAAGATTATGTAAAGATTCCAGCCCATTTATCCTACAGCCCAGGAACAAACCAGGACAGAGTTACTTCAACCAGTCGCATCAAGGGACCGAGAATTCCCTCTGGGCAAAATCATGTTCTAACCAGTTGACATATGTTAACAAGCAGTGAGATTCATCCTGAGGAATGCTCTGTCTGGACATGCTGCAGACCAACCTGGTTTCTGCCAAACAAATTTCTCAGAACATCCTAAAGCATTTTCCTGTTTTGGAGATGGGGAAACTGAAACACACAAAAAAAGAAAGTGTCTTATCTGTGTGCTGCAACTTCAGGAAATAGCTCAGAGTCCTGTAATAAAATCATGACAAAAGTCAAAACTAGCACCTGGAGTGCAGAACTACTAATGCTAACAAGTAGCTACTCAGTTAAATGCTTGGGAAATGGATTGCATTGGCAAAAAAAAAAAAAAAAAAAAAAAAAAAAAACAAGCCAGTGGTGCTTTGCTTGAAAGGGAGAAATCTGCAAAATGATGCCAAAGATCTTGTACTTGTTAAGTACACCACTCTGAAGACAGTCACAATATATGTTCAAGACTTACCTATATTGTATCACAAAATTAGTGACAAATACATTTGCAGTATAAAAAACGCTTCCTATTTTGAAATACTGCTTTTTGCTATATATTACTTCATTTTTATTGCATATATTCTGTAACAATTGCATTTTCCTTGTGAAGAGTCAAGCTAACAATAATTTTATATAATTTAAGTGTAAATAAATTATTTATGCCTGTGAAATTAAGCAGACTGCTTTAGTAGCTAGTAAAATTTTCTAATTATTCAAGTGTTAAAGGCTGTATTCACTATAGGAGAATAATGCAATGTTGCTAGTTTTCATTACAATTAGTTTGTTTAAAATACACTTGTACCAATTTTGAATTGTGTCCAATTTAATTTGCATAGTCATTAGCAAGCAAATCTATACAAATATCACAGCTATCATGTCCCTGACCATGACAGAGGGGTTGGAAATAGGTGATCTTTCAGGTCCCTTCCAACCCAAACAAGTCTATGATTCTACAATTCCATTCTATTGACAGAAAATAGAATTTAATAAATACGTATTTGTATTAGAACTCAGATTTTCATTTTACTTGATCCAAACAGGCAAAATAGTCAGTCACTATTCACAACTAAATGTATTCTCAGAATGCATAGACTAGAAATTGCATAAATATAATTTGCCAGTTAGATAAAGGATAAATGGACAGAAACATTTTGAAGGAAATTATCGCAAAAATTTTAAGAAAAAAAGAAAATTTTCAAATTGGTTTTATTTGAATACTATCAGTTATTATCCTGATACAGGATAACAGGGAAAAAAAAAAAAAAAAAGGAAAAAAAAAAACAGGATAACAGGAAAAAATCTGATTTCTTCCCCCACTAGGCCATATCTCATTTATGCGGAAATATTGTCAATGAGACACTATGCAACATCTGAAGGAGGAATTGGGACAAGATGTAATTACAGTTGTTCTCTAATTTCCTTATTTGTTATTTGGCAACTCCATGATTAAGATCTTTTAAGGTTAAAATAGAAAAATATTTTGCAATTTCTGATTAACTTGCCACCTCAGATATGGGTAAAAAACTTGGGTGGATAAAAAAAATATTGACCACTGTCATTTTAGTATCTATAGGTTTCATTAGCCATACAAGAATAATCCCATTTGGTTTATGCAATTTATGTATCATTATATGTATGATGACTGCTACCCTTGAATTTGAATCAGTTAATTTGTTACTCTTGGCCTGCACATGTCCACATATCACTGGATTCCTAGGTATTTTCTTTCTCCTCCTGCTAGGTGAGGAAGACCCCAAAGAGGTTCTTTATAATCAAATTGTAGCATGGGCTCCAATATGCCTGTATGGTGAATACGTTAATATATATATATATAATAATTTTTAATAAGAACAATTTTATATCATTTTAGATGGGCAAACAAGCACATTTTGATTTGTTGCAGTGATGCTAACATTTTAGCTTCTTCAAGGGACCATTGACGAAGAAGGTGATTTTTTCTCAGGGTTTTTTTTCTTTGGTGAAATAGTTTCTAAATTATGGATAATAGCAAACATCTGTGGAGGACTGTTTGGAGAGCTCACAGGATGCAAGCAAATTGTGGGGTGCTAATGTAGTTCCACCCTGCTGTGATAAAAAACAGACACTATTAAGGAAAACCAACCTCTTTGGCTGTTAACTATTTTGATTTCTGTATTGTACCCCTCTGTGCATACTGTCTGCATAAGAAGAGTTGTCTTCTTCTAAAGAGCTGCTGTGTCTTGTACAGGACTACGTTACATTAATAATCTTTTACAAGGGATGTCAACAAAAACTTTGATGTATTTCCATGGTTGCGCATGGGCAGAGCAACTGAAGAACACCTCACCAGGTCGTGCTGGTCAACCACCTGAGCTGGGCAGGGCTGAGCTGCGAGGAGCTAAAGCCCAGCCCTGCCAAGGCCTTGCTGGGGAAGGGGCTGACAGCCCTGGGGTGATGTGGGGGCTTGGGCAGGTGCGGGGAGGCCTCAGGGTGGATATGAACAGGCAGGCATGGGAGAGCCTCCTGGCCATGGCAGTTCCCAAAAGCTTCGGGTTTACTGGTGTAAATGCATGCATAGGAACTTCAGCCAGGCCTAGAGATCCAGGTGTGATCATGTCTGATTTCTGAGTCTGATTCCTCTACTGCATAAGGACAGGATCTGCTGTGGCTTTGGGATATCTTGAAATTCTGGGTATAATTATGAAGGCTTTGATAACTGACACAACACAATTCCTGGGGAAAAAAAAAAAAAAAAAAAAAAGAATATATAATAATAATAATAATAATAATAATAATAATAATAATAAAATCACCCCATGTAACATACAAACCAAGACAGACACACAGACACACGCTAACTTCTACACCCTGTATTCTTTGTCTTGGATGGTTTGGTGTTTTTTCTTACTTTTTAGTAATACAAAAGATTAACCATTCAAAGTCTCCTTAAAGACTAAAAGAAAAAAAGTTTGAATTTAATGCACAACTAGGTCATGAATTTACTTAGAGAATTAGTCAACAGAAAGAAAATGAAGAAAGTATCCTAGGACTGAAGTACGCTTACAAGGCTGTGGAGGGAAGAGATGTCCTGCCCCTAGACAATGTTTCCTGTTTTGGGTTAGGGTAAAGTTTCCTGAGCTGGAGATTAATTCAAGAGCTTATGACACATTGTGATAACTTTCCTTTTTTACTCTTCTGTAATTTTGCCACTTACCTTGCATGATTAAAAACTATTAAGACTAATAATAACAGTTTTTATTATTATTATTCTAAATTAACATGTAAACATAAGGAGATTTATTTTAACAATAGTACCATTTTTGTTCCCTCAAGATGGCTTCCAGAAACATTTAGACTGCAGCAGCTCTCTGATATGGATGAGGCTGCAGCATACACATTTGATTTTTCTGCTTGAATTGAAAGATGTAACAGAACCCAGACAGATTGTTCTTGGTATTTGAAACATCCATGTGAACATAACAGTATTGTTAATTTTTAGAGCCAGACATTTTCTGTCAGTAGGCATCCAGTGCTGTGCTATGATGACCTTTGCTCCCACCCTAACTTTGTTTGTAATCTCCCATTGTTCTGAGGTTAAAGGCTTAGAATTAAGGTTAATGTTTTCCCATGGTTCAAAAATAAGTTTTATTTTTCTTTTTTTATATTTATTTGTATAATCTAAAAGTACTAAAATATTATACATATTTCTTCTTCTTTTTTTTTTTTTGAGTTACAATTACACATGCACACAATCAGCATTTGCCAGACAAGAGTTTCAATAGCAACTAGACATATTTTTAGAATTCCAATCTCATATAATTTATAGAAGTACATTTTTTTTATTTTTTATTTATTTTTTTTTTAATCTATCCCAAAATAGCAACATTTCAAAAGGGTACATACATTTTGCCAGGAAAATACCTACAGAAGATACAGAAATTATACAGGCAATTCTATATACATAAACAAAATATTACTGTTGCACATAACTGGTAGTGCACAAAAACGATGCACAGCTGGACGCCAGGCTGAGGATCCTAAGAAAAACTTTCTCAGTCTATTTTTTACTGCCTATGTAGAAAACAGCCCCCTTGCCAGATGGTTTGTTGGAGTTAGTTCTGATATCCCCTCTGGAATGGTGGCCAGCATCTTTGTAACCAATAGCTTAAGTTATTCCTTGGCTTTCCAGCATCCCACTGATTTTCACAGAACTCTATGTCCCCCTTTTGGGCTTTGAAGTTGCAAAAGAAAGTAATGTTTTGCTGGCTTGTGAACCAGTCTGTCAACATCTTGGGACTGTAAGTTACAACATGCTTACTACAGTTTGCTTGGATTGGCAGAAACTAGTTGTAGACATGTAAGCATCCTGTGATTATTAGCAGCAGCAGTAACTGGGAGAGCTAACATAATAAAGAACTAAATAAGATATCTGGTAAAAGTATTTTTGAGTGTTGCTCTAATTCTGTTCTGATTCTTGCATCCATTTGAGAAGTTATTGTGCCTTTGTTGATTTGAAAATATGTTCTGGTAGGCAGTCATATAATCTCATTTAAATAAATAAATGAATAAATAGAACAATTCCCAGGATTTTCATTTAGACTCTTTTGAATTTATTTGCTTTTTTTTGGCACTCTCTTTTTCTCCTATATCTAAGAATCTAGTTTCTGCACATTTTTTGTAAAGATTCTAATCTTTCAGAGACTAGGAGTCTGAATTCCATATCATCTATGTCACTTACTTCCTGTATAACATACATTGTATGCATTTACTTCATCTGCAAAGACCCATAAAATATATTATTATAATAAGGGTGTTGTGAGATCTAGCTACTATCTGTAAAGGACACACTGTGCTCTTTTATTCTGAAGTCCCATGAGAGAAAATTTGTATTGCTCTGAACATTACTTCAGAAGAATATGAACATCTAATAACTAAATGTTATTAAATCTCACTTTGGGAAGATTTACTTTGGTTTTGAGTTAGAGTTAAGTAAGCTAATATTATATAAGAATCATAGACGTTGCCTGCATTATACCAATACCAATATGAAAAAAATGGTTAAGGTGTTCAACTTCTGATACCGTTAAAAGGGAATGTGTGAGAAGTAAACTCACTGCATGAAGTACTTTTTTTTCTTCTTTCTGTCATTCCTTTATCTGAGATATTAAATTTCACTTGATAACAGTGCTTATGAAGTACAGTTTAACATTATTTTTGTGTTGGCAATAGCATATCTACAGCAAAAAATAGATGTAACATTAAACATCATAATACATTATGTATGAATTTGAAATATCTATGAACATCAAGGAATATGTGAGAGGTAGAGTCCCAGGATCTGGAGTAGAAATTAAAAGACAGAATTTAATATCCTGCTATACCAGACTTTCTTTCTGAGAAGTCACAGTTTCTGTGGTTTAATATCTTATTGTGTGGGAAAGGAAATAGTGTGCTAACATAAATCTGTGAGAATTTAGATATTCTGGGAAACTTATGTTTCCAGATATGTGCAGGAATTTCTTAGCCAGATTTCATCAAAATTGTTTCTGTCACTCCTTACTGATTTATACATACTTTGATTAGCTGCTTACATTGAGAACATTGGTGCCAGTAATTGCAAATCAGTTTCTGTGGATTTTTCAATAGTGTTGTTAGATGAATACTCAGTTTCTAAAAACTTGTTTTCTACAGCCATCATGCCTTAGTCTGTTTTATTTCAATGGAAGACTCACACTAAATACAAGTGCAAAGAATTTGGTAGGAATTTTCAGCAAAATGTTTTTCACTGAAAATGCATATTAGCAACAGATCTGTTGATGCAAAAGTGTTGGTTTCAATTAACTTTTCATTCATGCAAAGAAAAGGAGGGGTTCTGATTTCTAAAAATGGGACAAATTTCAAAACAAATGAAATATTTTTACTCTTTCAGTGACTAATTTTGAATTTTGAGATGACTACATAAAAACATTACGTTCTCATTTCATCCTTTCTAAATGTTTCCTGCATATTTTTACAGCTGATTGTTAGAAATTTCTGGAAAATCAATATGTTTTAACCTAAATTCTCACAGGACTGGAAAACTTTTCACTAGCTGTACCATGGGCACAGCATCCTTTTTAAAGAAGCTGTAAATCCATCTTTACCTAGTTCAGGCAGTGTTCATAACGAGCAGAGACTCTGTAGCAATGCAAGTACTACTAAGGAGTAGGAAAGGATTGTTTGTTGTGTGATATATGTGATGACTGGCTAGGTTTAGCAGGCTCCTGGGTTAGGTATAATACTACCCCTGGAGTGAGTCTGAGTCCCCTGGTCACTGTCAGTCGGCTGAGGAAGGGCCAGGTTCCTCCAAAGGGAGGGAAATGTTTTACATTTTTAAGTCAGTACTTCCCTTTGAATCCCAGAGCTGTTACATGTTGCTGCATCAACAGTTACACATCCATATGTTTTCACTCTGCTTATCTCTCCTCATTTTTCCTTGCTTGCTTTCTCACACCTCAGAAAGTATTTTCCCAGTAAGCTGGAGCCAAGGCAGGCCAGAGGGGCTGTGCCCCTCTCAGACAGCCAAACCCCACTGCAGGGCTATGTGGTGATGAATGAGAAGCTACCAAGAGGGAAATACTGGTAGAGAAGCCAAGAAGACAGTGGAACAAATCTCAAAGTCAAATATGGAGAAAGTAGGCAGAAGAGCACACCGTAAATGTTTTAAGATACTCAACTTATCATATGAGTATGATTTAATCAAAGTGTAGTTTTGAATTACATCTCTCTGGATGGAGGCACAACATGGCCAACTAGCAAGGTGGGACGATGAAAGATAACTATCAAAGATACGAAAGATGTCTTTAGTATTAAATTACTAAGATTATTATCAGGGTATCAAAGATAATTAATTATCTCTTTTTAAATTCATATGTGTAACTAGGTTCACTTCTAAAATACGTTTGTGTTTTATATTGATTTGTTTAAAATGTCCAATATTGATTGAAAAGACACCATTAGGTGCCACGAGGCACCACCAGCCCAGCCTGTCCATGCCCGCCTCTGGGGCTTCCCCACCTGCCCAGGCCCAGGATGTGTGCCAGGCCCCAGGCCATCAGCCCCAGCAAGGCCCCAGCAGGGCCAGGCCCCATTGAATGCCCCCATTCTCCTGGATGTCCTGCTCCTGGCTGGGGTGTTGAGAGGGGGCCTGACTGGCTTATTTATTACTCATCATTTGATTTTTAAGCTTATTCTGACAGTACAACAGATGTATGTGATCATACAGTAGTGTTGAGTTTGGATACTACAGTCTGACTCACAGCACATAAAGTACATTGTGTTCCACAGAGCAGAAGTACGTTGTTTGGTACTGATTTTTCAGTCTCGCAAACATCATTATGGATAAGTAATTTATTAAGTTATTTAGCTGTTTATCTATATTTTCTTGTTACCCTTCATTTGACACAAGTTATTCCTAAGCACAAGTGCCTGTAGCATGCATCCTCTCAGCTTCACTAGTTCGCTCCAGTTGGAATAATCTACTGGTAAGGACTCTCTCTCTCTCAAATAAATAAATAAATAAAAAGTTTTAATAAAATTGATAATAGGAAGTGATTCAATCTTCTACCACACAGAAGTTGCATGGAGTACAGTTGTTGTAGATGTTGTGGTTTAGCCCGGCTGGCAGCCAAACACCACACAGCCGTTCGCTCACCCTCCCCACTCCCTCTCCGGGATGGGGGAGAGAAACGGGAAAGTGAAATCTGTGAGTTGAGATAAAGACAGTTTATTAAGACAGGAAAAAGAATAACAACAACAATAATAATAATAATAGTATTAATAGTAATAGTGTGTACGAAATAAGTGATGCACAATGCAATTGCTCACCACCCGTTGACCGATGCCCAGCCTATCCCCGAGCAGCCGCCCCCCCACCCTCCACCCCGGCTAGCCACCCCTATATATTGTTCAGCATGACGTCAGATGGTATGGAATACCCCTTTGGCCAGTTTGGGTCAGCTGTCCTGGGTCTGTCCCCTCCCAGCTCCTGCTGCATCCCTAGCCTGCTCGCTAGCAGGACAGAGCGAGAAGCTGAAAAGTCCTTGGCTTGGTGTAAGCACTGCTCTACAACAATTAAAACATCAGCATGTTATCAGCGCTCTTCTCATTCTAATCCCAAACATAGCACCCTGCCAGCTACTAGGAGGAAAATTAACTCTGTCCTAACTGAAACCAGGACAGATATCCACCCCTTATTCCATACCATTTATGTCATGCTCAGGTTACACTCTTTCCAATACCTTCTAATTAATCACCATTTTCATCTATGGTATATAGCAACCATGGTAGTGATGACATACAGTGTTATATGATAATTAACATACTACAAGTCAACTCATGGGCTATTCTCACCCAGTATTAGGTCCCCTTGAGGTACACACCGGACCTCCCCATTCTTTTGCATTACCCACCAAGTGCATCCAGGTCCCTGGGCAAAAGCAATCCCACGAATGGGCTTGCCTTTTCCTGAGGCAGGAGTAGCCCAGACTGTCTTACCCAGCATGTTTCTTACTCGCACTACAGGAACTTTATCCCCTTCTACAGTGCGTAACAGGTTTGATTGGGCAGGTCCAGCTCGGTTGGCAGATCCTCTAGTATTGACTAATCAGGTGGCCTTTGCCAAATGTGTTTCCCAATTTTTGAATGTCCCAGCACCCATTTCTTTCAGTGTAGTCTTTAACAGTCCATTGTATTGTTCAACTTTCCCGGAGGCTGGTGCATGATAAGGGATGTGATACACCCACTCAATACCATGTTCTTTGGCCCAAGTGTCTATAAGGTTGTTTCGGAAATGAGTCCCATTGTCTGACTCAATTCTTTCTGGGGTGCCATGTCGCCATAGGACTTGCTTTTCAAGGCCCAGGATAGTGTTCCGGGCGGTGGCATGGGGCACAGGATATGTTTCCAGCCATCCGGTGGTTGCTTCCACCATTGTAAGTACGTGGCACTTGCCGTTGCGGGTTTGGGGGAGTGTGATGTAATCAATCTGCCAGGCCTCTCCATATTTGTATTTCAGCCATCGTCCTCCATACCAGAGAGGCTTTGACCGTTTGGCTTGTTTAATTGCAGCACATGTTTCACAATCATGAATAACCTGTGCTATAGTGTCCATGGTCAGGTCCACCCCTCGGTCACGAGCCCATCTGTATGTTGCATCTCTACCTTGATGGCCTGAGGTGTCATGGGCCCATCGGGCTATAAATAATTCACCTTTATGTTGCCAGTCCAGGTCCACCTGAGCCACTTCAATCTTAGCAGCCTGATCCACCTGCTGGTTGTTTTGATGTTCTTCAGTAGCCCGATTCTTCATCTACATGGCGTACCTTTACAACCAGGTTCTCTACCCGGGCAGCAATATCTTGCCACAATGCAGCAGCCCAGATGGGTTTGCCCCTGCGTTCCCAGTTGTTCTGCTTCCATTGCTGTAACCACCCCCACAGGGCATTTGCTACCATCCATGAATCAGTATAGAGATAGAGAACTGGCCACTTTTCTCGTTCAGCAATATCTAAGGCCAGCTGAATGGCTTTCACTTCTGCAAACTGACTCGATTCACCTTCTCCCTCAGCAGCTTCTGCAACTCGTCGTGTAGGACTCCATACAGCAGCTTTCCATCTCCGATGCTTTCCCACAATACGACAGGACCCATCAGTGAACAGGGCATATTTCTTCTCATTTTCTGGTAGCTTGTTGTACAGTGGGGCTTCTTCAGCACGGACCACCTCCTCCTCTGATGATATCCCAAAGTACTTGCCTTCTGGCCAGTCCATAATCACTTCCAAGATTCCTGGGTGACTGGGGTTTCCTATTTTGAGCCCGCTGAGTAATCAGTGCAACCCACTTGCTCCATGTAGCATCAGTTGCATGATGTGTAGAGGGGACCCTTCCTTTGAACATCCAACCCAGTACCGGCAGTCAGGGTGCCAGGAGGAGCTGCGCTTCGGTACCGACCACTTCTGAAGCAGATCGAACTCCCTCATATGCTGCCAATATCTCCTTTTTGGTTGGAGTATAGCGGGCCTCAGATCCTCTGTATCCCCGACTCCAAAACCCCAGGGGTCGACCTCGAGTTTCCCCAGGTTCTTTCTGCCAGAGGCTCCAGGTGGGACCATTCTCCCCGGCTGCGGTGTAGAGCACATTCTTTACATCTGGTCCTGTTCGGACTGGCCCAAGGGCTACTGCATGAACTATTTCCTGTTTAATTTGTTCAAAGGCTTGTTGTTGCTCAGGGCCCCATTCAAAAGCATTCTTCTTACGGGTTACTTGGTAGAGCGGGTTTACAATCAGACTGTAATTTGGAATATGCATTCTCCAAAACCCCACGACACCTAGGAAAGTTTGTGTTTCCTTTTTGCTAGTTGGTGGAGACATAGCTGTTATTTTGTTGATCACTTCCATTGGGATTTGACGACGTCCATCTTGCCATTTTATTCCTAAAAACTGGATCTCTCGTGCAGGTCCTTTAACTTTATTTTGTTTTATGGCAAAACCGGCCTTCAGAAGGATTTGGACTATTTTCTTCCCTTTCTCGAAAACTTCCTCTGCAGTGTCACCCCACACAATGATGTCATCGATGTACTGCAGGTGTTCAGGAGCCTCCCCCTGCTCCAGCGCAGACTGGATCAGTCCATGGCAAATGGTAGGGCTATGTTTCCACCCCTGGGGCAGCCGATTCCAAGTATATTGGACTCCCCTCCAAGTGAAAGCAAACTGTGGCCTGCACTCTGCTGCTAGAGGGATGGAGAAAAATGCATTAGCAGTATCAATTGTGGCATACCACTTGGCTGCCTTTGATTCCAGTTCGTACTGGAGTTCTAGCATGTCCGGCACTGCAGCACTCAGTGGTGGCGTGACTTTGTTCAGGCCACGATAGTCCACTGTTAGTCTCCACTCACCATTGGACTTTCGCACTGGCCATATGGGACTATTAAAAGGTGAATGAGTCTTACTGATCACTCCTTGGCTCTCCAGTTGACGAATTAGCTCGTGGATGGGAATCAGGGAGTCTCGGTTGGTGCGATATTGCCGCCGGTGCACAGTTGTGGTAGCGATTGGCACTTGCTGTTCTTCAACCCTCAGCAACCCCACAACAGAAGGGTCCTCTGAGAGACCGGGCAAGGTAGACAACTGTTTAATGTCCTCTGTCTCTAAGGCAGCTATGCCAAAAGCCCAGCGGAACCCTTTTGGGTCCTTGAAATATCCTCTTCTAAGATAGTCTATGCCAAGGATGCATGGAGCATCCGGGCCAGTCACAATACGGTGCTTTTGCCACTCATTTCCGGTTAGACTCACTTCAGCTTCCAATACAGTTAACTGCTGGGATCCCCCTGTCACGCCATAAATACAGATGGGCTCTGGCCCTTTACAGCTTGATGGCATTAGAGTACGTTGTGCACCGGTGTCTACTAAAGCCTTATACTTCTGTGCGTCAGACGTGCCAGGCCATCGAATCCACACAGTCCAATAAACTCGCTTGTCCCTTTCCTCCCCCTGGCTGGAGGCAGGGCCCCTCTAGTCCTGATCAGAATCTTCGTTTCTGTGTTTGAAAGACTGCCTGCTGGAAGTTGGAGCAGCAAACTTTTCAGAGAACCCCTTTCTCCCGATTGTTTTCTTTTGCAACTCACGTACCCGTGCCTCTAGGGTTGCAGTAGATTTTCCATCCCATTTTCTCATGTCCTCTCCATGGTCACATAGGTAAAACCACAGGGTGGTGCAGGGTGTGCACCACCATATTGTCTTCTTTGCACGGATGCACGTTTACCCCTAATAGCCGAGACACTGGTTTGTACAGGTGGGGGGGGGAAATAAATTCTCTTTAAGTTGGTGGACCTCTTCAAAAAGTTTCTCCAAAGTATTCTCTTTTAGTTGGTGGCCACTGGTTTGTTCAGGTGGGGGGGGAAGATAAATTCTCTTTAAGTTGGTGGAACTCTTCAGAGAGTTTCTCCACAGCCGAGACGCAGGCCTGTAAGGAAGAGGAGAGATTTCCTTCGTACTCCCGGAGTTGTTTAGCCATGTCACCCACTGTGGGGTCTTCACCGTCTTTCCAGGTTATTATTGTCAATGTGCTGGCCCATGATGATGGTGCATTCCGTACAAACTTCCGCCACATGGGTCGAGTACACTGGACTTCATCTGGATCTGTGGATATTTGTGCGTCGTCTAGGTCCTTATAAATTACTTCCCGTACGGCTAATTCCCTCAGGTACTGAATTCCCTTCTCCATGGTGGTCCACTTGACTGGTAGACATACAAGTTCTTCCTTGAAGGGATACCTTTCCTTCACAGCTAACAGGAGACGCCTCCAGAGGCTGTGAGATCATGCTCCATCTCCAATTGCTTTGTCAATGCTTGCATCTCTAGCAAGGGATCCCAACCGCCTGGCTTCCCTGCCCTCTAATTCCACACCATTGGCTCCAGTGTCCCAGCACCGGAGCAGCCAGGTGACAAGCTGTTCACCTATACAGCGACCAAAATCTTTTCGCACATCTCGTAGCTCACGCTGGTATAGGGTTCGGGTAGTTACTGTTGATTTTTCGACATCCTCATCCTCATCTTCATCCTCCTGCACACTTGATGGCCCAGCCCCGTCTTCTCCACACCCAGACTTAGCAGAAGACTTTCTGCGTTCTAAACGACCTGAGTTTCTATACCATTTTTTCACCTTTTCTACAGGGGCAACTTGCACTGCTACAGCTCGCCTCTCCGACCCAGCCACAGGGTCTGCCACAGGGGTTGGAATACCCTCTGCAGGGGCAACTTGCACTGCTACAGTTCGTTTCTCTGACCCAGCCACAGGAGTGGGAGCGGCTGCAGGAGTGGGAGCGGCTGCAGGGGCTGGAACGGTTGCAGGAGCTGGAGCTGGAACAGCTGCGGGAGCTGGAGCTGGAACGGCTGCGGGAGCTGGAACGGCTGCGGGAGCTGGAGCTGGAACGGCTGCGGGAGCTGGAGCTGGAATGGCTGCAGGAGCCGGGACTGGAACGGCCGCAGAGTCTGTCACTAGGTTGATAGTAGCATCAATTGCAGCTCGATAGGCACAAGCCAGACCCCAGCACGCCACAGTGATTTGTGTCACTTTGGAACTGCCAGAGTCATGACACCTTTTTTTCAAGCATTCTACCAGTTTTTTAGGATTTTGCAGTTGTTCAGGGGTGAATGTCCAAAACACTGGAGATGCCCACTGCTCTAGAAACCTGCCCATATCCTCCCACACTTCCTGCCACTCGCAACTATCCCGCCTCAAGACAGGTCTCCAGATGAGATTCCTAAGTAGTTGTTTAACCTTAAACAGAACCTGAAGCGCATTCAGGAGACATAACAACAAGAACATGCTGGTCTGAGTATCCCAAGGATATTCAACATCTTGGAGAGCTACCGTAACTAGCTCGGGGGATAAGAGGGTGGTGAAGGAGGAAGGGAGAGTGAACAGGTAGGAAAAAATATCTTCCCCTGTCCCCTCCACAGATTGACTCCCTGATGAAAAAAGGCAATAGGTGTAATTGCTAATAGTTTCTGAGATATGGTTTCCGAAGTATAGAGTCGACGACAGTGCTGAGTACAAATACCAGGTTAGAGTCATGACCAGAAATCTCATCATTTCATAAGCCATCGTTACACCACACAGTACCATAACAGTCTTAAACCAGGGCCCGGAAAGGATAAACAGCACGACAGGGAGCACATACAGAAAGTAACTTGCTATAAAACTCAATTTGGGAAACAGGCACAGCAGACTTGAGATTAAGGCAATCAACATTGTGACTAGCAACTACTAAGCAGGTCGAATACTTATACCAATTTTAGTTTAACACACTCTGGTCAAATCTGTCGATATCTCAACCCTTCGTGCCCCATGTTGGGCGCCAAATGGACTGTTGTGGTTTAGCCCGGCTGGCAGCCAAACACCACACAGCCGTTCGCTCACCCTCCCCCCTCTCTCTCCGGGATGGGGGAGAGAAACGGGAAAGTGAAGTCTGTGAGTTGAGATAAAGACAGTTTATTAAGACAGGAAAAAGAATAACAATAATAATAATAATAATAATAATAGTATTAATAGTAATAATGTGTACGAAATAAGTGATGCACAATGCAATTGCTCACCACCCGTTGACCGATGCCCAGCCTATCCCCGAGCAGCCGCCCTCCCCCCTCCACCCCGGCTAGCCACCCCTATATATTGTTCAGCATGACGTCAGATGGTATGGAATACCCCTTTGGCCAGTTTGGGTCAGCTGTCCTGGGTCTGTCCCCTCCCAGCTCCTGCTGCATCCCTAGCCTGCTCGCTAGCAGGACAGAGCAAGAAGCTGAAAAGTCCTTGGCTTGGTGTAAGCACTGCTCTACAACAATTAAAACATCAGCATGTTATCAGCGCTCTTCTCATTCTAATCCAAAACATAGCACCCTGCCAGCTACTAGGAGGAAAATTAACTCTGTCCTACCTGAAACCAGGAGAGTAGAATATGTTTGGAAGTATCTAGAAACGTAGAGGTGGTTAGAGAGTGGTTAGAGAGGTGGTTAGAGAGCCTACGAGGGGAGGTGCCCCGCTAGACCTTCTGTTCACAAACAGTGACGGACTGGTGGGAGATGTGGTGGTCGAGAGCTGTCTTGGGCAGAGTGACCACAAAATGGTTCAGTTCTCTATTCTTGGCGAAGTCAGGAAGGGGACCAGTAAAACCGCTGTCTTGGACTTCCGGAGGGCTGACTTTGAGCTTTTCAGGACACTGGTTGGCAGAGTCCCTTGGGAGGAGGTTCTGAAGGGCAGAGGAGTCCAGGAAGGCTGGGCACTCTTCAAGAAGGAAATCTTAATGGCTCAGGAGCGGTCTGTCCCCACGTGCCCAAAGACGAGCCGGCGCGGAACTAGACCGGCCTGTCTGAACAGAGGGTTGTGGCTCGAGCTTAGGAGAAAAAGGAGGGTTTATAATCTTTGGAAAAGAGGGCGGGCTACTCAAGAGGACTATAAGGATGTTGCGAGGCTGTGCAGGGATAAAATTAGAAAAGCCAAAGCTCATCTGGAGCTCAATCTGGCTACTGCCGTTAAAGATAACAAAAGAAGTTTTTACAAATACATCAACACAAAAAGGAGGACTAAGGAGAATCTCCATCCTTTACTGGATGCGGGGGGAAACTTAGTTACAAAAGATGAGGAAAAGGCTGAGGTACTCAATGCCTTCTTTGCCTCAGTCTTTAGCGGCAAGACCAGTTGTTCTCTGGATACCCGGTACCCTGAGCTGGTGGAAGGGGATGGGGAACAGGATGTGGCCCTCACTATCCACGAGGAAATGGTTGGCGACCTGCTACAGCACTTGGATGTACGCAAGTCGATGGGGCCGGATGGGATCCACCCGAGGGTACTGAGCGAACTGGCGGAGGAGCTGGCCAAGCCGCTTTCCATCATTTATTGGCAGTCCTGGCTATCAGGGGAGGTCCCAGTCGACTGGCGGCTAGCAAATGTGACGCCCATCTACAAGAAGGGCCGGAGGGTAGACCCGGGGAACTATAGGCCTGTTTGACATCAGTGCCAGGGAAGCTCATGGAGCAGATTATCTTGAGTGTCATCACGCGGCACTTGAAGGGCAACCAGGCGATCAGGCCCAGTCAGCATGGGTTTATGAAAGGTAGGTCCTGCTTGACGAACCTGATCTTCTATGACCAAGTGATGCACTTGGTGGATGAGGGGAAGGCTGTGGATGTGATCTACCTTGACTTCCGTAAGGCTTTTGACACCGTTTCCCACAACATTCTCCTCAAGATTAACTGGCTGCTCGTGGCTTGGACTGGCGTATGCTTCGTTGGGTTAAAAACTGGCTGGATGGCCGGGCCCAAAGAGTTGTGGTGAATGGAGTCAAATCCAGTTGGAGGCCGGTTACTAGTGGAGTCCCCAAGGGCTCAGTGCTGGGGCCGGTCCTCTTTAATATCTTTATCGATGACCTGGATGAGGGGATCGAGTGCACCCTCAGTAACTTTGCAGATGACACCAAGTTAGGTGCGTGTGTCGATCTGCTCGAGGGAAGGAAGGCTCTGCAGGAGGATCTGGATAGGCTGGACCGATGGGCTGAGGTCAACTGTATGAAGTTCAACAAGGCCAAGTGCCGGGTCCTGCACCTGGGGCGCAACAACCCCAAGCAGCGCTACAGGCTGGGAGATGAGTGGTTGGAAAGCTGCCTGGCCGAGAAGGACCTGGGAATACTGGTTGATAGTTGGCTGAATATGAGCCAGCAGTGTGCTCAGGTGGCCAAGAAGGCCAACAGCATCCTGGCTTGTATAAGAAGCAGTGTGGCCAGTAGGTCTAGGGAGGTGATTGTCCCCCTGCACTCGGCTCTGGTGAGGCCGCACCTCGAGTACTGTGTTCAGTTTTGGGCCCCTCGCTACAAGAAGGACATGGAGGTGCTCGAGAGAGTCCAGAGAAGGGCAACAAAGCTGGTGAGGTGTCTGGAGAACAAGTCTTACGAGGAGCGGCTGAGGGAGCTGGGGTTGTTTAGCCTGGAGAAGAGGAGGCTCAGGGGAGACCTCATCGCTCTCTATAGGTACCTTAAAGGAGGATGTAGAGAGGTGGGGGTTGGTCTATTCTCCCACGTTCCTGGTGACAGGACGAGGGGGAATGGGCTAAAGTTGTACCAGGGGAGGTTTAGGTTGGATATTAGGAAGAACTTCTTTACTGAAAGGGTTGTTAGGCATTGGAATGGACTGCCCAGGGAAGTGGTTGAGTCGCCATCCCTGGAGGTCTTTAAAAGACGTTTAGATGTAGTCCTTAGTGATATGGTTTAGTGGAGGTCTTGTTAGTGTTAGGACAGAGGTTGGACTAGATGATCTCGGAGGTCTCTTCCAACTTAGACGATTCTGTGATTCTGTGATTCTGTGATTCTGTATAACTCCCAGAATGTTGCCACATAAATGAGCAAGAAAATACTGAAGCATATATGCTAGTAAAGCATACTAATACAAATTAACCATGTGCTCAAACTTACTAAAAAAAAATGGAATGAATTTTAGAAGTAGGAAATTTTGAAATGTATCTCCTCCATTTCATCTAGAGAATATTGCAGGAGTCAGAGGGAACTAAGGGGAAATGTTGAGGATTGGAAGGTCGTAATTTTCCATTATTGTGGAGAAACCTAGGGCTATAGTGCTAGGCACTCAGCCAGACACTTCTGGCAGTTCGAGCTTCCCCTGCTGGAACAGATGTACAACTGGCTGAGTCTCCGCACAGCTGTCCAGTGACAACTGTAGAGGGAAATACAGTAAGAGCTGACACCATTGCAGGTGTTCTCAACTCATCACAAAAATCAGACATCTACAGGGTGTAATCCACTGAAGGTAATTTTTCCAGCTTCTCTATCCTTCTGCTTGCTAATTAAATCTTGTAAAGCCATTTCAACACATGGGCCAGAATTGCAAGGTTTGGAAGATAATAATCATTTAGATGAGATAACATAAACTTGCCCTGAAAGTGGTATCCTGTCTTTAATGAAGAAATGGTATAACCTGGCTTTGGAAAGCACAAGACACCTGTGCATATATAAGATATGTTTTAACTATATGTGATACTGAAACTAGAAAAATTCTTAACAGGTCAAATTACAATTTCATTTAAATTTATAAAACAGAAATCATGGCTTACTAGGCAGATGCTAGATCTGGTTGCATGTAAAGAATAGTTTAAAACCAAAAGCATGTGGCTGATTTTAAATAACCTGTGATGTGTCTCCTCTTAGGATTTAACATTTGCTAAAGCCAATAAGGAAGAAAAAGCTCATGTCAAAGGTGAGGTGTTTTTCATATTTTTTATATTTTGTTTTTTTTTCTTCTTCTTTTTTTTTTTTTTTGAGAATGAAAGCATATTAGTATCAGAATTATGAACCATTTTGATTAATTGGTTTTATAACTTCCTTATATACTTGCATATTCTCCTTTCATTTATACACACAACCCTCAATAATGGCAATCAGCGGGTAGTAGCTTTCATCTATTTCTGTGAACATTAGCTAGCCATTTTTTTTTCCACATAAAATAAATTGTAGCCAGACTGCAAAATTAATTTTAAGTAAGATATATCCACGATCATATTGATGATTTTTTATTAGTGTTTTTTTGTTGTTGTTGTTGTTTTTTCTGTATTGGAGAGAGAATTTGGTCACAAGTTATTTAACAGAACACTGAACTTGTTATTTTTTGAATAACAAGGCTAAAGCCACACATAATTTAAACTAACAAGTTATCTTCTTCTGATTAAACTCAATGGGTTGGAATCAGCCACAGATTTAGAAAAAAATGTAATCCCACCATAGAAAATATTTACATTTAAAAAAAAAAAAAAAAAGGAAAAATAATCTATCTGTATTTTAAATCTGTTCTTCTAGTCAGGGGGCTGTTACCAACTAAATCACTCAAGTTCAGAGTTGCCAACAGATATATTTAGCCTAAAGAAAATTTGCAGAATTGTTACTGTTTGCCTTCATCAGCATTAGCTCTTATTGCCATCTGAAGAAAAACAAGTACTGACAATTTAACTGAAAGTGGCATTGTCTCTTAAGAAAAAGATTATTATATGTACTGAGAGCAGAATTGTAGCTGCTTTTCTAAATGTCACATACATTAGACAAAATTAATACTTCCTTGGAATGTTTCTTGTTTATTTGAGAAGTCAAACCACAATTTCTGCTTCACTTGATGACATCATCCCTTCACAATACTGCCTACATTTTAATTTATCTCCTTCAGGTTAAAATGATAAACACTTGCAAAATTTTGATTTTTAAACAATAAGGCATTCCTATTGTCACTAAATACTTTCATTATAGAAAATTAAATTGTTACATCACGTAATACATAAAAATATCAAACAGGTAGAATGGTAATTTTTGTTTTTAAAACTTTGTGTATTTTCCTTTCTTTCACTCCTTTCGTTGCTCTCTTGGAGGATGGATAGAGAGGAGAAAAAAGAAGCAATTGAGCCAAAAGGTGTAATAGAAGTTGTATATTAATTTTTAATTTGTCTTCAGACATATTGCCAGCAAAATTCTAAAATATTTTTATACAGATCTTTGTAGATAAATGATCTAGATGTACAGATATGATTGTACGTCTCCTTTAAAGTAGACACTTACTTAAATAAAACTTACTGTAATTCATTCATTTCAACATTTTTCAGGACTATTTTAGTTTAACATTTCAGCTATAACTTAAGCTTCTAATACAAGCTGAATTCATTCTTGGCCAAGGCAGTCAGCCACACTGACACTAATCCTAGCAAAACTCTGACAAGTGAAAGGCAGATCACCTTTTCAGGTACTAGGCATGCCTTACTTCTCATTCCCTGTTTGTAAACAAACTAAAAAACGGATCTCTTACGGCACTAAAAGATTTAAGGCTTACTGCTGTGACAGGCTGGTGTTAGCCCCACAGATCTAAACCAACCAAACAAAAAGCAATAATCTAAGAATGCTTAAGTTAGTAAATTAGTTCACGGATGGTTTCTGCTTCTAAGTCTGATATCAGAATTTGCTTGCATATTTCTTCTCATTGCAAAGCCATAATTTTGAAGCATGTTTTTGATTTACAGCAACAAAGTTTTTAACAGTTGTTAGAGCTCGGTCATAGATAAATTATGGAAGAAGCCCTGACGGGTGGAGAGCAGAAATTATTTAGGCTTAGAAGTGATCTCTCTCAACTTTAGCGAGAACTTTCTTTAGACAAGGAATGGAGTGGAGATTTAGCAGAACAAGGAATTGGAGAAGTCTTGCCAAAGAATACTTTGCTAAGTTGTCCTGGTTTCAGGTAGGACAGAGTTAATTTTCCTCCTAGTAGCTGGCAGGGTGCTATGTTTTGGATTAGAATGAGAAGAGCGCTGATAACATGCTGATGTTTTAATTGTTGTAGAGCAGTGCTTACACCAAGCCAAGGACTTTTCAGCTTCTTGCTCTGTCCTGCTAGCGAGCAGGCTAGGGATGCAGCAGGAGCTGGGAGGGGACAGACCCAGGACAGCTGACCCAAACTGGCCAAAGGGGTATTCCATACCATCTGACGTCATGCTGAACAATATATAGGGGTGGCTAGCTGGGGTGGAGGGGGGGCCGGCTGCTCAGGGATAGGCTGGGCATCGGTCAACGGGTGGTGAGCAATTGCATTGTGCATCACTTATTTCGCACACATTATTACTATTAATACTATTATTATTATTATTATTATTATTATTGTTATTCTTTTCCCTGTCTTAATAAACTGTCTTTATCTCAACTCACAGACTTCACTTTCCCGTTTCTCTCCCCCATCCCGGAGAGGGAGGGGGGAGGGTGAGCGAACGGCTGTGTGGTGTTTGGCTGCCAGCCGGGCTAAACCACAACATAAGTGAATGCTTGCACTGTAAGTTTAAAATAATAATTAATAATAATAATAATAATAATGAAGATGCTGCTATAAGTGTGAAGAAAACCTTATTTAGCTGAGATATTTTCAAGCATAAATTTGGTTTGTTTGTTTTAGCTTTTTTTCCCCATGCGCACTTTCCATTTGCCATTTCCATCTTCATGTAACTATCCTAAAAACTAGAAGGAGGGATTGTCACTAATATTTCAGATTTTTGAAAATGACTCTTATAGCTGCTCACATTTTTTGTCTGAATTGCATTCCAGTTCATTCTTTTTTTATGTTCCTCCATAATACCGTTGGCATATCTCTTCATGGTACTGTCTCATACTTTATATAATAGCCTTAGGTGACTAATAAGGTTTGTATTGAAACTGATATGAGTTTTTGCAACAATAACAGTTAGGTTAAAAAACATCAGAGCAAAAGCTTGCAAGAAGACGAGATATTCCTGTGGTTCTCATTAAGCTGAGAAAAGGCTTATTAACTAAAACCGGTTAATAAATTATCCAAACGAAGTATATTTTTAATCATGCTTTAAACGTGCAGAATAGACATGAATGAATAATAATGCAGAGAAAAATGATTATATTGCTGTAGTTATTATATGTGTATAAAAAATGGGAAAAAATATTACATTGATCCCTTCCAAAACCAAACCAAAACAAAAAAAGAGACTCATGCTTCACTTTCTCCATATAAATCTGATCTGGGTTCTAATTTTTACTTAACCCTGGGTAAAGATTAAATAGGATTAAATAAGGATTAACTGGCCTAATCAAAGTCATCACAAGAGCATGGTGCAAGGTCTTAAATATATCCATGCTTATTATGGCCTCTTTAATTGCTGTCGAACTGTAAGTACTGCTAAGACACTAACTGTTTGCATCTGATGTTCATCGTGGATTTGGACTACAAGAAAAATCAGGAACACATATTCCTTTTGTATGTTTTTTATAATCTGCTGATTTAAAGACATAATTACAATAAGGTTTTTTTCTGAAATAGAGACAGATGAAGTCCAGATATTCTGAAACCTAACTGAAAATATGCTTTTTATGAATAACATAGCCTTTAATCTTGCCAAATTTTGTCACTTAAAGTGTTGAAGATACAAATTGTTCTCTTATTAGTGAGAATGGTAATGCCAGTGGTACTTTTTTTTTTTTTTTTTCGTAACAGCAAACAAAACATAACTTTTTAACTCAGTAATTGTATTTAGAGTGATTGAAAATTTTGTGGCTGTCACTGTTGCTATTTGAATATGGAGTACATACAGTAACGCTACCCTTGGAAAAGAGCTAACTTTTTATCTCAAGTATAAAAATTACGAACTTTCAAAATCTGTATTTGAGAACTGGATAGGTGACAATTATATGACTTTACACCTGTTTCAGGTGTTATCTGATGAAACATTAGCCACACGGCACTTCTGTTACAATCTTATGTATAGAGTAGAGGTATTCATGGAAGATATTGTTACTATTAGATTACAGGAGGGGGAAAAATAAAAAAAAAGTTGCTTTTAAAGCGGTGTTTATTAATTAATTGTGTTTATTTAGTTGAATTCTAAGGATGTAAAATAGCTTCGCATCCTGCAGCCATCCCAAAGTGATGCTGGAAGATGCATGTACTTCATCACAGTATTTGTCAACCTATTTAGTAAACTACATGTATTTTTTGAGGAAAACAAAGATATCTAAGGATATAAGTGACTCATCAAGAATTATATGTTCCCTAAAAATATTAGGCTTTATAGTTTTTGTTAAAGTGCAGAACCAAGACCTTTCACACTCTTCATCAGAAGTACACATAAAATGATTTTTCTTGCATTTTTACTTCTATTTCTCATCATAAAATTGCTGGCATACTATCTGCTGCAAATTTCACAAGATCTCTGAAAAATAATATGAACTAGTCAGGATACATCTGTGATAAAGACAGGAACAGATAAAATAGTTGAGCTTTTTTTGATATATTTTTTTTTACATAAATCTATGGGTTCAAACTCTGCCACTATGTAGGAATGCACAGGAATTTTCAGGTTTGAAGACTATTTTATAACTTGCTTTGTTTATATTTCTGAGCACTAAGAATCAGTGTTAGTTCTGCCAAACTGAGGCCTGTCGAAGTATAATAATCTATAATGCATAATCCAGTTCCAGGTGGTATGCATTAATTTTCACTAAAGAGTGTAAACACCTTGATTTGAGATTGCATTGATCTTTGTCGCTTTGAAGAAGCTACCTTCTTATATCTTCTTACTAACAGCCAAGTCCTCCCCACCGCAAAGGAGTGTTGGTGCAGCTGTGATATCTCTATGGTGCTCAATATGCATATTAAACTCATTTAAAAAACAGTGAAGAGAAACCTTGTGTTCACAGCTGAAATTTTATTATCCTAAAGTGGAATGAGGAAAAACTGTGGGAGGTGAGATTCAGAGTCAGTTCATTTTAAGGCAGAGGTGTTGACTCAACATTTGCTGTTAGATGTAATACCTTTCAGTAAACTTACTTCAAGACTACAATTAACACATCGTGGAGAGTTGCTCCTAGCTCTTGCCAGAATAGCACATCTCTTGAGCAATATCTTGAAATGCCATCTGAATGCCATGTACGTCCGTGTACATGTTCTGCCATTGAATTTCAGAATATCTGAGTTAAATATATATATATATTCAAGATTGGATCCTGGATCCTCTTTTTTTCTCTCTCTCTCTTTTTTTTTTTTTTTTCCCTCCCCTGTGAGGAACACTGGTAATTAACACTAGAAGATATACAGTAAAAGACTTTCTCAGCCTGTCTTCACAATAGAGGTGCTCCAGCCCTTTGATCCTCCTTGTGGGCCTCCTCTGGACTTGTTCTAATACATCCTTGTGCTTCCTGTGCTGGTGGCCCCAGAGCTGAACACAGTGCTCCAGGTGGTGTCTCATGAGAGCAGTGTAGAGGGGGAGAATCACCTCCTTTTACCTGCTGTCTATATATCTTTTGATACATGCATAAGTATTGTTATTCATAGAATCCTGTTATGCCTGAACATAACCTTTAGTTGTCTGCTTTGAAGATTTTATGACAAATAGCCTTGTTATGTAACAATTATTTTGCTGGATTATTATTACCTAAATTCTAGGTTAGTATTGCTAATGGGTAATATTAAATTAATACCATTGAATTAAAAAGCCATAGAAACAAAGCTTTATTAGGATTGTTTGTTTGGTACATGCTAGAAATCAGAAGAAAATTAAAAAAAAAAATTTATTCCTCTTCTGAAATTCTAATTTTAGAGAGAAGTTCTGTAAAAGAATTACACTGTTTTTCTCTTCCTAATCTGCATGCCCAAGAAACAGAACTGCAGTCATTTATCCACTCTAGTCTGTGCATAAGGTTTGGTGGTGTCTCATTTCTGTTTGTTTTGTTCACTTACTTAGCCCTTTTGTAACTAATTATATCTTCACAGGTGGTGTGGTTTAACCCAGCAGGCAGCTAAGAACCAAACAGCTGCTTGCTCACTACCTGTCCTCCCCACCATGGGATGTGGGAGAGAATTGAAAAAAAAAAAAACAAACAACAAAACAACTTAAGTGTTGAGATAAAGACAGTTTAATATGACAGAAAATGAAGGGAAAAGTATAATAATAATAATAAAATAAAATATAAAGCCAGTGATGCCCAATGCAATTGCTAACCACCCACTTACTGATGCCCAGCCAGACCCCAGGCAATGCCCCCAACCCTGGCCAAATCCCATTTTATTGTTCAGCACGAACAATAAAATTATGTAAAATATGTAAAAATATGGTATGGAATATCCCTTTGGCCAGTTTGGGTCAGCTGTCCAGTCTGTGTCCCCTCCCAGTGTCTTGCACACCCCCAGCCTCCTCGCTGGCAGGGCAGCATGAAAAGCAGGAAAGTCCTTGATGCTGTGAAAGCACTGCTCAGCAACAACTAAACCACTGGTGTGTTATCAGCATTGTTCTCATCCTAAATCCAAATACAGCACCATACCAGCTACTAGGAAGAAAATTAACTCTATCCCAGCCAAAACCAGGACAATGTCTACTTTTTTGTTAGGTAACTGAGCTTTTCTGTTGCTGCAGAGATGAGATTAAAAGTTAAATGACTGTTTGCCCCTTCCTTCTCCTCTGTATGCCTTGAAGGTACCTTTTACTGTCAAGTTGCCTTCTCTTTCTTCCATTTATTTTCTTCATCTATGGGACTATATCTAGAGTTGAAATACAGTAAAGGATGACCTTCTGTCCTTATATCATAGAACTATTTAGGTTGGAAAAGACCTCGTAGGTCATCTATTTTCAAATGTGTTGTTATACCGCTTGTTTCAGTTCTATGAAATGCTGTGGAATAATATGAAATTATAGTAAGAATAAAGACAGGTTCCAACAAAAACAAGATCAGGTTCTAACAACTGAAGTTTTAAATTTTTGTTTGTTTGTTTGGAGAATACCTGAGGAATTTCATTTTCAAAAGGTTCCAATTTTAATGCATCATGCCCCTCTGTTTTCCAACTTGGTTAACAATAATGTTCCCATCTATTGCTATTTGTGCTTGAAGCGCCTTTTTTTTTTTTTGTATTGAAGAACAATAGCGCAATTTAATTTTTTTGTATTTGCTTAGGAAATGCATCAATATAGTAAGTATAATTAACTTCTACGTTTTGAAAAAAGACTTGCTCTAACTTTCTTCTCTAAGACAAATTAAATTATTTTCTTCATTGGCTCAATAATCCTGAAAAGAATCGGGTCTCTTCCTTTGTGATCCCAGGATCACATTAAAAAAAAATCGAAGTTTGTCTTTCGTGTTTTGTTAATGCTCTTCTGCAGATCTTGAAAAATCAGATTAGGCGTACTGCTAAAAATCAAATATACTCCAAGGGAAGGGAGCCCACCCCACACTAGTCAGGGATGTAAAAATCCAGATGACAACAGATGCCATGTGTCAAAACATGTGTTACTGTTTTTTTTTTTTCTCTCCAAAAAATAACGACTGTGGTCTCATTCTCTTGGCGGGTGTATAAATATTCTTAGTATGAGCTTACTAGGCATTGTTTACTTACCTAATGATTTCTAGGAAGACAACTGTGATGGTTTTACTCATCTGGGCAGCAAAAGTCCACCACAACCACTCTCCCATTGCCCCTCCTCAGAGGAAAATGGAGAGAAAATACAGTGAAAAGAGCTCATGGGTTGAGATAAGGACAGGGAGAACACTCGCCAATTATTGCCACAGGCAAATCCAACTCAACAAAGTGAGATTAATGTAATTTATTACCTACTACTAACAAGCTAGAGAAGCGAGAAACTAAAAACAATCTAAAAAACACCTTCCCTCCATCCACCCTCTTTTACTTCCACCCCCCAAGCAGTGCAGAGGAACAGGGGCTGTGGTCAGTCCCTAACGCTTTGTCTCCACCACTCCTTCACAGTCACTCCCTGCCCCTGCTCCACGTGGGGTCCCTCCCATGGGATGCCGTCCTTCCCAAACTGATCCTGCATGGGCTTCCCACAGGCAGCAGCTCTTCAAGAACTGCTCCAACATGGGTCCATACCATGGGGTCCATCTGTCAGGAGCAAACTGCTCCAGCACGGGTTCCCCCACGGGCGGCAGCTCCCCCTAGACCCCCTGCTCCTGCGTGGGCTCCTCTCCAAGGGCTGCAGCTCCGGCCCAGGGCCTGCTCCTGCGGGGGCTCTCCATGGGCTACAGCCTCCTCCAGGCCACATCCACCTGCTCCACCAGAGGCTCCTCCACAGGCTGCAGCGTGGAGATCTGCTCCATGTGGGACCCATGGGCTGCAGGGGGACAGCCTGCTCCACCAGGGGCCTCTCCACAGGCCACAGGGGAACTTCTGCTTCGTGCCTGGAGCACCTCCTGCCCTCCTTCTGCACTGACCTTGGTGTCTGCAGGACTGGTTCTCACTCCTCTCTCTCAGCTGGTGTTGTGCAGCAGTTTTTTTCCCTTTCTTAAATCTGCTGTCCCAGAGGCCCAATCAGCGTCACTCTGGCTCATCTCTGGCCAGCAGCGAGTCCCTTTGGAGCTCGCTGGAGCTGGCTCTGATCTGACATGGGGCTCACAGAGGCCACCCCAGCAGCCCCCTGCTACTGAAACCTTGCCCCATAAACCCAATATAACAATATAATTCACTATGGGAAGTTTACATGTTCGCAAGTTTGCATGTTGGCAACACCTGTTCTGTAACAATTACAATGATAAGCCTAAAGGTTAAAGGGCCAAATCAGACCAAATGGAGATTATATTTGCAACTAAGAATAGCTGGGTATTCCATTTTTTAAAGTAAACATTTGCAATTGCTTTTCAAATCTAGCTCCACAGGTACCAGGTTCCTTGCTATCTACTACTACTACTTGCCTGGTAGTTTTCTAGTTTCATGAAGTGTTGCAATCCAGAAGCTTATGAAAAGTTTTTGTTTGCCTTTGTAAATTTGATTTTCTCTTCAAAGTCAATGAGTTATTGCATTTCTAATTTATTTCTTTTAAGTTTATAAAACATGCCACCTGCATAACATGAGCCATACAATTTCACATGCTAACTTCCCAAATTTAATCTGTATTTTTTAATTAAATTTGAATATACCTATAACAATGGCATAAAATCAAGATTCGTCCAAGACTTGGTGAGTACCACAGGTGCAACAGAACGGAACCTGAGTTTTGGTTCTAGCTTTACTATTTGCCTACCACGTGCGCTATTTTTTTTTTTCTTCCCCCTAGGTTTTCCTAGGTTTTCCTCCCCCCCCACAAAAAAACTAGATATTTGCAGCAGCCTTTTTTCCAAATGTATGTCCTGGTGAAAAGAACTGATTGGGGATTCCTTCACAGTGTCATATTGATTTATTATTTTCTTTTAATTTTATTTTTATTTTGTTAAGGGGGAGGGAGAAATAGGGGCATAAATCCTCTGTGAGAAAGCTTCACTTCTGAAGGCATTTTCAGTTCTGATCCAAGTTACTTAGCTTCCTCTCAGATAAAATGACTGCGTATCAGTTTCTTTAGGAATTGCAAAATTGTCTGAGTAAGGGCAATGGAACAGAATTCTTGGTTGCAGACAGAAACTGCAGTAAGAGTAGAATGGTGGGAAGTGAGGTCTGCATCTTACGAATGGATTGAAATGTGGTTAGTTACAAAGGAATAACATACAATGTAAGTTACGATGTGTACATAACTTGATTTAAAAAATGTGGATTGATTTCCTACAGTAGGGATAATGCCAGAGAGTATTCTAGTGGGAGATGAGATATATGTGGCTGGAAGAGCCATGGAATATGTATAAAGTAGCTGTTTTATTATTATTTTATCATTTATATATATATATATATATATACATGCACAAATTTGATACAGGCTTTTAAATTTATTTATTTTTGTTATTATTATTTTCATAGAAATACTTAGGTCCCTCCTGTAATCTCTCCCCCTTTTTTTTAACTGAATGCCCTATGTATCCAATCAGTGCAGTAGATTTTGTGAATCAGATTCGTCAGAGAATCCTCTTAGTTAAATGAAGTGTTGTAGCCATAGCTACTACTCACAATGAAGACTTCTATAGTGATGAAAAGGTGATGAAATGTTAATAGGGAAGTAGAGTTATGCTCCTTAAATTTATAAGAGCCCTGGCTTCTCAGTCTGAGATTATGACATATGAATTGTCAGTATTTTGCATATGAGTTTTTTATAATTGAAAATATTTAGCTGTTCAGAGCTATAGCAAATCATATTAACTGCAACAAACTGTATCAGCTTTATACCTCTAGGACCTGCCATATAGTTGGCCAGGAAATCTGCATAAGAGCAAGAAGTAGCATATGAATCCACCCAGTCTGGTTAAGACTTACACATGTACTTAATTACTACAGTTAGAATAATTAATTTAGGCTTTTACATAACCTTTAGGCGACTGGGGTCATAGTCTTCAGTTTAGAAAGGTAAGAAGGAATAAAAATTGAAGAAAGTAATATTTAGTGAAGAACAACACGGAAAAATGTTTTATTTTGGATAAATTACTTGCACATAAAGGAAAAATGTTGTGGTTTTAGTTTTGATAAAGCCTGACCAATGGGGAGTCATTTTCAAGTTACTGTGGAATAGCCCTAATGTTGTAAATAATCCTATTGGCCAAGTCCCAGTACTGTGCAGATGAGAAAAGGATGCAGGAAATTCTGTTGTTTACACATGTCTCTGTAACACTGAGAAGCAAGAGGAGCCCAGAAAACCCAGAGGGTAAGGGGTCTTAAGTTTGGGGGCTTATTACTTATTTTTATATTTCTCATTTGGTACAGAGTATGGGTTACTTTCATACTGATAGTAGGGAGAAAAATGGTCTGAAAAAGCAAAGTACTGAAGATCAGAAAACAGTTATTTGAAGTATGTAGCTAAGTTAGATTTAGCTAGATATTTCTCTCCTTTCCTTTTACTAGTGCTGGGTAATATTAATCCTAACACCCTATTAAACATAGAGGTTGTTGTTATTGTTGTTGTTTTTCAGATATAGAAGGGTACTTATTTACCATAACAAGGTAAGTTTTTTAAATTCTCGAAGTGGTAGTTTGTTAAATGTTTATTTCTTATTTTTGATTTAGAAGTTAGTACAAATACAGAGACTTCAAGACTTATATTGTTTCAATGATGAAATCCTTTTTTAAATCACTGTGTGAAATACATCTTTAACAGGATATGCTGGAATAGGATAAACTTGAGTAGTTTTCAATAGCTATTGGTGGTATAAACCTAAAGTGTCACGAGAATTCTGTTATGAGTTTGCAGCTGTTCATATTGCATTCTGTTCTTAGAAGTAGTGTTTTCACAGCGTTACCCTTTTCATAAATTCCTCTAATTAGATTTATAATCCTAATTTCCTTCAGAAAATATCTGAGGATAGGATAAGAAAAAAGTGTATGTGGGGGGAGGTGTTCTTAGCTATATGACTTTATAATAATGCAATGAAATACAGCTTATTAATACTATGGTTTGTTGATACGGGACAAATATTTTAGTTTGTCACTATTTGAAAGGTTAATATACCAGATGGTGTGAGAATATATGGATGACCCATTACCAATGAGAAAGGGCCAAATTTCAAAGGTAATTCTGATCAGTTTAATAAATATACATAGCAGATAGAACTGACAGGCTACTGAATGTCCAGTTAGCTGCATTTTATTTTTCTCACTCCACACTGATTCTTAAAGCCATTTTGTGGAGCAGATTCTTCTATGCATAATCTCATTGCTAGAAGCCTAACTCTTGTTCTAGATCACCCGTGTTAGAAAACTTTCATTTTGGGGTCTTTTTTTTAATGTACTTCTTTGTATAATATACTGAAGATAAAAGTATTTCTATAAAATATTAGGTATCAGTAATGGAATTAGTCATATCTACATCAGAAAAACATTCCAGAGAATTCTCAAAAACTTTTGAGTGGAAAAAATAATGAAATAACAAGTCTGTCATTTTTACGTATGTGCATGTAGTCTGCTTTTTATTAAGGCCAGTTTTTCACATTAAATATAAAGTATTGATATTTACTTCAGGTAAAACTGAGAAATAAGTTCATCAGGGAATGAATACTTTAAAGCAGCTGGTAATGAGCAAACTTAAAGCATTGTAGTTAACTTCAGCACCAAGAGGCGTGGATCTTGGAATCATTTAAAACATACAAATTTATTATTCTACTGGTTGGCTAATCTGTGGGTTGAAGAGACTAGCAGTTGTTATCCACAATAATAATTCTATATTAATTTTTCCACTAATATCTGCAAAATTTAGCAACATAAATTTTCATGTTCCAAATTGCTTTTTGTAAGAATAAAATATCTTGTCTCCTACCACTTTTACTGCACAAATTTTAGTTAGTGCTTTTCCTCTGAAATATAATAGGCAAGTACATATGGAGAGTAAGGGCAACTTTTTATCGGGAAAAAACTATTTTTTTCCTAGTGCAAGTTTGAATTCAACTAGCTATATTTTTGTAGCCTATAAATATTGTAACTATGAAGTACATATTATTTTCAATTTAAGTGTTGCTTTCTACTTTCGTTGCGTGTTTTTTTTTTTTTTTTTTTATGTCAATTGCTGATAAATGAAGAACTCATTACAGCAGTACAATTGAATAAAGTATTGTCAGCATTCCAAGGGAAAAGCAAGTCAAACTAACTTTCAGGCTACATTAATTGTTTATGTAAACAAGCATATGTATCATGTGCTTTAAAGTGTATAAAACTAAACCTTTTCATTGTTGGGTTTGATTTCATCCACTTGCAGACAAACACCTGAACAATCTGACATCAAGTTTAATACATATAATATCATATATATCATATGCATATATATATTTATTATTAATAATAATAAAAAGTGTCACACAAATATAAACTTTTCTGTTCCAAGGATTTTTTATGTTCTGTTTGTGCAATCCAAGAGAAGTATACTTCAGAGAGTATGAAATTTGGCTCCCTAGAGGATACCTAGAGATTCCAGAGGAGGAAGCAGTTCCTTCTCTGCTTCTAAAGTGTTTATATAGGTGTAAAGGGTGCTGTTACTAATGTCATTATCATTACTGGGGGTCTGATTATATGCACTCCAAAAGTGTGATCCATCTCATAAGTAGGTGGCAAGGCAATTACCTTTCTATGATGGAGTTCCAAGCAAACTGCATTTGGAAACAGCAGTTTTAAGGGAAGTCCCATGAAAAACAGAGATAAGTACTTTATTTGCATTTATATTAAATTACATTGTAGCAAAATGGAGAAAAGAAAGCAAGCAACAAACTCTTGAATAACTCTGAAATTGAAGTATTCAACTTCAGTTTGTGTGCTTTGTTTTCCTAGCATGGATAAGTCTTATGCCTATAAATTCTGAGTCTATCTCTTCAATGATTGTCTAGACTCCTTGTTCTTACTCTTCACTTTCTTTCTCAGCTTTGAATCTTTTACTCTACTAACTTAAAGAGTTATAACCATAATTGAAAACTGAACATTAATCTCATGCATTTGCAGGGGCTGCTTTAATGTCAAAGATTTTCCTGCATTCCCAAAACAGGTCTTTATTGTGGTTAAAATTATATCTGGTAAGCTTCTATATTGGGGAAAAAAAAATCCAAATTAGTTCATAAACAACACTTTTATGGTTATTAATAGTCCATTTATGTTGTATAGACCCTTACTGGACTTTTATTTTCCAAGTTGTTAAAAGACCATTTTACTTTTTTTTTTTTTGTAATAAGAATTGTACAAGTAAGATGCCTCTCTATTTAACTGACATGACATAAAGATATATCAATATATGGAAACTATGTTATCTTGGAATTAACTTCCTGTTAAAGCATGATAGAAACCATATTCCACATTCATTTGGAAAAGCAGTTCTTTGAGCAAAGTATGCTTTTACTCCTGTTCCCTTTTTTGTCCATATAGTAATATATTGTTGGCTGACTTGTTGTGAAAATTATCTTCCCTGAACAGCCTGATTCTCTCTGCTTATGCTGCTATGAGTATTCTAGGTCTGATTTATGTTACATTAAATGAGTTTCATGGAGGAAGTTCCCTGAAAGCTCTTCTTTAATTATATTTTTTAATGTATTTTCAGTTTACTTGAAGGTTTCTTCATAACTTTTGTAGGTATCATTTTTGACAAAAAAATGCTACCCTCTCCTCTGTCTGAAGCACAATATTCAAAAGAAAGTACGCAGGAGGATCTAGCCTCAGTAACCATTATATATGCAATTAATTTTTTCTCTTTAGGTGTGACTACACGTAGCCATTCCATAGGCACTGGGAAGATGAAGAAAGATGTTTTTTTTTAAAAATGAATTTAAGTGAACCCTACCACAAAATATATGCTACTTTGTGGATTACTGTAATAACAGTAGAATGATGGGTTTAGTGGGTAATATTGGTGGTAGAGGGACTGTTGGACCATGTGATCTTAGAGGTCTTTTCCAACCTTAATGATTCTATGATTCTCTGACTTTTGCAAAAATATAAATTCTCTCTTAAGTACATTTCTGTCAAAAAAGACTTACTGGAGTTGGAGTCATTAAAAGGTTCTATGTTACAGCTTTAAATACCACCAACCCTTGAACTGTTGAAAGACAAAATATTACTGGTGTTAAAATACTACAGTGGAAAAGAACAATTAAGAATAAGTAGATATAAATGTCCAGGAAGTAATCTCTTTCTAAAGCAAAGTGTTTAAAGACTTAATTATGGAAGGGATGGCTTCTAAAACTATTCTGATAAAACTGAGTGGATCTATTCACATCAGAATTTTGTTAATTCTTATAAAACTGTAACAGAGTAGTTGAACAAGCCAAGGGGATAGGCTCTGACCCAGAGAAAACAAAGCATTTTTGAACATTCTTACTTGTCTGCTTAAGTGGGTGGGAAAATCGCTAGTTTCCAGAATGACTCTGAGCCATATTTTGAAGAAAAGTTGTTTTGTGTCTTAATAAGTGTTGGAATGTTTTATCTGAAGCAATGCATCATGTATCTGTGATTAATTTTCCCTACTCCCAATATTATGAAACTACTTTTGAAAGTAGGTCATGTTTTATGTAGAAAAAGATCATAAATGTTTACAAGTATAATAAGGCAATTATTTCTTATCTCTGATATCAGAAGGAATATACTTTTCAGATACTGTCAAGAATTAAAAAAAAATAAAATCAAGAATTGATCAAAATTTAAACAGGATTAAAAACTTAATTTTTTTAGGACATTTAGAGGATATGCCTTTACCTCCTCACATTGAAAACAAAAACGCCCACTCAGTGTCATTTTGTAAGTAGGCAAGAAAAAATGCCTGTAAATGAAAGTGAACCTATCCAGTTTAAAGTCACTTTGCAACAGTGTTGCGTACAAAAAAAATATAGCAATGTGATAATAAACTCTAGAAAATAAACTTACGATGCTTTTTATTTAAATAATGAAGCTTCTCCATACATTTAAGTGATATCCTTTACTGTACATGGCTGAACAGGTGTCAATGTTTGTTCTGACCTGATTCTTGTTCAGCAAAGTGCTGTTCAAGGTGACTGAAAAATCTCTCATCTTCACTGATCTTTCTCAACTTCCTTTTGAAACTGAAAGGAGCCCACTGACCTGATCTATAGACCAACCTGAAAATTATAAGCAAAACCAGATCTTCTCCAAAGTCTTCAGTGTTGCATGGAAAAAGCTGACCATTTTGGCTATACCCGATCACAACCTACAGGGGCTCTCAGAAGCTCAGTGAAATTAATTTAACATTTTTAAATAAACAAGTAATACATTACATAGTAGAATGCTGATGTTAGTAGTGGCTGGGAAAGGAAACCAACCACTGACAACATGACCATGACACAATGATCTTTGGTCTGAATAGTTTACCTTAAGCTTATTTAAAGTTTACTTGAAAATATTTGGTTTAGTTATCACATTAATTAACAGGCTTCCTGAATGAAAATGGACAACTGAATTAAATGTTTAACTTTATTTGATTTTCACTTAATACTGGCTTTAATGCTCGAAAATTTTGAAAATGTTTTAAACCAGTTATGAAAGTCATGTCGAAAGGCAGATCTAGCCTTGTGGGTGATGCATATCTTAGATATTACTCCCACACATTTCTGGAGCCTTTCCTCTTTCTGGAAAGTTCAGGGCAAATCCACAAAAGATGACCTATGCTGTGCCAGAAGGCTATCCATCTGTATAAGCAGGATAGTACATGTATGTGGTGTGGTAACACGCTGACAACTGTGACTCTGTGTGGAGTCTTTTGAGATTCTTTGCCACTGACCACCAACAAGTGACTCTGCTGCCACTGAGCTGAGCAACATTAGAAGCTACTTGCTTAGCCTACACATTCAACTCAATGGGCTATGACTGCTATTCATTGCAGTGTGGGGTAAGAAATGCGTGTCACATTCAGTGAGGGTTTAAACTAATTTACTCAGTTTTCTGTGGAAACAAAGGAGGAAGACTTATGCACTGGGTTGTTCTTTGCCTCTTCTGTGGAACTGTTGAAAAAAATAATCAGAAACACTTTAAACTTGAATAACAGTGAATCTCATTGTGTCTGAATAGCAATTGCTGAAGAGTATTGCTGGTAGGCCTTTTGGTTTCAAAGGAAGTTTGTCAAAGTAAATTTATGTTGGTGGTTTGTGAAATTCTTTTCCTCTTCTCCTCCCCCCTAACCTTAACCTCTTAAATATAAACACACAAACAAAAAATCAGCAAGAAAAGCGTAACTTTAACAACAGCAACTTTTCCGTCAATAACAGTATCCAAAATGGTAAGGAATAATTTTCTTTTAAATTATTATATACAAAGATGTTAAAATTAAGATTATATGCCCACTACATTTTTTTTTCAGCTAATTTTCCTGGGTTTTAGTTTTTGCTATGTTTTCACATTAAGTGTGATTATAATGTGATGGGCTGCAGAATTACTTTTATTATTATTATTAATTGATGTAATTTTGATTTAAGTCTCCTTAAAGTGACTGCAATTGTATTTCCATATTCTTGATGGGACATACGAGTGATACCAGCTCCATATTTTTGTCATGGATGAAAAGACAGTCTGTGATAACAGGAACTTCATTGCATTTATTGTCAAATAAGAGCAGTCTTCGGTTGTGAATATGTATTATATTATTGCTCCTTTTTTTATTACTTAAGGAAAATATTTTTATTTCAGGTTTCTATTGCACTTTAGCTGTGACTTATCACTGCAGCTGTCAGTGTGCTGCAGCAGATGGATTTCTGAATTAGGGATTAAAGAGACTGAGAATTGGAAAGAGGGGAAAGTCACCCAGAAATTTGAGTAGCAGACACAGGTGTGCTTTACCCTTTGATTTTTCTAATTGTAAAATTCAACTAGAAGTGAGATTCTTAGGAACCACTCTGTATCAAGTATTTTGTACTTGAGGGTAATCGACTGTGTTATTAGTATTGTTAGATCATTATCAGCAATAGTATTGTAAAATAAATAAACACTTCCCAAAAGAAAACCTCAAGCTCCCCAGAAAACTTCCTTCTGAGACAAATCAGAAACCTCTACACGGCTCTGATAAGTTGATGTTTTTGTTCATACCAGATGTTCTTTCGTATGCTCAAAGTGTCATCTACACTAAACATCATCTGCACCAGTCCAGCCTTTGCATGAGTTAACCCAGGTTTTCAGGTCACTTAACTCATCAGAACATCCTGAAGATTATAATAATCAAAGAAAGTTTAACTATCCAGTAGCAACTCTACATCCTGGGGAAGACTGATCATGAGTAGTTGTTGCAAAGGGAGAAGCCTCCTAATGTTATCAGTCAAACTTGCAAAATGGGAAGCCCAAGCTCAGCTGTCAGGTAGGATGGAAACCTACACAGCTGGAGCCCTCAACATTAGTTTTAAATGAGAAATAGATACAAGTCCAAATGGACTGACCTCTAACGTACTATATATTTTTTCCCCTCAGATATTGTCCAGTTGGGTAATATAACTGCAATTAAAAAGTTCCATGTCTGTCTTTCTGCCATAACTCTTGGCAAATACAGTTTGCTGTTAAATTGGTAGCCACAATAATACCTTTATAAAATAAGAATTTTATTTCTGTCTGTGCATCTGTTGTTGTCATAGCAGTGGAAATTGGTATTGTAGTAAGAGAAATGTTCAGCCTGAGGAAGAGAAAGGTGACCTTATTGCAGTTTTTCAATAGTTAAATACAATAAAAAAGATGGAGAACAATTTTTTGCTCAGTCAGATAGGACAGGACAAAGGGGAATGTTTTTAAACTAAAAGAGGAGAGATTTAGTTTAGATGTTAGGAGGAAATTCTTCACCAGAGGGTGGTGAGGTACTGCAACAGATTGCTTGGAGAAGCTGTGGGTGCATCCCTGGAGGTGTGCAAGACCAGGCTGGATGAGGCCCTGGGCAACTTGGTCTAGTGGGTGGCATCCCTGCCCATGGCAGAGGGGTTGGAACTAGATGATCTTTAAGGTCCCTTCCAACCCAAGCCATTTCATGAAATGTCTTCTCAAGAGCACAGAAGTATGTGAAGTTTTCTAGACTGGGTGTTATCAGTAAACAACACTTTAATTTTCAAAGTAAGACTGTTAAATTGTCCTGAGTTCATGTGATTACAGTTGACTAAAAAAGAGTGGGTGCTTATACACAGAATGAATGGGATTATATTAGAACTAATATGATTTGGTTACTTGCTTAGTCCAGAAGTTTACACTAGGTTTTGTAAACCTCTTTGTAAGCTGGTGATCCTGAAAATATCTAAAACACTGACAGTTCATTCTTATTCCTAATTGCCTAGGAATATTACGTTG
Organism: Cygnus olor; assembly: GCF_009769625.2. Classification (NCBI taxonomy): domain Eukaryota; kingdom Metazoa; phylum Chordata; class Aves; order Anseriformes; family Anatidae; genus Cygnus; species Cygnus olor. The sequence continues at coordinate 101,991,347 of NC_049170.1, read as the reverse complement.
CCTTTTTTTTTTTTTTTCATTAATCATATTCTCATAAAAAATGACAGTCAATAAAAACCTCATCAGTGAGCCAGCCAAGCAAACCATCATATCTCAGAAGACACAGTTAGCTGGTATGTTGGGTAAAGCTTGTCTTGGCTGCTCTCTAATGCTTATTTCTGTTTGAGATTGTCTGGGAAACTGTGTTGTTGTTTTTTTTTGTTTTTGTTTTTGTTTTTTTTTTCCCTGAATGATCTAATTATACAACTTTTTCAAGTGTAGTGGCTGAGAAATAAATATTGATACTACAGGCTCAAATGCATGGAAATTATGGTTGATTACAAACCTTCGTAATATATCAAAGAAAACATTCCTGTGGGGAAAAAGTTATTGTAAATGATTTAAAGCAGTACTTCAGAGTTTCTTTTGGCCTTATGTATTTACAAATCATTTTGTAATGCATCTGTATTTACAAATGTTTATGTTTCCCGTATTTAACCCTAAGGATTTGAACACAACTTCAAAGACATAAAGAGATATTAGCTTACCAAAATAACTTTCTTGAGGGTTGAGGTTTCTGTTAAAGTTGGTACTGTTGCTGGATGTTATGAAAACCTATGTGTGAATTTCTCTTATATCTAATAATATTTCAGTGCTTATGTTGACTCTTTTTCTTTGAACTTTGACTTCCTACCCAGTCGCTTTGTTTTAGTCATGTTTTAGGAGTTAAATTATTGGTAAAAACTTACTCCATCTGTCAAAGCTATTGAAAAATTTTCAAAAGATTCAAAAATAGGTAGGTGTGAATAAAAATAAAAAGATAAAAAAGATATAAAAGATAAAAGCAATCATGCTGTTTGTAACTTGTTTATTTTTAGCCTCTTTCCTTAAACAATTTACAAACTCTTTACAAAGATTTACATGGGTTATAAATGTACTCATACGTAGGGAAACAAAACCAACCTACTGAATGCATCATATTACCCTAAAATGGAATAGAAACTGTATCCATGACAGTAACCTTCTATAACAGTAACTACTTACAAAGTGTTAAGAAAGTTATTGAGTATTGATGTCTTATCATCTAATTTAGGACACATTTTTAGTTACCAAAAGAACATCACATTAAGTGCTTCTGTTTTTAGTTACTGCTTTCAATTGTTGGCACCTCATGTCCTACTGTAACTTCAAAGAGTAAAGTTTCTTTACCTAGATGTATTTCACTCATTTAATATTGAAAGAAAAAAAAGTATCTTTTTTATTTTTTATTAAAAAAAAAAAAAAAGCCACTTCCATGGTCAAATTCTCCTATTGGCCTACAAAACCTATATTTTACAGAAGCAATTCACACATTGAGAGAAATATATAACACATCATTGTTACAGGAATCATAGTGGATGTAATAACTTCAAAAAAAAAAAAAAAAAGAAATCAGTCCAAATATAACGTTTTGTAGAACTTTATGGATAATAAATGCTTTCTTCAAGTCACTAATTGTTGCTCTAACAGATATATCTATTCTGGATTGTTTCCACCTGTGGTTAGGAGAATTGACCATTAGTCTGGAATCTGGGAATACCTGTTTATCTTATACTCCATTTTTTTCACACACACTGTTCTGCATGTTCATAGTTTGTGTTGGCAGAACCGGTTTACCTGGAAAAAAACAGGGTTTATACACATTTTGTATATCTTGTATCTTTGTTCTCTTTTCTTATCCCTTAAAACTGTGCCTTTCTGCGGTGCTCTACCAGGGCCCTCACTAGAGCTGAAATAAGTTTGCTTCTAATGCAATTAGCTTAGAAAGTGGTGAAGAGGAACAGAAGAAAGTTTTCTGTCATCATAGAATGGTTTGGGTTGGAAGGGATATTAAGGATTATCCAAGTCCCTTGCAATGGATAGGGACACCTCCCATTAGACCAGGTTACTCAAAGCACCACCCTACCTAGCCTTGAACACTTTCAGGGATGGAACATCCACAACTGCTCGGGCCAGTCTTTTCCAATGTCTTGCCACCCTTACTGTGAAGAATTTCTTCCTACTATCTAATCCAAATCTACCCTCTTTCGGCTTAAAGACATTACTCCTTGTCCTATCACTACCTGTCACTCCCTGACAAAGAGTTCCTCCACAGCTTTTTTTGTAGGCCCCATTTAGGTACTTGAAGACTGCTATAAAGTCTCCCAGGAGCCTTCTCTTCTCCAGGCTGAATAACCCCAGCTCTATTCATAGGAGAGCTGATCCAGACCTCTGAGCATCTTCATGGCCCTCCTCTGAACTTCCTTTAACGTGTCCATGTCTTTCTTTTGCTGCAGGCCCCAGAGCTCAATGCAGCACTCCAGGTGGGGTCTCATGAGAGCAGAGTACAGGGAGAGAATAACCTCCCTTAATCTGCTAGGTACATTTCTTTTCATGCAGCCCATGATATGTTTGGGTTCTGGGCTGCAAGCATGTGTTACTGGTTCATGCTGAGTTTTTCATCCATCAGTACCCCCAAGTCCTTCTCTGCAGGGCTGCTCTCTATCCACTCGTCACCCATCCTGTATTTGTGCTTGGAATTACTTCAACCAAGGTGCAGGAGCCTTGTTGAGCTGCATGTTATTTACATGGGCCCACCTCTTGAACCTGTCAAGGTCCCTCTGGATGGGGGACACTTCCTTCCAGTGCATTGACCACACCACTCAATATAGTGTTGTTGAAAAACTAGCTCAGTGTGCAGTCAGTCCCATTGTCCATGTTGCCAACTATGTTAAATAGTACCATTTCCAATACCGACCCCTTAGGAATGCTGCAGTCTCCACCTGGAGAAGAATGCTGTAGTCTCCACCTGGAGAGTCTCCACCTCTACCTCATATCTATAAGAATACGAGTTCATCACTGAGAATAATTAGTCATGGTCTGTGGATCTTTTCTCATAGAGGAGAAATATGTCAAGATGAAAAACAAAAACAAAACAATACACTAATCTTTCATAAGGATTTGGATTTGAACAAATAATCTGCTGCCCTTCTACCTCAAGAAAATCTAAGTTATGTGAAATACAATGTAACAGTCCTTAGTCACAAATAATAGTTCTTTATTTTATAGTATTTTGGGGGGTATTTAACTTTTCTTCATCTTTGCTCATACTTAACTGATTAAATTTCTCTGGTTTTGCATATGTCCAATGTGTTTTTTTTGCAGGTTGCTCTTTGACTCTAGAGTATCCAAGTATTAAAGTATTACAAATTTAAGTATTTAGTCTCATTTATAGACTCAAGTTTTATCTGGCTTGGGAGGACCATATATTCCTTCGAGCTTCTTTTATATTAAGAACTTTTTTATTTTATTTTATTTTATTTTATTTTAAAATAAAATAAAATAAAATATTTTATTTTATTTTATTTTATTTTATTTTATTTTATTTTTTTCCTTTGTGTGCCAGCATTTCTATTCCTTTGTTTTCTGGAAACAAGGAGCAAATAGACTTGCAATAATAGATGCGGGAAAGATAAAAAAAAAAAAAAAAAAAAAAAAAAAAAAAAAAACTGTAAGTTGCTAAACATAATCAGGGTTCATATCTCAAGATATTTTATAATTATATTTCTTTCTAAAATGTATGTATTTGTTTCATGGATGAGTGCATAGACCCTGGTATATTTCACAAAAGCTATATAAATCCCATAAAAAGATCAAACTTTTAGCAAATTAGAGATATGGGGGAGTGGAGCATAGCTGTCTTAAATATGTCACTGTTATCTGTTGTATGCTTTGTAGTATTTTGTTTGTTTGTTTGTTTTTAATCTGAAATGGAAACAAGAAAATTCCAAGAAAACACATTACTGCCCTTGAATAGCAAATAAAGATAATTTGACAGTCTTTTTGAAACAGATAGTCTGGGTTTTTCTTTCAATCACTAGAGTGAAAATGGTTTAAATAGGAAAATAGTTCAGAGAAAATCTTTTCCATATGTCACTGAATTCTTACAGAAACATAACATATTGTCTTCCCCACCCCCCCGTAACTATGTGAGAGAATTCTGATGCTAATCGCAAGAATGATTTGTTATTTAGAATATGTTTTTATTAATGTTAATTACCATATTGAAAGCAAATGTGTTGTTCTGCACATAATCTGCTGCTGTATTTTAAAAGTTCAGTAATTGAGTTTGTTAGAACAAAGTTCTAAAGCATGTGTATGTTCACATGAAAAACATAAGATTAATTTTTTATTTTTATTTTTTTATTTATTTTTTGCATTGACAGTTATTCCATTAAGATTACAAAATGACTTTCTTTTTAAAAATAAATTACCTGGAAGAATTGTAGATGTCAAAAATGTGGAGATACTTACTATTTGTGATAACAATTGGGATATGCTGCTTCTAGCATCAGTGTTTTCACAGGATCCTCTACACCTTACATAGTGTTTTTCAAGCCATTTGGCTGCAAGTTATGTATTCAGAAAGATTAAAAACTGTTGATTTGCTCTTGTTCCCTGGCTGTTACAGCAGTGCTGTTAGAAGTAGGAGAGGTGGACATGCACAGCTCCTCAGAATCTGAACCTCTCAGAGAATGATGAGGTTAGAGGGGACGACAAGAGTTCACCCAATCCAAGCCCCCTGCTCGAAGCAGGTCAAGTAGTGCAGATTACTCAGGATTTATATACATCACATCATTTGTTTCAAGAGAAATTTCTGTTTTATCTGTCAGTGTGAAAGCTTTTTTTTTTTCTTTTTTTCTTTCCCAAAAAGCTTCCCTAAATTTTCCTTAAAGTGGGGCAGGACCACTTCCACTTGGAACTGTAAATCTTATTTCAGAATGTTGGAGTCGTTCATGGGGAAGGATAGGAAATGAGGATAAACTGGCAATGAGAATGGTGTGGCCAACTTGAGGGCCACACGGGACTACTTCACATTTCTCTTTGTGAAGTTACAAATTATATATATGTATATCAATTTACTCTACATGTCTTTGTGTGAATTGTGAAAACCTTCAGCCAGAAGCAAGCTGCTGTTATCTACTATTAACAAGGATTCCCCCTCCAGAATTTTTTGTTTGTTTGTTTGTTTCTTATGATGAATACTGGAATATCAGGTAGCAATATACTTAATATTGTTTTATAGTGTAAAATGCTTATTGCAGCATTCTGGTGATTGCTTTATTTTCCTTTGGTTTCTGGATAACCTTGTTTAGTTTCTGAATAAAACAGAAAATCATCATGTATTCCAGATCACATTCCAGTGTGAAAAAATATTTCCTTTCACTTATTAATCCCTCTGTGGCTTATTACATTTCAGTCATCATCTTTAACACTCATCCTTTACCTTTTCTCCTGGGAATTGAACTATACATAGACTGATAATGTAATAGCACATTTTCTGTCGTTCTTCAGAAACACTTTGTCACAGCATTTTATATCCTAGTAAAATGCAATTTTTTCTACAGAAATTTTCCTGAAGTTACTTTCTTGTTTTGAAAATTTTAGTCTACTTAGGTAGGTAACAAACTTTGTTTTGAGATTTTTCAATAGTGCGCCAAATGGAAACTTGGGTCTCATTTATGTGCTTTCTCTTTGCCTTATTGTTCCCTCCCATCATCTGGTGGTGATCAACACAGAATTGGGATCTGACTCTTTTTGCACAGATTCTGTATTCTACTAACAAGTGTTTACTTACATTTGGTCATACTCCTTTGTAGTATTACTGTATTATTATTATATATATATGCATATTTATCCTCTGCTGGGATCATTTATTTATTTATTTATTTTAAAGGCAAAGGTGTTTATACCATAAAGAAATAATGAGCAAAAAAGTGATACTCAGTTTTATCAATATTTTATATTTGACCAGATCCGTAAAAAATGTGTAGAACTTCTCCTAGCATTTCTATGTTTACTCATTCTCTCTAAGGCAGTCTAATTATTTTGGGTTTGTTTTATTTTTTTAGGAATTTTAGAATTAAGTTTTTGGCCTTACATTATCAGTTATATTTCAAAAGCTTAGGTTGAGCCTAGGTAATAGAAGGAAGATGAGATTGCATAACCTTTATTTTGTGTGTCAAGACATTAACTGTGGCTGTGATTTCATTTGATCCCAAAGACATACTGAACAAACCACACTTTCCAAACTGATACAGTGGAAAAACTTGTTTCTTTCATACACTTACTGATTTTATAATCAAACAAACAAAGAAACAACAATGACAAAAAAAAATCAAAACCATTAAAACATTTCTTTTTATGATGCTAAAAACATAACTTTATACTTTATCGTTTTTGCAGCATAATTGTTTTTAGTTATCAGACGTGAAGTAGTTATAAAGGGATTTTTAAGTAAGTGAGATTTGCATCAAAGTTTTGATATTAAAAAGAATGTGTCTAGAGAAGTGTAAACAGGAAAAAAAAAAGATGAGCAGATAACTTATGACAGGAAGTAAATGATTTGCATTGTTTATCTTCATTTCAGGACACTTTTTGGCTGATTTTTAGTTACAACACATGCAAAGAATATAATGTTTGGAGCCAACATCAACAGCTTAAAAATGGTTTAATTTTTATAGCTCTGGAAAAAATAAGCACAATGATCCTTGGCTGTGCACTCAAAAATCTTTCTTTTAATTTTCATTTCTAAAATAACAAATTTCTTAACTTGCTAACAGAGATCATGATCACACCCAGGTTGAAGAGCTACGAGAATGTACATACGTTGTCACTGTTCATTTAGATCTTTCAAATTTACAGGAAAAATGTACTCTGTAAATTATTAAACTTTACCTTATATGCTCATTATCAGTAAAAACAACACAAAAACACCAACTAAGACTTCAATTCTCTTTGTATAGACTAGTTTAGAATTCACTAATTCAGCACTTCATTAATTCATGAACTCTGTAACCCACAAGTTCTCTAATTCCCTATTAGTGCACCTGTGAGCAAGATAGTTACCAAGGCGATGGTGCAAGTGCTCATTCTTCCTCCTCTGTCACAATTTGGATGTCCCCTGCAACACACCAGGAAGCAAAAAAGCCTCAGCAGTCTGGTTGTTCTTGGATCTGGTTCAAAAGCTTTTTGGCATTCTGACATGTACTTTTCAGATTGGAATTTGGTCTATACCATTTCCATAAACTAGTGGATTTTGAAGAAATTGCTAGGCAGTAACTCTGCAAAGACCCCAGGAAATGATGGCTCCAGGGAACAGCCGACTGCAGGTGAGAACAGCTGCAGAATGGACATTACCTCTTCCTGTACTCTGCACTTGTTGCTCTTGCTCTTGAGCTAATGTTTCTAGTCCTAGTCCCCAGCATGAGCTGTGTGTTCAGCCAAAACCTGAGCAGGATCTCAGGAGTGACCAGTTACGTATGTCCAGATATTTGGGGCCAATTGTAAAATGGAGATGAACTTTGACAGGCACAGAGATTTGGAAGTTGTGAATAGAATGGAGTTTACAGTTTGTTTTGCCAGAGCTTTTGCCACAGTGCATCCTCTCCTCACATCCTGTTGAAGTAAATTGTAAATCCAAGTGTTTGCTAGCCATTCCTGTAACCAGTTACTTGTTCTGTCCCAAGGATTTTGTGCTATATTTATTTGAGCCAAATGACCAGCCACCTGACTCCAATGTGCCTCAAGATTTGTAGGCTTTTTGTGGGTAGACACATATTCTTAGATTTAGCTATATTGTAAATAATTTTGGTATGTTTACTTTCCCATACATGTCTACCACTTACTTCTCTCTCTCTCTTTTTACCCTCTTCTGTAGTCGTGGGGTTGAACAATCCCACATAGCATAAATATCTGCATAGGCATGAGTGACTCCATGCTTCAAAGCCATTTCCACATCTCTAAACTCAGCTCTGCTCTGAGCCACCAATCTCTGCTGTGAAATTGTGATAGTCTTTACTGATATAATTGCAGCTTTATCTCTCTATAATTCCCCACTCACTGTGCACTCCTGTCTGCGACCCACACTTCTGTCAGCAGAGAGGTAGGCAGATGAGAGGATTCAATGGGTGTCCCAACTCACTTTACGCTCTTTGTTTGTCCCTTCACTTGTTACCTGGCGATGTACATTCCCCTTTCATGAATTAATGGCTCCATAGTTGGCAGCCCTGCATATAGAGCAAAGTTTTCAGGGAGGAACAGTCAGTGCTCTTCCCTGTTTCCCCCACCCACCTCCTCCAAGCCTTTTTTCCATTGTAGGGGAAACAACATGCTAAACCAAAGAACTAACTCAAACAACCTAAAAGCCCCAAATATGATCACACTCCCAAGCTATGACTGATTTTTACAAAAATCTCTCTTTTTTTTTTTTTTTTTCCCCATGGATATAAGTTCACACATTTTTGCAGCTCCTGGAGTAAATGAAATTTATTTTTGTTCTTATTATTATTGTTTTTAAACAGCTGTAGCAATATCATGGGAAGTTCTGACTTTCCAGTAGCACTTACAAAGGAACACATGCAGTTTTGACTTTTTTTTTTAAATTATTTTTAATAGATTAGACAAAAGAAAATTAACTGGCTTCATCTGAAGCAGATACTTTCTGTTAAGATATGGGATCCCTTTAAAAAAAGTTTGGCTGAAACCTTCATAATCCATAAGAGATATGTAACTACAGATTAAGTCATGCAGTAAGAAGAGGGACGTTGAAATGCTATCCTCAAGATACTGATAGTGAACTTACTGGAAAAGCTGATTTCAATGAGCATGAATTAAAACAAGGGAAGTGTAATAATTCTTTTAACTTCTGGTGATTTTGTCAACTGTGTCAGCAGATTTATTACATTTCTCTTTGTCCATAATAGTAACCTGGGATAATAAATCTAGAGCTGTTCTTTTTCGTTACAATTGTTTATGATCATTAGGTAAATAAGCAAAGGTTGTAATATAATGAAATATGGTGTAGACAGATTCCTTGTTTTGTTTGTCAATTATCTGTATGCTTTTTTTTCCCCTCTTATAACCATCAGATCTCTTTCTCTAACTCCTTTATGCTGTCCTCACCCCACTCACATGATAACATAAATGTTGATTCCTATATTTTGTGCATACATTAGATTATTTAGTTAAGAAAACTACTCTAAAAGGGAATCTGTGTTACTTCTTATCCCTGAATTGTTAAACAGGTGGAACTACCAGAAGATTTCACAAGACAGAAAATCCCCACTTTCATCTACTTCACTAACTTCATCTTATCTTTCCATCTAATTATCTTTTATTAAGTAAATTACGCTCATCAAGTTCCATATGCTGAGCTAGCTTGTCTGCTGCTGCAAACTCAAGCTGGAAACTTTCAAACTAGCTGCAGACACATTTTTTTTTTTTTTTTATTCTCCATTATCAGACTCAGCAAATTTCTGATGCTTAGAGGTCTGCACCTGTAACAAAATAAATGCTTTCTTATCTTTATTATCCTTCAGATACACCTTAGAAATTTTTCTTGGTTGTCCCTGAAACAGATTGAAAACTGTCACCTATAAAATATAACCAAAATTCAATGTACATGTGAAATGTTTTACTGTGAATTATTTTTCTATGAAGCAGTCATATACCAGAGAAGGGAAATTTTTTGAAAGTATCATGATAGCTACAAGGATGACTAAGGATTCATTGTCAACCAGGGGATTATGACTGTCTTAAATTAAACATTTTGCTTTTTATTTCATCAGTGCAGTTTTGTTTAGTAACATGAAAGATCCCATTGACGTGACGTGTAAAAAAGCCTATTCTGATCTGGAATCATGAGATTCTGACCGCTTCAGGCACTTTACTAATAATCAACAGATTTTTATTTTAAACCTTTGCTTCCTTTCAGGATTCGTACTCAGTCTATTTCTGTTAAAATAGATACAAGCTCAAGTCTTAGCTGAACATTGCTATTTTTATCAGAGTTGGTTTACAACAGTCAAGCATGGATATTAAACTAGCTGCATAAAAATATTCATACTTGCTACTATTAATCTTTTAACACTCACAGAAAGCTATTAGTCTTCAGATTAAATGAAAATGTTTGTGAAAAATATCTGCAGAAAACAAACATTACATTAAAAAAAAAAGTTTGGAAATGCCACTACAATGAGGTATGGCATTTTAAAGGGTAGTTCATTTGCTTTCATCCCCCATGTTCTTAGAGGCTGATGTTCCTAGCTAGAGTTACCTTAATGGATCTGCGCAATACACAATAGTGGTTTCCCACAAAAGCAAGTTGACAGCCAAAAACTCACTTTAGCTTTTTTTCTTTTTTTTTTTCTTTTTCCCAAAATAAAAATAAAAAAACAAGCACTTTTTTTTTTTTTTTTTGTCGGTCATATCACAAATTCTTGCTTATCTTTTACTCCCTTGATATTACTTCTATAATTCTGTGATCTATATAGATTGAATGCAATTCTATGATGCTGTCAAAAGGGACAGTCCTACTTTCCTTCCACCTCTACCGTGTGTTTTGTGGAAATACTGTTTCATGAAGCCTCTTGTGAAATATCTGAGGGCACTGATAAAGCTGACAAATGACTAGATGGAAATGTTGCATCTGTTTGATCTGATTACTTCATTAACAGGAAAAAATAACTAGTCAAAAAAAAGTGTAAGACTGAGCATGTGTGAGAATGGGGGTGCTGTCTTTTCAGGAGCTGACTAACACTGGTTATGGAAGTACAGCAATTATGCAAAGCAGAAAATCCTACTTCCATTAAGGTCAATGGAAAAACACCCTTTTACTTTGAGAGCAGCCCTGTATCCAGAAGACCTATGGATGCTTCAGTATAAAATATAATGGAAATTTAACGAAGTAAGTATGGTAGCGAGATTCATTTTTCCTGACTACAATTAATAAAATTACACTGAGTCATGAGCTGCCCTTCCCACATTCTAAATACTCTTGTTCTCTACTGTGTTAAATGTAGTGTTAAATTATAGGGCACTGCACCTTGCTCACTAAAACAAAAATATATCTAAAAGTCTTCAAATAAGTGTTGCACTTCTGTACACTGCTTTTGTTTTTATTGTGATAAAATTTATAAGTTAAATTACATGAGAGAAATCCAATAGATGGAATGAGATCTGAAAAGTCTTTAGTGAATCATGGCCTCTAGTTACTTTTTGTTCTTTTATTTTTGAGAATTTGGCTTTACATCTTCCTCTGCTTCAGTGATAATATTTGATTGTCTGTATTGTGTGCAAATGAAACACAACAAGGCAATCTGGTCCCAAGCAATGAAAGCTACTATTTTTTATTATTATTATCATTATTTAATGCATATAAGAGGGTGAAAACAGGCTACCTGACCAAAGAAAGTTTATATGTGTTTCTATATAGTGAAACATCAAAATATTTCAGTCATATTTCCACTAGAATAGTTATGGGTTCAAGAATTTTGGTGTAGGTCCTTCAGTGCTGTCATTCTACTTGAAAAGGAAAAACATATGGACATCTAGCAATAACAATATGTAATTCTTTGGGCAATGCTTCTCAATGTTTGTTTCAAAGAGTAAATTATCCTCATTTTACAAATGGGAAAATATATGCATGTATTAATGATTTGCTGACTTCCCTCTGTCAAAAGGGAGACTAAAGTCAAGGTTTGCTGTTCTAGTCATTGATCTACTGTCTACTGCAGCAGTGTGAGAGCTGGTCAGATGGCATGGTCAGATATCAATTAAACAGTAGTTTTTAACCAGTATAAGCACAACATCTTTATGAAGTCAACAATATATGTACATTTATCTTATTTATAATGGGGTAACAGGACTAAATATTTTTCTTTTATTTATTTCTCTCCTAGAAATTAGCCATGCTGAAAGCTGTATTCAGTATGAATTCTAATTTCATCTTTTGTATTGTTTGTGGTATTGATCTATATAATCTATAGATTATTATCTGTAGACCTGTATAATCTGTAGCTCTAGACGAGGTTGCCTAAAGCCTCATCCAACCGGGCCTTGAACACTTCCAAAGACGGGTCATCCAGAGCTTCTCTGGACAACATGTTTCAGTGCCTCACCACCCGCACAGTAAAAAATTTCTTCCTAATATTTAATCTATTTTTTTTGTTGTTTGTTTAAAGCCATTACCCCTTGTATACCCACTACACTCCCTGACACAGTCCCTCCCCAGCTTTCCTGTAGGCCCTCTTTAGGTGGAAGGCCACTATAAGGTCTTTCAGTAGCTTTCTCTTCTCCGAGCTGAACAATCCCAACTTTCTCAGCCTGTCTTTGTAGGAGAGGTGTTCCAGTCCTTTGATCATTCTTATGGCCCTCCTCTGTACTCATGCTAATAGGTCCATGTCCTTCTTGTGCTGTGGGCCCCAGAGCTGAACACAGTACTCAAAATATCCGTGTTTTTATCTGGCATCAGCCAGTCGCTGAAATGAATTATGTTGACATATGTGTCTTTTAATAATAAATAAATAAATAAATAAATAAAAAGCTAAGACACTATTATACCTCCTACAGTCTTACAGGGGATTTCTAAAAATCAGTTTTGGTTAGGTTTTCTGAAAAGCACACAGGGAAGTTAAAAACATATGAATATCTCACATTCCTTACCATCTCAGACTAAGTCACCACTGATATTTTCTGGAGGAAGAGTCATTTCTTTTGACTCTTAATTTATTGGACGTTTAGGTGAAAAGTTAGGATCAGCTATCCAGAATGAAATGTGCTGGCACATTTCAGTGTTTCACAAAACTCTTTGAAGTCTTGGAGCTACTCAGCTACGGTAGTTAAGCTACAAGTCAACTTCAAAAATTAGCAGCTTTAACTTGGACTGGCAAGTCTGATCTGATGAACCGTGTCTCAGCCAACACAGTGGAGGATGGCCAAGAATCATGGTCAGTGGATGAGGCCAATGGTTTGGCAGCAGTTTGCAGTTAGATTGCCTTAAACCAATAATGAAACCACAGCAACAGGCTGTTCTGATTCTTAAAGGTTTTGTTCTCTTCTCAGGACTTCTGAAGTTTCAGCCAAAGCAAATGATTTAAATGATTTCCATCTTTTTTTTTTTTTTTTTTTTTTTCATTCTCCAACTTTTAAGATATGTAAATATTTGTAAATGGTACACTTTGCAAGTTGTTCCTTCTTCCAGTGAATTTGTAAAGCCACTAGCAATGTCCATTAAAACAAAACCAAAAAAATTACCGATTATCAACATAGTAGTGAATCTCTCTGCAAATACTATTGTTCTTGGTCAGAATCAAAAAATGTAAGTTGTTTCACTACTAAAAAAAATAAAAAATGATTTTCATTTTAAATAAAATTTTCTCTTTTTCTCTCTCTTTTTGCTCTTTCTTTCTTGCTTTTTTGTTCTTCCTTCCTTCCTTCCTTCCTTTCTTCCTACACTTTAGGAAAAAAACGCATTACCAGAAAACAAAAATTAAAGTAACAAACTACAGTAAGATTTTAATATTTAATTATTTTGGCTCTAATGGGCCTCTTTCAAAATCATGTGTGGAGATATCTTTGTGTTTTGGGTAAGGTTTATTTAGATGACAGTTCTGGAAAGAGATCAGCCAACAAGGAAAAGACTCTACCTTCATTAAGCTTTGGCAATGGCTGTTATGCAGCTGTGTAGTGTTGTTGTGTGAGTTGCTGGTGCTAACCAGACAGTGACAATGAAGGGAGCTGGAGTCTATTTCCATATTTTTCCTTTTCTCATATCTATAGTCATCTACCACAATTCTCCAGAACCTTCTAATGAGCGGCAAGTAAATGTCCTGCAAAGCACTGAAAAGTTGATTAGAGCTGAGAAAATGGAACCAGAAAATTCAGAAACTTCTACCTGGCTGAAATGAAACATGAAAGAACTGTAATGTCAAAACTGTCCACTCTTCAGTGATTTGTTTACTGCATTTATTTTCTACATTTCAAATACAGGTGTTAATGCTAATCACTGTAACATATAAACATGATTTTTCTTAAACATGGATGTTGGAATATAAGAGAAAATTTTTTACTTTAAACAATTTAGTCTTCTATTGGTATAGCAAGATTTTAATTTAATTTAATTTAATTTAATTTTAACCAAGAGGAAAAAAAAAAGTGACTACAGCTTGTCCATATCATCATTGTTTTAGCAATGGGATGGGAAAGCAATTGCTGAGGTGTTGATTTTCCTCTGGGCAAATGAGTAATAGTGGATAAATAATGAAAGAGAGCAGCCAGATTTACTGTTAGGATATTGATATTCTTTCAAGAATAATAGGTGAATACACTTTCTGGACAGTTTCTGGAATGTAGATCGCAAAATAAAGCACACCATAAAGATACTTGATTTCCTTTTTCTTGTGAAACAAGGAAAATCCAAATGTGAATTGGTATTTTTTTGCTTATGTAGATAAATTACAAGGTAAGTTTTGCTTAGTATGAAGTTCCATAGTTTGAGAAAGAAGGCAAATGAATCTGTGACTGTAGTTGTAGCTAAATCCTTTCATCTTACTAGACATTTAAAATATATATAGATTCAATTTAATCTTGTCTTGAAAGAAGAAGGTTTTTGCATAATTTTTTTAGACTCAGAAATTTTTGAAAGCATATTAAATGACATTTCCTTTGGTAACAATTCCTAGACAAGTAATAAGTATGTCTGTTTATGCTGTACTCAAAAATGTTACATAAAATATATTTTCATAGCTAATTCTTAATGAAATATACTGCTAAAATGCCCAACAGTATTATTAATAAGATTATATCATTATTATAACAGTAAAATAAAATACTGTTTGAGGTTATTCATAAAACATAATTTAATTGAGCAAAGCTAAAATATTATCTTTGTCTTTTTTAGGAGTGAAATTAGATTATGAATCAAAACATGAACACAGGCTCTGTTCAGAAAATAATGGAAGAGACACAGGTTTTTAGGACCCAGCCAAGACAACCTTATAAATCAGCTGAAGTTTGCCAACCAGATGGCAATATATGTAATTCAAATCTTCCATCTCAACATTTCTATCCATATTCATCTAATTATACATGTATGCATATGAATTACAGCAGCGATTTGGAAATTTTTGAAGCAGTAAAAATTCGGGAACTGGAAGAAATCAAAGCCAGAGCTGCACAAATGGAGAAGACCATGCGCTGGTGGTCAGATTGTACTGCTAACTGGAGGGAGAAATGGAGCAAAGTTAGAGCAGAAAGAAATAAAGCCCGAGAGGAAGCAAGGCAATTGAGAATAAAATTAGACAATGTTGTAAAAGAAATGAGTATGCTTAAAAAGTTAAATCAAGATTTAGTAAGTGAGAAGGAAAATTTAGAAAATGTAACTACTTGGAAAACAGAATGCAGTTGCTCAGAAATATCGCATATAAAACAAGACCTAAACCAGTTAACATTTCCCGAACAAGAACCTGTGAAAGAACTGAGCAAAACCAGCAAGATTCCTGTGGCAGAAGACACAAAGAAGGTAAAGAATGGGGATTTTTCTAGCTCATTAAGAAGAAGGAAATTATGGGTGTGTGTAGAAATGGAATTTTTCAAGCATTTTCACCAAAATACCATGTGATTTGGTCGTGAGAAACATGGAAAACTATTCATATCCCTCAGCTGTGGCTAAACATATAAGTAAAAGAGGCAGACTGTTGCCTCCAATAATCTCTTGTTCTATCTTTCATGTTATAAGGTATCAGGTTACCTCTGAATTCTTCACATTTCATGTACTGTTATGTCCAAAAAAAAAAAAAAAAAAAGTAGTGTATTTTCCTGATATCTAAAATAAGATTACTTAGTTCTCCTTTCTTGGAATTTCTGAAATGAGGGAAGAGGTGAATCGAATTCCTCTTCAAAGTAGCAAGATTTTTATTTGGTAAGGAGAGCAATTAAAATCTCGAAAGAATAGACTGGTATGAAACAGTACTGTTGGTACCATGCTAAAATGTGATTAGCTTTTAAGCACAATTGTTTAGAGGTTATAAAATTTAAGCGTATTTCTGAAGAAAACTATTGTTCAGTCTTCCTAATGCAAATGTATTTTATTTTTTAGTCATTTTTTCTACCTGTTTTTAATTTTGCTTAGATTTTACATGCAAAATGTGTACCCTCAAAACAGGTATTATAGTGCTTTTGCTTTCTGGATTGGACACAGATTGGTATGTTATGCAAGTAACTAGTCCTTATACAAAACTTGTTAAAGTCCATCACTTGCTTCAATATGATTTTTATTAGAAGTCTAAGAGTTCTTACGTGGAATTTCTCAATATATTATCTGTATGTACAAATTCTGTTTCTGTTTTTAAAAATTCTAGGTTTCTGTCTTCACCATAGTTATAGCCAACTAGTGATAACTGGAACCAATTTGTTGAGGAGTGATACATTAGAAATATCTTGCATACGGAACATCTCGCACATTCACAGAGTGTGAGGTGTCACAAAACAACAGTGATTACTCCAACCAGAATGACTTTTTTGCATTAGAGAACATTCTAATCGTATCCTATGCAAGTATACAAGATGTTACTTATTCCCTTTTTCCCCCTCCATGGTTTAAGTGTTTGGTAGAGCCTTGGTAGGCCTTGCAGAAGTTATGTTTAGGCTTTTCATTTATGTTTTTCTGAAATGTCACGTTTTTCTCTTTTCTCAGGATGTGGAAATAATCAAAGATTCTTTAAGAAGCAATCAAAATAAAAAAATAACTCTAAAGGATTCTGATTCCTTTCCCTGTGGAATTGCCAGTATTTATTTGGAAGAACAAAAAAAAAGTCTGGACAATATAGCCCAGACATCAGAGAATGATTTAATACATGTTTCTGTCTTGCATTTGCATTTGGCTGAGTTAAAGAAAATCTTACAGAAGGAAAGAGAGTAAGTGCTTGGGGGTTCTCCTTGGGGAAATCTCTATTTAAAAATAAGTTTTTAAAGACATTTTCTGAAGTAGATATGGTGCTGTTTTGCATTTACAGCTCATATTATGTTCTCCTAGATATTTCTATGCTTTATTAATTGCCTTAAGTAATTCAGAAAAAAAAATATATATATACTGATTAGTGGTTTTGAACATCTATATTTCCCTGTTTTGAAAACATTTCACAGTACTATGTATGTGTTTCTTGTTTTCTTTGTCTTGTTTGTCATTTGCATAAGATGCACTCCATATAGAAGTGTTAAGAATATAAAGTTAATCACAAAATCATACTTACCAGCAATGTGGTACCAATGAAATAATATCTGTTGTACTCACTTATTGGAGTGCCTTGTGCTTAAGAGGAAATTTTCATTGACTTTGATTTCAAAGTCCACCTACCTCAGGCAGTACCTGCTTACATAGCAGTGACTTTTACATAATAGTGGACATTGGTGTAACAACTTCCTCCGTAGGTCACCTTGGGCAACGTTTCCTGCTTACAAAGAGGTTCTGTAAGCAGAATATATGCAACTTGAAAGTATGAAGTAATTATTTTTGGCCATGCACACAATATGTACCTAGGAATAATGTTACTAGGAACATTATTAACATAGTCACCAGTCTTTGAGACGCCCTATGAGTCTTTGTTGGGCAAGCTATCATCTGCCAGCTCACAAAGAATTACTCTCCACTTCTCATGGGAATGGGATGATTTTGATGAGTTGCCATCTTCAGATTCCCATATTTTCTCTTAGAGATTTATACTTCATGTCAGTACTTTTTGGTCCTGGATCCTGGAGCTGCTAGTAATCACTGTCTCAGTGTTCTTACCGATTTGCATTTTTACTTATCTTGCATAGCTCTAGCTTAAGTATTTTCTCACATCTTCCTCACAATTTAGCAGTTTTCTCAATAAAAGTAAGCCAAGGACACTGCTGCGCTGCATCAAAGCCAAGCTTGGTTTATAGACAGCTTGAACCCACTAGGCCAAAGGTTACCTTGGCAGCCAGTATGATCTTGCTCATTCTGCACAGGACCATTCAGCATATATATATATATATATATTTTTTTTTTTTTACCCCACAGTGCTCCAGAATTGCGGCTACATTCTCTCCAAACTCAAACCAGCTCATGGAGTCATGCAGAGCTACTGTTTGGACATGTCTCTACTTACCTTACTAACCTCTCCATAAATAGTTCAGATGGTTCTGGTTCAAGAATGTTAGCTTCAGTTGCAAATGCAGAGGCAACAAGAAGATAGTTCATTCAAGTGAATTGCTTCATTGGCATAGCTAACATTGCTTCCAGGCCCTGAGCCAGATTACTCAGCGGTAACTCTCACACCTCTGCACAAGCCTGCAGTGTGCTCCGTAGACATGCCCTAGAGACATATCTCATCAAATATACTATGGTTTAATTCCTTAAGGTTAACAATGTTGCTGTGAAAGATGGATGTTAGCCAAATATTCTCAGAATGTAGTTAAAGTCAACCTGACAAAAATACTTTCTGTCAAAAGGTTTACAAATTCCGTTAGCCACAGAATAGAAAATAGCTACTGTGACATACGTTTATTTTATTGCTAGTTGAATTTTCTTTTTTCACTATTTCAATATCTTTCTCTTTTCTCATCACCCTGCATCCCTCTAGTTTTGTGTTATGTAGATAATGTAAAATTTTCATCTCCCAACATAATAGTGCTTCTATGGCTTTACTGTTTTTCATATTTTAGATTTGCTGTTTATAGCCAATTGAATATTCAGGGATTACAAACTGTGACAGTATTTCATTAAAAATATTAGAAATATAATTTAAAAGATTTTATTTGCAATTAAGATTTTTTTTTCCGTTTTTAGTTGTGGTCCAAATTCTATTTTGCTAGACTATTGCAAAATGATGTACACATGCTACACAAATATTAAATGAAATTATGAAAGCATAAATTATAAATAGGTATAAATTATAAATAGGTGTAAAACATATAAATTATGAGAAGTTCATTCTTATCTTTGGAACTTGGCTAATAGTCTTTACTGTGGACACAGAAATGAGTTTTTATCTGGTCTCAAAGACAAGAACACCTATAGTGCCTCTGCTGCTTCATATTTCTTACATTATCTACTGAATGGTTGAAAATAATGTAAGTGTTTTGAAGACAGGTAAAAATCAAAATCAAAGTTCAGTGTTTCAGTAATGCAATACCTTTCTCCAAGGAACCATCATTCATTCTTTGTGAATCACATATCCTAAATATTTTCCTGAATGTAGGAATGGACATGCTCAAATAACGTTCCAGAGGCAAATCATTAAAGTTGTCACTTTAATGAAGATGAGTCCCTCTGAGCTAAATAATCCAAATTTCCAAAATGTTGCTAACATATTCTTTCAAGAGCAATTATTTTTTAAACAGCCAAGGAACACATTTTAACCCCTTTTTTTCTTTTTTCTTTTTCTTTTTACATCTAAAGTAGATCCTGTGGATTTCTGTTCAGCACTCTGTACATACTGTATATATTTCTACATATGTGTATACTTAAAATAATATTTTGTCTGTAGCCAAATAACAGGTACAGTACCTTTTATCTGAGGATTTTTGCTATCTCACCATATATTATGCAATCTAGATCACTAACTGAAGTCTATTTCCCTATTGTCTTCAGTTGAGCCCAAAGTTTTATTTAATTTAAAATTTGAATTTTATATGACTGGATTTCTTTGTTTGTTCTTCTCTGCTATTATTTTTGGTAGATCTCTTAGAATAATTATATGATGATAGTAGGTAGGTTTGTAATTAAAAACAAACAAACAAACAAGCAAACAGAAAACAAACCCCACAAATATACAGTTGAAAAAGGCAGCAAAATAGAGCTGAACCTATGTCAAGAAAATTAAATATAATTTGTCTTTTGTTGTCTTCAAAAAATGTAATACTGATTTTTAAAACACTTTCAGAATGAATGTATTTCTGGAAAAAGAAGTGGAAAGGACAGCAAATGAATTATCTCTTTGGAAATGGAAATATGATGAACTAAGACAATCTAAGCTGGAAAGTCTGAACCAGGTATGCTAGCAATACATTATTATAATGTGGAATAAGAAACAAAACAGACTTCAGATTTTCTATGTGTAACTAAGAATAGAATAAAATCATTTTTAGGGTTTACAAAAATGATAAACAACTATTTATCCTTTTTTTTTTTTTTTTTTTTGAAAACTGTATTCACCACAGGACCATAGAATAATTCAAGCTGGAAGGAACCTACGAAGGTCTCTGATCCAGAGTTGGATCATCTCTGAGATCAGACCTGGCTGCTCAGGATTATGTTCAGTAAGGTCTTGAAAGTCTCCAAAGATTGGAGGCTGCACAGCCTTTCTGGGCAGCCTGTCCCACTGGTAGACTCTTCATATGGTGAAGAAGGTTCTGGCTTCTGATGGTATCATCAGAACATCTCATGTTCCAATATATGCTTGTTGTGTGTTGTTCTCCCAGTCTGCACCATTGTGAAGGACCTGGCTTCATCTCTTTGATAATCCCTCTGTAAGTAATGGTATTATCAAAGAGAGGAGAGGCACACCGAAGTCCTCTCTTCTCCAGGCTGAACAAACTGTGCTCCTTTGGCCTCTCATCACAGGGCAAGTGCTCCAGTATGCAACTGTCTTTGTGGTCTTCTTCCGAGCATGCTTCAGTTCATCCACATTTTCCTGTGCAAGGGACCCCAAACTGGTTGCAGTATTCTGCATGTGGTCTAACAAGTGCTGAGAGCACTCAGCCAGCCTGTGTTACTGTGGTGGTTTTACCTTGCTAGGCAGCTGAGCTCCACCACAACGACTCTCTCACTCACCCTCCTCAGAAGAGGAGGGGAAGAAGAAAAGGAAAGAAACAACTCATGGGTTGAAATAAAGATAATTTAATTAAATGAAAAATAATTATTAAGGGAAAATTATTATTTATTAAATAATTTAACTAAAGGGAAAATGGAAAAGGGGAAACAAACAAACGATCAAACGAACCAAACAAAAACAACAAAAAAGCAAAGGCCATGTGGAAGTGCAGAGGAAAGAAATTGCTCTCTGCTTCCCACCAGCAAGTGATGCTTGATGACCTCCTTGAAGAAGGGCCTCAATGCACGTAGCCGTTGTTTGGGAGGACAGACTTTTTCACAAGAGCCCACCCCTCCCCTCTTTTTCCTTTTTCCACCTTTTATTGCTGAGTGTGACATCATATGTTATGGAATTTCCCTTTGGTTGGTTTAGGTCAGCTGCCCTGGTGATGTTTCTTCCTCACCTCTTGCCCACCCCAAGCCAGCTGGCTCTGGGGGGGGTTACAGGGAGTCCTGATACGGTGCCAGTATTGCTCAGCAGTAGACAAAACACTGGTATGATACCAGTGCTGTTCTAGCTACAGGTGTGGAGCACAGCACTGTATGGGCTGCTGCATGGAAAGTTAACTCCATCCCAGGCAGACCCAGTAAAGTTACTACTAATACCACGAAAGGTGCTTTTATCCATCTTTGCTGTCAGGGCACATGGCTAGCTTACATTAAGTTTGCTGCCCACCAGGACACCCAAGGACATTTCCAGAGAAGCTACTCCCCAGTCTTTCCATTCTCTGCCTCTATTGTTGCAAAAGAATCTTCCTTCCCAGGTGCAGAGCCAGCTTTAACCTGAACTATGCATTAATATGAGGAGGAAACAGCAATTGGCAGTAGTGGGAGAGTCCCTCCTGTGGAGACAGAAACTCTGTGTCTCACACTTGACATTTTGAGGGTTATGTTGCTTGCTGTGGACTTTGATCCAGGACATGTGGAGAGATTTCCAAGGCCTGTCCAGTCCTTAGACTAGTATTCCTGGCTGCTCATCCACATTGGCACCAGCAGCACTGTAGAGGGCATATTGAGAATGAGTACACAGCTCTGGGCTTAGGTGTTGTGTGGGGCCAAGGTATTGTTTCCTTGATTCAACAAGCTGGTTAGCGTGGTGAGGAGAGTTTTGAACAAAGAATGGTGGGGGAAGGAGATCACAACCCACAGTTAAGTGAACAAGTGGTGGTCAAGGGTGGGAAGCTCAGGGTACAGGTTGATAGGAGCAAGAGAGGCTTCAGGAATGATAAAACAAGGTGAACGGACACCTGCCAGTATTGATATAGAAATACACATCCTCAGAAACAAGCAGGAAGAGTTAGAGCTGTATGTGATTACAGAACTACAGATTACAGAGCAATTAAGATACTCTGCCAAGTTCATACACCTGGAGTGCTGTGAAGGACTGATGTAAGCTTTTCAGGTAAGACAGGGAAGGGAGGTGTGAAGGGTTGGAAGTTGCACTCAGATCTACAAACAGCTCAAATCTTTCAAGATCTTCTGTTTGATGGTGATAGTTGAGCTAAGAGCTTGTGGCTTGGGATCAGAGGAGAGATCAGTAAGGGTGAGATTGTGGTGGGAGCTTGTTACAGACCACCTGACAAGGAAGCGAATATGTCTTTAAAGAACCTAAGTCTCTGAATTGCAGAATGTGATTCTCATGGGGGGCTGACAGTACAACTGATGGAAGGGCATCATGGCTGGATGCAATGCAATCAGATTCTGGAGGATTTCAGAAATAATTCCTTGCTGTAGGTATTAGATGGACCAACCAGTGGCGATGTATAGCTGGATCTGCTGTTAACTAATATGGAGGGAAGTAATTGGAGATGTGATGGTAAGTAATGTCATTGTCAATAATGACTTTGAAACATAAGAGTCTGTGGTCCTGAAGAAAGTGAGAAAGACAAGTAGTAAGAGCATGCAGACCCTGAACTTAAAGAAAGAAGAGGGTTGTCTTAGTCGGGGAAGTGGTGGGTGGGATCTCATGGGAGGTAACTCTGACTGATAAACAAAGGAGTTCATCAAAACCAGCAGGCCTCAAGGGACAGTATCTTCCAAGTGCAGGAAAGGTCTGTCCACATGCTCAGGAGAACTTAGGAGAAGTCGATGTGTCAGGAAACAGATTTAGCTTAGCAGAAAACTCATGGTGGAGTTCTGATGTCAGAAAGCACTATACAGGAATTCAGGCTACAAAGGAGAAATATAGGAACATTGCCTGGGTATATAGGGATGGTGTTAGAAAAGCAGTGTTCATTTCAAAATAAGTCCATGAGTAGAAGGCTAACAATTACTTTTGTTGCATCTTTCTGGATTTAGCTTTCATAAAAATAGGACCTTTTAAATCCAACAAAACTCAAAATATATATCTATATAACCAAATTTCAGCATAGAATTAACATTTTCTTGTAAATTTAACATATCAGATTTAGAATAATCTAGGCAAATTAATTAATTTTCTTTTCACATTCTGGGAAAGATCACAAGATTTAATTAATAGTTTTGTTTAAGAAATGTGGTCTTCATGTTTTATGGCACTGTCGGCAGGAATGGAACAACAAGGAGTAAAAACTTGCTGAGAAGAAGTTGGAAATTGATAGCTTCCAGTTTTTATTTATGTGCATGTACAAACATACATGCATGTTTCTGCTTTTTATCTGAGGAACATGCTGATTTGCTTTAATTGCTAACAGGTGTTATTTTGAGCATTCTGTTTGTCTTCTGAGATTCACAAGACATACATGTTTTTAAATTACAGGAGAGCATTAGTCTGGATGAATGTGACAAATGTCAATGAAATTATATTTGTTCTTGTTGTTTTTTAAGTGAAAATTCTTCCTTTATTGAAATATACACATCCCCAACACACAAGATTTGTATGTGAATGTCACTGTTGAGAAGTGGATACTGGAGAGCCATACAAGGTTCTTGACAGTGAGCAATTTGGAAGGGAAATAAAGGAAAGTGCAGATAAACATGGAATCTGATTCATATACGCACATGCAATATTAAATTACAAATAAATTTATAAATTAATAACATTAATCATTGCTTTGGGATTATTTTCATGTCCTTGACCAAGAGTTTTTGGTCTCAGAGTCATGAATAACTTATTCTGTTATGTCCTTTGGTAGATCACCGGACAGCTCCACTGGGAATGTGGAAAAGAATGTTTAGATTTTCAGTGTCAGTGCCACTGCAAATTAAACCATTTTTAGCAATAGTTAGCTCTGCTAGCTTGTTGGAAAACTGTGAGATTTTGTGCAATGTTATAAACTTCATAGCTGCCAAGAATATTAGTACTCCAAATAACTAATTATGTTCTGTTGAAAGATGTGTATCCACTCACCTGAAAACAAACTAAATATGGAAAACCTCAATGATCATCATTTTTTTTTTTTTTTTTAATAGATCAATTTCGCATCACTTGGAAACTGTAAATCAGTTCTCAATTTCTTGAGTTCACTAAAAAAGGTAGTAAAGTGGTAATTTACTTTTATAGTAACTACAAGCATTATCTATAACTTTATGTGTGATTGTAGCACTGAACTTGGCCTCATTGGCTTCATAAATTAGATAATTTTTATGGATCAACATGAAATTGCATTTAGTGTTGAAATTGCTTGTTTCTTTTTCTGTTGTAAAAATTCTACTCTCCCACTAAATAGTAAAACAAGAAGTTAAGATTTACACTGAGCTTATTCAAATCTTGGTTGATATTTGGCAGCACAGTTTCTTCATATATAAACAGTCAAGTGAGTGCTTTTTGCAGCACACCATTTTGTCTGTTTCTATACAGATACACAGAAGTTCTCATTCTTTCAGCTTTCTCTGCCTTTCTTTAATTTCAAGTGTTCTTTCTTTATAACAGTTTCAAACCAATTTCTAATTCACTACTCTTCTTAAGATTACCTCCTCGCTACAAAGGAGGCTTAAATGTTATCCTGTGTGGCTGGCTAGCTAGTGAAAATTGTCTCAGCTTTCTTTAGAGAACTAGTGAATTAAGATTTATGTCCACCAACTATTTTCCTGGAGAGAAAAGAGGAATGGAAGTGGAGTGCCTCTTCATTACAATTTCTGTTTATTGCAGGAAAAATGTGTTGAGCTATCTGGATCCTACCTTGCAAATTATTGCAAACTTGTGGCGTAACAAAGCTGTCAGTCTCAGAGATGATTAGATACATTTTGGGCTTTTGAAGAGACTCATTTATGTGCTTTTTACACCGTACACAGCCCATGTGATCATATTTTAAAGATTTATGTGTTAATATTTCTTAGCTACTCAAAATAGTTTTTATGTACTGTTTAGTTAAGAAGCTTCAGTTCTACTTCTAGAAGAGTTTACAGCTTTGTGGGATAGTAAATAATTTAATATTTCATTTGCCTTAGTTTTCACATATGTTGCAATTAACATATTTAGAACTGCAAAAAACTTTCTTATTCCTAAAAGGGGGAAGCATTTGCTCAGTGTAACTTTATACATGCATTATTATTTTGTTTGCATTACAATCCACAGAAAAGCAAAGATCAAGTCTGTAAAACCATTGACCTTAGATATGTTTGTTTTTAAACTAATATTTATTTGACAACATTTTTTTTTTTTTTTTTTTTTTTAATCTTTAAGAATCTTTAAGTTCTTTGGACAGCATACAAATTTTGCAGTCAATGATGTTGCTAACTGAATGTCCATAGTCAGCCCTGGAAATGGGCTATCCAGTTTTGTTACATACAACTTAGCTTATATGTCAAGTAACTAACCTTACGATCTGAAAGACACAAAAAGAGTAACTAAGTTTGATCTTTGAGCTCCTTGTAAAACAGTGTAAATCCTTGGTGTGCTGTCCAGATGTTTGTAAATGCTGAATTATAGTTAGCAAGACTGTTAAAGTTTTAGTTTTTAGAATTCTTATTTAATCTTATAACACGAAAAATAAAACATTCTTGTGTACACACTTTATATTAGTGTTCCTCAGCATTTTATAGCTGCCTTTGTCGTTTCTGAAGGACATCCTTTTCAGGTGGTTTAAAAGTTAAATGAGATGGAGTATTTACAAAGCAATTTTGCATTATACTGTGGATAGTGAAAAACATGCATATACTGCTATATTCCACTGGTGTGCACTGTATACTTACAAATGCCTCTATAGGCAGTGAATTCTGTGTTGTTTAAAAACATTGTCTGCTAGCTGATGTACAGAAAATACTCTTACTCTAGATTGTCTAGTGTGTTGGTAATTAATGAGGGAAATTTATAGCTCAGTTTGTGGGATATGAGACAAAAATTACACTAATCTGTACCTAAAGCCTATTGGAACATCACTATCAAAAGAAATACCCTTAGATGAAAAAGAATACAAGCAAAGCTAGCATTTTGAATCTTTAGGCAGAGGTATTTCTAGAACTGGATGGACACTGGGATACAGGAACTGGATCCACCATTGCTTTTCCACTTTTTGCACAGAGTTGAAGGTAAGTCACCAGTGCTGTTGATTTTACACTACAACCAAAAAAAAAACCCGATAAACACATTTTAAGAAAAGTGCCTTCTGTTCTTGCTCGGTATATAAACATGTTTTACACTGTATCTTATGGCAAATTATATATTGTTACTTAGGTGTGTTTTTTTTTTTTTTAATTTTTATTTTTTGAAGAGAAATGTGACCATAACCCTCCCTGTTTTTTCCCAGGTGGAAGAAATTCCACTGAAGTGAGTCTTCTGGACAAATCAAGCCTTCTACATCTCACTTTAGACATTTAAATGATGTTTAAAATGGAACATCATTTTTGGAACAGCTAGTTCTTGTTAAACTGAAATTCTGCATTATTTCCACCTTTTTTTTCTAGACATCTTTATTCTGCCGTTACCTTATAGTATGAAAAAAACGAAAAGCTGCTTATCTGTAGTTGCTATTTTCATTCACTTAGTATATACATAAATTAGAAATACTGATGCTCTGATAATCTTACAGGAAATTTAGACAGATGTAATAATATCTGATCTGTCTGATACTCTTTGCCTGACCCCCAACATGCCTACAGCTCATTTCTTGAGCCATGAAGAAGAAAAAAAAATAAATTATTGGATATGAAGCAGTATATCTAATGGCTATACCAGGTACTGTGAATTGTTCTGCTAAATTCTCAACTAAGATGGGCAAAAATATTGCTTACTTACATAATTTAATATGTATTTTTAGAGTTCTACAATTAGATCATCCCAACATCACTTAACACTTAATCTGAATAGTCAACAATCTTCAGTGTCTGTAAGATAAATGATCTTCTTTAGTTCCTGACTTAAAATAACTTTGTAGAGTGCTTTGACTGTTCCTGTCATTTTTGATGTATTCTTTGTATGATTCGTTAACAGGTACACTGAAAAATATACTGTAAACGGAAATAATTTTACTTAGTATTTTCTTTTCCTGTCTATCAGTTAACATTCTTGTCAGATATCTGATAACTTAGGGCTAATTTATGTTAAGTTGGGTTGAACGGTGTTCTGATCTGCAGCACATTACACTGGTACAGTCTAGGAAATTCATGAAACTGATTATAGTTTGAACTTGCTTTGATTACTTCTAGTAATGCTGACCACTGTTGACTTACTGCTACCTTGTGGTACCTTATTTATCTATAAATTTGGCTCAATACAGCAGTATAAAGTCAGGATGGAAGGTCAGCTTAGAAATCAGTTGAAAACAGAGAAGTGTTATTTCAGTGACCATTTATATGGCAAATAAAACATGAAAGAGAGAGATTACTCATTGCACTGTTTACTTTTTTTCACATGATTTTCTACATGCTTACATTCGTCATCTTGTGACAAATCGCTGCATTTTTTTTTTGATTTTCTTCTTCCTTTTAAAATGCTTATTAGAATGGCCCATGGCTTGTCCTAATCCATGAATTTATTAACAAGTGATAATAAATACACGGTGATAGATAACAGCAAGCTAAGTGAGGTAGGCTGTTATAGTCTGGCAACAATTGAACTTGTATGCTGTTTATCTGTAAAAATCCCAAATTTTTAAATTATCTTTGGTAAATTATAGGTAAATTTACATTGTTCTGAGGGTTAAGAGAAATGATTTAATCATTCAGCCTTTTTGCAGAGAATAGAAACTTATTTATGCATACAATACAGCATGTATATGTATTTCTACTCATGGGCATATAAACTGACATACCTTTCTTATCTTGGTGATTGGAAAGATTTGGATTAGTCAGTCTCAGCTCTCTAAGGGGGTAGTTAGTCTATGATCCTTATTTTGGGGAGAAGATAAAAAAAAAAAAAAAAGACCCCCTTTCCCTACAGCTCCCTTCAGAAATAGTAACAGTAAACTCACTTCAGATCATAAAAAATCTTAAACTGGGCAATTGGAAAATAAGCACTAGATTTCAAATGTCATTTAAAAAATGTTCTCAGCATTCTGTTATACCTTCTTTTGAAGTGTAAATCAAAATGTCTAATATTGAACCTTTAAACACACTGGGGAATTATTGAACAAACTTTTTGATTTTTTTTTTTTTTTTTCTCCATAAAGCTAAGATGCCACCGAGGCAAAGTCAGGGATGAAAGCTCATGTTTTGCTTCAGATCTTTTGGTTAAGAATGCTCCAAATCAGCTGCCCTTTGACATTTAAAATTAAATTAGGAGAAATTATTGCTATAATCCCTGTACCTAAAACAATCTTTGCTATTTACTTAGGTTTTTAACAGTTTTTTTAAATCTATTCATTTGTTTAACCTGTGTTCTGTCATAATCCAATCAGCTGCAAGAAAAGCATGCTACTGTTTATAAAGCAAGCAAGCAAATGAAAAAACAACTTTTGGTGTGAATGTCAAGAGTTCCAGTTTTCCCTCATTCAGTAATGAAACATAACAATTAAAATGTGATTATTTTTTAAAAAGAAATTATTTTCTGATACTTTTCCTAAATCAGTTGATTTCTAATATTGGATATTCACTTGTGTATTCCCTGAATTAAAACTTCCACCTCTGTTTCCACATAGTTGCAAAAGCAACTATGCGCATGTTAGCACATCAGAGTTCTGATCCTCCAAATGACTGATGGATTGTCAAGTTTTCAGAATTTTGGTTAACATGCATCCTTTATGAATTTCAAGCAATATTCTCCAAGGGATTAGCTGAAATGGAAATCCCTTTCTTGATTGAGATTAGAGAACATTTTAAAATCATCTAAATGGCTGCATTTAGATTACTCATTTAGATTCATTCTTGATTCATTTAGATTATTCTTGGTTGGAACTATAATTATTATGTTCTGTCTTAGGCAAAAATGAAATGTGGTTTGAGAATTAAGTCATATTAACCCCATGTCAAATATCACTTGCATGTAATAGTATAGCAAATAAGCATGTTATACATGACATTTTTATATGAGGTCATGCTTATTGTTCTTATCTAATCACAGATATTTTGCTAAACAGAACAAACAAGAAAAAAAATTATTTGAAGAAGTTGCATTACAAAAGGTGTTACAGAAAGATACATCCAAAGGAGTTTATATTCAGTGTCTGTTTCTAATTATGGAAAGCACTTGAATCTGATTTTTGTGTGTGTGTGTGTGTGTGTCACTATTCAAAAAATAACCTTTGTATCAAAGGTTACCTAAAGAATGCCTAATATTATAATTAGTGAATTCTGTTGAAAGTGTTTTGTATTCATGCAGCTGTGTAAGTGTTGTCTTGAACATGTACTCTTTTCTTCCCATGGGAACCAAGGCTTCAACTTTGATTTCTGTTGTCAGGAATCACTCTGAGGATTGGTGTCTTCAGATTTGTATACATGCTCAAGATGGAATAAAATGTGTTTTACTTTTGAACAATTTAAACCTTTAAAAGTGTCTAGTTTCAGGAAAAAGACTATTCTAACCTACTTTCCTAGATAGTTAATCTGGAAAACCTGAGAGACTTTACAGGCTTCCTGCTGCCTTTGCTTTTCTTTTTGCTGGGATGGACCTTTTTTGAGCTTGGAGAAGGGGATCATCGAATGTCAACCAGTTCTCTTGGATCCTAGGGTCTTATTCCACGGGATTCTTCCGAGTTGATACCTGAACAGACCAAAATGTATTCTCCTGAGATCTAGTGTTGTGGTCTTGCTTTTTGCCCTGCTTCCTTCTTCTCACAATCCAGAACTCCACTATCTCATAATCAGAGCAATGATGTCTGCCTTCAGATTTCACATGCATAACCAGATCTTCCTTGTTTGTAAGTTAGAGATCTAGCAGAACACCATTCCTTTTTGGCTTCTTAATAACCTGTGCCAGGAAGCTGTCACCAATACACTCCAGAAACCTCCTAGATTGCTTGTATTCTGCTGCAGATTATTAAGGTAATTCAAGTTCCCTATGAGGACCAGGACCTGTGAATGTGACACTTCTTCCATCTGTTTGAAGAAGACCTCATCTACTTTCTGATCCTGATCAGAAAGTCTATAGCAGATCCCTGTTACAATAGCATCTGTATTGGTCTGCCTGTTAATCTTCACGCATAAACTCTCTGTTGGTTCCTGATCCATCTCAAGATGGAGTTCCATGTATTCCAGTTGCTCTCTCCTGCAAAGGGCTGCACACCCTGGCGTGTCCTTCCTAAAGAGCTTGTATGCATTTGTCACAGCACTCCAGTCATGTGAGCCTTCCTAAGATGTTTCCATGCCTTTTTGGTCCCAATGAGTTCATAGTCCTGCAACTACACAAACTTCTAATTCCTCCTGTTTCTTCCCCATGTTACATGTAATAGCGCAGAAGCATGTCAAAGAGTCATCCAAGTGTGCTGATTCCTTATAATCAGTATAATAAATTTCCTCATAAGGCTATCCTGCAGACAGTTCCTTCTTTAAATCCTTACAGTTGAAGTGATTCTAATTCAGCCTTATTTTGTTGATTGCTATGTGCCCTCTGTTCCCATCATCCTGGGTCCTTGGCTTCCTTGCCCCATCCAGAATTTCATCACTTTTTTGTTGAATCTCCTCCTCTCTTTAAAGCTGTCCTTACCATGTTGGCCAGCCCTGCTTACTTAGGTGACCTTGTCTCTCTGCAGCATCTATTGACCCTCAAAAAGGGGCTTGTGGTCATAGAAACCAAAATCCTGCTGCTGAAATCAGCTGCACAATTACTTACTTGTAGGATCCATCCAGTCCTCCTCAGGCCTTCCTTCTCACTAGCAAGATTGAGGATACTACCACCATGCTCTTGACCATTGCCCTGAGAGCCGTGCAGTTGCACTTGACACTATATGTGCATTGACAGTGGCAGAATCATTGGTATGTACACGGAAGGGCAACAGGGTGTAATAGTTGGAGGCCCAGTTGAGAATTGGCAGCATCTCCACAAAATCCCTGGGGCAAGCTGCAAACCTTCCTCTGACAATTCAGCTCAGCAGGTGGGTGCCCCAGCCCCCACAGCAGGGGGTCTCCTCCTGCTATTACAGCTTCCTTCTGTGGATTCTGAGAGACTCAGGCTCAGCCAGTAGAGATATTCCATTTGACAACACTCCCAGCCTCTAATCACTGCAAGGGCAGTGAACCTGTTTTGAAACTGCAGGTTATCAGATGGGGCAGGAACCTGCCTTCTAGTATGAGAAGTCACTAGCTTCCAGCCTTCACCGTCATGGGAGTTTCCACTTTCCAGCTTCTTAGGGACAGATTCTTCCAGCTCCTCCATCTCAAATGAAGGCTTGGGCCCTTGAAACTTCAGGGTCTCAGAGAAGATCTAGTCCATCTCTTTCTCATCCTCTCTGATGCTGTGCAGTCTCGTAACCTCTTCCCACAGCTCCTTCACATGGAAGCATAGCCCCCCAATAACTGCACACCTCCTGCAGTGTATGATACCGTATGCCCCAGTGAGAGGCCCCAGGGACTCCCTACAGCCTGAGACTTGCAGAACGGCATCCTCCTTCTGGAGCTCTGTCTGTGTCTGAGCGTATGACAGTAAAGGGACAGTTACCCCAATGGCTCCTTACCTGGCAGCAGCAGGTACCCACAAGTTCCTCAGAGGGTTTCCATGATCACTGACAAAGTGCCAAGAAACTCAAGAAGAGCCTAAAAAGAGTACTTTCACCTTCAACCTGGAAAATGTACTCACCATGATTATTTCATCTAACCTACTTAGAAATTCAGTCAGTATCAATATTGATGACAAAATTCAGGAATGGTTCTTACTCAAATATTTTATTTTAATGTATGCAAATATATGGCCTGCTACCTTTTTGATTGCAAATATGTATGTAATCTGAGAGCTCCCCAACCAGGAACAGTGATTAAATATTGAAATATTTATGTTAACAAATATGAGACAAAGCTGTACCAAGAGTGAACACTGAGATGAGGCTGATATTCTGTTTTATTCTGCAAGGTGTATGGAGATGTCATGTTTAGTTTTTATTTTTATTATTTTTGCTAATTAAATTTGCATTTAGAATACATTAATTTTCATAATAATCAAGTGTACTTTCTTATATACACATGGCCTAGTAATCTTTTTTTTTTTCTTTTTTTTTTCTTTTTTTTCCTGTAATTTCTCTCAGCTAAAATACACTTTATTGATAGGAAAAACAAGTGTTTTTGTGGATTGGGAATACATGAGATTTGCATCCTGAACAGGTTCCTGAGGGTATAGAAGTTCATTTCCAAAAAAGAATAAAGTACATGGTTTATTTCACATATTCATTATTAACTTAGCTGATGTGGATGTTCAATATATTGCTTGGCCATAAAAATGAATACAGCATTTATACAATTGTTCAGTTTAGACTATGTCTGAAGGCCCCTAAATTTCCAAGACAGTTTACAAATGGTTTAGCATTTGGCTCATAGAATTTTTTTAGTATGTAAGAGAACTTCATTCTTCAGTATTCTTGTCTGGAAAAATTCTTCAAGTAATGGTATGCAATTATTGGAATGCATGTAGGATTGAGTGCACCCTCACCAAGTTTTTGGACAACACCAAGCTGTGTGGTGTGGTTGACACACTGGAGGGAAGGAATGCCAACCAGAGGGACCTTGACAGGCTTGAGAGGTGGGATCATGTGAAACATATGAAGTTCAACAAGGCTGAGTACAAGATGCTGCACCTGGGTCAGGGCAATCTTAAGCACAAATATAGGCTTGGAGGAGAATATATTGAGAGCAGCTCTGCAGAGGACTGGGGAGTACTGGTGGATGAAAAACAGCATGAGCCAGCAATGTGTGCTTGCAGCCCAGAAAGCCAACTGGGCCATACCAAAAGAATCGTGGAAAGAAGGTCAAGGGAAGTGATTCTCCCCTTTTACTCTGCTCTTGTGAGACCACCTGGAGTACTGCATTCAGCTCTGGAACCCCTATTGGAAGGACATGGACCTGTTGGTGTGAGTCCAGAGGAATGCTACAAAGATGATTGGAGGTCTGGAGCACCTGTCCTATGAAGACAGTCTGAGGGGTTTTGAGTTGTTCAACCTGGAGAAGAGACCTTATAGTGGTCTTTCTGCCCTACGCACTGACATCACACTTCCCCTTCATGGGTCTCTTAAAGAGATTGTAGGTGTTTTTCAGTTGACTTTTTTTGACCTCATTGCATGTAGATGCAAAATAAAATATATGTGCAGCAAGCCTTTTAGGTAGATTTTTGAATTTTAATTTAACTTGATGGACATAGAATTCGGAAGGAACCCAGATACTTCTCTTCAGTTTAAAATTCTAAACCTGATCATCAACTAGGTCATAGTTTACCAGGAATATTTACTGTTTTACTCTGTCAAAACCAAAATCCATCTTGTGGGCCAGTGGGGTTACATATTATTATTTTTTATTATTTACTTAATGGTATACAAAACCAGAGGGAATTTGAGATAATAGGGGCCTAAGTGAGAATCATATAATTGCGTAAATATGAAAATAGACATTTTATGGGAGAAGAGACAGCTAAAAAAGCACAAAAGGTATCAGAAAAAAATCATGCACACACACACAAAAAAGTCATTCAAACTTTCAAGTTTATGTTTTTGGTAAGCCCAAAAGAATGTCTACTTGACAGAATTGTCCTTCTAGTTTATATCTAGAAAATATTTATATCACGTTTGCATATGTGTAATATAAGAGTCATTTCTATTTCCTGGTTTCCTAGATATTTTTTTCAATAACTTGTTATTTGTATATGAAAATGTGAAACTGGTAATTGCAGTATTATACAACTTGTTAGACAATGACAGTTTGTATATTTCACTGGTTTCAATCTTTTTATGAATTGTGATTACAGTGAAGAAGGCTATCATACAGCAAGGAGCCTTCAGTGTTTACCTGGTCATCTTCCCTATTTTTTTTTCCACATAAAAAATATAAATATTTCTCTTCTGTTTAAAATAAGCATAAAGGCACTTCATAATTTTACAGTAAAAATGAGTGCATGATTGGTGTTGGTGTACCAATCCCAAGGTAAGGGAGGTAAAAGTAGTTAATTACCTTTTAGGGAGGTAAAAGTAGTTACTCTGAAGTTTTTTCATTATTTTCAGGTAATTTCTGGAAGTAGAATTTTGGCAGTCATTATAGATAATTCTCTCTGATACTCATTGAAGAAAAAAAAAAGAAAAACAAAACAAAACTTTTTTTTTTTTTCCTTGAGTCCATAATAGATTCCCCTGAATTCAGCAGGATGGTTTTATACAACTCTTCATGTGAATCTATTGTTTTAAATGAGACTCCATCAGGTAC
Source organism: Cygnus olor (assembly GCF_009769625.2). Classification (NCBI taxonomy): domain Eukaryota; kingdom Metazoa; phylum Chordata; class Aves; order Anseriformes; family Anatidae; genus Cygnus; species Cygnus olor. Next base: position 101,956,990 of record NC_049170.1, on the reverse strand, counting down.
GCTATGATCCACTCAGATGATATCTGAGAGATGAATGCAGTAAACAATGTCTGAATAAGCAGGACTTTTATGTTCTGTATGTTAATGTATGTTACTGCAAACTGCTAAAGCAGCATTAAGGATTATGTAAAATGGACATGGTTCCTAGTCTTTTCAATGAAGATATTCATGTTTATTTATTTTAGCATAATTCATAGTCCATAACAACTTGTACTTAAAATAAACCAATAAAAACAGTGCCAGAATCAACATGGAAAGAAAGATCTGTGAGGTAAAGCGTAATTTCCCTCACCTCACTCCACGTATTTTCCTTTTCTTGAACTTATTCATACCCCTCTGCGTATTTTATTCCATGATTTACTCTTTTGGTAAATTAGCCATATACACAAAGCATTTTCTCTATTATCAGATGGAGAAAAGGAAAAAAAAAAAAAACAAACAAATAATAAATCAGCAACTTTTCTTTAATGTCAACATAGTACAATGATATCAGCTTGCAGCAGACTTAAATATTTGAGTAGCACCAGAAGGAAGAAATATTTGATTACTAAACATGCTGGGGCTCAGATATATGTGTTGTTATGAATATAAACATTCAATAAAAAGTTAAATTTGTTGCAGGTCTTGGTGTCTTAAAATATTGTCAGACACAGTAACATTTATCATTTATCAGTATAGTTCTGATGGACTAAATGGTGTTCTTGGCAGACTTGCTCACAATCAGAAATAAAGCAGACTAATCCTTTTTTTTTTTCTATATTGAATATTGAGGTAATTGTCAATTAGAAATGTAACTAACATTTGTCTTCCATTTTCTGTGAAAGGGGTGCTATGGATTCCAGTAGTATTTGATTGCTTTTCTTTTAGTTTCTTTTTTTTTTCTTTTTAGATGAAAAAGAAAAAAAGAATTGTAGAAACAGTCACATATACTGTAAACAATCATTAAATACCTCATATCACACACTGAGTATCTCTGAAGAAAACGTCTGTAAGAGACAAATTCACTAATTTATTCAGTATACTTTATTGTTATTTCAATAGTTTTTTATTTATTTATTTAGGAGAGTATTATGATCTCTAATTCATAATCAATCTGTGGCTCACAGCTTTCAGTTCAATCAATCTCTTGCTTTAAGTTTACAGAATAACTTTTGCTGGGGATGAATGGAAATGACCTCCATGCACAAAGTAGTGGTGAAATCAAGACTCTTGGAAATGTGTACTAATTCTTCTCACTTTAAAACCTGTACAGGGCTTTTTGTGTAAAGCACAAAAAACATATTGATTTTAAATTTTCATTTCTGGTCTGTGTAAGCTGAAACAGGTGGTTTACAGGTATCTGATTGAGGTTGCCAGAGGTTTCTTTTTATTAAAAGGGAATTTTTAACCCCTTTGGGTCATGAGTCTATATGTCTTACTTGTCTTACTTATAATTTTATTTTTTTTTAAGATGTTTGGAGAATATTCCAGAGAGAATACTGTTGTTAAAAAGTGACAAAGAGAATTTCTGGTTGAACTGGCTTTTTTTTTTTTTTTTTTTTTTTTTTTTTTTCTGTTTCTGATAACATTGTCAGTCTATAACAGATAAAATCAAAATTACATCTTCTTACTATAATGCTTGGCTTGTCTTCATCTGTATTTTAAATGCTTCCTTTTGAAAGCTGAAAATCATAGGTCTCTAGAAACACTTTCCTAGCTTTTCCCAAGTTTTATAATCTACAATCTAAATTAAATTTATATGAATCTCTCCTGTCTTTGTTTGAAATGCAAATACATAAATATACAGGTTTTTAAAGAGCAGATTTGAGTAAATGATTTCACGCTGCCCTTTGCTTCTATAAAATCAGTACTTTTGGGAAGATTGTATTCAGGATTATTTCAGAATATTTTTTTAAAAAAATCATTTTTAATTAAACCTCAAAGACCAATCTAAACTCACTCTGATTTTTTTTTCCCTATTTTTCTCTTTTAAGTCAGTAAAGACTTTATCCAGAGGTTAGTGCTTTCTGACATACACTGTTCCTTTGCTCTTTTGTTATGAGAGACACGTATGTTTGTGATGTTGTCAGGGAGCAGACAGGCAGGCTGCTCTCTAAGTGAAGGAGAGCTGGTAGGCTGAGGTAATGCTGTCCGGGGTCCAGTCCCACAGTACTTAAGGCAGGTCAGCAGAGCAGGTTCAGATCCAGCTTATCAGAAAAGTCCACAGTGATGGGGAAGGTGTGGGAAGCCAAGTCCATTGTGGACCAGGGCTGGAGCTCAGTTCTGGATCATAGATTAATAGAATGGTTTGGCTTTGAAGGGACACACCTCTCAAGTCTGTCCAGTTCCCCCTGGATGGCATCCCTTCCCTCTAGCATGTCAACTGCACCACACGGCTTCGTGTCATCCACAGACTTGCTGAGGGTGCACCCAATCCCAATATACATGTCACCAACAAAGATGTTAAACAGCACTGGTCCCAATACCAACTCATGAGGAACACCACTTGTCACTAATCTCCATTTGGACATTGATCCATTGACCGCAACTCTTTGCGTGATACCATCCAGACAATTCCTTACCCACCAAGTGTCCCTATGTCAAATCCATGTCTTTTCCATTTAGAGACAAGGATATCACATGGGACAGTGTCAAATGCTTTGCACAAGTCCAGGTAGATGATGTCTGCTTTTCCCCATCCACCAGTGCTGTAACCCTGTCACAGAAGGCCACCATATTTGTCAGGCATGACCTGCCCTTAGTGAAGCCATGTTGGCTGTCACCAATCACCTCTTTTTTTTCTGTTTGCCTTAGCATAGTTTCCAGAAGGATCTGCTCCATGATCTTGACAGACACAGAGGTGAGACTGACTGGCCTTTAGTTCCCTGACTCTCTCTTTTTTTTTTTTTTTTCTTCCTGTGGCTAGAGCCACATATATCAAGTACATATATTCTCTTGTCAGTGAAGACGGAGGGAAAAAAAGGCCCCTTCTCCTCCAGGATGGGATGTTCCCGTCCCCCAGCAACTCTAGTTTAAAGCCCTCTACACCAGCTTGGCAAGCCTATGACCAAAGATGCTCTTCCCCTGCTCTGGCAGGTGGGCTCCATCAGCTCCCAGAAGACTAGGTTTCTCAAAGTGACTCCCATGGTCTAAGTAGCCAAACCCCTGTCTGTGGCACCAGACCTGCAAACATCTGTTGATTTGCCAGCATCAAATGTGTATTGGATTTAAGTGGAAAGGGTTTGGTAGCGGTGGTCTGCAGGGGTGGCCTCTGTGAGCAGAGCCCAGGAGATGCCCCATTTCAGAGCAGAGCCAGCTTCAGCTGGCTCCAAAAGGGACAGACTACTGGCCAGAGCTGAGCCAATGAGCAACACTGGTTGGGCCTCTGGGAGAGCAAAGTTAATGAAGGGAAAAAGAACTGCTGCATAACACCAGCTGGGAGAGAGGAGTGAGAAAATGGGAGAGAACCAGCTCTGTAGACACCATGGTCAGTGCAGAAGGAGGGCAGGAGGTGCTCCAGGCACGAAGCAGAAGTTCCCCTGTGGCCCCTGATGGAGCAGGCTGTCCCCCTGCAGCCCATGGGTCCCATGGCGGAGCAGATCTCCACGCTGCAGTCTGAGGAGGAGCCCCTGGTAAAGCAGGTGGATGTGGCCTAGAGGAGGCTGCGGCCCATGGAGAGCCTCTGCAGGCCCCGGGCCGGAGCTGCAGCCCGTGGAGAGGAGCCCATGCAGGAGCAGGGGGTCTAGGGGGAGCTGCTGCCTGTGGGGGACCTGTGCTGGAGCAGTTTGCTCCTGACAGATGGCCCCTGTGGTACAGACCCATGTTGGAGCAGTTCTTGAAGAGCTTCTGCCTGTGGGCAACCCAAGCAGGATCAGTTTGGGAAGAACGGCATCCCATGGGAGGGACCCCACATGGAGCAGGGCCAGAGAGTGACTGTGAAGGAGAGGTGGAGACAAAGCCTTAGGGACTGACCATAGCCCCCATTCCCCATTCCCCTGTACTACTCAGGGGGATGATGTAGAAAAGGGTAGATGGAGATGAAAGGTGGGTTTAGTTTATTTTTAATTTCTCATTGCTCTAGTCTGCTAGTGATAGGCAATAAATTATATTAATCTCCCTGCCTTTATGTCAACCGTTGAGCCCTTTCCGTCATATTTTCTCCCCCTTTTCATTTGAGAAGGGGGAGTGAGAGAGTGACTATGGTGGAGTTTTGCTGCCCAGCAGGGTAAAATCACCACAGACTCGCCATTTCAGTCCCCTTCCCTTTGACCAACAGGACTGATGAAGAAAGGGCCTACACTCCGGAGTCCCTTGCTGCTGCTCCCAGGGCTCTGTAATCCCTCTTGATACTCCTCAGACTGTTCAGTGAATGTGTCATGGCAGAAGCACAGCTGCAATGTAGCTCAGGAAGGGACTGAGCGGGGAAAGATTCACATTAAAGGTAGCCATGAAGTGAAGACTTCTGCTGAGTCTTCTTCCAGCTCTTTACAACACAGCTAGCTACACATCTTTACACATCTTTTACACATCTTTACACACCAGCTAGCTGGCCTCAGATGCTGCAGGCTGAACTCCAGGAGCTGGGTGGGGAGTATGCCCAGTGCTCTGACGGGGTTGGAAGCATGAGTGGAACTGGGAATGCATTACTCACATGTGGAGACAAATTCTGTCCACTCAAGAGGAAGCTGATCTTTTTATCTGGGAGTGACAAATTCACACATGAGGACTTTGTGATGTTTGTGGTCTGAGATGATATCTGAAATTTGGGATCTGGCACCTTCCCCAAATACTTTGAGAGCATTATATGAAAAATGTCATTTTGAATAAGCATAAGATATTGTTTGGGAGAACTCTGATGAACAACAAACCAATAAGAATTATTAACATTCTGAAAATTAGCCAATATAGTACCTCAGAAAATATGAGTTCTAGTACTTTGCTGAGCAATGATTTATACTAAAATCAGTGATACCAAACTTGTCTATTAAATGTACTAACATATACAAAATCATTTTGTGAATATTCTAGAGATCCTTATGTACCTGGTATATTAAATATTAAAAATTATCATTGTAGACATGAGCTTGTAGCCATCCTGGGTGCACTGAATTAAATTTTACAGACGCAGATAAGTAAATTTATCTTTCACATTGCCTCTTGGCTTGATAGTCATCTTGTGCTTAATTGCTTGACTGAAATTCAACCTTGGATAGCTTTGTGATTTCTCTCTACATGAAGTCAGCCAAAAATGAATTGGTATTGATTAGCATCATCACTGTGAAAAGGTGAACCTCGAGGCTTAGAATTTGTAGTTGTGTATTTTGGCAGATGCTTTGTAAAAACTTAGGGGGTTCTGGTGTACCAAATCTATCATGGGTATTTGTAAGATATTATGCTTGTATATTTATTTAGAAAGATACAGATTTTGTAATTCACTGAACAGTGTTTGAATAACTATAAATCAGAGCAATTTGAGGGAGAAATAATTTGTTGGTAGATAGAACTATGTGATCCTTTCTTTTCTAGTTACTGTACATAAATTCAGTGGATAAAGTTTAAAGACATCATTAGGAACACATGAGCATCTAGCATAGTTTTGAGCATTGCAGTTAACATCTTAGACTCCTGTCACTAGTGGGAAGACCATGAGGGGAAAAAATAAAAATAAAAAAGAGGAAAGGTCAATCCCTATTCCATGTTTAATATTAGTACAGATGCTTATCACATTCTAGAGGATTTAGTTTTATATTTCTAAGACTGTGAGGTAGCACAAATGTAAAATATGTAAGCTTTTCACTCTGTATCTTTCTCTACCCAGATGGGAAAAACAAACAAACAAACAAACAACAAAAATGACAACAACAAAGTTAGTAGTTTAGTAGCTGTGTAAAGTCTTTTTATACAAGGAGAAGTCCATAATGTAAAGATAATTACTATATAGTAGTATATGGTTTGAAAAGTTAAAATTAGTTCCCAGTTAGTCTGCCAATATGATGCAGAGCGTAAAAGAAATATATTCCTTCCTTTCTTGCTACTGTACATAATCTTAGATCAAAAGCCCATTTCAGTTTTAAGGACTGTTTTGAGCTGTCTCCAAACAGTACCTTCAACAGCATATCAACGTGTTAAGACTTAACAAAGTTCTAAGAGTACGTATGTGTATTTTTATTTTTTTTTAAGAGGAACATGTAATCCATTACAAAAAGGAACAGCCTGAGGAAGAATCTTTTTGTTGGCAGAATAAAGTAACTCTAAACATAATCCATTGAATTTTTACCTCTGAGAAGTTGCTTTTTTAGTTGGTACCTATTCTCTGTATTTATGTGAATGGACTTAGAATTTGGATATGGCTCTAATGAATTTGTTAATAAGTATATTCTTATAATTTCTGAGTTCTTTTGTCTCTATTTTCCCATTTATTCCTTTTGCTAATAAAGTGTCCATACCTAAATGACAGAAAGCTTTGGGTAGTATGGGTCTCATTTTCAAACAGAGAATATCATGGCTGGGTTCTGATGTATACATGGAAATGTTCTGAATCATCAGCACTGCTGTTTCTATATTACTGGTCTTCGTTATCAGTAACAATGCTTGTGGAGAAAAAAACACTTTGGTTTTTCTTTTTTCCTACTTTGCTCAATCTTTGGGAAAATCTTCTAGTTTATCATATTTAAAACACTATCTAGAGAAATATCTGGAAAAGAATATGATTGTTGTTAGTAAATACTAATACTTCCTATTTTCCATTTAATATGATTTTTGTCTTTACCAGGCAGACAAAAAATATTTATTTGTACTTGGATTATATGTATATATCTATATATATATTTAATACAATACATATACTTCAAAGGATCATTTGTCCTTTGATAATTTAAATATTTTCTTGAGAATCCTAGCAAACTGCATGAATGATTGATATGTTTGCTCACTTTCATTTTGATCCATGCTTCTAAATGAATATATATTTTCATGCATATTGTTTCATCTTTTCCTGACATTTTCTTTCCTGGAGGCTTTGCTCAGTATTTAAGAAAATTCAAATGGCATGAAAAATATAATGAAATGATTTTAAATGGATTAATTTTTGTGACTCATTGTTAATGTTTGATTTTACTTAGTAAGGACTTTACCAAGTATGTATCTATCTTCAACTAGACAACAGGTTGGAATATACTTATCCCTTCACTCTTATCTGGCTACAGTTCAGCCCCAGTTAGAAAGCTATTTTACTTTTGAGAGGAAATGTGATTCAATTTCTTTTGTGATTTTTTTCCACATATATAAGCTATTTGCTCTTGAAGATATGGTTTTGACTGAGGAAAATAGGAGCAGCTGACTCACTATAGCTGCCCAAGTTGAAGGATAAAAAAATATTTAAATGTAAGATTGAATAACTTTTCTCATTTTTTCCATTTTTCCATTTTTTTACATTCACTGTTTTCAGTTATAATTGATGTGTTCTTAAACAAAAACAACAACCAAATAACCAAACAAACAATGAAAAAACCCACACCCACTTTTTATCGCTGTGTTCTATTAAAATCTAATACTACATAGTATAGTGTCCCTGGAACAGGACACTGTAACATTTAGGCATGTGCCTATCTATATGTATACATATGTATGTCTCTTTACATATATGTAAAATTTATGTTTTAGTATCTACATATATTGCTGTATGTGCAACTTATTTACAGTCAAGACCATGACATAAAATGGTCAGACCAGGAAGACTAAAACAGGGTTCTCAGTGTGCAAACAATGTGATTTGATAGTGTCATGTAGCATTCTTTTGAACAAAGGCTCCTCAGCCTCAGTGTGTTGAACTCTCTGTGAAAGAAGCAAAAGTAGACTGGGATCCTGTCATTGAAACAGTTTGAGCTGGCTTTTGTGGTTATCTGGAGACCTTTTAACACAACGGCACCACTCTTCCTATGAGTTTAGTTGCAGGGCTGGATCTCCTTTTTAATAATGTAAAAAGATGTGACAGTTTATGTCAAAACAGGTAAGCCTAATTCTGAGTTTAGTTAAATTCAGTTGTGAATATATATGTATATGTACATATGTATATGTATATGTACATATATATGTACAATACGTACATATACATGTATTATGCCTTGGTATTACAAACACTTTGCTTAGTTTCATTACTGAGAACACTTCTGGTCCATAGGACATGTGAAGAACTAGGGCCTTAAAGAACTGAAAATTTTCTAGAAATAAGGTGGGAAGAGACAAGTTTATTAATTGATTTAGCTAGGTAATCACATTGTTACAATTAACAGGGTCTGAATTAAGTTTCTCTGATGTAATGTCTCATTCTCTTTGTTTAACATTCAGCAGCTTATCATTATCTGCCAGAAATTTATTTTAGAATAAAAGTAAGCAATATCTGAAAAACAAAACAAACAAACAAACAAGCAAAACCCCACCTACCTCTCTATTTCTTTCTAAAGCCTTCCTTGCTTAGAATAACGTGCCTTCCACTGTAGTCAGTCTCCATACTTTTATCAAATAGTTGATTCTGTCCTTCATGGAACTAAAAATTGTAAAGATCCTAATATTTTTACTTCTGTATATGAGCAGTTTTCATCTTTTTTTTTTTTAAGTCCATTGAAAGAACCTGAATCTTTCATTTGCACATTTTTAATCTATTTTAATCTGTTTTAATCTTTTGATAAGTATCTATTGATAATAACTTGTTAGTAGTAAGTGCTTGCAATCATAATCTTCCAATAAATATATTAGTACCAGTTTTGTGCTATAAAGATCAACTTGTTTTACCTCTGTTTTTCATTTTTAAATCTGAGGAGCATTTATTACATTCTTGACATAACCTCTATCTCCTTGTCTCTGAATAAAATCAGCTGTGAGATAATTACGTCCTATGACTAGTAATGCGGCTTTTTGTTCCTACTTTTAATTCCTCCTATATGTGGATTAGATTTGTGAATTAAGAAAACTTGTTTATCCTAAATTAAGGTAGCACTAGTGATTATAAAAGATAATTATGTTAAGATTATTAATTGTGATGTTAAGAAATAGAGTAGTGTGAAAACTTAAAATCTTTCCTTTGGTTATTAGGATAGTAGTCTCTAGTGATGAAGACTTAATTTATAACTTCAGTATAATGAATATTCATTGTAGTAATTCTAAAGTAAAAATAGACAATACATGAAAATGTGATTATACTTCATCTTTAGGGAAGTAGAAAGTGAACTTTGACACTGTCAGACCAAAATCAATCTCAGTGTAATTTAAAAGAGTTTTTTTAATAGTGTTGTTCCATAAATAGAATGGAAATAAATAAGATTTTGGTTGCTAGTTACTATTTTAAAATGTTATCTATCTTATGATTTACTTTTATGAAAATACAATTTATGAAAAACTTGTTGTTCAAGTTCTTGACTTTACATACCATGGAAAAGTACTACATCTTGGACTGATTTTTAAGATGCCCACCTTATTTTGGGGTGAGGCTGTTAGCTTCTTCTTATAATAAAAAACAGATTTTACTTTATTATTCCACTTCCCTTTTCTTTTTTGTTTGTTCTCTTGCTCCCCCCATAAATTCTTCCCAGGTGGAAAGGCTGAAGCTTGAGAATACCTCTGAATGGGGAAAGAGAGAGAGACTTGAAGCAGAAAAGCAAAGTTTGGAAGAAGAAAGCAGAACACTGAAGTTGCAGGTGAAAGAAATTCAGGGACTTCTGGAAATGAAAAATAAAGCAACGCCAATTAAACTGAGCTGTGATCATCAAAATATACAAAGTAAGCTGCTGGCTAAAAATAAGGTATGTGCATTTCTTAGTTTGATTACTTGGGGAGCATGAAGAATTACTATTTCAAAATGAAAATAATAATAAAAGTTGTCCCTAAAACAAGAGCTAAAGAGCTATAAAAGACAGAACATCTGTGTTTCTGCATATCAGATATGCACAATTAGTGCTCAGTGACTTTGAATTTCTGCAGGGTACAGAAAGAGAAAGATTTTTTTTCATTTTTAAAAAGAACCATGGGAAATTATAAATCTGAAAAGAAGACTATGGAGCAAAAGTTATGACCAGGAGGAACTGAAGAGAATAATTAATCTTTGGTAGCTACAGAGTCCTGATAAAGGTCAAAGCAAACAAAATGTGAGACAAATCATTTATCTGTCTTTCTGAATATTTAATCTCTTTTCAGGAAAGAGAAAACTGAAGGAGGAATAATATTTCTTATTTTATATTCTTCTAAAATCTGTTCACTTTTAAACCATTATTGTATAGCTATAAATAATGATGTGATAAATTATTCAGAGACCCTTATCTCTGGGTATTTCTTCTATCTTATGATTTTTTATGCCAATACATTAAGTAGTAATCCAGAAGACTTCCACTTTCATTGAGACTCTGAAAGCTGTATAAGAGAAAGCAAAATCTAACAACAAAAAAATGTAAACGTACATACTTGATGTTGCAAATTGGGCAATGAGAATCATTCTTATTTGCTTAAATAAGAAATCTTTTAATGCCATTTTATGTGCATTTAGCGTTGAACAATACCAACCAGAGGAACCAGATTTGAGGTATTGTTACACTAGGTAATTTTTCTTGGGAAAGATTAGGAGAGAGGCTATTCTATACCTGAGGTCTGCTGCTAAATGTAATGATTTTCCTGTATTTCTGTGGTGGCTCAGGAACAGCAAATTGTATTTCACATATATAGTTTACCTTTATAGAATATCTTCTTATACAATGAACATCTGTTTTTGATTTTCCATTACTGGTATTTATCACATCATATGATATGAAGATTTTCATGATTTCTTTGTAATGCAAGTAATTTGAGGCTAGAGACATGGCCAGAAAGATGGATATCTGCTTTGGCTTGTTACTGTATTTCAAATACCTTTTATTTATCTAGATTTTTTTTTTAATGTTACTTGCATAGAATATTAGACATCTGTGATCAGGTCTATCTGTTAGTATCATGGCTGTGAGAATACTTTACATCTTTTTATCAAAGTCAAAAGGTGGATACGAAGCTCTAGCATCTTTCTTTTCCTATTATAAAAGTGCATGTTCCTGTAGTGTTTGCATTTTCATAGCTGGTGATTTCAGGATAAGATTGTCTTCAAAACTATTAACTATCAGTTTCAATGAGAAAAATTAAAAATGATAATTTATTAGCAGATGAAACTGTAAACCATCATCTGGTAGCTTGATAGTAGTTATCATCCAAAGAATAGGATGGGAAAAGATTTATTTGCAGCTGTTCTCTCTGTGATTCACAATAACTCCTGCAAATCATGGAATCACCGAACATCATCAAAAAACACAGAATGACTTTGGATTCTAATCCAAAAGCCTTTTTTTTTTTTTTTTTTTTTTTTTTTCCTGGCATGGTAGTTTGAGTTCAATTAAAATAACATGCTATACACAAGACTAGAAGAGTGAATAAGGATTTCTGTATGACATGGGTGATGGTTAGATGTTTAGGTAAGCAAAAGGAAACATGCAAGATTGAAATCACAGCTATGTAGAGATTTTTATCAATTTTAATATGAATGGTTACAGATTTCCATTTACATTTTTTACATTTACAATTTACATTTACAGATTTACAGGTAATGTGTTGTAGAATGAACTTGAGAGCAAAACAGTTACCTAATACCCTTGCTTCTCCAAAACCTGTATATGTAATATGGAGATCTGTTCTAGTTGTTTAGAACAGCATATAGTGATATTAATTGATGTATGTCTGATTCATACTTTTAAAGGTTATAAACAACCAATGACAACATTTTTTTTTCTTTTATAACAGTTTATAAATGGAATATAACAGAATATTAGGGTATCAAAAGACAGAGGGATATCCTTATGTAAATAATTTCATGTTGACGATGTCTTGCTCTTTAATATGGACACCTCTAAAATATATAGAATGCATGCAATCTCTTGCCATGTATACAAATTGAAGTTCTGAGTAGAAAAGTTAATATGAATCATATTTTGCTCAAAACACGAAGCCTTAATATTATTCTTAGCTGGCAGTATGTTGGTTGAAAATGTTTCCATGTGCAGTTTTTAAAAGGTTACCTCCTGTCAAACAAGATGAGAAAAACTGATGAAACAATTGAGATCAAACATTGTTACTACATTGTTTTATTGGTTGTACTTGATGGAACATAGAATGCCCTTTAAATTAATAGCTGTATTGTTTGATGAGTAGAATGGCAAAAAAAATTAAATGGATCTAACTTGTTCATCTATGAAGGGATAAAATGAAGAAAAAAAACTTGTTGATGGTATAGATCAATACCATCATACTTTTTATGGAAAGAGATTTTCTATTTCAGCTGTAAATATCACCTTTAGGCAAATTTATATGTTAATTTCAAGAAATAATAACTGTGTTATTTTGTATTCTCTCTAATTGTTATGCTACATATCTGTTTATTAAGTGTTGATTCATTGAATATGTTTTGTAGAGGACTAGTACAGGATCTAGGTCTAGAATGTGAAGCTTGGGGATTCATAGACTAATTTATTATTTTTTTTAAACTTTAGTTTCCAACTTTAATATAATAAGGCTATAATATTAGAAAAAAATGCATATATCTCAAAGATGTGATGACATATAACATGCATTTTTATGAAGCCATTTTAGCTTAACATTATTTAGCAAGATTGCTAAGTAATGTTAAGCTAATCATCAACAACATCAACATTTTAGGTTTGATTTTTCAAAAGTAGGAAGCACTCCATTTTTTATACAAATTCTTTGAAAAATTAAGATGTGCTGGGTTTGCATGGCAAGGTGGTGACAACAGGAAGGGGGCAAGGGCTGCAGGTCTCCTCTTGAAGGCAAGGATGGGCTCCAGTGGCCCCACCTCAGGGCATGGCTGGGCCTAGCAGCCAAAATGAGTGAATATCTGCCAGGCCACCCTGGCCCTTCCACCAGAATGCCATTGTGGGTGTATGCCCTGCTACACAGGAAATATTTCATTTTTATGATAATGTCTTGAATGAGATTTAATTCTTATAGATATGAACTTTTGTTTTGGAATGATTATGATGTGAATGACATCCTTCCTAAATTTAACCATAAAAACCACTAAAGGTTCTGAGACTAAATTGCCACTTCCTAAATCTATTTGTTTGTTTATTTTTACTCGAATAAGGATTGAATAAGTTCAATCATTTTGAAACAGTTCAATCATTGCTTATTTAAGATCTGGGAAAATCAAAATAATAACATTTTCAAAAACATGAATTATTTGTTTTATTACTAAAAAAACTAATAAACTTTGTGCATCTTTGTCAAAATATTAGTGGAAATCTATTTTAAAATTTATAAATTATTCGAAAAATTAATCACATGCTGCAATCTACATGAAGTATGTAAACTGACTTGTATTTCATATTTGTATACTTGAAGAACAGATACAAGCAACAGATCGCTCATTCTTTTCTTATAATCAAATATTGTGGCATGAAATGTCTGAAATCCTAAATTCAAATCTGTCATCTAAAACTAACCAACTAAATGACACTTCCTTCCTTCCCCTGCTACTCCCAGCCCTCTCCCCACCCCTTCCCTCCACCGGCACAGGTCAAAGGAGTGTTTCTTCTTGTCCAATTCTTAATAGATTTACCCCTCAGTAGATAGGTTTTATGTAACATTAGGAAATAACAGTTCAAATTATGAACAATTTTATAAAACCATTTAATTTATATTTTAACCAGAACAGTATCTGCTACAGGGAAAAAAAATATATCTGTTTAACTACGGTATTACCTCCTTCCAACTTTACTAAATTTTCTTGAGTTTCACGAGTGACTGGTGCAAATATGGAGCAGCTGCTTCATATTAGAAATAATGTGATAATAGTCAGTATTGCAATAATAAAAGGAAGCAGCACAACTGGAATAAAATATAAACACCTTGTTTCTGCAGGGGCTTTAAATTTCCTTTAAAGCAAAAAGAACAACAACAAAACAAATGGAAAAAACAAGTAACATTTTATAATGTACACCAAAACAACTCAGAAAGACCTGATAAATATCCTTTTATTATGTATTAGGAGAAAAAAAAATCATTACAATTTAGCATTGGATTAGTTATTGTTATTAATCCTATTTTAACACGTTAACAAATGCTCTTTGTAAGTTTATATATATATATTTAGAGCTCTGGAAATAGACTGAGGAAAAGTCTACTGCTGCTAGAACTTTTTCCACTTCCTAAATCTTTGTTTTATACCCGTGCTACACTTCTCAGTGATTACATCTTTGAACAGGCTTTAACAATTTCGCCTGCTCATTTCTTGCTTCTCCTTCCACATTTTGTCTCAGGGACCCTTCTATACTACATTTTGCAACACATAAAGAGTTGTGACTGTCCACTGGTGTGGACTTTTTCTCTTGTCAATCTAATCATTAATCTTAGCTTTAATAATATTTGGGAATTAAAACATTCTCCATTTTTGCAAGTGCTTGGAGCATCTCTCCAGTGCTTTCTTACACTGTGAGAAAAGCCTGTGAGAAGAAAAATGAGTTGTTCGACACGCCCCCCCCCCCCCCCCCCCCCCTTTATTTTTTTCAGCGTCTCTGTTCCAAATGGAAAAGCTAGTACAAAATGAAATGTTCATGAAGGAGTTATTTTTAGGCTGTTTATAAAGTATCCTTTTTATAAATACAATGATTAATGAAAACAAATAATGTTTACATCTATTGTCTTTTGCTACCTGGTGGAAAGAAAAAAAAATATATTACCAGGTGCTTTTCATCTCTAAGCAGGAGCGGATTATTTTTTTATTTTTTAGTTTCAGACATCTCTGTATATGTCAGACCTTTGTCTCCAGTGTCTGCAATGTTCTAATAGATTACTGCTAATTATCCCTTTGGATGAGATGCTGTTGGATCAGAATAGAACCATAGGATCATAGAATATCCTGAGTTGGAAGGGACCCACAAGGATCATTGAGTCCAACTCCTGGCTGCACACAGGACCAACAAAAATCAGACACTATGTCTGAGAGTGTTGTCCATACGCTTCTTAAACTCCAGCAGGCTTGGTGTTGTGACCACTTCCCTGGGGAGCCTGTCCCAATCCCCAACCACCCTCTTGGTGATGAACCTTTTCCTAACACCCAGCCTGACCCTCCCCTGTCCCAGATCCATGCCATTTACTTGGGTCCTGTCGCTGTCCCCAGGGAGCAGAGCTCAGCACCAGCCCCTTCGCTCCCCTTGTGAGGAAGCTTCAGGCCGCCATGTGGCCTCCCCTCAGCCTGCTGTGCTCTGGGCTGAACAAACCAAGAGACCTCAGCCACTCCTCATACATCATCCCCTCCAGACCCTTCACCATATTCACCATTAGAGATTAGTAATATGTGTCACAGTAACATGCATTTTATATAGTATGTGAATCACAGGTGTGCATATATATGTATATATATATATATTTATAAAAGCAAAATATCAGTTACAGTTTTGGTTATTCAAGTGCTAAATACTTTTCTCTTTTGCTAAAAAAAATATAAAATATTCTATACTACAAGTAGATTCAGACTCTATTTTATTCTTCCCGGAAATATTTGGATCATTTAAAAGTTTATTCATTTTTATTTGTTCCTATTGTTTACTTGAATGTAGAACACTTCTAATGAGATACAGCCTTATTACTCTAAGCTCCATACAAACCTACCATAAATTATTAACGAGAAAAGTATTTACAATTACAGTTGTGAAATAAAAATTTAACAAGTGATTGAGAATAATAAAAGGAATGAGATAAGGTGACAAATGCTGCAGCTGCACGGATATACGTGAACGTTTTGGTTCAAAGAATTAATGGGGCTTTAAGACAGGTCTCCTAGTATCCCCTGTTGAATCGGTATTGGTGTATTGTTGGGTGGTTTTGTACATGCTTTACTTGATTTCTTCTGTAGAGGACTATGTGGGAAATTCTGCTTCAGGTATTCACTGTGGTTTTTCCAAGCCCTAAGGGCTTGACAGGGCTGGACCAATGTCAGTTTTTGAGAATGTCTCCTATTGCAGGTGCAGCCCTCAGCACCTGCTGCTGCAGTCTGCTTACCAGCTTTTGCTGTGCTGACTTAATAATGTGAACACAGACAAATACAGAAGGGAATGCAAATCGCTACCTTGTCAACAGTGGTCAGAGGTCTGAATCTGTCTAGCCCAGCATGTGATCTGCCAGAGGTGCTTCCAGGAGGCACCACAGTATGGAGATGGAACTTTATGATTTGCCTAGGTGAAGTATGAGTAGTAAGGGCTTGTAATAATTGCTGTGTGTTTAATTCCTGGTTTTGTGTCACAGATCTCTTTGAGTTGTTAATACGTTTTTTAACTCTTCATCAGAAAAAATACTCAAGAGAACATTATGGTACTATTGTTAAACACTTTGATACTTCAGTTAGCACTGTTCATCCAACAGAGAATTATCTTTGTTTCAATACAAACCTCTGGGACTACTTATTGTGATGGTTAAGCAGCAGTGGCTGCACAATTTGTGCCCTTAGCAGATTTTTCAAAAGCAGCATGTTTTGTCAGAATTACCACTTGGGATACAGTTGCTTTATACGACTCTTCTTTCTAATCACATTTGTGCTGAAATGGTCAATTCCATTCCATAGACTGAAACTGGGGGGAGAGACGGACAGAATGGTAAACAGAAATTCATTAATAAAGATATTAATGTTTGGGTAATTATATTTCCTGTTAGGCTTAGTATTCTTTTCCTAATAAATCTTAGACTTTTTTTTTCTTGTTATTGCACAATATACTTTAAAAATAAAAAGTCTTTTTGAAATAAAGGAACATTTATTATTGTACAATCTCATTTTGAATGATAGTAGCAAACTGGATCTATACCTCTATCAGTAGAATCAGAACTGTTCTGTTTTATATTTCTTTATAGTTTTCTCTGTTAAGTTTCATCACTTAGTATTGTAGACCTTTCTAGGGTGCATTTCAGTTGACCCTACTTTCTTTTACTGCTTTAAATACCATAGTAACTTTGTTTTTGTTGGTATTCCTAAGCTTTCTAAATAATTTCACTTTTTTTTCTTTTTTCTGCTGTGGCTTAAGTCAAGTCTTCCTTTAGGTGTCTACTGGTAAGATCTTTCTATGGCATGGAAATTTGTCATTTATCTCTCTTTTCATGTGCCTTCTTCCTTATTTTCTCCCACGTTCAATAACTAGGTATTCCAGCATATAGAAGTTTTTATTTATTTATTTATTTATTTATTTTTCCTGAGTCAGATAAGTATGCTATATTTCTCTTTAAGTTTTATTTTTTTCTCCCCTATTCTTGGACTAGAATGTGGTTTCAGACCATATCTGTGATAAAAATAAAATTCAGAGTTCTTCCTTAATTCTCTCTCTTTTTTACACCACCCCCCCCCCCCCCCCCCCCCCCCCTTTTATTTATTTCTGAAATACGTTCTTTACATATTGGTGGTGCTAGAAGGTTGGGGATTTTTTTTATTTTATTTTTTTTCTCATAATTAAGCTGTCACTTGGTAAAGACAAATGTATATATGATATTGTGTTGCTGGTCAATTCAAGTTTTCATTATTCTAAATTCAGCCTATCAAATCTGTCTATTACAGCTTCAATTAGGTAGAAACTTTAGCCGTGTTTGGAATGATATCTGTAAGCTTAACTTCTAGCTTGTATAAAGTGGCTGCTTTGAAGTATCAGACTTTAAGATTTGGTTGTTGACTACTTCATTTTTTTAAAGGGGGGAAAAAGGGGCTAATTATGGAAATCGGTCTTAATTAGCATTGGGTCTCTTTTTTTATTTTTTTTTCTCCCTTGGAAAAAGATGTGGTTTGTGACATTTCATACCAGGAACATAATGCAGAAACAGACAGCACTAGATGTCTGAAGTATGTGCTTTGTCCTGCTGTGCTATGCTTTCCTCATTGCTTTCAAGATAGCTATCTTGGGTTATTATGTTCATCGAGTCTTCATCCCTATAAGACTATTCTAATTTAGGTCTGATGTTTGCCTTTTATGCTGAATGAATTAGTGTTGGATTCTCTTTCTCCAAGTAATTCTGGTCAAACTGTTAATTAATAAAGGTTGTCTTTTCGTTATACTAAGTTTTTTATTTTTATGCTTTTCTATTTATATATTTATTCATTTATTAACTACATAAATAAATCAGGCCTTAAGTAAGTCTTGTGCAAAAGGAGAAAACTGAAATAGGATCTCTACCTTCTATTTTATTATTAAAAAAAAAAAAAACCTGCATAAACATTGTTTTATAAAGCTGAATACCTTTTGTCTGACCCAGTCACTTTCTGTATGCTTTGCTTTGCTCAATTTAGGGATATTGACCTGTTTTAGTTTCAGAGAATTTGTAAGGAAGAAAAATAATGGCTGATGAACAAAGTTACTTCTCCATCTGAAGAGAATGTCCTTTTATTTATTTATTTATTTAAAGATAGCTTGACTAGAACTTTGTTTAATGCTTAAGAATGAAAAAAAGATGGTTCCTTAAAAAAACAAATGTTGTACCCTACTTCTGCCCTTCATAATGCAGAAACATTGTTGAATAAATTACTTTTTTGGGGGTAAGGGAATAATGTTTCATATTTCTAAACTGTGTTTAATTGTTGTTGAATAGGAGGTACATTAAAAAATACCTTCAAGACATTCTTAATATAACATGAGCAGAGGAAAGCACATATTTTTCATCATTATTTTGCCTTTCGTCTACACTCAGATATACCAAGAAGTCATTTAAGAGGACTTTAGACACCAAAGTCAACACTGATTTATCCAGTTTCTGATTGGAATATTTGGGGTGATTACCTTATTGTATTGCTCCCTCTCAGCTTGTATTATACACATTCTTTCATTCACTGATTAATTCCTTTTATTTTTTCCTGTGTTTTTTTTCAGATAGGTGACATTGTTTGGTTCCATATGTGTCATCCTATTAGCAAGGACATTTATTATCATATTACCAAATGTGTAGTATAAATGTGCAGAAACCACGCTGGAAAGAGATTTCATTTCTTTAGTGCAGAAGAACATACTGTATTCAATACACTATTGTGAATATACCATGCCTGAGCAAGGCCGTAGAAGTCTTTCTGAAAGTTTTCTAGAAAATATTATTATGTTTTCTCTCATTATAGTGTTTGCAAGAGGTCTTTGAAATTTACCAAGTGATTAATCCATGGAGACTATTATCTTCTTTTGCCAATGTTGTGTACATATATTGTAGCTATAAGAATTTGGAATTTCACGTTCTCTTATGTTGTACTACTGCAATTTTGGTATCGGTGTCAAAGTGTGTATGTTGACCTCTACCCAAATATATCAGAGATCCACCTGTTTCGAAAGGAAAGGGGAGCCAGGAGCTGAGCACAGCACCAAGGTCGGACGAGGCAGAGACTTTCATCCTTTCACCAATCCCTCAGCACCTGAGAAGGAAAGCAGAGTAGATTGGGTGGTGGCAGACTGGGTCAGCTGAAAGTCCAAATCACTAGGCAAGTTCATGGTGACTCTCCAGGAAGCCAGTCAGTGAGCTCTGAGGCCATATTAATGGTTGATTTGGCCAAGCACAGGCATGGCTGCAAATATGACGTGGCTGCTGGGACTGGAGCCCATGCAAGTCCCATGGAGAGAGCCTCAGCGTAAAAGCTCCCAAGGGAAGGAAGAGAAGCCTTTGCTTAGGGTTTCCAGCAGGGTGTTCTGGAAACACTGTTTTCTGGTCCTTCCCAAGCAGCTGAGGAGCAGGCCCTCAGCTATGCTCTCTGCCCTGAGCCCAGGCAGACAAATCTTAGGAAGGGGATACTGATATTCCCCACTCAGTATCAAATGATTGTATCAGCAGTAGAGCATGGCTAAGAGGCTACAAAGCAATTTTAGAATAGAGAGAGGTTCAAGAGGTTCAGCCCATTCTAATAAAAAAAAAATAATTAAAATTTTGTCTTTATATTGATTAAATATGATCTATTTTTAGTATTGTTTTGTGATTATTGGTTATTATAATAAATTAATTGGTTGCCAACATTTATGCCCTATTGAAGGTCAACAGTGCAAATTGCTGACCTTCAAAGGGATATGACTGTAGCAGACTCTCATAGTTGAGTGGAAATACTTTTCGCCAAGTCTAATGGCCTAGAACTGATTAAGTTGAAATTGGTTATGGTACATTCACACTCTTGTGGTTTTATGATTAGTAGGTGTAAAGGTGTCTGTAGTTCTGAATTATCTTAGACATTTATGTTTCATCATATGTACAGAAGCCACATACCATGATTGAAGAAACTGCTTTTTCACAAGAAGTTATATTTCCAGCTAAGTGTAAGTGAATGCTTTTGCCAGTTCTTCATCGCTGGCTCCAGTGGACTAAAATGGTATCAATTTACATGAAGGATATTGTTTATAAAATCTGGAAGAGCATGGTATTCATATCCACATAATCTGCCTTCTGGCTGCAGTGGATTAGGTGAAGAAAGCTATTGATGCTTCTCTTTGTTTCAAACACTGATGGTTGTTTGAGGGTGAACTTTTCTTTCATTGGCCTGACTGGGACTTTACAAGAAATGTAAAATATTTAAGAGATGGTAGTTTCTTCTATACTGTGGAAAGATGTGTGGTAACTTTTTGTATTAGTACATGATTGTACATGTAAGTACTGATTTGGGTTGTATGGTTATCTTTCTGAATATATTTTCACATTTTTCATCTTAAAAAGTTCATATGTCAGTGTAAAAATATTTTAATGTATGATATTGTTTCTGTTTATAGTATGGAAGTTCTGTTTGACAGATACAAGAATAATGTTTATGATTTAGATCAGAATTGATATTTTGGGGTGATCAGATGCATCTCATTGTTTAATGCCTTTTTAAGAAGCATACAATTTCTTAAGATATGAGACATAGCACTGTTTTACTTTCCTGTCCATATAATATATAATGTGTGTGTGTGTGTATATATATATATATATAAACAACTGTAGACGGATATTTAAGTGATAATACTGTTTTGTTGTTGGGGTGCTTTTTTTTTTTTTTTTTTTTTTTTTTTTTAAATAATGAAGTCTGGAAAACATCAACTCCATAAAGCCCAAAGTTTTCATGAAAATACTCAATGAGAACATAAGGTCCTAGAATAAACTAAACTGAAAAATGGAAAATCTAGGAAAAGATTTTCTGGGAAAAAAAATAAAAATAAAAAAATGGGAAAGCCTATTATCTAGGCTGGGATAGATCCTCTTAAGACTATTTTGTTGAAGCTCTTCCACATTTAATAAATCACTGCAGAGTTCATTCAGGTGTTCAATTCCTATTCAGACTGAATCATCTAACAGTCAAGCTGATATGAATACCCTGTGTATCTTATTTCTGTTTATCTTTTGTTATATAGCTTTTCACACAGAAAGAAATACAAACAACCTCCCTTAATAATAGAATAAAGAATAAAACCTTGGTTTTATTCTAACATAAACTGACATTTTATTCTAACATAAACTGACTTTTTTTTTTTGCCTATCAGTTTCATGGATAGGAAAGGTGTTGAAGCTTAATTCCAACACTGCCAGCTTCCTCAGAGAAATAGTTTAATTGTACATATTTGAAAACAACATTAACCTGAAACATAATAGATAATTTGTGAAAAGGAGCAGTTAGTGTCTGGAAATTAGAGTTACGAGGTTGATTTCCATTCACTGTGATTACTTCATTCAGCTGTACTCTTTCTACCTATGCTGAACTTTTCAGGAAATAAGGGTTTACATTTCTGATGGACATTACATTATGACTTGAAGATCTGTTTGTTGCCTTTAAGGACATATTTTTTAATTCTGTCAGTAAAGAGTGCAAATTGTATTGAGGTATAACTTTGTAGTAGTGATGGACTTTTGACTTCCACATTTATTTATTTATTTATGGCAAATAAGACAAAATGATTGTTAAGTCCAAAAGCTGTCCTGTTAAGGTCAATAGCTGGACTGTCACAAGTGCACGAGGTAGAATAGAGGCAATTGAGGTTTTGTTTTTAACAGTACTTTGGACATAAACTTAGTGTTAGAGCCCCACTCATCCAGGCTTTTTCGTTATTTCATGCTTCATGAAGACAGTTTAGTTCTTCATTTCTGTTCTATTTTGATATTAATGTATATAAAAATACAACAGTAGAACACCTCTAAATTTGTTTGTCCTAGCAAGATTTAGCTAATAGATTATTTTTCATCTTAATAACTTTCCTGTTGGAGAAAGTTACTAGTTAATAGTTATTCCGGTGTGCAATACTGACAAGGCACCACAACTTTCACACCTCCTCTTAAATGGTTTCAAAACTTGTATCATATCCACATACCTGAATCTCTTAGTATGGCCTCTGAATGCACTCAAAACCCAGAAATTATTTAGCTATCCTATCAACATATTCAAAGTGAAGAAAATATGATCGTTGCTAAGTGGGGTTCAGACAACCAACTTATCATAGGCACTGTACCCCCTCTTTTTGTTTGGAATTGTTCTGTATTTCAAAAAAAATGGTATGGATTCATATGAATACAAGTAATTATAAAAATATTATTATGGTCAGTTCTGTTAGATTATCTATACAGATTTATTTTTACCATAGTACGCTTCTAAAAGGAAAAAAAAAAAAATCACCCAACGGGTTCTGTACCAAGGGCCATCCAAATAATCATGTTCTTTAGCACTATACAGAGTGTAAAAACAAGCTAAAATCTTCAGTTTTGATGGTGACACCATCAATAGATCCACCAATAGATCCTTTATTTGAAATAAGATACTGGTTATTTGAATACTTTAAAGCTCTGCTGAGATTCTCAATATTCTCTGAGAATGTGCTGATTCTCTCCTGTTCATGCAAACTGTAAGACGACAAGAAGAAACATAATAAACTTGTCCATTTAAAATCACTGCCAATAGAGCTTGAGTAGAGGGTTACTTTTGCAATGATATCTTTATCATAGTCTATACCTTTATCTCTTCCTTTCTCTCCTCTTGCTTCTTCCCTCCCACAAAATGTAAATAAAAAATAAACCCCCCACAAACAAAAACATAATAAAACCACTTGTAATCAAAGATCACATAATGTGACTCAACTTGCAACTTGTCTTGATGTCAAAAAGCATGCCACAGTCCTTTGCCTACACTGTAGAAGGCTTCATATTTAACTGGTTTGGGGAGAACTATTAGCTCTCTAGTTTACCCACTCTGCAGCAATAGCTTTTTCTTTATGCCACACAGCTCAACTACTGTTGGTATTAGATCTTTAGTCCTGACTGGGTTTGCTTCCCCACTTCTCATTTTCAGTTTAACTTCTGTTAAAGAAGTTAACACTTCAAGCCGTATTAAAAAATAGTTCTATTTTTACTGGAAGAGAGGGAATACAGTTTAGCATTTTACGCATTATTATAGGAAGAATCTCTCATTTTCATTACCTCAAAACAAACAAACAAAAAAACTCTCATATATATATATATATATATATATATATATTTAAAATTTTATAGGGTTATAACACATGATAATCTACTGTTGGCTTGCAGGCAGTATTTTCTTCTCCAACAGTTAATGTTAAAACTTTAATAAACTGTAGCATGCAACTTAACTCACTGCCATCAGTCAGTTTACAGCAATGTTTGAGAAGCATTCTATAGTATGTTCCATGGACTCTATAGTCATGTAATATATTTAAATACTTTTTAATATTAGTAATTTACAGGTGTCTTTTGTCAGAGTATCCTTCAAGAGTGTCAATTAAAAAAAAAAATCAATTTTTTGAGTATTACAGAAACTTGCAAACATCTTAAGATAACAAATTTATATACATATATATATATATATATATATTTAAAATGCCTAGTTACTTTTAACCTAAGTATTTTTTACCTAATAATTTTGTGAATGTTTCAGATAAACAGTGAAATATGAGAATGATGCAAACATGACTGGAGTGAGAAGAAGGACAGAGAGGTCACAATAGAGTTTCTTCGTTTCAGCTATGAAGCTGATTATCACAACTTTTGCCACTTAGATATTCATTAAGGATTTACCTCCAAATTAGACATATCAGTAAAAAGGAGATTACAGTTTGAATAGTTTCATTTTATTAAACTTTTAAACTTCATTCATCTTGATGTTCTTTTTCATGACTGGGGATTAAGGTTTAATTTAGGTAGTATGTGGTTTTTGTTTTGTTCTGAGGTGTAAAACTCTGAAGAGATTTTAAGAGTTCTAATTTGCCACAAATGTCATGTGTATCTGGACAAATTACGAATTGTTTTTTACTTCATCCGTGCTTTGTTCGGTAAAAATAAAGTGTGTTATTTTGATGCATCAAAGATAAAACCATACAACAAAATGTGACGAGCTAATATACATTTACTACAATGTAACTCTCCTATAGATATTCAAAGTTGCGTATAGTACAGCTATTGGTTCCTACTACATAATGGATGGTAACTGATTTTTTATAATGCAGTTTATTGAAGCATATTAAACCTATGTGACGTGAAAATATTTGTCATGATGTTGTGGAAACTCTTGTAGAACAGTGAAGAGGAAGCAATTTGTCCGTGTTTATCTATGAGAAAAGACCAGCATTACAGGCTTATACAGCTGTCATTTTTTCTAATTTCTGTTTGTGGTTGCACATGGCTGCTTCTTTGTCCTAAAAATGTGTTTTCACATTGCTTACTTCCTAGTTAATATAAATATATCTGTAGTCCTATATGTCTATGGAATCACTTATTTTGTGTATATTCATAAGTACCACAGAGAACAAAATTTACTGAAATTAAACCTTAATCCCCAGTCATGAAAAAGAACATTAAGATGAATGAAATTTAAAAGTTTAATAAAATGGAATTATTTGTGTATATACTCTTGTCTCTTTATTCTGTGGGAATATATGTAAAGTACAAGGAACATTCAATATGTATTTGATACTGGATTTATACAGAGAAAACAAGTTTGACTTATTTTGGGCTCTTTGCTTTGCTCCAAGAATGCTAAAATAGAATTATGCCCTAAAATCATTAGATGCCTATATATATATAATAAAATATATATAATAATAACAATGATAAACTGTAAGCCTGCTTGGCTTGGAAACATATTCTAAACTACAACTGGGCTGTTTTATGAAAATGAAATAATTGTTAGCTAGTATGTTGGAAGCGTACATCATATATATATATTTTGAAATTTATTTTTTATTTTACTTTATTGCTAGGATTGTTCCTAAACAGAAGATAAAAATACTAAATAAATAGCTTTTTCTGATCAAGGGTTAAACATAGGATGTACAGAACTTTGAGATTTTGTTTAACCTCAAATATTTGGCATGAATGACATAGAAAGCATGTTTAGAGGTCTATACATTAGATGTTATATATATATGAATGTATAATATACATTATATACTCAGAGGGCTATACATCATAACCCTCTTACATACTTTATTAGCATGCAACCTTATATCTTAATATGAAAAAAATATGCTTCATAGGCACTGGGAAACACAGGAAGATTGTGAATCACCCAGTTTGTGGCAAGTTCCAAAACTCAGTTATACTGATGTGAATTCACTTTCTTAAAGCTCCAAGCAGTTAAACAGCATAATAGTAGAAACATTCATCAAAAATCCTTATTTTGACAGGTTCTGTTTATGAACTTTGAAGTAAATAGATCTAAATAGTTACTCTGTAATTTGTTATTTTACACAGTGTGCGTTTCTTTTAACAGAAGAATTATTATAAAATGTGATAGCCAATATCTGGAAAAAAAAAAAAAAAAAAAAAGAGTCCTCTCTGACTAAAACACTAACCCGTGTTTTAAACAGATGTAGGTAGGCTGATAAAGTCTAACCTGGATGTGAATGGAGTTTGGAGTATTTCGTATCTGTGAATTGTGGAGAAAATGATACGGCTTTGTATTTTTCTTATTCATCAACAGTGCTATTGGACTAAGAAATTTCTGTTGCAGTAGTAGTTAGTGTTTGTTCAGATTGGCCCTAGAGAAATAAGAGCAGTGTTTCATAAAATCAGCCAAATTGATATTTAGAAATGTCACTGAAGATATGATGGCATTTTATAATGTATCCCAAGGTAAATATAACATTTTACTCAGAATTTTTGTTGTAGAAAATGTGTGGTCACATAGCCTGTTTCTTATTTTGAGGCTTTTTTTTTTTTTAATTATTATTATGTTAAATAAATCACTGGATTTGGAAGCAGATTTACCTTTGCAGAAACTTTTTATGCGGTGAATTGTTACTCGTTATGCCAGATAATAACACATAATTTGAAATATTTGAATATAAATATGCTGTAAACAGTCTGCAGAGAAAGAAAAACTGATTTATCACTATTAGTTTCACTGTGGTTTGTGTTCAGGTCTATGTGTTATGATTGTCCTTCATTTCAAACATAACATATGGCAGTGTTCCCTACTTAAAACATAAGAAACATAAAAAAATGTATATGTTCTCTTTCTAAAATACATGTGATCTTTCAGCATGTGTATTATGTGAGGCTTTGGTAATACACAGTTGTTGCTGGTGTTTTGGTTTTAGGGTAGTCTATAGAATACAGATCCATTTTTATGAATGTAGTTTTTATCCAGCCACTGTGCCTTCTCAAGAAATTTGAAAGAATATAGAGTAGCCTGCATGGTCTAAAATAGACAAACGGTTGATGCTGAGGGTCAAACATTATCCAGTGTCCTACATAACTGTAAAAATCTGTTTTACATAAATGAAATACATGGTTTATTATTTATTCATATTTTGAGGGTTGTTTGTTATTTTGTTTGTTTGTTTCTATTTTTACATCTATGATGATCTTAACTGAATTAGCTTAGTACCATACTTATGGACCAGTGCTTACCATAACATTTGTGTCAGTCACTTATCCAAAGTTTAAACATATTTAAGTCTTTTTCGTCTCAAGATCATTGATTTCCACTTTACATATATGATGGAAACTCATAGAGAAAAATGTTAATTTTTAACTTCATTGCGAGAATGTTAAAACAAAAGAGAACAAATACAACTAAATATAAGTATTCAAGATATTAATTACTTTTTGCTCTGTGTGACTCCAGCATGAAAATATCTGTGCCTTGTTTTCAATTGTTTTCCATGAAAATTAATAGTTTCCTAACAATATGTTTAGAAACATAATGTTCATCTTCTGATATATATATATATTTATCATCATAATACATGTATTATTTATTTTTTATGTATCATTTATTTTTTATTATAATTATTTGTAATTTTAGGCAGACACGTAATACATATCTGTCATATATCCTGTAAACCACAAACCCATAAATACATATATATAATTTAAATATAGCAATAATTACAAGAAACAAACAAACAAAAAAAGATTGGTGTCAACAGCGTGGTAGAAAAAGGTTGTGTAGAGGTAGAATGTTTGATCAAAGAATACCCACTGAAGATGGGAAAAATGGATTTTGTTAGACGGGGAGAAGAGGAATATTTGATGTGGGAAAAATGCATGGGAAAGGGCAGAAAAGCATACATACTAACCAGAAGCTTTATGAAATGGTGCTGTCTTTCTATATGTAGCCTTCAGAAACTGAGAACAATGCCATAAGACTTCCATCTTTAAACCTTTTTACTTTTTCAGTGTATTGTGTCCTCCTATTCTTTTACCCTAACCTGCTGCCAAAACGGGCATAATTTTGTTGATGACACAAGGAAAATTTGGCAGGAAAATTATTCTACTTTAGAATAGTTTTCAGACAAATTTTTTCAGAGGGCTGACAGAAGTGCCTTGCTGGTTTCATAGCACATACATTAGAGTTACCTTCCAGGGTGATCTGAAGGAAGAATAATACTTCATACATTCTTTTTCAAGTTCTGAAATAGTATAGTAGCACACTACCCTGCAAGAGGGCTTTACATGTGCTCTGAAGAGTGATTGATTATTGTGAATTCTTTCCATCACAGTGTATGAACTAATTGGCTTTTAAGAAAGTATCAAAATTAGATAGTATTCAATTTTTTGATCTTTTGAGCTAAGTAGCATTTCTGTGTGGTTACACAGAGATCACAAAAATAAATAAATAGATAGATAACTAAACCAACCAACCCCCAGCCCTCCCCCCCCACCCCCCCAACCAAACAAATAAACAACGACAAAACTAAAACAAACCAAAACCAAGGAACCATGCTGCCAAGGTTATCACAGTGCTGTGGGGTGGATAGCTCTCAATTTACAAATATAGTAAAATACTGTGGATCAGTAAGACAGGAAAGTTCATTTAGGAAGTATGAATAAACTAATGCATTGTGCTATTATAATGTGCTATTTTGTCTTTAAGGAAACTGATGTTTTCTAGACAAGTTAGTAAGATAGGTTGTTTTTAACTTTCACATGTTCACTATGCAGCAGCTATGTGAAATTGCTGAAAGAAATTGGACTAGGATGTGTTAAATACACAGGATTAACATATAAAATAGAAGGATTATACTTATAGAATAATTTTAATTGTATAACTGTAAGTTACAGTGGCAAGACTAATGTTTTTGACAATATGATAGCATCCACCTAAAGATGTATCTCACAGCTGCAGGTAGTTGCATTAAAGAAACAAACAAAAAACTTATTGTTGTTTTAGGCTTAGATGCTCATTTGTTCAGGGAGTTTTGTATATATCTCTGTCCTCTTGACTGGAAATTTTATTCAATGGAATTCAAAGGCTTTTTTTTTTTTTTTTTTTTTTTAAGATGTTAGGGAATTGTCTTATACAAGGTACAAGCCTTGAATGGATTACACAATTTCATAACTGAAATCTGGGGATGAAATCTTACACAGCATGTCCACTGTGTAAATCAGCTTCATAAGACCTCTGCGGTGATGCTGTGATTTCAGGTAGTGCAGATGTTTCGTTGCAGATGCTCTGCATCAATGGTCTGACCACACACAGCAAATTTGGCACAAGCAAAATGTGTTGGTTTTCCTGAATGTTCTCATACCAGCTGTGTACCTCATACCCAATAGATCTGACTTCTGAGAAATATTGACTCACTGTACTCATGTGCTAAATAGGACACACGTACATGTTGACAAACACTAGAGCAGTATGAATACTCAAGAGCAACAACTATATTAAAGGTAAATGGTGATAAAAAAAAATGAATGTTTCTTGGGTAGCTTTCCTAAATATTCAAGGTCTGGGTGTGGTACAATGAATTATTTGAATTATTTCTCTGCATGATTCTGTTATCTTAAATATGTTCAGATCTTAGTTAATGGCACCAAGTCATGCTTCAAGGAACAGAGCCTCAGAAACAAGCAAAGCATAGCTGATTTCATGAGATGCCCGTGAAGTACTATAGTGATGTGCTGTGCAGATGCTTGGTACAGCAGTTTTGCATATATATATATATATTTTTTTTTTTCCCCATGGTCTACGTTGAGTTTCTGACTGTTATATTCCTTCATGTTCTGTGAAGTCTTGCTTCCTGATACTATGGTTAGAACCTAAAAATTATCTCAGTAATCCTATTGTAGTTTATTAAACCTATGAAAGATTCCTCCAGGTTACATTTTTCTACAGGATTCCTGTATTATCTTTATTCAAAAATAAAGTTTTTTTTAACACGTAACATAGAGTGGCAATTGCGGAGTAATAAGACTGAGGAACCATGTGTCTGTGTGATTTAAGGATGGCTGCATAGCAGAGTGTGTTTCTATTGTTCCATTGCAATATATTACAGAGGTAAAATGCCTATTTTATTGGTCCAAACTATGGCGTTATACTACTTGTTGGAGGTTTGTTTTTTTTTATTTCAGTGAAGGGAGAAGCATAGTTAGATTCCACTTGAACATCAGTAAAAACTTATGTTTTGTTTGTTTGTTTGTTTGTTTTTCTCACTAAGGTTGGTATTTTGAAACTTTAACAAATCAATTTTAGAGTGGTAAAGATGGAATTTGCAATACAAGTTAAAATGAGCTGCTTGCTTAGCTCTTACCTGGCTTCTTTTCCTACATAGTAATTCTCCTGGGATAAAATTTGTCTTTGAGCATAATCACGTAAGCATACCTGAAGATTCACTTTTTCAAGATAATTCCTTCTTTGTTTTCTATAGCTCAAACTTTCTGTTATGTCAGCATTTAACTTATTTCTTAAGACAGTTTCTTCTGTTGACAGGATTAAAGAGTAACAAACAAACAAAAACAACCACACAATGCTAATTACTGTTCCCTTACAGTATTTTAGATTGTTCTTTACAATCTTTGCCTGCATACCATAAGTATAAATATATATAAAATACCAGTAACTAGAGCACAGCTCTGTGTATTGTGTATTTTCAGATTGTGTACTGACAACATTCAGAATAAACATTTTTTTTTTTTTTTTCTTAACAATTGAGCTGTGGATAGATGTTAAATCCCAACTCTTTCTATTCTTTGAGGGATATGTAGTTGTGGTGCAATGCATTTTTTTTCTATAGTTGTGCAAAGTTCTCCTTCACATGCCAAAATAAAAACAATGCAATAAAGCAGAAAATATCTGACCTGGTCTACCATGTCTGTCAGTTTGTCAAATTATTAGCTTAATAAACAGAATATTCACCCAAAAGAAGAAAAAAAATTGTTTTGTTTCCTCTTGTGCATCATAAATGGACTTTCTTGTTAAAACTAATCAGGACATTCATTTTCAAACTTCATTTTTTTCTTGACACAGCAATAAATGTCATGTAGGCATTTTTCTAGCTTCTCTGTTTTTTTTTTTTTTTCCTCTTCTATTTAGAGAGAGAGGAGAAGCAGAGGAAAGAGTGTTACTGATGTTTTTTTTTTTTAATTATTATTATTATTTAATTCTGTCAGTAAGCAGTATGTTTCTAGATAGCATTAATGTGCTTCTATTCTGAAGAAGAATACTTGTCCTGTTAGAGGAAAAGAAATCCAAGAAGAAAAATTAGTCTCTCCAGAATATTGATTTTTTTGTTTGTTTGTTTTACTGTGGTAGTAACACAGACATTAGAGAAGAAATCATGAATTAAATACTTTTTTTATCACATTCCTCCATGAAAAATAATGATCATTCTCTTCGTGATTTGGACTTCACTACTTTACTATCAGCAAATGATTCATCATTGGTCAGGTTTTGAGCACCTTGAATGTCCCTAATTTATTTCTCTTTCTGATTGATGAATGTTGCAGGATGGTAGTTGTATCAGAGCAAGACAAAGAAAGAAAAGAGACAATAAAGGATTTCACAAGGAAATCTTGAACTTAGGAGGTTCATATGCTGCTGGCACTAATTGAGAGAGCTCATCCACACTTCAAATTATCTTGTAATACCTCTAGTAGATGCTGCACATCTAGAGGTTTAGCATGCAAAACTGCTGATGATATTTTAGTTGTAACCAGAAGAGCATTTTAGCATGAAACCCTTTGCATATTTTTATATTTGGTATATATAATCTTGACTGTACTTTAAACATTGCATTTAAAAATACATATGGTATAAAAAACGTTTTTAAACAAAATATGTTCTCAGCTTCACTGCAGAAATTGCAGGCCTTATTTAGATATTCCCAGGAGGCAAGAATTTCATGACAGCATAAGTTAGTTTAAAGGCATCTCACTCCCTTTTTCTTAAAGGTAAAAAACAATCACTTCTTTAAAATGACTAACCATACTTTCTATCTCCTCTATAGCACAGAACACAATGGACAATTTTATCTTGAAGGAATAAATCTAGTTGTCTCTGATGGAGGAATAGGGCGCAGGGAGATGATCAGAGTTATTTCACTTCTGAAGGGCTTCATTTACTTGAAAATTCTGGTTTACATTTAACCATCTATATACTCCACACTACATGCAATCTAAAAAATGCTTAAAGCTTGAAATTTTAGGAGCAAAAAGAGAATGCACCTTACATACAGAGCCCAGAATTTATTGTTAGTGTAAGTCAAGTCTTAACATTCTAATCCAAATTTGCTGTTACTAGCTTAATTACAACACTAACATTTACAGGCCAAAATATCTAGGAAATAAAGAAAATTTCAGCAGTACAGATAAATTTGTACCAAAATTTTTAACTCTTTTTCTGTTTTTGTTTGTTTTAATCTTTCCAGTGTGATTCTGGTACCTATATATGATCAGTAGTAGTGAAGGGATGGTTTAAGGGGGAGCATGTCCTGAATTTTTTACATGGAGGAGTATATGATTGGTAGTGAGGGTTTATCTTTTTATTTTTCAGACATCATCATTTTATTTGTCTTTTTTTTTTTTTTTTTTAATCACTGGTTGCTACTTAAGGTGTCTCTGCCTTCCTTCATTTGCTTTTAGTTTAGAGTCTGCCAGCCTCCAAATCCACTTAAAGGGATAAGGTTTGTTAGTCTTTAACTTTGTAGATTTGTTAGACCAAAGAGAGTATTCATAGGGAATAGTCACTTGATTGCTAGCAAGTGACTATCACTACCTAACACAACTGTACCAAGCTTTATTCAAGGCAAGAGCTGAGATACTGTATTGTCAAGTTAATAAAACTTCTGTGGCCTGCTACTGGTAATGGCAAGTCATTACATGTGATGGCATCACCACTGAACTCCTGTCAGTAGAAAACCTTAGTCAATGTTTTCCTTGCATCATCTCCGAATCAAATGAATTCTACCTGTTCAGATTTGCAGGTCTGGATCACTGTACTTCCATAAACAGCTGTACTTCAGATTTGCTTTTAAGCACAGATGAGTATGATTACATATGTATTTCTGTTATTTCTCATTGTTATTCTGTGACAATTGCTGACAACAGACCTGGAGACTTCTTAAACCAATCATAGTGGTTAGTTCTGTGATTTTTAACAGGAAAAAATGACACATAATTTTACAATGTTTGCTTGAGTAAACTTGGTGGCAGTGTAGTGCTGTTGTCATAGTATACTTCGTACTTGGCTAGTAGAATTTCTTATTTTTCATTTTATGTCTGTGAAGATCCGTCCTTGTTAAGCAAAAGTCAGATATAATGTACTGATGATTTTAACTTGAATTCAGTTCTCCTGAGGACATATTTTCTAAAATAAAATTAATACAGGCAACTGTTTTTGATCCAGACGTACACTTTTAATCTGAGAATTCTCTGTGGCATATGTGAGTTTAAATACATTTAGATGGATGTGAATAAGGTCTGTGAGCAGAGAGTTCATTTTGGTCAAAGTTGGTAGCATTAATTTTTTATTCTCCTTTTTCCAAATTTGACAATATACAATCATACTAAAAAAATAATGTTCCCACTACCTGATTTATATTCTAATTTTTGTTAGTCTTTTTTTGACACAGCTGCTATTGATGTTGAAACTGCATCTGGGAGTTGAAAGAAATCATTACTGGAGGTAGTTAATTATAGTTTGAAGAAAAGTCTCAGTGCCTTCAGAGCAGTAAACTGTATGTATATGAGGTTTTTATTTACAGTGTCAGCCAAAATGACAATAGATAAGTATATAAGATCTTGATGTATGCTGTATTGTATGCCTTCTATCTCTGATCTGAAGAGTTCTCAAGCACTCAGAGGAATGACGCACATAAATTACATCAATAAATTGGTTTGTGGTCGTTCCCCCCCCCCCCCCCCCCCCCCCCCCCCAACCTTTTTTAGCAGTACTCTAAATTTCATTGTCTTTTCCTTTCTCCTGAGCAAGTATGAAAGCAACACTCATCCTCAACAAGAGTCATTAAGTGGGAGGTCACAACAGTATTTGCTGTAAATATCTACATGGCATCAACATTGCATAATAGAACTGCACTATTTTTTACTGCATATATAATATTTTAATTGAAACAAAAAGAAGAGCGTTGCACTTCTGAAGTGTAATGTTCTCTATGTAGCAATCACATATTACACTTTTGGAAGGTCAAGTTAATGTAGCATCATCAGTGTTAGTTTAAAAAAAAATCATCTCTGAAAAAAAGAAGAGCAGAGTTTTTTGTTGTTGTTGTTTTTTCTTTCTGAATATTAGGTTTCTTGGGTAGAAGTAGTCACACTTACAGGGCTGAGACTTACCTATGTGTTTTGTGTTAGCTGTTTAAAAAGGATCTTCTGATTCAGTGTCTTTGGTTTCTGGATTGTTTCTCAGAGGTACCAAGACTTTTTCATTTATCTTGGTACAAGAGTTTAAATAGAGTTCTGGAATTCTGAGGTCCTGCCTCCTCTAAACAAAGCTGTACTTTGGAAGCCATTACAACTGTCTACATACCACTTTACCGAATTACCTCATCATCATAGGTAAGGGTACACAGAATATTCATGAAACAAAATACTAAAACAGTATAAAATACAATAAGTTCAATAAGGTAATTGTATGTCTTATACTTTGGAAACTTTCATTCTCAAATTTTCATTTATTATTTATTCAATACAGCAAACTCTATTTTCCTGTGTGTTTATCCAGCTGATTAAAATTATTGAGGCTGCAAATACTTGAAAACACTTTCTCTGCATTTAGTGTCAGAATGCCATTAGGTTGAATTTGGTTACATGTCCAATGAATTCTATTTGCATTCAACAATAAGAATCAATAGCTTGTTTGATGAGAACTTCTCACAGACTTGTTTACAAGTTCATAAATTTTCAAGTGGTTGACAAAGAGTGTGGATAATTTATACTGTGTAGAGGGTCTATAAGGTGCTGTAGTCCTTTCCCATATTATTTTAAAATACAGTTTCTGATGTTTTGTCCTATTTTGAAGTGGTTGCAAACACTTTGCATGTTAAGAATTCCCTTGAAAAACACAAAAAGTTGTTAAAATGGAAGTAGAGAACATAGGTCAACCAAGAATAATAGAGAAGAGATTATTTCTTTTGTTCATGAAAGATTATGATGTCATTTTGACACATGGAGCCTCATATGAGTTTAGATCTGTGAAGTATGAGGAGAACCCTTAGTCCAAGGTCTGTAATAGTACATCTCCTTCATCTCCCAGGCACAATGATCTTATGGAGGAAATTACCCCTTAAAGGTGATGCATGTTGAATGTCATTCTTTGGCAGTCATTAATAAGGTGATCACTCAGAAAAGAAATGCTGGATTAAGACTTAACAATATTTAAACTCTGCTTGCATTTCTTTCTGTAAAGCTAATGAATGGCCTTAAGGATCAACAGACACTGTTTGCTCTATCTCAAGCACATCATTCATTCAGCACAACCTCATCTTTCATAATGACTCAAAGTCTGGTGGTTGAATATCTTTATCTTATAAAACCAACTGCAAAGTTAAATGAACTATTTCCAATATATATATATGAATGCAAAGGGCCTAAGGGATATAATCAAAAGATAAAATATTTAATTGCTGTTCAGAAATTGATCTTAAGCTGTAAAAATTAATAGCCAAAATTTAGTATACTAGATAATCAGTGTTAAATAATTTGCAAATTTTCCTATATCTATATGAAACCTGAATAAGGATATAAAACAAGATCCACACCGATAAAGCTTATCTTTGAGATTATGTTAGTCCTCTGTGCTTAAGTGGAGCTAATTTTGATTTACATTTATAATATCTGGCAACTGAGGCTGAGAAATCATTCAAAGGTAAGAAATTGTAAGTCAGAGATGACTATGAATACAACAGGAATAAAAGAAAAAAAAAAAAAAGAAGCAACTACAAAGATTTGTGGCTTACTTTACTCTTGATTTACTTATTCTATACACTAAGCAACTGCAATAAACTCAGCGGGTCTCTACAAGGTAGTGATTTTTAAAGTATTAAACTTCTGATAGTGTAATTTCAGATACTGTTATATTCCCTTTCACGATGTGGAAATTTTTTAATCTGTGTTTTTTTTGTTGTTGTTGTTTTGTTTGTTTGTTTTTCTCTCAAGTGGTGAAAAACAGGGTAAAAGATCAGAGGATATTTTGCTATGGGTAACTGCCATCTGTATCTGTATGTTCTACTAGGTAAGGAAGAAATCAGGAAAAGAAGAATTTGCATTTTAAGATCTTTAATCATACTTGGTTATCATCATAGAACTTTCACATTTTGGTGTACTTCAGTGTAGTTTCTTTCAACAGAGGACTCCTGGATTGAGAGTCTCCACGTAATCCATGATTTTTTTTATTTTTTTTTTTGCTTAACCTTGTAACAGGAATTTTCAGGGAGTCCTTCTCTAACTAAATAGAGTAGGTTTTTCTATTATGTTTTTCTAGTCTTTATTTAGCTAGCTTCCATTGATTCCTCCTATACTTCCACTGAAAGGGGTTCTCTTAAATAGAGACTTTTTTTTTCCTAATTTGGATTCTTAACTGATTTTCCTATTTTACATAACTTAGATTTAAAAAATAAATAAATAAAGAAAGAAATACTCAGTGAGTTATAAATGTATAGGCTACAAATGATTACAAAATGATTAGGCTACAAAACTGTTTTAATTTAAAATATCTATACTGAATTCACTGGGATTCTGTATATTGATCATACTGAGAATATCAAAACTTGTTAAAGTGACAAAGATTACATTTTAAACAGGAAGAAATGAAACTGAAAAATTAAGTGACCTTTTGGATTAATATCAATAAATGAACTCTTAAAAATTATTCATTTTCTAATTCTTTTCTTGTTTCATATAAAATGTAAAACATGAAAGATGGAAATTAATTTAATATTCAGTGAACATCAAGGTTATATTCATATTGAAAAATATTCTACAGCTAAGTACAGCCATTAAAATCAAAGAACAGGGGAATAATATCAACCTGTAAATAATATAAAAAGAAAAGCAGAGAGGATGGTGGCATCATCTACTTTGGGTATTTAACTCTAATGAAATTCAGAGACTCTTCTATTTTCAGGTGTTATTTAGAGAAGTCATACAACAAACTGTTGAATGATTAGAAAAGAGAAAATAATGCTGCTAGTGTTGAGAAAGCCTGAAGAACACTGCCCTGCTAACAGGTGGCTCAATCAGTTTGGTCAGGAACAAGCTTTTTGGTTATTACTAAATAGCAGCAGAGCTATTGCTGATTAGTTAACATGGCCCCTTCAAGAAGATAAATGGTTCTATGCTGATCTAGTTTCACCTCCACCATTTGTCCCAGTCTATCCTAGATGTACAAATTGCTCCCTAGGCCCTGGTACATTTGCATCATCTGAACATTCTGCTGAGATTTTTAATTTAGTCACTGCACATTCATTTGTCACCGTAGTGTTTTCCTTCTCTCTAGTTTGCTTTGCCAAATAATGACAATAAGGCTAAACATATCTATACATTCCCTTCAATAACTTTTGAACCTGTTGATCAATAACAGTAAAATGATTAAATCAAATAAGTCCTTCACAATAACCGAGTTCCTATGGGCTTTGGGAAAATTGTCCTGCTTGATAGAGGAAAAAGACACAAATTAATTTTGGTTACAGCTCCTTAGTGAGGGTGGATAAAGGAAACAGGTAAAATTTGACTGGTATGTGTTATCTGTGGTAGCAGCTGACCAGTCAGCACAGCACATAAATTCTGGATTAGTCAGAGTATGTGCTGTGTGTTATCCAGTATGTGCCCTGTGGAAGATAAGAGAAGTTAAAGAGCAATTAGCACATAAGACAGTGGACTAATTCTACTATTCAGAAAAACTTGTTTGGTCTCTAAAATAGCTGTGTAAAAAAAAAAGATAATTAGTATAACTATTACTTTGGACCTTGACTAATGTGGCCTGTTTCCTTATGTTATTCATGATAAAGTTTCCAATTAATCATAACAATTTTTTATTTTATTTTATTTTTATGTGGAGCAGGTTCCTCTGCCTTTGAAGGGGGGTGGGGGTGGGTGGGTACTGTAGGCAACTGAACATAAAAACCATCATAATTTGTAAGTGGGTTATATGAGGATTATATCCATAGCACTTATTTGGCTATACATATAGAGGCGGGGAAGTGGGGGGGGGGGGGGGCAGGGGGGACGCAGGAACCCCTTGTTTAAATTCCTCTTAATGTATGTAGGAAGAAAGTTTTGTTTGATTCCAGTACAATACTCGGTAGTGCTTTGTTCTCTATTGCTCACTCTTGGATGTAGATTATATGAAGAATCACCTGCAGAAAACATCTCTTAACAATGCCAAAAGTTCTTTTTAACCTCAGACAATTAGGTTTTAGATGTGGCTAGAATAAAGAAACAAATGTAATAAACTAAGGTTCTGTTGGCAACAGATAGCCTCAGAATATCAGCAGTTCCTTTAGTTTGTTGGTTACCATGGAAACAATCAAGTACGAGATGTTGCTGACACAACGGGGGACTGCAGGAGCAATCATTAACTTCAGAAGGGCTGTGCTTTCTGCTTGACATGAAGAGTCATTTACTTGAAGAGTAACAGTGAGCATTTTTGCTTGCATTTGGTTATCAGTTCTTTTCATTAGGATAAGCAGGGGCTAAAAAGGAAATGCTTGAAGTGTGGATTATTGGGTGTTCAGGCTCCGGCTAGAGAAATGTTAATGTTTATAGCCCACTTTTTCTACGGGTGCATATATGTTTGCATGTGGTAAGAGTTATTTGGAAGAAACTCAACAGAATATAATGGTATAATGCTTCTTATGTGAGAAGAAATAAAAGTGAAATTTTTTCATGGTTCTCATGATTGATGAGATTTGTAAAATGAGAGGGAGTGCAATTACTAAATAGTGTTTCAGGCAAAAAGATCACTGAGTTTCTCAGTCACTGATGACTGCTAATCATTTTAATCATCACTAAACAAACTGTTTTGCTTTGACCTAAAATGACTTAGCAGTTTGAATCCTAGCTAAATGACTTTCTGATAAGGAACCACATTCCTCTGTATGTAAGCTCTCAGTTCCTTGTTTTAAGAAGAAAAATTATGAGTTGGTATTTTACAGTTTTATAATTCCCTCCATTTTTGCCGTACTCACAACAGGAATTTGTCTTATTCATAATACTTAAATCTTTTTTTCTTTTCTTTTTTTTTTTTTTTTTTTTTTTTTAATGAAGGTAGGAGAGGGAATGAAGGATGTTAGGTATGAAAA
This sequence comes from Cygnus olor, assembly GCF_009769625.2. Lineage (NCBI taxonomy): Eukaryota > Metazoa > Chordata > Aves > Anseriformes > Anatidae > Cygnus > Cygnus olor. Next base: position 101,917,985 of record NC_049170.1, on the reverse strand, counting down.
TGACACTGATGTTTTAGAAATCTTTATAAGATCTTCGTCCTTAACAATTTGTCCTATTCATTTTTTGTTTGTCAAAGGGTTTGTGGTGAGTAGGGTGCAGAAAAATATGTGTGTGTGCATGTGACCTCATGTTCTCTTCTTTATAGAATGACCTTTCTTAGATCAGTCAACAGGGACAGAACCCACTAAATTGCAATAAAAAAGCTTTTGGAATTTTCTATATGAAAGACTAAATAGAAAAGAGCCAGCATATTTCTCTGTTTATAACTTTTTTTTTTTTTTTTTTTTTTTTTAGAAAATTATGAATATATGAGTTCATAGGGAATAACATAATGCTAATCAAGTACAGTGACTTCTGGGGGGGGGGGGGGGGGGAACCCACACCTACTAATACAGTGGTATCCCACCTGCAGATAATGCAGTGGTATCCAATTAAAATCTATACTCCAGATTTCCATGTAGCATAGAGGTCATGCATGTGTATAATCCAATTCAAATTCTGCAGAGCAGAAGTATCATCCCTCATTGCCTCAGTAATCCTTTTGTAAGATTTATCTAACAGTCAGATAAGATTATACAAAAATTTAACTTCTTTGGTCTGGGGAAAAAAAATGTTGGTACATCAAAATGTCAGGGTAACTGATAACATTGAGGATAGTAAAGCTTTCCCTCATAGTAACATATGAAAACTGTAAACCCTTCACTTTCCAAAGTAGATTTATTGTATAGAAGCTTTGGGCAGAAGTCAGATATGATTCAAACACTAATTTTTGTGAAAATCCTATTTTAAAAATTGTAGCATTAATTCTGTTAGTGGTCTGAAATGCTGACTTCTTATAAGTACCTGTACTGTTTGTGAAGTGATTCAAAACTGAAAAATTTCTTAATACTTCTAAGCAGGTTTATTTAGCCAGAAGTTAAATTTGCTTTATGGTTTTATATTAGGAGGGAATGCTAGTTTAAACAAATTATGATACATGCAAATTAGATAACTCAGAGAATTAAAATCTCTTCAGAGAGCTCTAAGAAAACATTTTGGTATTTTGTTTAGTCGACCATATTCAATAGTAAAACTGTAGGGAATACAGTTCTAGTTAATTTTTAGAACTCTTATTTCAGAGTTTATTTTCTTGTGGAGTACTTAAAAGAGTGAATGCTCCAATTCAGGTTATATTGAAATCAGTAGATGTGTTACTTTCACATATTAAGAGAGAAAGTCATCTTCTCTGTATTCATCTGTATTTGGTTTTGTTTACTAGATTTGTTTTGCTTTTGTTCTGTTTTGTTTTGTTCTTCTAGATCTAAGTAAAATTTTTGAGCACCATAAAAATTTCTGTTAAAATAGAAAATGTCACTTGCAGAAAACAATATCAAGTCCCTTATCTGTGTATGAACATCTCTATGAGCAGAACACATAATACAAAACTTTTCTTGAAAACTGTGAGGTGGGAGGAAAGCTGAATTAGTTAATACACCACCTACTAGCACAGCCAAGCCATTCTTTGGAACAGTTTGCTTAGTTTGTAGGCAGAAGCAGTGTCATTGTTTCCCTCTCTGCATTTTCTTTAGGTAGCAGAGATTATTCACAAAAACTCTCTAAGCAGTGCTAAAAAGGAAGTTGGAATTGCAGAGCTAGTAAACTGTGGATTAATTTGCTTGCAGGGAACTACAATCTGGCTCTGCTTGGAAGAGTAACATCTCACTTTAGCAAGATTTATGGCACCTTTAAGCTGAAAAAAGTTTCTTGATTTAAAAAAATAAAAATAAAAAAAAAATGTGGTGGTCATGATCAAAGCACTGTCCTTGTGATTAACAGTTCTGTGTTGTACGTTCAGTTTTGTGCAGGCTTGAAGAAGGCAGGTAGTAGTTCCCTGCTTCAGATTTCTCATCAGCCAAAATGGATGATATTTTCCTACTTTATTTCTTTATTATGAAGAAAAAATATTGCTTATAGTGCCTCTACAGAGTGTGGGTCCATAGTACCTGAAAGAAATTTAAAAATAGTAATATCCAGTACCTACACACACTTAAAATATTAATATTCTTCACTGTGTTCCGATCACTGCTGTGTGGTTGGTCCACGGTTTTCTTTGGTCTTCAAGACATTTCACTTGTATGACACATACAAGTGTCATGTGAGTATCTGTGGGGGTTGGTCTCTTTTCCCAAGCAGCTAGCGATAAGACAAGAGGAAACGGCCTTAAGTTGTGCCAGGGGAGGTTTATGTTGGATATTAGGATAAACATCTTCACTCAAAGGGTTGTGAAATATTGGAGCAGCCTGCCCAGGGACATAGCTGAGTCACCATCCCTGGAGGTCTTCAAAAAAAAATGTAGACGTAGAGCTTAGTGACATGTTAATGGTGGATTTGGCAGTGCTAGGTTAACAGTTGAACTAGATGATCTTGGAGTTCTTTTCCAACCTAAATTTTTCAACATATGATATTATCAAAAAATTAAAAAGAAAAGCTTGAAAACTCTGTATAAAACTAGTCCCCTTCTGTGTATTACCAGATACTTATCATTTTCCAGTTTTCCATAATAACATTTTTACAGAGAAGTGGTATAGCTTGAATATCTTGAGAAAAACCCAGGTGACCTACCAGCAGAGAAGTGTTTCTTTAATGAATAAGCTCTTTAATTATATTTTTGTTCTGCTATATGCTCAAGATTGTAAAATTGCTGAAGAGAAGAGTAAGTAATTGAATAGCAATTTAAGTGTGAATTTATTAAATCAATTAGATTTACAAAAGTAATTTGAGACACAGTACTGCTATATCATGCACACCAAGTATATAAAAATTTAAAATAGATGCTTGAAAGTGTAGCATAGTTTCTAATGGGAATTTGTCTTGGTTATAATAGTAAAAATGATTGATTCTACATGTCTTGCAAAGCTTATTCAGTAAGTTTTTCTAATCTAATAGCACCTTAGAGGTAGGCCATGTCATTTGAGACTCCTGGGGAATCTCTAGATGCAGTAAAAGATTTCATAAACTGATGAAAATTTATAGCAGGAATTCAAATATTTCTGTGCTTTCTTCACCTCAATCCTAACAATATCTACTGTATTAACTAATTTGATAGCTAGTAATTTCTGTATGATTTGACCTTCCATGTACATTATAAGTTTTCTAATGTACTATGCAATATTTTAAGTGGTACCTTAAAAAATTAAAGCAAAATGATTTTGTGCAATTTGGTGAATTTATGTACTGTAAGTAGCCAACTTGAAGGAGAGAAAATGGTTATGAGGACTTACATGGCCAATAGCTACTTTAGTTTATCTGAAAAGATGAATTCTTACTGTCACGTGGATTATATGAGCTTGAGAGAAGTTGATATCAAAAGACTCAAGGATTGAGGCTGAGGTGTTACTGCCTATTCATTTGTTATCCCTCCTACCTTACAAATAATGAGAGAGAGGATGTCTGTTCAAGCTTCCCTTAGTGTGATAAAATAAGATGTAATAGCTGCAGCCCTTATTATCCCTTAACAAAAGCAGGACCTTATGATGTAGTTTTCCTTGTTGCCCTGATTTTATGACAATCTCCTTCCTCTTCTGTCTTCCACAAAATATCTGTGATCCTTCAGGCAACACTTCCTATCCCATGAGACTGTTTCATTGCTTGCTATCTGGACATACACAAGACTTTGAAATACAATTTCATTATCTACCTTTTTTTTTTTTCCCTCTCCACTTTTGAATGTCCTTGACATCTGATAATTAAAGCTACAGTCACTATTGTTATATTATTTCTTCTCTCTCTCACTTTACCTCCACCAAGTTGCTTGGATATTTAAGTTCCCCTCCCTCACCTCTGGTCTTTAGAGACTGTGTTTATTAACTTTCCACAGCTCTCCTTAGCCATCTGCAATCAGGAAGTTTTCAGTCTAAGTAGAAGAGTAGCAGTTTTGATGAGTGTTTATTATTATTATTATAAGAATTAGTTACTGATTACTCCAGTGTGTACAAAGTCAATGTGGGGGCTACATATTAGTATTAGCATCAAAATAGCTAATTTTGCTCTCCATTAGTTTTGGAGAGCAAAATTAACGTTTATTGTTTGCTAGAGTATGCATATGTATTCCATTGATAAACAATGATGTATCATAGAGATCAAAATAGACCAAATGAATGTGTTTGAGATTAACTAGATAGATTGACCATTTATTTAACTAAAAGTTGGTGTTGAAAAAAATATATATTTTCAAAGTACAAAAGCAAGTAGGTGAAATAGTATTCAAAGGATGCACAGTTAATTTTGTCCACAGAGGGTGGTCTCAGAATATTAGTATAGGACAATCCATTTAATATGTGTTTTAAAGCAATAAAAGTGACTGTAGACTACCACTGTCTGTATTAGCTTGCATACTTTTTCTATGGCCTCTTTGGATATTAGGCAGTCATTTATGGAAATAAAGTAATAAAAACCATGGTCTTAAAATATTACTGTTCAATGAGCTTGGAAACATCCTGAAAATCAGATCCCTATTTATGTAAGTTATAAAATATTAGAGAAGCTAATGAAAAAAGTAAACTTGAATTGGTATGCTTTGTTCAGATTCCTTTATATTCTGAATTTGTAACAGCCTCCCCCCCCCCCCCCACCCCCACCCCCCCCACCCCTACCCCCCAAAAAATAGGGGATAATGGAAAACTGTTATAACTAAATTCTACATGTCTAATTAATTGTTTCAAAAACCAGTAAAAAAAAGTGAGTGATTTCCCTGTCCTTATCTCAACCCTTCAGCCCTTTCAATCGTATTTTCTCCCGCTTTTTCTTTGAGGAGGGGGACTGAGAGAATGACTGTTGTGGAATTCAGCTGCCCAGCAAGGTAAAACTACCACAGTCCTTTTTGACAACCAATGTAGGGCACAAGGAATTTGAGATAAGGATGGTAATTGAGAGAACTAATGGACAAAATATGGACTGGACATTTTGTAAGAATATAATAGTTGTGAAAAATGTAAAATGATTGTGAAGAACATATGTTGTAGTAATGTGGTGAAGGGATGAGGGATAGAGTGAGTCTAAATTATCCACTTTGTCGGTGTTGTGATATTTGCTTTGGTGTGGGGAATTTTTTTTTTTTAATGTAGATTACTTTTGTGAGGATTGTGATGATACTGATGTAAGAGTATATTTTAATGATAATTCTTAAATATACTTTTCACAGATGTGAGGGGTGTATTGGGTTTAAGGATTGGCAAGGATTTGGTACTGGGGGGGCTGCAGGGGTGGCCTCTGTGAGTAGAGCCCAGCAGCTACCTTGTGGCAGATCAGGGCTGGCTCCAAAAGGACCCACCACTGGCCAGAGCTGAGCCAGTGAGTGATGCTGGTTGGGCCTCTGGAAGAGCAGATATCAGAAAGAGGAAAAAACAAACAAACAAAAAAACTGCTGCGCAACAGCAGCTGGGAGAGAGGAGTGGGAGACAGCCCTGCAGACCCCAAGCCCAGTGCAGAAGGAGGGCAGGAGGTGCTCCAGGCACGCAGCAGAAGTTCCCCTGCAGCCTGTGGAGAGGCACCTGGTGGAGCAGGCTCCTCCCCCTGCAGCCCATGGGTCCCATGGAGGAACAGTCTGTGGAAAGTCTGTGGATCACATAGGATCAGTTTGGGAAGGACAGCATCCCGTGGGAGCAACCCCATGTGGAGCAGGGGCAGAGAGTGACTGAGAAGGAGAGGCAGAGATGAAGTGTTAGGGACTGACCGCAGCCCCCATTCCCTGTTCCCCTGCACTGCTTGGGGGGATGATGTAGAAGAGGGTAATATGGACATGAAAGGTGGGTTTAGTTTGTTTCTAGTTACTCACTGTTCTAGTCTGCTAGTGATAGGCAATAAATTATATAAATCTCTCTGTGTTGAATCTGTTTAGTCCATGATGGTAATTGTTGAGAGATCTCCCTGTCCTTATCTCTGCCTTCGAGCCCTTTCAATCACATTTTCTCCTGCTCTTCCTTTGATGAGTGGGAGTGAGAGAGTGGCTATGGTGGAGTTTTGTTGCCCAGCAGGGTAAAACCACCATACCATACTACACACACTCCAGCTTCTTACCATTTGTACTTACTTGCATAAAGCAATTGCACACCTCACTGAACAGTTATTTACTAGAGCATACAAGGCCTTTAAATTCCCTTATTTCTCTTGGTTTGTGAGGAAAGAACACACAACATGTAGGAATCAACCAAAGAACACTGAAGGCTTAAGTAGACACTACTGCAGATTCTTGCCCTAAGGAGTCTACTTTAAGGATTCAGTAGTATATGTTCTTCTGTGAAGTAGACTATTAACTTTAGAGCAATTTTGTTGACTCTTTGAGATAATACATCTGTTGTCAGTTGGTGTAAAGTAAATGATGTCTTGTGGAAAACATCCCAGAAAGTGACAAGTAATAGAGGCCATCAGGAAAAAGTAAAGATTTATGAACTCACAAGAAGCTGGAGTGGATTGAAGGTTTGGGGACTTTATTCTCTTTCTCTAAGGTCTTCCCTCCACCCCCCACTCCCTTTTTCTCTGCATCAAAGTCTGGCAGCATTGTAATTCAGGATAGTAAAGTTGATGGAGAAGATATCCATTACATTTTCACCTATAGATAGATGTGTCACAGATGCTAAAAAATGTTTTAATCTGATGCAATGTAACCAGATGTGACCAATAGCTTATAAAATAATGCATTTTAGGTGTGGGCTCCTAGTCTTAGCAGATAGAGTGTGAATTCTAGGGGTGATATATCACGGAGTCAAGCAGATATTCTCATGAAGACCAGTACTATCCTCTGTATACACAAAATATTTAATAGCAGGTCTTTAAATTAACATCACCCTGGTGGCATACTTGAAGGCAGGGAGGTATCAGTGTTTGTGTGGCAGTATTGAAGCCACAATTAACAGCTCTGACACTATTCAAACAGGTCTAGCAGATCAATTCCAGAAATAAAGTCAAGACAGACTGCACAGCTCTCAGGAGGATCACAAACAAGACATTTCACTTCTACTGACCATACTGTTTGTGGCTAAAGTCTTACTGAGAGCAGTGCCAGGCCACAGTAGTTGTGGTAACATGCACAGGGATCCTGAGGAAAATGTGGGAAATTACACCAGCGTGCTGTGGTGTAAAAATGCATCAGCAGAACCATTTCAAGAAATAGATTGTTTTAGTATTTCTCGTAGAGATTACCTGATTTCTTGGGGTCTCCAAAGAGCTATGGAATACATCAAAAAAGGAATTAGAGTTACAGTTAGTTGTCACTAAAAAAAATGTCATTTAATAAATGGCTTAGAACAACTTTATTAGTCCCATATAATTGGCATTGTATACTGAAGGTATACTGGACTGGTAAAATTTGAGTTGAGTATTCAGAGAAAATAATAACAATAATTAGAGAACAGTTTAGAATTTAGATGATTAAGGACTGCTGGTGAAGTCTTCCTAAATCCAAGAATTTTGGCAGTAAAAGCTTAGTTTATATTTTCTTTAAAGGAGTTTAAACCATTGCAACTATCTTAAGTTGCTGCATGATAAGGCTCTGGGAAAGCATGTTTAGAAAATGTATCCTTAAAATAGAAGTCCCTTTAAGCCTGAATGTCATTAAAGAATTCATGAAGAATATATTACATTCTGAATAGAGAATTGAGACAGTACTGTTGCAAGAGACAGGGGACTGTATACAGTAAGATTTGAACTAAAAGTTTATGCTGTGAGAACAGAACTGATATTTAGGAAAAAATACCTGGTTATAATGTGGCGGCTGAACTACTTAAGATCTTTTCAGCTTCTGTGATCAATAACTTAAATGGTTATAGATCCTCAACCGAGTGGTTAGTAAAGTTTCACATTGTATGATACATCACTAGTAGGGACCAAACACATGGGAGGAATGGATAGAAATTTACTTTAGCATGGCACTTCTTGTGATCCTACATATCACTCTCATTAGATTATGTAAATTTGACTAAGTAAATCATAAATGAATAGAAAGTGATGAAATTAATATGATTATCATAAAGTTGAGAGGTAGCACTTGATATATCTGTCCTTGGCTTAACCCAATGGCTTAACACATGAAACGTGAAATATTTTTTGGTTTCACGTGTAATGTTAATACAGGGAATGATATAAGAAAATACTGAAAGCAAATGTCTTTACAAAATTTGGGAAACAATACTGAGGTAGCTACTTTAAAAATATTGCGTTCACAGATTGTGAATTAGGAGTCAAATGTAGGCATTTCTCCCTTCTGTTTAGGGGTAGAAAACAAAAATAAGGGGGTCAGAGTAGTAGAGACTTCTTCAAAATAAATTCATTTATTCTTGTGTGTGCATACTGTGATACAGACCTTATTTTTATACTTTTTAGTTACTTCTCTCACTCTCTGTGTAAGCACACAGAGAACCATGTCTGGGAATGAGTGAATGAAAAGACTGTATGTGTATGCGTGTGCTCACACACATGTATACAGTCTTTTCATTCACTCATTCCCAGACATGGTTCTTTGCAGCCCTGTGATGTGATTGAGATAAGTGTAGATAGTCATCACATTCTGTTGCTGCAATTTATATTCATTTATTTATTTATTTATTTATTTTCAAACAAATGTTTATTTCACTACAAGACTTTTCTTTCCACTTGGCCACTTAGCACTTTGTGGCTTATCTATTTTCAGATTCTTTTTGTGTTGGTTTCTCTGGTAAGTAAGAATGATAAAAGTTTTACTATTAATCATTGTAGTACCAAGTCTGTAAATAGGGTGGTTTTTGTTGTTTTTTTTTTTTTTTTTTTTTGAAAAACACAACACGAAATTAGAATTGTTGGGAGATAACAAATCTAAGACTATCATGATGGCTCATCTCACAACCTAAATTGATATGACTAAATTCCACACCCGTGAAACAAATGGAATCAAAAGTCACTGTTTCTGCAGTTTTGTGGTAATGCCTAATATACCTAGTGTACTCTGTATTGCACAAAACCTTGGCAAAACTTGTGATGTTGAAGTGAATAAAAGTGATCTTGGTTTAATTTCCAAATTGAAAATTAGAGCAATGTTTAGATATCATTTCTTTTTCCTTCTTCAGCTATCACTTGTAACATTAGATTATCGTGTGTTTGTAGGACAAGAGCACTCTAGTCTGGATGTGTCACAACATGCCAATACTCAGCTCTTTCACTATTTCTTCTCTTATGAGTTTACAAAGAAGAGGTCAAGTACTGTCCCCTAAGAAAAGTTATTTATTTTTTTTTTTTTTTTCCTTCAGTGACACCAGAAATAAAAAGTGGGTTCTAGCTATTAAGTAAATTCTCATTTATCTGGCTCTGGGTGAAGATGCTTCTTCTCTCTGGGAGAAGAAACTGGATAAGAAGCAAAGCACTTGTCTATGGTTACTTTCTGTGAAGTGATGATCTTCTGGGACTGATATTCAGATGATTTCCTGACGTACCTCAAGATGTCATGAAGATCGCAGCATCTATGTAAAATAAATCTTTAGCTCACTTCCTCATCTGCTCAATATTCTTGTATTAATAGATATGGAATGCAGTACATTCAGACAAATTAATGCTTGTGTTTATACCAGCTGAATTAATATTCAACAAATAAAATATATACATATAGAGGAAATTATATATATATTTATATGTCTGCTTACCTTTGGATTCAAGGACTGAAGTTTTGTTAATAATTTTCTGCAAGTCACTTTACTTAATCATAACTTTTTACTGACACCATTACCAGGTGCTTTTTGGTTCAGTTAGAGAACTGACCATAAGAATTGTCAAGTATTTGAAGTGAATCTTGTCAACTTTGAAAATCATAGATGCAGTAAATAGTAAATTATTTCTAGGCATGATCTTGAACTACTCCAGTCCATTTTTATTGACAGTAATATCTATATGTATTTTTGGGAGAGGGGGGGGTTGGAATTGAGCACTGGTAAGCAGTAGAATTCTAGTTTATGTAGTAGCTAACTAAAAATTTTAAGATTAGTTATAACGGTTTACTCTCTGAAGGAGACAATGGTTTTATACCTTAGTTCAGAAAGCACACAGGGTTGTACAGCCTTGGTCTTCTGGATATAGGCTGGTAACAGAGCAGTTAGCTGAAATGAGCATTTGGTAAACCCATTTACTATGTTATACCACAATAGCAGTATTTCTCAGTTACTTGTAACTGAACAGAAATAGTCATTTTCTCCTTCTGCCTGCCTGCAAATTCTCTGCCTGCATGACTGAAGCTTAGGCTTCAAATGTAACTTCGGATACAAATAATGAAACTCATTTCACTTAATTTAGCAGAATGGGCTATTTTAGGATGCAGTTCATTTCACCCAAAAGTAGATGTCTCTCTGAAAATTTGTTTTCGAAGAAGACACACACGCAACATAAACATATCGGATAAAGTATGAGTGTGCAAAGTCTATAAATGACTTAACTCAAATTAGAGGCTCAAAAAATTTCATTCAGTTCACTCATTAAAAATGTCATTCTGACATATTGTTGACCACTTGGAAACTAAACAAACTGAAAATCACAGTAATAAATGTTTGAGATACGAATTATGAAGCACTTATTTTATCTAATTATTGATGTGTGTTGAACTTTCAATACTAAGAAAATTTAGTACAGCAGTAAATAATAATTTTTCTTCTCTGCAGCTGATAGCCAAATGTCTTCACATTTTACTTTCAGTCAAATTTAATTTTATCTATGTTCTAAGTTGTTCAGGAAAATGATTTTTTGCTGTTTTCTCTTACTAGAGTGTAATGATACTGCACTGTATTCTAATGTTACAAAACACCAACATGACACGTTATGTTAGCTTTTGTTCATAAGTCTTTTCCCTCTTTTAAAAGTTGGTTTCATGCCCTAACTTTACATACCAAAGATATAAAATAATCCCTGTTGTCATTTCCCTACCTACCCTGATTTTATAATTTCTAACTAAATGCTAGTTTTACCATAAGGGAGATAACATATTTCCTCATCATACATATATAATACTAGAGGGGAATGACAAACTGTGCACAGGATTGGTGGAAAAGCACAGGATAGTAGTGATAGCTAGATAGTTTGGTAATCTTTCTGCTGAAAGGACTATTCTTTCTTAGTCAATGTCTGAAACGAGAGAATCACCACTGTGTGACCTTCAAAAATTTATACTTGCTGTAAATATTTCACAGTTGTTTATCTATCTATCTATCTGTCTATCCATATATCTATCTATTTTAAATCCCATTCTCTTTCAAGTAATCTTCAAGTATGGATCAGCCATTATACAGTGCGTTTATGCCTATGTACTAGGAATGCCTATGTACTGGGAAATCTATTAACGCATTCTTTCCCCCCCCCCCCCAACAGTAGTCAGATTTCTTTTCATAACTCTGAAAAAGGCCTTGGGGTTGTAGTTGTGTTTTTTGTTTTTGTTGTTGTTGTTTTTTTCCTCTGTTCTTATTTAATGGGTAATCCAAAATCTGCAGCATACTTACAGCAAACTGAAAAAGGAGTAGCAAGAGAATATCAAGAAAAAGCAGCAGAACTGATGGGCAAACAAAGAAGTAAAATAGCATGAAACTGGAGTTAAAATACTGAGAATTCATGTGGATGATTTAGGGAGATAAACCTGTCAAGTTCAGGTAGGTCAAAGTAGAGGTGACTACTAGTACAGTATTTTGTCAGTACAGTATTGTTGTCATACCAGCATATGAAAAAGTAATATTGTTAATTTTGCCAAATGTTATATTTGTTGGAAATGAATCAAGACTTATACTCTGAATCTGGACAAGGATCAGACTAATCCATTGTTCATAGTGTTCTTCCTTAAGAATTTTCTCTGTCCTCTACATAGAAACATATGTGCTTTCCTGTTTCTGTCTGTGTCTATGCATATGCTTCCATTTTTTTTCAATATTTATAAAATAGTGTGATGGTAAAATGTTACTAGATGTTTTTAAATGTAATTAGCTAAGTTTCAACAGTCCTCTTAGTATAATTAAAAGAAGTTGATTAATGTTCATGTCTCAGAATGATTTACTTTGAAGGGGACAGAAGGAGTTATGAATTTAAATTTTTAATGGGAAGTGAATTAAATTAAAGTTTGGTATATAGAAAACAGTATTGGGCAGAAGTGATACACCTTTGTTAATTAAATGTAATTGTAAATCATTCTTAACAATCTCTCTAAATACAGATTTAAGATCCTCATAAATATTTAATTTTATACTTCCCTCAAAAGAGACATTATGAGAAGGAGAGATTCATCTTTGCCTTTAAAACTGTATGCGCAAGGGTGTCCATTCTTCCTTCTGTTCTGTTTGTCTTCTTTTACTGAAAATATTCTGACTTCAAAAGTGCTTTCCCACCAAACTCTGTTTAAAGATTTTTTTTTCCTGAGTAAACTATTCTTATTACTAACTAACTATTAGTTAGTTTATGAAAACAGCTGTCCTGCAGAATCACTGCAAAATGGTTGGACTTGCTTTTTATCACACTTCATTCTGAGGATCACCTTTCCTGTACAAGTGCATGGAAGTTGCATATTCTCCCTCTTCTGAATTCACGGGAAGGAGCAGAAAGAGGTAAATTACTAGCTATGTTTTAAACCTATTAAAATCCTCTCTGTAATCATGGTCATATGATCTAGTGATACAGTGGCAAGAAGACCTCTTCCTACTGTTCACCTTTTAATGTTTCTTTTCTATATAGAAGTAAGAATAAACATTTTCTTACCAACCAATATGACCCTTGTAAAATAACACATAAAAACTCAAGTGAAGATGGACTAAACAAGTGCTTCCCTTGTGCTGAGGAATAAATGACTTTTTTCTTTAAGCTTTTGCTAGAAAGTTTTTATTTCTTGTGGTTGGCTTTCTGAAGGTCAAGTACACCTAAAGACCAGAACCAAGCAAACAGATCTTAAAGAAAAGATAGCAATAGTAGTGTTAGTAGGAGAATATGGGATGGTAGTAGTAGTTGTTTTTTTGTTTGTTTGGTTGTGTTTTGTTTTGTTCTAAGTTCAAACTCTTGCCTGTTTAAAAGCTTTAATTTCTCCTCTTTAACTGGAAGAACTGAATTTTTTATCATAGCATGCATGGTCATCATCTTCCTTAGTCCTAATCTGAACTCTACTTCTGCTTTAACAGATGAACAAGGGCTTGTTTGTAGGTTGGCTGCATACATGGAACTGCTCAAAACTTTACCTGCCACGGACTCCAAGTTATTTAAAAATCTGTGTAACATCTCAAGACAGGCACAGCATCATAACAGTCCTAATTAAATGTCCTGATTAAAAGGACAAGAGGTAGTGGGCACAAAATGAAATACAGACAATTCCATTTAAAAATGAGAAAACATTTTTTTTATTTTTTTTTTCCCCATGAGGATGTTCAAACATTGGCACAGAGTTGCCCAGACACAATGTGGAGTCTCCATCCTCTGAGAAATTTAAAACCTAACTGGACAAGAAATTGAGCCATCTGCTGTGACCCTGCTCTGAGCAGGTGGGTTGATCTAGACCAGTTTTCTTCAAAGTGGGGTTCATGCACTATAATAAGTAAAATAAATAAATGAATAAATTCTGCAGTAATGGAGTAATATATTTCCTTTAAACACTCCTTATTTGAAAGGAGAGGTACCTTGTGTTTTTGGAGAAGTTAACATATTAATACTTATATTCTTTTCTCTAATGCAGCAGTTTAACAGTGATTTAGCGAAAGCATGAAGATCCTCTATTCAGTTTAAAATTGGGTGGTGGGAATAAAAGAAGACTAAATAATAAAGTAGTTTTCTTCAGATAGCACTTACCTACGGTATGTTCACTGTTAATGTACATTGCACAAACCTGTACCGCAGGCAATGTGTCTTTAATGCACCACAAAAGCTGTTTGTTGTTTTCTGTTCCATTGCCAGGAAATTGTCCTGTGTACTTGGGTGAAATGTACAACCTGATTATTTGTATTCTCAGACTCATAGGAAAATGGAAATTCCTCAGTCTTCTGACTCTGCTATTTTTTATGTTGTTATATGATCCATATTCTTTTTCACTGGATCTCTTAGCAGTTATATAGCTGTGGCCTAGCAGGTTTTGAAAGGATATTTGACATGAAGTTAATACTCAATCTGATTTATACAGATTAATGCAGCAATCTGAGGTGCTGTCAGATTTTCTCATTATTTTATGGACTGTTCAGTATATGAGTCATTGGAATGTCAAGGCTTTTCAGGTTTAAGGGTGATCACAAACACTGTCCTGAGTGAGTTGATAGTAAACTCTCCAATTTCAAGGATAATAAAATCATAGAATGGTTTGGGTTGGAAGGGACCTTAAAGACCATCTGGTTCCAACCCCCTGCCATGGGCAGGGACACCTCCCACTGGATCAGGTTGCCTGAGGCCTCATCTAACCTGGCCTTGAACACCTCCAGGCATGGGGCATCCACAACTTCTCTGGGCAACCTGTTCCAGTGCTTCACTACTGTCTGAGTGAAGAATTTCCTCCTAACATCTAATAAAAATCTCCCATCTTTTAGTTCAAAACCATTCCCCCTTGTCCTGTCATTACCTGCCAAAGCAAAAAGTTGCTCTCCATCTTTTCTTAAGTCCTCTTTAAGTACTGAAAATCTGCAATGAAGTCACCACAGAGCTTTCTCTTCTTCAGTGTGAACAAGCCTTTCATCATAGGATAGGTGCTCCAGCCCTCTGATCATCTTTGTGACCCTCCTCTGGAACTGCTCTAACAAGTCCACATCTGCCTTGTGTTGTAGGCCCCAGACCTGGATGCAGGACTACAACTGGGGCCTCATGAGGGCAGAGCAGAGGGGGACAATCACTTTCCTTGACCTACTGGCTGTGACTCTCTTGATGCAGCCCAGGACACAGTTGACCTCCTGGACTGTAGGTACATACTGCTAACTCATGTCAAGCTTTTCATCTGCCAGAACCCTCAAGGCCTTCTCTGCAGGGCTGCTCTCAATGAGTTCTTCTCCCAGTATGTACTCATGTCCAGGATTTCCCTGACCCCAGTGCAGCACCTTGCACTTGGACTTGTTGAACCTCATTAGGTTCACATGGGCCCACTTCTCAAGCCTGTCCAGGTCCCTTTGGATGACATCCCTTCCTTCTGTTGTATCAACTGCACCACTCAGCTTGGTGTCATCTGCAAACTTGCTGAGGTAGCACTTTATCCCACTATGTCACTGATAAAGATATTAAATAGTTCTGGTCCCAAGACAGACCCCTGAGGGACACCACTTGTCACCAGACTCCACTTGGACATAGAGCCATTGACCACCATTCTCTGGGTGTGGCCTTCAAGTCAATTCCTTATCCACTGAATGGTCCATCCCTCAAACCCATCTCTCTCCAATTTGGAGATCAGGATGTCATGTAGATCCAGGTAGATGACATAGGTTGGTCTTCCCTCGTCAACTGATGCAGTCACTCCATCATCATCATAGAAGGCCACCAGGTTGGTCAGGAATGATTTGCCCTTTTGTGAAGCCATGCTGGCTGTCTCGAATCATCTCTTTGCCTTGTGCCTTGACATTGCTTCCAGGAGGATCAGTTCCATGATTTTCCCAGGCACTTTTCCCAGTTGACGCTCACTAGTTTGTAATTCCCCAGCATTCCTTTCTATCCTTTTTTAAAATGGGAGTGAGGTTTTCATTTTTTCAGTCACCAAGGATTTCACCTGACTGCCATTACTTTTTGAATATGATGGAGAGAGGCTTGGCAACTCCATTATCCAGTTCCCTCACGACCCTGGGATGCATGCCATCAAGTCCCATAGACTTGTATCTGTTTAGTTTCATCAGGTGGTCTCAAACCTGCTCATCGCTCACAGTGGGAGGCACTTTGCTGCACCAGCCCTCACCTATAGATTCAGGGAAACAAAAGATGTGGGAAGTCTGACTGCCAGTAAAGACTGAGGCGAAGAAGTTGTTGAGTACCTCAGCCTTCTCCCTGTCTGTCATTAGCAGTTCTCCCTTCTCATTTATCAGAGGTGGTACACTCTCCTTGGCCTTTCTTTTCTGACCAGTGTGCCTGTAGAACCCCTTCTTGTTATTCTTTGCATCTCTTGCCAAGTTCAGTTCCATCTGTGCCTTGGCTTTCCTGATGCCATCCATCCCTGGGTATCCCTGTAGTCTTTCCAGGCCACATGTCCCTGCTTCCACTGCCTGTGCATTTCCTTCTTAGACATCAGTTTGACCAGCAGGTCCTTTCTCAGCCATGCCAGTCTCCTGCCTTCCATGTTTGGTTTCTTACACGGGGGATGGAGAGTTATTGCAGTCTTAGAAAAGCATCCTTAAAGAGTTGCTAGATCTGTTCAGCTCCTTTATCCCTAAGGGCAGTGTTCCAGGGGATCTCATCCACTAGGTCTATAGACAGCTGGAAGTTTGCTCTTTGGAAGTTAAGGGTCCTGACTTTGCTCTTTGCCATTCCTGAAGATCACAAACTCAACCAGGGCATGGTCACTGCATTTGGGGTTCATTTGTCTTTTGATTTATTGTTCTTTCTTAAGTGAAATAATTTTTATAATTTGTCGTAAGGATTTGTAGCACCTAATTTTTATATGTGCAATTATATGTATATGCAGCTCTAGATGTTGGTGGACATAGTAATATTACCTTGTTTCCAACAAAATGTCCATTAGCAAAACCCATGATTATAATATCTATATCTTCCTGATAATATCTTCCTGTATAATAGTATTATATCTTTTTTTTTTTTTTTTCCCCTATGGTTATAAATCATGGTTGTACATTAACTTCTTTATGAGTTAGGAAAACTATTTTTTTTCTTGTGAGAGGTGAGAAAGAGATACTCCTTTAAAGACCTGTATAAAATATATATTGATGTATAAAAACACATTTACACAACTAACCTGTATATGCTGAACAAGGTGTAAGAAATACCAGTTATTTCTAAACAGAAATTTGTTTTATTCCCAAAAGCACATTTTGTGGAAATGGTTAGAAATAAAGAGAATTTTGCTGAAGAACACCTTTCTGTCAATAAACAAAATCAGGAAAAAAATCTATTTTATAACAGTTCTTTGGTGTTGCAGGGTACTGTTTCATTTTCTCATTTTCTTCTGTTGGCTTTTGTTCTCATTTGGTCTCTGTGCTCTATAATGCCTTGTAGTCTGTCTTCTTAACGCATATATAATTGGGGCATTTTACTCATGTAGTCATTTAAAAATGTATTTACATTGTTCCAACAGGTTTTATGTCAACTATGCTGTTTTCACTAACAAACAAAACAACAACAACAAAAATGAATGAAAATGTCAAGAGAAACTACACTGTGTCATATTTCCTGACAGTAATCTGCAGTTAAGGATGCAGTGAGATTTGTGCTTCACAGACATTGCTGAACTGATTTAAGTCTTTCAAAGATAGGAAACATACCTAAGCATCATCTTTACTGAGTTTAATCTCACTGAAGAATGGCATTCTTGATGCTTAATTTGAAAACTGGCAGATGGAATGGTGGGGAAAAAAAGAAGAAAAAAGTATCAGAGTTAGTGTAGGATTTATGAACTAAGAAGCAGCAGGACAAGAGCAATAAAGCTATGGATGAAAAATGAGATCCTCTAAGATCTTGCTTTAGCGATCTTAGATGAACAAATTGATATGGTCTTCTATGGACAGTCAGGAGCAGCCTCACATTCACAAGACCCAATTCTCAAAATTCTCAAAAAAACCCTGACATGAGTTGGAGAGATGGTACAGCAATCCATGATGTTCCTGGGGAGTACCAGTGACAAATTCCCAACCCATAATAGAGGAGCCAATGAGGAGAGGTGGACCTCTGCTGAACTTCATTCTCACCAACAAGGAAGGGCTTATTGTGGATATAAGGTCAAAGGTTACCTTGACTGCAGTGACCCAGAGATGGTAGAGTTCAGTATCCTGAGAAGAGGGAAGAAGACAAAAAGCAAGATCCAAAAACCAGATTGCAGGACAGCAGATTTTGGCCTCTTCAAAGATCCATTTGGAAGAGTCCCATGGGATAAGGCACTGGAGGCAAGAGGGGCCCAAGAAAGCTAGTTCATACTCTTATCACCTCATTCAAACTCAAGAGGGGTATATTCAAACAAAGAGGAAGTCAGACAAAAATGTCAGGAGCATAGCATAGAACAAAGTGCTTCTAGCTGAACTCAAACGCAAGAAGGAAATATACAGAAGGTGGAAGAAGGGGCAAGTAACTTGGGAGGAATATAGAGACACTGCCTGACCATGAGAAGATGCAGTTAGAAAAGTGAAAGCGCAAATGAAATTGAATCTTGCAAGGGATATCAAAAGCAACAAGAAGGGCTTCTCTAAATATGTAGGTAACAAAAGGAAAACTAGGGAGAACGTGGGCCTGCTGCTGAATGGGGCGGAGGATCTGGTGACATGGGACATGGAGAAGGCAGAGATCCTGACTGCCTTCTTTGCTTCAGTCTTTACTATCAAGACCAGTTTTCAGGAGTCCTTGGCCCCCTAGACCAGGGAAAATTCTGGAGCAAGGAAGATGCACCCTTGGTAGAAGTGGATCAATTCAGGGAATACAGAAGCAAACTAGGCACACAGATATACCCATGAATGCTGAGGGAGCTGGCTGGTGTCACTGCAAGACCACTCAATAATCTGTGAACAATCATGGTAATTGGGAAAGGTACCTGAGGACTGGAGCAAATCAAATAGCACTTCTGTCTTCAAGAAGTGCAGAAAGGAGGATCCAAGGCCTGTCAACCTAACCTCAGCCCTCAGCTGATGATGAAGGAAGCATTTCTGGAAACATTTTCCAGGCAAATGAAGGACAAGAAGGTCATCAGAAATAGTCAGCATGGATTCACCAAGGCTGATGCCCTTCTACGATGAAATGACTGCCTTGGTAGACAGGGGAAGAGCAGTGAATATTTTTTACCTAGACTTCAGTAAGGGTTTTGATACTGTGGTGGTTTTACTATGTAAACCCAATACATATACTATCATAAGATCCTCACAGAGAAGCTGATGAAGTATGGGCTGAATAGGCAGACAGCGAGGTGGACTGAAAACTGTCTGAACAGCTGTACCCAGAGGGTGGTGATCAGCGAAACAAAATCTATTTGGGGGCTGGTAACTAATGGGAGTACCCCAGGGGTCAGTAATGATCTTTTTTAATGATGAGGAAAAGTGAACCCTCAGAAAGGCTGCAAATGACAAAAAACTGAGAAGAGTGGCTGATACCTCCAGAGGGTCATGCTGCCATTTGGGGGAACCTGGGCAGGCTGGAGAAATGGGCAAAAGGAACCTCACGATGTTCAACAAGGGGAAGTACAAAGACCTGTACCTGGGGAGGAACAGCCCCCTGCATCAGTACTTGCTTGGACCAACCAGCTGGAAAGCATGTTTGCAGAAAAGAAGTTGAAGATACAGTGGACACCAAGTTGACATGAGCCAGCAATATGCCCTTGTGGCAAAGAAGGCTAATAGGATGCTGGGTTGCATGAGGAGGAGTGTCGCCAGCAGAGAAAAGTGATCATTCCACTCTACTCAGCACTGGTGAGGCCACACCTGTAGTAGTGGGTCCAGTTTGGGGCTCCCCAGTCCTGTCCCCAGGGACATGGACATACTGGAAAAAGTCAAGAGAAGGGCCACTAAGGTGGTGAAGGAACTGGAGCATCTCTCCTATTAGGAAAGGCTGTGAGAACTAAGACTGTTCAGCCTAGAGAATGCACACAGTGTGTACATTAATGTGTAGACATACATGAAAGGTCTGTTTAAAGAGGATGGACCCATGCACCTTACAGTGGTGTCCAGTGGCAACACAAGAGGCAATGGGAACAAACTGAAACACAGGAGGCTCTGTCCGAACATGAGGAAACTTGTTTTTTACTGGGTGATGGAGCACTGGCACAGGTTGCCCAGAAAGGTTGTGGAGTCTCCTTCCTTGGAGATACTCAAAAGCCATCTGGACATGGTACTGGGTAGCTGGGTGTAACTACCCCTGCTTCTGCAGGATGCTTGGACAAAATGACCTCCAGAGGTCTCAAAACCTCAGCCATTCTGTGATTCTGTGAAGGCAAACTCTAAGTCAACTAGAACCAGGGCCAGAACATTAAACAGTTGCTGTTATTATTATTATTATTATTTACAGAGTCCTTGAGTATTTCACAAGGACTAGGAGAGGATCATCTGGCACGAATGAAGAGATGCACTACAAAGAAGTCACAATTGTGAAGTTTAATTTTGTGGATATAATGTATTTCTTAAATTACCTTCTCAGCTAAATGTCCTCAGAAGGGCAAAACAGAAAGAGTGAAAGAGCAGTTTTATCCAGTTGGCAGTCCAAAAGGAAGGTGGGAAGCAATCAGATACAACTATTTATTTTCAAATGCTTCTCACAGTTCCTGTACTTACACAAGCTGTAATCATTAAACTGATTTGTGTCTTTTCATTTTGTGGATTAGCAATTTTTCTTTTTTTTTTTTTTTTTTTGGTTTGTTTGTTTGTTTTTTCTTTTCAATTTGATGATCACTTGAAACATTTCAAGAAAAAAAGCCTGTAACCTTTCACTGAAAAGCAGAGAGAACGCCATGACTGTTTCCTTTCCTAGCTGTATTTTAGTGCTTTTGATCTCAGTTCTGCACCTCACTGATAAAGAACCTAATTTTTTTCTCTCCTACACACTTTATCTGACTCTGTACTGATGCCTTTGCAATTTTTCCTTAAAATAGTCTATTCATTTTAATTTCTCTTAAATGGTAGTTTTCAGGAACTAGCAACGCCTATTTTATTCATTCAATTAAATGTAGACTATTTAAAGGTCTTTAGAAAGACTGCTACCTTGAAGAACTACCAGAACCAGGTCATACATACGCATTTTTTTTCCACAAACACCAGAAAGTTCTGCTCTAAGTACTCTAGAATATTGCTTTAAGCAATGTTGATATAATCTCCTGTCAAATAGCAGACAATACTCATAATCGTTTTAACTATTCCTGTTCATGCCACTCAAGTGGAAAAAAAAAAGTTTTTTGTTTGTTTGTTTGTTTGTTTTCTGGGAAAAGAAATCTGTAATAGAAGAGGATGTGCAGGTAATGTAAGTAGAAGAAATACAAATAATGCTTCAGTCAGTTCCTTTTCAGGATCTCTTACTCATTTCCTTGTTCTATCTTCAGTGAAATGAAACAGTTGATAAATATCATTAGGTAAATGTAGCTCCTTCTTTTGATGGAGCAGACATCAACAAATCAAGAGATATTTTAAAATGACAGAATGGCAGGCTAGTGTCAGAATTTAACATATAGCTAAAATAACACATTGTGATAATTGTGGTGTTTCAACACTCATCATAGATTAGAAGCTTATAGAAATTGTTTGTTTCAATCATGCTAGCCTGGATGAAGGCTAAATCAATGAAATGGTTATGTTTTGATGTTTGACCAGCACAGCATAAAAAGGGCGAAGGGAAGGGAAGGGAAGGGAAAGATGTAATTGAGCTGCAAGTGGTATCAACAATTATTGATTTGTTTTAGAACAGTACGGCATGCAGCAACACAGAAACAACTGCCAGAGAGTGCATTCACGATAAATAAATAAAATTTTAAATAAATAAAATTTGGGCTTCAGGCAGTGGCTGTTGCTCTACCCTGGGGCAAGGATTAGAACTTCTGGAGCTGGCAGACTCATCTATGGGAGGTATGCTCTATATAGTCACCAGGTGAGGCAGCCCTGTGAGGTGATCCTGTTCCCACTGTCTCAGGGATTACAAAAAAAGATTGACAGAATCTTTGAAGGATCCAGCAGAGGCAAGATCCTAAACCTCAGGAGAGAAAAAAATGAAAAAGGTTAAATGAGGCAATGCAAGAGCAGGAAAAGGACATGCATTTTCAAATGGTAGAAGCTTGTTACTTCTGTCAGTAGAAGGAAGGGTCTCCATCTCCATCTGGAACTGTTCCCCTAACAGGCTCAGGGCCAAACAAAAGCAATGTCCTACTTCATCTGCTGCTTCCAAGAAGGGAAGAATTCCTGTCAAGTGTGGTCAACTTGTGCTGTGGCAACCATGATCTGACTGAATTCAGGGTTTGCAGGAATTCTTGAAAGGTGAGCAGAAACATTCAGTTAGAAAATTGGATTCCAGCTTGTTTGGGGAATTATAAGGCAAAATTATCTGGCAAGCTATCACAAAGGGAAGAATGCCCAGGAAAATTGCTCACGTTCTAGAGAAAACTTATTAAGTGCTCAGAAACAGTGCTCAGAAAAAAATCATCCCATTGTGCAGGAAGGCTGGTAAATTTGATGGAACATCATACAGCCTTCCTAATAAACTGAAACCAAAATTATTCATGATGTGCAAATTAATCAAGTCTACAAATGAGCAGTCATAAAACTCAGACACTTAAAATCAGGAAAGCAAAAGCCCAGCAAGATCTCAAACTTGAAGCGAATACAAAGGATATCAGGAAGGGATTGTAGCAACTCCCATTCAAAGAAAATGTCAGCCCATTTCTGAAGGAAGGCAAGCTAGTGAAAGAAAATGTGAAGGAGGTTGAAGTGCTTGCTGCATTTCTCTTTGATTTTGATAATAAGTAAAGATATTCAAGTACAAGTGGAAGAAGAGATCTAAAAATTAACTGATATGAAAATATTTTTACTGGCGATAAATGAACGTACCAGTAATCATTTGCCTGACCTATAAAAATCTGTTTTCATGTCTTATGTGTGTGTTAAACTATGTAATTTAGAATTATGAAATGTGTGATATGACCATTCTCATTAGTATGCTTCTGTAGGTTTAGAAAAGTTGGTGCAATATTCTTTGTACTGTCTAGAGTGAAAAATATTCTTCTTCTGAAGGGAGGACTACAGGAAGTACCTTGGCTGTTGATCTTGCTAGTATTAAACAGGGAAAAAAAAAAAAAAAAGGAGGAAAAAAACAAAAGAAAAAACACGGTAATGTGGAAGAAAAAAAAATGTAGAAGTAAAGGAAAGATTATCAGTTACTTTCTGATCAGCTGAACTTGCCATAAAGAGCAATTACAAGTGTAGAGCTACAAATTCTTTGTACTTATTGCTTTAACTGTTTAGAAAAGACCTTGCCTTACCATACGTGCCTTCAGAAGGTTTTGCTGGTTATTTTTTATGGCAAAGATTTTTAGAAGAAGCATATGGATAGTATCTGAGGTAGCCTAGATTAGACTTGGTGTAATGAAATTTTTGTCTTTGAGTACATCTTTCATGACTAATCTATCTGAAAAATCACCAGGACCAAATTCAGGCACTTATACCTTTTTCGGTGGGAAAGTCTACAAAAGGAATACATTTTCCTACTACTTTCTCCTCTCCTGTCGTCTCCTGTCGTCCCCTCCCGTCCCCTCCCCTCCCGCCCCCTCCCCTCCCCTCCCCTCCCCTCCCCTCCCCTTTCCTCTCATTCCTTCTTAATAAGACCATAAACCTCACTGATATACTGTTCAAATGTGTGATAATACTCCCAAAACAGGTGAACAGTTTAAACCCAGAAGATTTATAAATTTTGTTACTTTTGCTGATACAGAATATGCATGATTATTGCCCCACATCTCTCTCACAGTGCTTTCTAACACATTATTCATGTAGTTGAGAAAGCTGATAAATTCTGAGGAGCAGTTAAATATAGGCTAATCCTGCTAGCATTTATTTGAAAGGAAGCAAAGCTCTCAGATGAGCAGACCTGAGAAGATAGATTGTCAGAATTTTTTTTTAGCTATATGAAAAGCATTTTTTTAAATAATTCTGTTAACAGAATATTTGGCCATCTTCAAAGCTCTTAGAATCAACATTGTTCTTGTGAAGTGATAAATAAAGGATGTTAATACCTGGAAGAATGTAGTAATAAGGTACACAAAAGAAATAGGAGAATATTAAGTATTACACTTTAATAATACGTGCTCATTCAGGGCATGAACTAGTGCTTAACATTAATAAATTGTTTGATAGATTGCTTGTCTTGTCAGATCATGACTGCTCTTGTATGGGGATTGTCTCTTCAGTGACAGGTATGGTCTTGAAGATGTGTCTGTGCTTGACTTAGTAAGCAAATATTTATTTATTTGTATTCATGGAATTAAAGAATAGTTTGGATTGGACGGGATCTTAAGGACCATCTTGTTCCAGCCCCTGGAACACTGTAATGCTGCAAGTGTACTCTAAAGAGTATGCTAAAGTAAGATACTGTTATTGGTGAAAAAGTGAATTAGCATTGCTTCTGTTCTTAATTGCTTTTTTTGAAAATAATTACTAATGGCTTTCATACCTCAGGAAATAATACCCCATATATTTACCTTGATATCTTCAGAGTATACTTTCCGAGATCTAATAAGAAAATCCTTTCAGATTTATATTTTTATTTTGTAATGACTTGAAGGCCATTACAACTTTACACCACTTACATTTATAGACATATACTAACAAGAAACTGTCTCAGTGTATTTCTGTTTAGAGTTGCCTTAAGGTAGACTAAACTATCATATGCTTACTGTGTTATACAGTTTATCAAGTTCCTTGACTATTTCAAACACAAATATTATTCAGATGTATGTAATAACATGTATGTTGTAATGCACAATTTTAGACTTTGATTTTAGTGTTAGTTGGGTGAAGTTTTAAAATAAGCCTTCTATCTTAACCTAAGCAACTCTTATATGGAAAAAGCAAGGCCAACCCCCCTGGCAAAAGTCTTTCCCATAAGAAGGGCTGCTTTTCTCCATTTGGATTTAAAATCCATTCTGTTTGTCAAACCTTGAGTCTTTCAAAAGAGTATGAATTTACTGAACAGAGTTGAAGACAAGAAGTCTGAGAAACTTAAGAAAACTTTCATTTAATGGTGTTTTAGATAAGTGTCATAAACATTTCTAAGAGACATTTCAGATCATAGATGAAACTGGTATGCAACAGATGACAGAACATTGAATTAAGCCTCAGAAACCTTGAATTCCCATTCTAGCTTTTTCCACTATGGAGTTATGATGTCAGGCAAGTCAATTCTCTGTGCTTTGAATTTACATCCTTTAAACAGAGATAATTGTGTGTCTCTTTTGTCAGCTCTCTCATGATGTGCTATATTTTTATGATAAGTGTTTGAATTGCTCATAATCTACAGGACGAAACCAAGTCAGAAATAAAAGATGACTTAAGAATTGTAATTCTCCTTAAGAAACATTACCAGTTTAAAGTATAACGCATTTCAGGTGGGCTACACGGTTCTCCTCCCATATACCCCCAACCTGGCAGGTCATGTTCTAAGCCATTTGTGTGGGAGTAATAGGAGTTTCCTACTGTACACATGATTGGGAGAGTTTCTATGAGAGTCAGCTGTTTAAAGATAACGTATTAAATGTTTGATAGTGAAAGCACATGAATCCTTTAAAAGAGGCACAAATCCAAGGTCCTGACTATTTGCAGTGACAAAGTTCCATGACAAAGAGGCTTTAACAAGTACTGAACCAAATTCTTCCCATTGATTGCAGAGAGATTATATGACTTCAACAGACAGCAGAATTTGCCTTGTGTTACTCTGGCCTCATTCCAAATTGGGTGATTCCATTCTGCATAACTGTATTTCTCCTCTAGTTTCAATTCAGCTCAATATTCATTATTCCCAACTTTTCTATGCAGCCTTTTTATTTTAGGAGCCTGTAATTCTGTCATATAAATGGCATGTGTGAATAATATTTTTCTATAATTAAAAAAGTATTTTTATTTGTAGCAGTGCAGCATACTCATATTTATATTTTGCTAAGAATCTGTCTACACACAACAAAGCATGGCAGGTCTTGAGGATCTTAAAGTCTAATGCGTTTGTTACACTTCTATATGAATATCTGTTTGGAACCTCTGTTTATGTAATATCAAATGCATGATCACTGTAATAGCCACTTAGTTTTAAATAAAATTCATCAACGGTAAGATTTCTATATCTTTATGTGTTTCCATGAACGTACAACAAGATCTCAGATTTTTTTGATCTAAAGGCTTACAGTTCCAATTATTATTCCAAGTGATTTATAATTTATCACATTAGTCTACTTACCATTTTTTTCAGTTTCTATTTATACTTTTTAAATTCTTCTTACCTCTTAACATCATCCTTTATCATAAATCATACAGTATGCACCCACCAAAAGTCCCAAAGCTTAACTTTTATATTTATTTATGTAATCAATATAAATCTGTGTAATTCTACATGGGATTTCATGGAGATATTGAGGGAGACTAAATTCCTTTCCTTGCAGCTGAAGAGTCACTGTAGAAAGGAATTGAGTTATATGCAGCATGCATATTGAATCCATTTATCTGAAAACGCTCAGAAATTCACAACATAACTTTAGGGATTTCAGAGGTCATGATTAGGAAAGATACGTATCTTAATTACTCCACGTTTAAAGAGCTTTATTCTCTTGACTCCTTTACTGTGACTAAACCATCTGGCTGGGACATGTTTTATAATGTCTTAGGGACTATGCTAACGTGGCTCGGTTTTGTGGCTTTTGCTCAAAATAAATTTTCTGTAATGTTAGTTAGATCCTCACAGATAAGATGATGACATTATTCCAGTGTGAATACTTCTAGGAAATGATGGAGGCATGCTTTGGGTAAAACAAGCTACTCGGTGTACTTTGCATACAGTGACACTCCCTATGTGCATTATGTGTAGGAGGAACTCTGCACACTAGAAACTCATAAAGAGAAGGGAATGATCAACTTCTGTCTCCTTCAGCATGCTACCCACTGACACCAGTGCCACTAATATTGTTAGTAGCATTTATGCAGATGTGTTGAGGCAAATGAATCACCCTGCTAATTCTTTGGAAGTAATTTCAGAAATTAAGACAAGTTCATATGACTTTTAAAATGAAGACTTGTCCATTACATCTAGACGTGAACTGGGAGGGCTCCAAGGTGATTACACTCAGTTGGTTTTGCATGTCTTCAGTCTGAGTCTTAAAAATTCCATACCATGTTGATATCCTAAACATTATTGTGATTGGGTCTTACAAACAAACAAACACTTTTCTTTGTTTTAAAGTCTAGGTAGCCCATATTTATGGTATTTGTTTTTCTTTTAAAATAATTATTTTCACTTTTCTGGGTGCAAAGTACAAAATAGTGCAAAATAGTTCATTTTCTCTCTCCTGTTCACAAGCATCCAGTTCATTGTTTTTGATTCTTGTAAACAAGTATTACTTTCTCTTTAGTGCTATCACTGAACATCATCTATCTTCTTCAGTCTCTTGTAGAAAATTGTTCTCTCCATAGTGTTACTAGGATACCTATCACTCTTATTTCTATCAAGCACTGATGATGAACCTTATTATCAAGATTTAGTCCCCACAGGAAAACAATGAACTATAGATTAGTTCTACATGAATGACATGACAGGAGAAAGTTAATAATACTTGTGTACAGAAATGAATGCATATTCAGCTTCTTACACAGACACACATACACATACATGATTTCTAGGGACCTATTCAGATTTGGCCAAAATGTAAAAGTGAGACTACTCTTTACTTGGAAATGAAGCCAGATAAAACTGCTTAATCTAATGGAGAACAATAAATTCTGTATGCCTTCTAGGCAGAGTAATTTAAAAGGTCAACAACACAGTGTTTGTTCTGTGTTCCAGATTGACCCAAAAGATAGTGTTCCTTATATCGAAATACTTATATTAAGCAGAACAGCCAGTCTCATTTCCCATCCATTTTTAAGTGTGTCATTAAATTTAGTTCTGGTATATTTACATCTCACATCTTTGTAATCGAGTGCAGCTTCAAAAACAACTTCAATAGCATTCCCTAGGACTCCACTAGGCAGTGTCATTCCCTTTTTTACAAATAGCGGACAAAAAGCCTGCTTTATCTAATTCTGACTGTATGCATATAGTGGGTTTACGTGGCAAGGTTTTGCTAGTGGGGGTCTGCAGGGGTGGCCTCTGTGACAAGAATCCAGCAGCTGCCCCATGTTAGATAAGGGCCAGTTTCAACCAGCTCCAAAGGGACCTGCTGCTGGCCAGAGATGGGCCTGTGAGCAATGCTGGTTGGGCAAATTTAACAAAGGGGAAAAAACCTGCTGGGCAGCAGCAGCTGGGAAAGCGAGGGGTGAGAACCAGCCCTGCAGACACCAAGGAGGTCTGCAGAAGGAGGGCACGAGGTGCTCCAGGCCCCAGAGCAGAAATTCCCCTGCAGCCTGTGCACAGGCCCCTGGTGGAGCAGGCTGTCCCCCTGCAGCCCATGGGTCCCACATGGAGCAGATCTCCATGCCGCAGCCCGTGGAGGAGCCCCTGGTGGAGCAGGTGGATGTGGCCTGGAGGAGGCTGCAGCCCATGGAGAGCCCCCGCAGGAGCAGGCCCCGGGCCAGAGCTGCATCCTGTGGAGAGGAGCCCACGCAGGAGGAGGGGGTCTGGGGGAGCTGCCACCCATGGGGGACCCGTGCTGGAGCAGTTTGCTCCTGATGGATGGACCCTGTGGTACAGACCCATGTTGGAGCAGTTCTTGAAGAGCTGCTGCCTGTGGGAAGCCCACACAGGATCAGTTCGGGAAGGACGGCATGCCATGGGAGGGACCCCACATGGAGCAGGGGCAGAGAGTGACCGTGAAGGAAGAAATCTTGTCCACTGTGCCAATGGTGTTGACCTGACAACTAATGGTATAATATTTTATCCTTTTTCTCAAAGGTACTCAAATAACAAGATCTGTAGAACAGTAGTTTCTGCTGTGACTGATAACATTCAGAAATATAATACTGAAACTGAATTCATTTACTGAATAGTAACTGAAAAAAATGTTCTATTTTTCTATGGATTTCTAAGAATACAAGATCTGGAAGTCCTGGAAAACAGTTCATTTAATTTTTCTTTTCTTTTCTTTTCTTTTTTTTTTAACTTCTTTATTTTAACCTTTTTTTTTTTTTGTCTAAAAATTATTTGTCTTTGGAAAATATTGTAATGAAAACAAAAAAAAATTATTTCCAGTTAAAACTATTCCATGTCACTTTTCCAACATGTAACATAGTTCATGGCAGTGTAATATTTCCTGTGATTCAGATTTTTCTCATGTAATGCTGAATAACACATATACTCTGCTTAATGAGACCATACTGACCTATAATTGAGTACCATTCCAGAAAATAAGTATTTTTAAAGTGATTTGTTATACATATATATATTTGCTATATACTTCGTCAGCTTAACGAACTAAAACAAAATATTTTTTATGCATACCAATCATTTTTATTTCCATTCTCAGCATGACAAGTTTTCAAAACTTGCAATTTATAACTACTTTATTTTGACATTTCATCTAACTAACTAATGAAATATCAAGATGTTATTTTAGAACTGTTTGTGACATGTTAGGCACATAGCAAAGTCACAGAAAAAAAAAAAAAAAGCTATTTTCTAAAAATATTGTTCAACCAATAATGTTAGTTATGACTCACTTCACATACAAACATGCCTAATGTCTGTCACTGAAGTGTCTTTCATCATATTCAAGTGTCCTACTTGTCACTATTAAGTGTCACGTTGACAAATGGATCTGGTTGTTTTAAAGACTTGTGTTAGTTAATTCTAACCAATCATATTTCCATATGATATATTTTCATATAACATGAAATCTTAAACCAAGTAAATTTAACCAAACTGTATTTAACTTCCATTTCAGACTAAGAATAAGCATGTCCTTACTCATGTGCTACTCTGAGGGTTACCCAAAGTATGAAAGATCCTACTGGAAGGACTGAATTATATCTACCCAGTGTATAGCATTAAACTTAACCCAATAGTTAGGTTGTGGACATATTTCATCAGATTATTTTATATATAAGACCGCTTGATTGCTCCTTGGGTTAAATCAGTTTTTCAATAGCTTTAGTCTCTGTTACAAAAATATGGAAAAATATCACTGCACATTAATAAAAATGTTTACTTACTAAAAATATAAATTAATGATAGAAATAACATTTCACCTGTAACATACCAGATGTTAAACAGTGCCTGTCAGTGACTTCAAAATTAGGTGCAATGGTTCAAAAACATCATTTATAAAAGAAAAAAAGAACTTCCGATTTAGACTTGGTCATAAACAAATTGTCAGCAATTTAGTGTTTTGTGTTTCAAGGAAGTAAGACTAAGCCATCAAGAATCACTTGCAACCTTTTAAAGTGGCACTTAATAGCAATAACTATAGCACAAGAAATAGAAAATACATTTCTAGATGGTGAAAAAAAAAAAGTCTCGCGTACAATTAATGCCAGCTTGTTATGTTTCCCTTGAAATATCCTGACATTTTAGCCAATGATAATTCAAAGTCGTTGGCTTATCTGAGCTCTGAGGATCAGGAAGGTTAAGGCACATTTCTTCAAATTGCTCATGAGACAGGGAAATGCACAGTTTACCCCAGCTCAGCTGAGCGTCAGACTGTTAAAGACATTGATGTTAAATCTTAAGGAGAAAGCCACTTTTGATTTCCTTTCTCTTAATTTTATAATACAAGATCTATGTTCCATTAATTGCAGATTTAAGTGATCTCTTTGAATCTCTTTATCTGTATGCAACTTCATTAGCATGAACAGAATCACTGTGCAATAGAATATATAGCCATAAACATTTACTAGCATTTTCTTCCTAAATTGACTAGTGGCAATATGGTTAGGTTTTGATCAAGTTAAAAGGAAGGCAAGGTTTATGAAAGGGGAGCATAGATTATCTTTTAGCAAGTGATAATTTGATTTAAATGCTTCACAGGGGAAAAATGGCTTGATTTCAGTTCCATTTTAGAGTTTTACAGTTAAATGGGTGATATGTATCAGTTTCTAAGACCATATAAAAGCAGATGACTTGATAAAACAACCTATGTGATGACATTTGCTGCTTGTTCTCAGGCAATCAAGTGTTAAATATTCCTAAGCAAAAGAAAGAAGAGAATGAGGGAATTTAGAGACTGGAACTAAGACCAAGACTGAATCTAGACATGGATAATCTGCTTGTACTTTCTGAGAAGGACAGATTAATGGCAAAAAGATGTTATCCCACTATAACTTGAAGATACATCAGATCCTGTTTTTTGATACAGTTCTTCATACCGAAAATTAAATTTTAAAATGGAACCTGGAGAAATAAACAATGTGTAAGCAAATCAGTGTTGAGATTTGAGATGAGGTATTACAGAAAATGGACGTCATACTGGTTGTAATGATATCCCTTGGAAATGCTTTTAAATTATCTTGAACATATTGTTAACCAATATGAAATAATGCAGGATACCAATCAGTGTATTCTTTTACTACCTTTATTTGGAAAACAATGTTTTACAGGTAGCTTGATGCTGATTGCAAAGAAGCTCCTGAGTCAGATCTGTTTCCGAGCCATAATAGTTTCATTAGAAGCTTTTCTACTAAGCTTATCAAATTTTACCATTATGGGCATGAATACACAGGAATATACTCACAATTATTTTGGTAAATATAAATGCAAGCTTTTGACTCTCCATCACCGCACCCCTTCCCCCCAGTCTATGACTTTTAGAAACATTCACTTCTCCCTTTGAGACTGGTTTGTTTTCTTGAGAGTAAGAGTAAATGCCTCCGTCCAACAACTTTCTTTTCTACAAGTACACAAAGCCATAGGGCACTGCAATGAGCTCAGTCTCAGACAGAACATTTTTGATAATGCCTTTACAAAAAATGCTGGTCATGCATCAGTTGTTTATCAAAACCAGGAAGAAAATCATCTATTATCAGTTTTCATTGCGGGTTTTTTTTGTTTGTTTGTTTGTTTGTTTAAGTTTCATAGGGCTCAAATTACAGTTTTGGAATGAAAGTTATACGCAGCCTGTTTTTAAACCATCTCTGCATTATATTGCTTTTCCAGTCTTGTGACGTATTTTATTGGCAGTGGCACACAAACTGGAGAAATACATTAAGATAAAGAAATGTCCTTGTCTGTGATTAGAAAGAAAGTTGTATGTAATGTCCTGTTGTCAATAAACTGTCACATAACATTTTAATGGAAGGATTTCAAGGTAGCTAAGAAAATGGGGCTTCTGTGTATAGCCCATAATACAGAGTACAACAATATACATGCAATAATATCTGACAACTTTAGTTTAAGACACGCAAAGCAGAATGCTACTCTCTGAAGTTCATCTTTTTAAAAAGTGAAATACATGTACATGTATAGAGAACAGATTCAAATATTATTAGTTTACTTTGAATTTATTGCATTATAACTAACATCAATGTAGAAATGTGCTTGGATTATTTGAAAATCAGTCTATTTGTTTTCAGCTTGATGGTTTGCTACATTAAATTCAAAAACTACAGCAGTGCCTAGATAAGCAGACAGAAGCAAAACAAAATCTGCAAATCCAATTTAAAATGTGTATAAATTACACTAACAGCTGGGTTTAGGTAGATTAAGTGAAGATTCACTATGCACTGATTAACTTTACAATAATACTTAGAATTAATTTTTTATTATTATTATTATTACTTTTATTTTGCTATTTTGCACGTTTCTAATCTTAAATGCTGTTTTTAGGGTTAGATGTGGCAATTTTAAGACAAAGTACAAACAGTGGTGGCACTGAAAGGAAAGAAAAAAAAGCTCACAGAGAAGGAATTTCATGAGGGACAAGTAATTGAGCTGTGCATATGCATGTTGTGCCTGTAGATGATGTACCTGATTGTTATTGGTGAAAATAAAAGATATTTGACACAGATGATACATAACTGGCATAAAAATAAAGTTCATGACAATAAAAAGACTGACTGAAAGGAAGTTGACATGGAAAATAATAGCAGAAAAGTCTGATCCTTGAAAATATATCCAGTTGTGATAACCCAGTTAATAATGTGTTTGCTGCTCAGTTCCAGAGTACAGCCTCAAAGTCTTAGGCTGAATGAGGAGTGATGATTCTTACAGAGCTCAATAAAAAAATAAAATAAAATAATAAAATAATGAATTGAAATAAATAATAGTAAAACTATGCTACTGTATTGGAATGAAAATATTCTGGAATAATATTCTGATGAAGGAATATAATAGACTGGAAAAAAAAAAAAAAAAACAACCTTCAGGAAACTTAGCTTAGCTTCATGCAAGAATAAACATTGGTATATATAAAACTATTTCTCCTACAGGTTATAGCTAACCATAGGACTGAGTTGGCTCTCCTGCTTTGCCACAGAAGCACACCTAGTCATTATATTGAATCTATACTTCAGCATACTTTCATTTTATAAATATGGTTTGGCCACATCTAATAGCATGATATAAACATTTCAAATTACTCCCAAATTTGGTGTTCCTTGTGTTATTACACTCTGAATCAATTTAATTCTGTTGGATACAATGCGAGGGTCAGCTGCCTTGTTCTTAAGTAACACTTTTTTTGGTGGATGATCTCTGTGAAATCCCACTGTTCACTTTGTAATGACAGATCATCCATGATAGCATGTTTTTGACAGAGATGGATGTTCAGCACAGTAGACAATGAAACGTGAGTGAAATAGCATTGTGTGATGGTGGTACAAACATACATATGACATGATAAAATTACCAGCTGCTCTTTTCTTTTGATCAGCATGCTTATGTACTTTGCCAGATTTAATAAAATCTAAATAGATCTGCTAAGGCTGAAGCATTATGAATGCAATCTCCTTTGTTAAGGAGACAAATAGTAATGTGTTAAATCAAAAAGAGAACTCCATTTATAAATATTGTTATTTGTCCCTAATTTACCAAACAGAGGGGCAGCTAGCTATGTGAGGCTTTTTGATATCAATTTTGCCAGCCATGCAGTAGAAACATAGGTAAGCCTGAAAAGCAGTATTCTTGTTGCTTTTGTTGTGTAATGTTTTTTGGAATGGTTGAATGATTATGGATTTAATAAACCTAACAAGTGTTAATTCATATACTAAAATAGGCAGACGTCTTTGTGGGATCTGGGTGTACATCTGCCAGAATCTGCAAGTATCAGAAAAGCTCCAAAACACACAGGAGACCTCTATACCCATGTCAACAGATGGGATTGTGTTTGAAAATGCAGGGTTGCAATAAAAATTTGGGCTGCTGCTGAAATGGTTTGGTTCCATGAGCTTTTAATGACCAGCTGTTTTCCGTATCCATGGTTACCTTGTCTGTAAAAACATGCTTTTCCAAACATTTTATTTATATATTACTGTATATTATTTCACAGTGCAGTGTGTAACTATGGAAAAATATTAAACAAAAGTGTGCAATAGTTCAAATATACTGCAAAAGTAGTATTGTAACGAAAGCAAATACACATAGGTGAAATACCCTAGGTACATATACTTGAAAAAGATTACTTATTTCTTTATGGTTCTTTTCTTCAACTGATTAATATGTATAAAGAACTCTGTCATTATATAATGTAATATGGTTGTATATAAAACAGTGTGATCTCAGAATACAAATTCACCAGTTCAAGAAAAGGAATAAATTTAAATTTTACATATTATAATCCATCAGAATTTTTATTTAAGTATAGAAAATAAAACCACAAATATTATAGACTTTTCATACTCTTGAGGATTTTTTTTTCTAGAATGCTGATGCTTTAATACCCAAGACACTTTTGTGTGTGTGTGTGACATGGTATTGAGTATCAATAGAATATCCAGAATCAGACAATAACTATTACTGCCAATCCAAAGTTACATAGGATAGAATTGAAGTCACCATCTACAATAAACAAGTTCATGGAATTAATTAGAATATTAGGTAGGAGCTTGGATGTGCTCAATACCTTCCTTTTAGTTTCTGCCACTATTTTAAGATTGGTAGCACTTTGCAGTGTTACCTAGAACATACTTCAGCTTCCCAATAAAAATGTGAATCAGCACATCTGTGAAAAATTTTTATTTTGACACCAAAAAGCTGACATCTTTTTATTGGGGGTGATACCGAAGAGCGCCTGAGCTCATAAAATCTATGTAAAACTAAAAAGTCTCCCTCAGAGCTGCTGTGACTTTTAGTTAAAGGCAGTTCTCGGTTACTCTCAAGCTGTATGACTTTGAAAGATTCAGCAAAAGCATAGTGATGTCAAAAAGAAAAAATAAATGGGATTATATACGAGAAGTTTCTTAATATAATATTATTTCTGTTTCTCATGTATAATTATATATCTCTACTGGATAAGATGTATTCATTATTGAAAGCACCATTTTAAAGACCATTATTACCTTAGATGATATGAATGCTACTGCTCCACGTTACCATTCTGCTGATTAGATTAGGATTTGGGAATTGCTGTTCTCTGCTATTGACTCACAGTCGATCTTGGATCAGTCAGA
Source organism: Cygnus olor (assembly GCF_009769625.2). Taxonomy (NCBI): domain Eukaryota; kingdom Metazoa; phylum Chordata; class Aves; order Anseriformes; family Anatidae; genus Cygnus; species Cygnus olor. Next base: position 101,882,666 of record NC_049170.1, on the reverse strand, counting down.
TCATCTCTGGACCTATTCTCTCTCCCCCTGCCCCCACCTCTTTCTCTTTTCTCTTTATTTTAGTTTCTAGTCTTTTTATACTATTAAATACTCCTCATTATACACTCTGTAAGATCTAGAACAGCTGGTGTTTAAATTCAGCTCTAATTCCCATCATGAAAAATAAACACTTGATTTTGTTCAAGGTGTATATAAAAGTATTTCGTATGTATGGGATAGATCTCATGCCATTGTTGTATGTGAGCAATTTGGAGGTAACAGGCAAAAAGAGGAAAAACTTTAACAAAATTATAAAATATTTTGCTGTTTGTCTTTCTTTTTGATTTGTATACCTGAGTAACAAACAGTGTAAGGATCTAAACAACTTCTATATGTAATGATACATTTTAGGTATTTATGTTTGCATCCCATGTAATTTATCATTAGACAGAAGAGAAAGTGACATTCTCTTCTACTTTCTTAGGGTCTATCAACCATCATTCTCTGTCCTCACTAATTACCCTTAGTCTTTACAGTTGGGCTCAATTAGCCCAATGTGTAAGATGAACTTTGGTTAGCTAGGAGACCCACAGGTTTATACAGAGTACATCTGTATGTATTCCTTTGATACTTTTCAAAGGAGGGGAAAAAAAAAGGGTGATAGTGAAAATCAGTAGATGACTGAAAAAAAATCTAGATTTTTCATTGCCCGGTATTTTCTCTTTTCTTTTCTTTTCTTTTCTTTTCTTTTCTTTTCTTTTCTTTTCTTTTCTTTTCTTTTCTTTTTTTTCTTTTCTTTTTAATCTGAAGCTTTTGTTTTCTAAACATTCAGGAAGTAAAAAAGCATTTTATTATTCTGTGTGTGCATCTTTCATAAATTAGTGTAATACTATTTATTACTTTGTGTGTCCTTTTCTCTCCTCACAGACATAGAACTTGATAAAAAGTGTGAATTAGTTTGTTTCAGTGGAATTATGTTATACAAATGGTGAATTTGTTCCCTGTTCCAATAATTTCCAACAAAACAAATGAAAATGCACTATGTAGATAGCCTAGCTTCTTCCTATTCCCTCCTGCCTATTGCAGCAGTGCTGTTTTGTTGATAACCAAATATTACTACCTGGTATCTCTTGAGAGATAAAATGAATTAAATGTTTGCAATAATTTCACCACAATTATATAGCAATAGCAGTTATAACAGACTCTTCAGAAAGTAATGTTTCAATGCCAGAACAGTAGTTGTTATTTTTAATATAATTTTCTGTTTTAAAGTTATATAGCAATTTACTAAGCTAGTTAACAGGTACTAATATTAATTTGGATAAAAGAAATGTATTCTCTGGAATTCGTTTGCTGGAAATATTTTTTACTTCTTCTTCAGAACTATAACATAAGTATTAGAAACATTGAAAAAATATCATGAAAATGTATTGTATTGGAGAAATCTTCCTGTCTAGCAAAGGACAACAAAACTATAAAGAGTTTTCCTTACTTTACAGTATTAATGCAGGCAGAGGCTCAACAGATATAACAGATGCGTAACAAAATACTTTATTAATTTACCCAATTAGGAGTTGAACAGATTTTATCACTTTAGGGTAGAAATATTTCTGAAAGACTTAAAAATCACTGGGGTTGTTATAATTGCTGTTACATGAAGCATTTAAGATACATTTCCTGAGTCAATGCTGAAAAAATAAAGCGTGATAAGTTCTCAGATATTTAGCATGAAATTTCTCTCAGGACATTCTTACATGTTATTGTTGGTGGCTGTTCTAAATCTTCATTTCTTTTTTGTTACCTTGGGAATGAAAAGAGATATTGTACGGATTTTGTGCAAATCTTGCTATATTTCTAATCCTTGATGGTCATACTATTACAATGCAATAATTAGAATCTTATATATACAGATATATACATAATCTTATATATATTCTGGGAAGTCAGAGATGCTACTTTTAGCAATAATCTTATGCTAATTTTATGTTAGTATTTTAGTTTCAACATCTTGATATTTGGTATATAACTGCATTTGGAACAAAAAATAAAATATCTTTGTTGACTTACTTCAGTTTGAGTTGTCAGTGTTTCTAGTTGTAATTTAGCTGTAACTAAGAATTTCACACTTGCACCAAAATGTAAATTGAAATAGATAAATTAGTAATGCACTTGCAAAACAATATTGAAGAATATTACTATATGCTGATACCAAATTTTCCATGAATCTAGGGAGAACAGATGAACTAGACAATATCAGAGAATTACATAGGTGTTCAGTTTCTCTCTATGGAAAAATTTTCTGTGTTCTTCCGTTGTTATAACTCCGCTCACTTGATTAAAATAAGTAAAGTAACCTGTTAAAGGTTTAGATTTATTTTTCAATGACATAAGGTAGACAGCTAATATATGTAATAGTAATGAAGCTATGGATTATATGTATCAATAATTCACAGTGCCTTATGGTCTTACTAACTTTCCAAAGTACTTTTATTCACAGGGAAGGAAAATAACACTAGGTAATCTTTTTTTTTTTTTTTTTCTCTATTAAATAAAGCCAAGTAAATCATAAATATATTATTTGTATCCTTCAAGAATCTGCTTTGTGGTCCTGTTGTTCATATGACATATCTCAGCAAGGTCAAGGAATAGGCTGTGTATCCCTCCAGGCATTTTATCTCATTTTAGAAAGGATGCTGATTATAAATCATCCAGAAACACTTTTATTCCCATTTTCTCATTAGGGCACTGTTCTGCCAAGCCCATTTTTAATAGCCAGCCATTTATATATGTTTTTAAGTGTATTCTAAAATATTTTTCTTCCTGGAGCTCAGGGTCAGAGACCATGAAATGCACCTGTGATCACTGCTGCTTCATCTGGGAGATAACTCTGAACTTCAGGATAATTTACTGTTAGCCTTTGGTGTACTCTTACTCTTTCAGTAGATTGATGCTTCTGTATCTTTACATATTTTAGTTTAGGCTTTTGAAATCCTGCCCATGCAACTATTTGAACTGTGTAAAATTTAATGTGAACCATACAAAAATGGTTCAACTTCCCATGTTTCATATTCTTTTTATTTCACATTTCACATTACTTTTTTATTTCTTATGAAGTTAAAAGTTGTGATGTTGAGCCAAATTTCAGAAATAGTATTTTTCAGGACAGAAATTTGGACTTGTAAAATGAAACTGAAAGTATTAGAAGATAAAATCATGATTAGTTAAAGTTTCGTATTGATAGGTTTCTTAACCTGTATGACAAATTTTTGAAGTTTCCAGACTATTGGCAGTGGGGCAGAATAAGAAGGAACGTGTTTGTATGTTAGCCTGTATGTATGCTTTTATATAATAACTTTTAAATCATTTTATAGAAAATCTGAACTATTTTAGATAGAAGTTGCCAAAGTAACTCTTTCAATAGTTGATAGTGAAGTAATGCCAAATTTTGCTATGTAAACATGAAATTCTTCACTGAAAAGAAAAACATTTTTAATTATATTTCTAGTTACTTCCGAGTATTTCATTCATCTGTGAGTATTCCCATTTTGCAAAATACTGTCTCCTTGTGTAACATCGATGTAGCATTTGAAACCAAGAAGAAAGTAGCTGTTACAAATATACAGCTTTACGTTTCAATAAGCATAATGACATATACTAGAGTAGTATTATGTATATTGGAATGTTTGAAAGTTACAGTTTCCCGTCTCAAACTTCCTTGTACATTCTGAATCTTACTCTTAGGAACTTTTCCTGACAGAGGAATTTTTTAAAATTTATTGTCAGTTTTAGAACATGTTGGTTAGTGATCTAGAGCTGATGTCCACTTGGAATTAACCTTCTAGTGAAAAACAGGAACATACCACTATGTGTTGTTGTTATTACACTGGATACACAAGGTAAGAACTCATAAAAAAGTCAGGTAACAAAGAATCAAAGTGGAGTAATTAGAAGTAAAAAAGTCTGAAAATGAAACGTGCCTCCTATAAGTTTCTCTGTCATTCAGTAGATTGTTATGAGTCTGTGGATGTTGATTAATATTTAATAGTTTACCTTTCAAACTTCTTTGGCTTTAAAACTAGTACAAAACAGAGTAGGTTTTAACTGAATATGTCTGATATTTATAGTATGAGGCTGTATTTGGCAGATGTGCAAACATTTAGATGATGTCTGTGTGGGACTTCTGTTTAGTATTTGTTACAAAGCTCATTGCCTGCACACAAATATGTATGCCTAAGAAAGGCTTGGAAGCCCAAATAGCTGAAATCTCAGCAAGGAGGAAGCTTCTCTCTTTATCATAATGTTGTGGTTAGGGTGGGTTTTTGTTTGTTTTTTGTTTATCTTTAATAAACTTGTTTTTCCAGCTTTATTACTAGAATTTGTTGGGAAGAGTGCACAACAAATTGACTCCATGGTCTACTGGCTAAGTTCTTTGTGTCACAAAAGAATTAAAATAAAAATCAGATTTAATCAAGCCTCATGAATGAATAATCAAGTTGTGCATTAAATCTTAATTACTTTTTCTAAAATATAATAAAATTATTTGAAATCATTGTAGCGAGGCAGCACTTACATTAGTGCTACTCAGGGTAATAATAAAAACATTTCATGTTCACTAAAATGGTTAATTGTGTACTCTTTTTTAATTCCTTTCATTTTTTCATTATCTTTTATATATTGGATTGTTTACATATATTTTTTAGCAGAACTACATAGAGAAAAAATGTTTCAGAACCTCATGGGTTTGCACACTTTGATATGCTTCCTTGCACTGTGCAGCAACACAATAATCAAGATGTCTTCAGTAATTTTTAACCTTATATACACTGTTATGTAATTTGCAGTTATTTCATGTGTCTGATCCAACAAATGAATCTTCTTTGCAATTGATGAAAGAGCATTTGGTAGCTTTGGAAATGCAACATCTTCTAATGAGTTATGAAGATTAATAGAAGTGTTCTCTCTTGGAACGAAAAAAAAATAATTACATAAGACTGTATCTTGGAGTTACTTTTTTAGGTGGGGCTTTGATATATCATTATATTATTTATGAAATGACCTTTACAATTGATACCGTACTTTTTCTATAAGGTTCTGCTGTTTTTATGTTTATTTATTTATTTATTTATTTATTTTGTTAGATGCCTTTATGGTAATGAACAGTTTGCAAAAAGAATAAGCCCATGGAAAGAAATAGCGGAAAGATGTCTTGATTCAACCATGTTCTTCCCAGAAGTAATTCTAAGGCTATTTTTTTTTTTTTAAGTACCATTTGAAATAAATTTTGTGAAATTTAAGGAAGTTTGAAGGTTCATGTAAATAGTAGTATATAATAAAATAAAAATAAAAATAAATAAAAATAGAAATAAAAATAAAAAGCAAGTAATAAAAATATTAAGCAATAAAGCAAACAAAGGTAATAATGTGGATCAATAAAGTGTAAGATTATTTTCATCAAAAATATGTATATTACTTTTTAATTGTAAATTGCAAGAAACATATTTGTTATGGACATACTTATTCTTTGGAGGATAGCAGAGTTGAATCTAGCTGCTATAAAAGGTTGCGTTTTTGTTTGTTTCTTTGTTTGTTTGTTTGTTTTGGTTGGTTGGTTTTGTTTTTTTTGTCCCCCCCCCCCCCCCCCTTTTCTGGGGGGGCAGGGGGGCAGGGGTGGGGAGGGAGGATGAATATTGGTTTGGCTTTATTTCATTTGATTTGTTCTTTTCTGGTGTGAAGAGTCCTCTCTCATGCTACTAAGCATGTCAATCTGGATATGACCTGCCTCAAACTTCAAGGATCTAACCAATAAATACTAAGAGTAGTTATTAAGTATCTCAGTGGTGATCAAAAGTGGCATTTGTGATGTTGCATTGAATGACATGTTTTCATCAAAACATCTATCAAAAGAATAAAGAAACACAGAGGCATAACCTGACTCTGCTGTCAAGCATATATGTATTCTGATCCAGTCAAAGATTGTTTGCACCATACCTACATGTACACAATTTTTTCCCATGTAATTGCTGAAATATTAATATCAGTGTTATATGACATATATGACTGTATAGGTATAGTTCCTGATAACTCTTGTCTTGGATTTTAATTTATGCACTAAAGAATCAAACTATTTTGATATTGGTGTTTCTTTTGGTGTTTCTATTGGTGTTTCTTTTACTTAGACTTTTACTTCACAGTTTAGAGTTCCATATGAGTTCAAATCCACTTAGAGAGTGGGACTTGAATCTAGATCTTCTACAACTTGAGCTCTAACCTCCAAAGTAATTCATCTGTATGTGATGTATGCAACAGCAGGTTTTCTGGGCCTCTTTAAAAGCAACATATATTTTCTAAACACTTAATTGTAGTGAATTGCCACGAAAGAATCATCTGCTTAAGGTAAGAGGTCTGAATCTATCAATGTTTTACGGTCTGCTTTTGTGAGCTATAAATGACAAGGAAAAATCCTGTTTGTAATGGAATTCTTCAGAATTAAAATATCTATTTGCAAGGATTTATTCTAATTTGTTCTGAAGACTTCATGGATTATCACAGTTCCTTGTTTATTAGCCTTGCCCAATTAATAGTAATTCGTCAGTCTGGAGAAGAGGAGGCTCAGGGGCGACCTTATTGCTCTCTACAGGTACCTTAAAGGAGGCTGTAGCGAGTGGGGGTTGGTTTATTCTCCCACGTGCCTGGTGACAGGATGAGGGGGAATGGGCTAAAGTTGCACCAGGGGAGGTTTAGGTTGGAAAGAACTTCTTTACCGAAAGGGTTGTTAGGCATTGGAATGGGCTGCCTAGGGAAGTGGTTGAGTCACCATCCCTGGAGGTCTTTAAAAGACGTTTAGTTGTTGAGCTTAGTGATATGCTTTAGTGGAGGACTTGTTAGTGTTAGGTTAGAGGTTGGACTAGATGATCTTGGAGGTATCTTCCAACCTAGATGATTCTGTGATTCTGTATGCATTTGGTATTGTTAGTGATTTTTTATAGTGATAACCCATTTGATGTAAAAGGCTAATATTGAGTTATAATAGTGTTTTGAGTATATTTTAGGGTGCTTTTGCATTCCAATTAAAGTCCTTGGGATGAAAAAAATGTTTATATCTTGGAAAAAATTGTTATTTCTTTGCATTGTGCATTTAATATGCTATTGCATTTAAAACATTAATTTATTGTATTTTTTTTTTTTGGTGGTGGTGGTGGTGGTGTTTTTTGTTTTGTTTTGTTTTGTTTTGTTTGTTTTATTTCCCCTTTCTGGTGGCTGTTTTTGCTTTAGAATTACTACATGTATTTGTATTGCTTTTTTTTTTTTTTTTTTTTTTTTTTTTATCCCTTGTAAGGTATTAAATACTGTGTTCCTAATTGCCAAGACTCAGCTCTAGTTCATGCTGTCCTAGCTTTCCAACCTCAATTTTTGTAGATCATTAGTTTTATGTGGATCTGCTCATTGCATATAGAGCCAATGTTGCTTTACCTTTTATGGCATGACAATTTGAACATAATATATCTAAACTGCTGCAAATTCCTACTGTTTCTACTTCTGTGTTTAAGATGTTCAATATTTGTTCTGAACAATGCAGCTTGAATATCCATGTTTTCTGCTTTTGTTTTTGCTAGGAAACAGTGTTTCTAAGCAATGGATTTTAGTTTAATTGCTCAAATACATCAATTCGGTAGTTCACCAATAAATTATTTTTACTCTTTGTGTCTATTTTATGAAGATAAATATCTATAAGTTCTTTGAGAGCCTTGCCTATTCCAATACACTGTTTTATAAATCTAGAAATTTTTAATGCATTTCTCTTTGTTAGAACTTCTATATTTTTCTGTTGTTACCTAAAATAGCCTTGATTATTGATATTTTCTTTTTTTCTGAAGACCCTAATTCATCACTTCCTCTAAATTCTAGCATCTTTTTTTATTCAATTAATTGATTCCAAAACACTTCCAGGTATGATATGCAACCTGGAACCAAATCAGAAAGTCTGTTTAGTATATAGGTTCAACAGTAGGCACTAGTACACTGATAATACAAATTTATTTCTTCTCAGCCTTTTCTTTGTTCTAGCATTTATGTATGTTCTGAAGTATGGAAATATATTTTTCACATGGAGTTCTGAAGTAGTATGTGGAGCAATTCTAGCCTTATACATTAAACATTTAAATTTCAGAGGATTAAAAAAATTACAGTAGTATATCAAAAATAGATATTTCCACTTTTGAAGTTTGCTTTTGTTGCACAACCATTAAGGCTCATTTCTCAAGCTTGTATAAAACTCAAAATGTAATGGACTACTTAAGTTTAAGAACTTATAAGTAGTATGAGATTCACATTCTTATTCACTATGTTGTAGAGTTGGAAGTGGCCCCTTGAAGATGCAAAACACCATATATACAGCTTTTTTAAATTAACTTGCCTTTTAGAAACAAAAAATATTGACTAAAAATAAATAAATCCAAAACTGATGAATTTTCAAAAAACATTTCAAATTATTCCAAAGATAAATTACCGTACTGACTTGAAAAAAAAAATCTATTTGTCAGCTTTTAGCTTTCAATCAGTATTGTATCTTATTGCACTTAAATTATTTCTACAGTCACGTACTGTTCACACATAGGTTTTTATAGCTTATGGCTGCACCAGTCTCTCATTTGATAAACTGAAAAGATTTTTGTTCCAATTCCTTCCTAATATGTTCAAAAGTTAAAATTCTATTTCTTTCATTTCATTTTAATGTTATATGTCCAAAGATTGCATTAGTCCTTTAATTCACAATATCCATTTGGGAATTCAGGTAAAATGACCATCCCACAGTTATATTCTGAGTATTTTGTAGACTTATAACTTTCAAAACACCATCCATCCATTTTGGAGACATTTTTATTTAAAATCTCAGTAGGAACTTTCTGCACTTCAGTAAGAAACAGATTCAGATCTATCAATTATATATATCCTGTTAAAGAGCGTAGCATAGTGAAATGTCATACCTTTCAGAGGTATGTTAAGTTACAGTAAAGGAATGATGACAGGATTTGTAATTACAGGTCATAAAAGTCAAGGACAGAAGTAAACACTTAACATCTTGGGTTATGTATCCTGAAGAGAAAAGTTGGAAGGCACCTTAAGTAAATAAATTAATTAAAAATGTTCCTTTAATTTCACTGTAACCTTTAAGTAGTCTTTCTAGATTAGACAAGCACAAAAGTCAATATGTCCTTTTCTGACATATCTATTGACTATAAGTTTTATAGATTCATATATATATATATATTATGTATATGTATAATATATATATTCCCTAACTAGCATGTTATGTGTGCAGCTATGTGATTCATATTTTTTCAATCCTGCTATGGCTAGTAATGTCATAAATCCTGAGCGTACCACTTAAACTCAGAAAAAAAAAAAAAAAGAAAAAGAAAGACTTCATATACTGATGGATTAAATGGTCTTTATTTATTAATCTTCATTATAAAATGGTAAAATTTTCTTCCTCCTATTAATCATCAAGAGAAACAATGGGCACTGAACCTATATGAGGTTAATGAGCTAGAAAACAATTTATATATTATTATTGAACTAATATTTTACCTATAGTTTTAGCTGACAAAAGTAAGGTAAAATAAATGGAGAGGAAAAAAAATAAAATACAATTGTATTTTAACTAAATATTGTGTGTAAAATATCTGCTAGCCTTTCTGGTTTATTTTCCGAGTAACAGAACCACAAAAAAATGTGATCTGATATGTTAATCCATAATGTTATTTAATTTTCCACTCTTTCTTTCTTGGCATGTATTCATATCTCAGTTCTCTTTTCTGTGATTCTGTTGTTCTGTGACGATATCACTATATTATCATCATATATTGGGTAGGTCTTTTCTGTGGTATGTATTGTCATGTGATTTTCATACCATATGGCATCTTTGGCTGTCTGCATATCAAGGGGAGGAATTTTTTTTTTGTAGCTTCTATCCTACCAATTCAGTTTATACTTCGTTTTATCTTGATGCTATAAAAATTTACATATAATAATTAGTATTGTTTAGTTTGATTAGAACATGCATCTGCTCCTGAAAATGAAGATGCTTCAGGTTTCTTTTACTGTTTACTCTCATTATAATGACAATCCATTACCAGTAATTAGATTATTGTTTACTTCAAGACCTTAAACTGAGCAGTAGTCATCTGCCTTCAGCAGCATCTGTATGCACCTACCATCTGTTCTTCCCAAGTGGTCATGAAGGATCATTTGTAAAAATTTCTTCCTTTCACTTTGTGAATGGTGCCTAAGATTTCTTAATATTGGCTGTAAGCAAATTAGCAACTTTCTTGTGTTTAGACACAGCTTAATATCCTTTGTAAATAATATTTTTATGTATCGGGAAGGATTAGCTTTCAAGTAATTCTTTAACCTTTTAGAATAATTTCCATAAGAAATGTGTGATACAGAAGTTACATGGCAATAAACTGAAAATTTCTGTAAGCTTGGAATTAATTTTACTATCAGTAAAATTTAGAAATATAGGTTGTATGGATGCAACCTGTTGCCTAGGCATGCAAGATTACATTTAAATTATTGATACATTAGGTAGGTCCATTTTTTCTATCAAGAAAGTAAAGAAGTAAAATGACGGATAATGGCAGTTTAACATGTACATCTCATTTATATTATTACTAAAAAATATAAAAATATATGCTGAGAGAATCTGGTTACAGTGTAATAATCCTGGGACGTGACCAAAAGTCAACTTTCACACTTGCATATTAGAGAAGAATGACCCATTTAAAATTCTTTGATTGTATCTGTTTTAATTATATTGAAATCTTTTTGTATCCCTTGGCATTACTGCAAAATATGTAAGGTAGAAGAATATTGTGTAAGTTCTGTATTTTGTAGTCTGAATTTTCTCCCATTACTATTAACTATTTAGTAATGAACTTAGGGATGGAAGACTCTATAAACACGTTTTTATGGCAAACCTGTTTGGTAAATATAAACACTTTCCATATCCAAACAAACAGGAAACATCTTGCATTTTATATCTTAGTTTGCTTTCCTATAGCAAAATGTTCCTGTTTTTTGTTTGTACCATTTTTGTTTGTGAGCAAGTGGATATGGATGTTGAAAATGTAGAATTTCTTGCTGAAACTGTAGAATACACAAACTAATGAGAAAAAAATAAAAACAATCAGAAAAGGCAAAAGAGAAGAATATTATTAAACTGATGGTATTTAAACTCTAAAACTTCTTTCCTAAAAACAAAGAAAGCAAGGACAGGTATGTGATAGAATTATTATCTCTGTTTTGTGTTTTAGCTTATTCCTTTTCTTCCTCCAGACTCTGAATACAACAGAATATAAGAAATATAGAGAGGAAAGAGTTGTGTACTGTTGTGTACAACAGAATGTATATTTTATTATTTGATAATGTTTTCTAGCTTCATACAAGCATAATACAGATAATAACTATTATTAGTTAATATGCAGTTCTTAATCTAACTGCAAGGTTAATGATAAAACAAGAGATGAGCAAATCCAGTGTCCATTCTGTTCATTCTTAATGTATTGTTGCAGGGCTTTTTTGCCTTTCTTACTTTTTAAACACATAAAATAGAAGAAATCTTAAGCATAAAGAACTGTGTAAGCATAAGTGATAAGAAAGGAAAACACTCAGCAATATTTTCATTAAAATTTAAATTTACATTATTAAAGTGCTGATCCTTCCTAACTAGAGAATTTTCATCAGGGTAGCTAAAGATTGATCTAGTACACATTGTAAGCTTTGTTTCTGGAAGCTAGAAAGATGAAAAACGTTCACTTAATTCTTGAACGGAATTGATAATTTGAGTGAGTTACTTTGGCTTTATAAAGCTGAAGCCACATGCTCACATCAGCATTCAATGAGCATGCTTAACTTATGAGTAAAAATGTTTTTCTGAATATACTACAAAGGGTATATTGGAAAAATAATGGTTGTCCATTTTTAGCATAAATAAAGGAAAAATATGAGAAAATAAAAGGCATCTAATGATCTTTTATGAGGACAAATCAATTTTAAAATTATTTTCAGGATGAAAAGCTAATATTTTGCTGATAAGACAATTTTCTGCTTAATAATTATCTTTTAAGGAACAGTCATATTTTATTAAAATGACTAATTAACTCACTGGACTACTATGCTAATAGTGAAGGAAATACACTAATTGAATATTGATAGTATGAGTTTTTAATAAGAGAACAAATTTAAATAGTAATGTGTGCTTCCCATATTCCTTAGCAGCAATTTAAATGCAAATGTACAATACAAAAAGGAACCTCCATCTACGCATGGAAGGAATGTAGGCATTCTGGAATGTATGCACATGTTATGAAAAGGGCTTTATTTTTTTTTTTTTGATCCAGGAACCAGGCTAAGAAAAGAGAAAAACTAATGTGGAAATATCGGTTATTAAAATAGAGGTTAAAATCCTGTTTTTTTGAAGTCAATGAGTTCAGCAGGGGCAGATTTCAAACAGTGTTAACTTTCTTGAAGAGAGAATTCAAAAGCAGTAATTTCTAAAAATGTTGTTTCCTTAGTCTTAGGCTTTGCAACTATTGCAAAACCCACTAGTCCCCTTGGAGCAAAACATATTACAGATTTTTGTGCAACACAAACCTTTTTTCTAGGAATGTAGTGCATGGACATAGTATTGAACAGAGCTCTCACTGAAATGGCATTTGTTTGACATAAGGTTTGGAAGACTTTCTGTACAATGAACATGCATGTACATCATGCACATACACCTTGCATGTACATCATGCAAGGGTCCTATACACAGAATATACAGTAACAGCATGAAACTGGGGCTGATGGAAATTTTTGCTGAGAAAGAGAATCTGGGATAAAATAAAGGTAAAATTTGGATTTTCATGTCCTTTTTTTTTTTTTTTTTTTTTTTTTTAGTAGTAGTTTAGGAACTAGTTCAGCTTGTGTGTAGGCCTATATGTATGATTTTTGTAGTCAAAGAGGTATTCACACCAAAAAGAAAAGTCAAAGTTAGATGGTGCTTCGAGGCATGTGTGAATAATAAATTGGAACTGTTCTGTACATTGTTTCCAGAATGCAATATTGATATTCAGAACAGTCCTTATCTTCTGTAGAGAAAGACCTAATATCCAATTTTCACATACAGCTAGATATTTCACACTGCTATCATATTCATAGCTCGGTAACCATACTTTCCTTTGACATTTCTAATTTATAACATTGGCAGTCATCTGAATAATTCAGATTGATTGTTTTCACTTGCAAAGTAGAGAAACCTGAAAGACTATGAAAGGAAAACCTAGTCTTTTTCTAGTACCTTCTAACTATGCTTCCAGAAGGGGGAATGGAAAAGCAGATATCAAACTGACATCTGGACATATTAAACAGATTCAGTGCTATATTGCATATCAATACTAGATTTAATTCCCTAGCGTTAGTTGTGTCACTGCATACTAACTGTTACTAACAAATAGTTTCCTAAGATGAAAATCTAGTAAGGAAGCACTAGCATCAGAAGATAAGCACAATACAAAGAAATATTGGCTACACCACTCTTCAGCTGGTATTGTGGGTTACTACTATTATGATTAGGTTCCAATTTATTTTTTTTTCTAATACTGTACTGAAATCACTGTCTTTCTCATAATTTGTCCATCTCTCTAGTTGAAAGGAAACCTTTTTCTTTTGGGTCCTATTTTATTTCCCTCACTCTTACTACTTTCTAATTATAATAGCCACCAATGTGAAAACTGGTTTCTCTATGTGAATTAAATCAAGGACTGAGCAAGGGACTTTCAATCTTAATTTATAATAGCAGTTATAATAACCAGTTTCTTCACAATGGTGCAATTTATTATATCTCATAGCTAAAAGTGCTGAGAAATTGTTCATGTTAAAATTTGTATAAAAATGAAGCTTAGAAGTGCAGAAAACAAGAAAAGCAAGAAATTGACTTTCCCACTGAACTGTAATCCAAGGTTAGATGTAGTTTATCAATTAATTACCAGCATGGCTTTTAGAGATACGGGAATGTGGTGACTGAGAACAAACAGGAAATACATACTGTGTTAGCCTCTAAAATTTATTCAGTGAATGATTAAGTTGTGTTGTCTGTTTCAGATTTGCTCTTTTCTTACAGCAGGTCGTCTTCAATTGTCCTTTATTTTAGCCATTGAGAAATGGCTGAAGAGACTGAAGAGACTTATTTGAGATGTAAATAAACAGAAACTGCACAGTCCAAGTGCTTTCAAGTAATCTGAATGGTCATTTTTTCTTCTCTTTCTTTTGATTAATTTATAGGCAAGAGCCAATTCATCTTCTGAGTTTTTGGTTTCAGAGTTTCTGATTTGACAAGTGAATTGAATGTTTTCTGTCTTGTCATCAGTACAAAATTAGGTGATGAAGGAAAGCATACTTGAATAGTTTTAAGACATTGATAATTACTACTATCAAAATGGCCTCAATATTCTGTCTGACCTGTGTTGCAAATGCCATTAATTTTTAAAATGTGCAGTTCATAGAATAATAGAATCATTTGGGCTGAAAAGGACCCTTAAGGTCATCAAATCCAGCCATCTACCTAACTACCAAGTCCCCCACTCAGCCATGTCCGTAAGTGCAACATCCACACATCTCTTCAGGTATGTGGTCTACAGCACTCCCCTGGGCAACCTTTTCCAAAGCCTAACCACCCTTTTTTTTGTGAAGAAATTCTTCCTGACATCTAATCTAAACCTCTCCTGGCACAATATGAGGCTGTTGCCTTGTGTCCTATCACCTGAGAAAAGAGACCAACACCCTTCTCTCTGAAACCTCCTTTCCTAGTTATAGGGAGTGATGAGGTCTCCCCTCAGCTTCCTCTTCTCCAAACTAAACAACCTCAGTTCCCTCAGCCACTCCTCATATGTCTTGTTTTCTACTCCCTTCACCAGCTTCATTGTTCTTCTTTGAACAAGTACCAGCAACTCACTGTCTTTCTTGTAGTGAGGGGCCCAAAACTAAAGACAGTACTCGAAGTGCAATCTCACCAGTGCCAAGTACAGAGAGACAATCATTTCCTTAGTCCTGCTGGCCACATTATTTCTGATGTAGACCAGGATGGCATTGGCCTTCTTGATCACATGGTTGTGCCACCTGATGGCTCATGTTAAAATGGCTGTTGACCAGCATCCCCAGGTCCTTTTCTGCAAGGCAAATTTTCAGCCATTCCTCCCCGGACCTATATCGCTGCATGGGTTTGTTATGACTCAAGTGTAGCACCTGGCATTTTGCCTTATTGAATGC
Organism: Cygnus olor; assembly: GCF_009769625.2. Taxonomy (NCBI): domain Eukaryota; kingdom Metazoa; phylum Chordata; class Aves; order Anseriformes; family Anatidae; genus Cygnus; species Cygnus olor. The sequence goes on along the minus strand of NC_049170.1, from coordinate 101,867,378 downwards.
CATACAATTGGACATGGCCCTTCGATCTAGCCTATCTAGATCCCTCTGCAGACCCTTCCTACCTTCAAGCAAATCAACACTCCTGCCCAACTTAGTTCTCAGAACAGAGACTGGAGGTTCTTAGTGACAGACCTTGTTATCATTTTATAATAACATCCTTCAATACATCTTTATGCAACAATAGTCATACATTCTGAAATTTGATTTGATTTGAGATTAAAATGTATTTCGAGTAGGAACTATGTATAACATACACTAACCTTATCATACTTTTCATTCTGTTTCAAAACCTAAGATTTTTCTTAAACACTCACAGCATTAACAGGGAAGATAATCTTCATCTCTGTTTTAGGGATTTTGTTTATTTGTATGTTTTGTTTTACATTAGAGGTATCTGGAATTCTCACCAGAATGTATCAATGATTTCTTTAGTAGCAGTGATAAATTCTCATTTGTAATATGTAGGCAACAATTTGGACACATTGAGAAAATCCATGGGAATATTTCCAAAAGGTCTATTTTCAGGTGTGAAAAGTCACATTTTTAGCTCTCTTGAACCATGATATTGTGTTGGCTTACCAAAGACTCTCATATAATGGGCAGTAGGTAGTCCTGTGTGGCTTGAAAAATCAGTTATTCTTGAGTTTTCAGTCAGCATTGATGTTAATCCTCATGATTTTCTACTATATAACCTCTAGAGTGATATGCTTTTAAATACTGGAAGTCACAGTCAAACTCTAAGCACTGCAAAATATGTACATATATATATATATATATGCATATATAAAGTTACTTTACTTTTTTTTTTTAATTAAAAGTTTAATGATTGGAAATGTAGTGCTCATGCAGTTCTTTAAAATTATTATAAACTGCAAATGCTTGAAGTAAACAGTGATTAAAATGTATGACTCAAAACTATGGTTGCTGTGTTGGATTTTTTGTAATTTGCAAATATCAGCTACATAAAATTATGTGCTGCATGTTGCAAAGCACCATATAATTACTGTCAGGAGTGACACGATTCAGCCTGCAGAGTGAGAAGGCTGGGCTTTGGGTTGTTGTTTCTTCTTTATTCTACTATAATAGATGTGTTTATATATTAAACTGCCAGGCAGTCTGATTAAATTATTATTGTTGAGATTGCCTTCGTCAGAGCTAAATGTTTTTGTAATAGCTGGGGTGCTGGCTTTGTTTTGTGTCAGTATTGTTAGTTTTTTTCTAGCACCAAGAACAACAACAAAATCCTAAGTCTTTTCATTTCTGATGTTGCTGAAATACACTTGCCTCACATCATGGAAATAGAATTCTGGATTTGTTGTATTTTTTTATCTTTAAAAACATAACAATATACTACAGGCTGCTTGACTTACCTCTACCATTGCCTTACCCTATTGACATCTTATGCATCCCAAAAAGTTTCTAATTGCTTTGCCAATTTTTTAATCTAATGTGAATCCTAATATGACTTGAGTTAACAGCGACAGGTTCTTGGCAAAAGGATTAAATCCCAAGGTAAACTATTTTAAGAAAAGACACTGAAAAAAGACAGGTTTCATTTGAGGTTATGTAGAAATATTAGAAAAATCTGTGAAAAAGCTCTTCATAATCATTCAAAAATATTTTGAATGAAACTCATTATAACACATGAAAAAATGATATGGGGCACCAAAAAGGCTGAAAAATAATTGCAACCACTATACCAAAGACAGACATATTGCAATTAAGTAACTTATGAACTTAGTTACAGAATAAGCTATTTAAAGAGGTTAGGTTGGATTTTACTGTGTCCTTTGTATATGTAGTGGTTTTCAAATGTATGGAGGCTATAATAGTCAACAAATATGAGGTTCCCATAACACCTTGGCTATGTCTCCTGGAATATTAATAAGCCCTTTTGGAAGATACAAAATATCGGAGGAAGAAAGGAATAGAAAGAAGAGGTTGTTTATGTTTTTTGTTGTTGTTGTTGTTGTTGTTTTGTTTTGTTTTGATAGGTCAAATTTTGTTTGGAGTCATCATCTTAATACTTAGTGGCTACAGCCACTAAGTCATTTTCCATATAAACAACAAATGAACAATATTCAAAATAGATTGATTTATCTAAACTGTCTGTTTTTCTTGTAAAGCATAGCTATGTATAAATACATACAGTATTTATACCGTATTTATACAAAACAGAATATTAAAATTAGAATATGAAATTATTTTTCTTAAAATAATGTTACAAAGTCATTCTCTTTAGGCAGTCAAGATCATTAGGCAGTCACAGTGTTGCTTGAAGTGTGTATTTCTTTCTGACTCAGCAACTGATTTAAGAGAACAGTCAATTTTCTGAAATATGAGAGCAAAGGGGGGTTGATATTTTATAATGATACAAAAACCTAGGTGATGCTGCCCATGTTAGGTTGTGAAATAGCTGTCAAAATGTGTTTTGTGAAACCTTAAAAAAATCACCAAGTGTTTTCTAAAACTAATATATCTCATGTATCCTTACATAAATAACATTCAGCAGTGAATAAAATATCTGCTGAACATATGAGGAATTGATGACAATAAAATGTATGACCATAGGGCGTAGAAAATCACAAAACAAACATTAATCAATAACACTACCATCCCTAACCTTCTTTGATGTAAACCAAGTGGACAGGTTAGAGCAGGAATCTAACTTTAATAGACCTTTTGTTATAATATTTTTTCTCTCAGTTTACTGCTAAGGGATTTTCTTTGAACAGGCTTGCCTAGCCAGCATAAAAGTATACTCTGCTATTAAGCCTCAGTTTTGCATCTCATATGCTGTGGAAAGAAAATGTACCAGAATATACTTTAGATACTTTCCTAAACTCTATTTGGGTTTCTGCCTTTTTTTTTTTTTTTTTTTTTTTTTTTGGTAGCATATATGCTTATATATTTGATTGTTTTTTGTTTTGTTTTGTTTTGTTTTGTTAATAGAAAGGGAGTAACAAAGTCTTATCAGAATTTGTATTTTCTCCATGTTATTTGAAAGAGAGCCATTCCTTAGTTAAGGTCCAAGCTAGTGCAGTTTATTAGTTAGAAATTACAAGTCATGTTTCAGTTATATAGGAAAACAAGTACAAATTTGGCAGAGCAGTTTAAGATTATAAAACAAACTCTTGACACACTTATAAAAATAATTTGGCATTTAATTTGACAATTGTGCTATAAATTAGTTTCTAGGACTATTTTGGTGACATTATGGTGCATAGAAATAATTTCTTTAATTGATCAGTGTGCAATCATGTAAAAACAAGCATCCACTTAAATACATTTCAAAATATTTTTTCCTTTAAAAAATATTGTATAGTAATTATGAAGTATATTTAACACTAGTGGTGCAAATTCAGAGTGACAGAAGTGCCTCAGCCAAACTTTTAGTGAGAAATTGTATTTTCAGTGAGCCCTGAAAGTTAATAGATCCCGGTTCTGATGGATCAAAGTAAGAGTACAAAAATGGTGAGAGAGAAGTACCTCTAGCTTGTTCCTATCTGTCCCACTCTCTTCCCTGCTTGTGTTCTCTCTCCACCTCTTCATTTGCTCTCTTCCCTCCATCTCACTTCCTTGCCCTCTCACTCTCTTACCTCCAATCACTCTTCCCCTCATTCATTCTCTCTTTTTCTCTACCTCCCCCACCCCCACTTTCCTTTTCACTTTTTAACTTATTAATACCCGAGATCACAATCTTCAATACTACCTTTTTCAACGAATGAAGCAGCAGAAGATCCAGATTGTACTCAGCTGACATCTCTCTGCTTATTTAAAGCTCATGCATATCACTGAACATTGACTTATGTAGATCATCTGGAATGATTGGTTATTTAAACTTATTACACCTTGCCCATTCATTAAATGCTGTAGGATTTCTATTTTATGTTAAACAGAAACATTCAAGAAAAGACTTCAGATTAGATGTCTTTTAATTTGAGTTCATTTTTCTGGTAATTTTGATGTGCAGATAAAAATTCCATGGTCTGGCAAATGGGAACAAGTTAAAATGATTTTCATGCTATTTAATCCCCAAAGCACCAGTGAGGCTTTCAAGTACAAATCACTGTAAAATTGAACAATGGAAGTTTGAGGAAAACTTTTGATTTCAAATCCATTAGATGAAGATTTAGTTTGACTCTGTGGACAGGCATAAGAAAGCTAGGTAAGCAAAAAAAAAACAACCACCTTGACAAATAATGTGTTTTTTTGTTTTTTTTTTTTTTTTTTGGTGGGGGGACATTAGACCAGAGTGGGGAGCAGGAGTTGTTTTTAAATTACCTATTAGAAATGTAGCAAAGGATTTGGAATTAATGTTACGAATCAGATCATAATTTTTTTTATTATTATTGTTATTATTTGTTTGTTTGTTTTTTAATGTTACCGAAGGGTATATCTCTTTGTGGGATTAATAATTTCCAATTGAATGGAATGATTTCTACTGGAATTAAAATAGTAATACTACTAATATATATATTTTTTTTTCTATATAATAGCACAAACAAAATTCTTGAGGTTTACTTGTAAGAGATACTGCATGTAGAAGAAGGGTTCTTTCTAAGCAAATAGCATTTTCTAGGCTCATATATTTGATTTCTTGGAGAAATTATGCTAAGTCAAAACTTTTAGAAGCTTGTCACTTAAGACAATTAAATAAAAAGGGAAAATAATCCAAATAATACCTGGTAGTTATGTGTATCTTATCTGTTTAGATCTTGCCCCTTATAATTCTGCATAAAAACTGGAAATATCTCAGAGGTTAATGAAGGGCAAAATATTTTGGCAGGAATGTATCAATATGACAAGTGCTGCTTATTTTTACCATAGAGAATTAACGTACCATTTTTATTTCTTGTCTGCAGTATTTTATGCATATCACTGTTGACTACTCCTGATTATCCTAGACTGTCTAACTGAAATGAGATATTTACTCACTCATTGGCTCAGAACCCCCAGCAGTGTTTTGCTTCTGTGAAATTGGCATTAATATTGCCCATTGGCTTTGATAATTAAATTGTACACCTGTTCAAAAATACGCACCAGATTGTTAATGATTCTTGGCCATCAAACTTTCAGTAGTTTTCCAACAATATTTCTCTTCAAATTATCAGAACATTTTTGTATTCCTCTAATAGTTACATGAACTATTCCAAGTCTTCTATGGCAAGGTTTTCTAAGGTAAAACCTTGAGTATCTGTATTCTAAATCAATAATGCTGTAGATGAAGTGGGTAACCTATTGAAAAGAGGTCATATTAAGGTTTTCTTTAATTAATCATCTCCTAAGTAATCTTAATAAGACATAATTCATTTCAGTTATTTCTACAAGTATATAACAGGTCTGTGTATAAGTAAATCACAGGAAGTTAAAGAATTCTAGTGAACTGATATCTGGCATATATTCTCTAAGAATAATAAATTGTCTTATTTTTTAATTGCTTGTTCCTGGATAGCTATGATGAAAATACTAGAAACAGGGCATAATAAAGAATAAACTATCCCATACATAAATGTGATTATTTATTAGCTTTTTTCTATAGCAGATATGATCATACTGTCTCACCACTAACATGTTAGAGCTTTAAGTTCAATCCTTTTCTTGCATATTCCTTTATTATATGTGGCATTACAAGATTTATGAGCTTTGTGTTTTGTGTAGGACCTTTCTACTAGGTCAAAATTTCATTGCACAAATTAATTGTTGAAGGAGCAAACAAATGCAGAAGTGACTAGTACACTATTTTTCCTTACCCTCACTCTCTGACTTTATTACATTATTAGTATGATCCATACGTTTTTAGTCACTAGGAGAGCAGAAAGGAGCATAACTGGGCATTTCCTGAGTATCATATAAAGTATAGTGTCTCCTAAACAGCTAATTTATTACCGATTCCTTGTGGTTTAAACAAATTCAAGAGCATGAATTCTTTTGCTGTCTGTGTAGTCTCATCCTGCTCAGTTCTGCCTCAGGTCGTTAGGCCTCCCAGACCCAGAAGCATAAGTACGGCAGCATGTAAGCCTGTCTTTTCTGTTCCAAAGTGCCATCTGTGTGGTACTCTGAAGTTGGTTACTACATCTGGCAACAGTACTGCTTTTCCTAGGATATGCAATATTCTCACCTTGCAGAACTAGAATCTCAATAGCTGGCACTGCAGTGAGATGAGCATTGCATTCACTTGTGCCTTCTTCATGATATATTCTAATAGCTTCTCCTCAGGCTGCACATCTGCTGTCTGGCTGAAGGCAAATTTATGAAACAATCCATTCAAAAGAGCATAGCCAGTATTTTTTTTTTCTGCATCCCTCACCCCCTTTCTGTATGCACCCTCCTCCTGCCATACAAAGAATTAAGGATCCTTGACCTGTTCCAGCACAAGTCTTACTGTTTTCTTTATTCAAGACCCTTATTTTTAACTTCTGTTTTGATTCAGTGTCTCAAGGTTCTACAAGCTTCAGATAAATGTGGATGGGAATATATATATATATAGAGAGAGAGAGAGACATTGTTCAAACCACAAAATGATTAGACTGTTCCTATCTGCTAGTCAAGAAATTAAGTGTAACTGACACAAAAGCACTATGCAGGCATCTCTCTGTTGTGTCCAGAAGTATTTTTATTTATTATTATTTTTTTAAAGACTTCTCTGGTTGAACATTGCACCAATCTAAGCTGCTTTCTGTCTGGAAGTTGTAGTTCACTCTACCTGAACAAAAAATGCTACATAATCTGGAGAAGACACACAAATTTGGTATAGAGACAGAAATGTAGAGTTGCAGAGGGTGTGGTGTTGAAATTGTTAGATGAATAGTAAGCAACTTGCTTCAGCAGCTTATTTCACTAATCTGATATTAAAGTCATTACATATATGTAATACATACATACATACATACATATATTACATATATTTCCATATATTTCCATTTTTACGGCAATGACTTCCAGAAGGAAAGAAAACCTCTACTGGGATGTGAGTGGCTTCCTGTTATCTACCCTGTGCACCACTAGGCATCTATATGCAGAACACTGATATTTCTGTTTACCTTGTTCCTCTCTCCACTATATTAATGTGGCCATAGTGCCTCTATTCTGGTTTGTTCCATGTCTTTTGTGTCTTTTGAATTGTGTTGTGAAGCCTGTGAACTTACACCAAATCTTGTTTTCTTTACTTTGGTTGTGCTATTTTACCTATAAACATTATATCTAAGGCTACTTCTCCACAGAATCTGTACTGGGTGTACTGTACCCTGAAATCATAAGTCCTTCAACTAATCCTGTCTTTAAAATGTCTGATATACATTTGGATGCCATACCTATCAGCTTTCCAACATGTGCATTTAAATCTCTTCTTCTCCTCTTCTTCAATTTTAAAACAGATAAACAAAAAAAGACTTCCCACAGGACTATATCTTGCCCATAATATATGAACTTACAGGTCATCCAGGACAATGTAATGCTCTGCCACAAAAGTTTGCCAAATTATAAGCAGATGACTGAAAATGGTTTTAATTAATACTATCAATATCAGTTTCAGGTACAACAACTGCTATAAGAATAATAGTTTTTTTGTTTGGTTGGTTGTTTATTTGTTTGTTTGTTTTTTAAGCAAACCAATATAAAAATAATCTTTTTATGTATACTGGAAACCTTAAAAGAGTCTGATCCATCCAACGTTCTGAATATCAAGATTTGTCTCTCGTGTTTTCTATGAACTGTTAATTCATGCTACCCTACTGGAGAAGAGCTTTTCGACATTTATGGGTACAGTTTTATTAATGTTCACAGAAGACTTGTAGTGCAATTCTTTTTGTTACCAGGAAGGTCTTTTCTAATCTACTAAACACAGAAACAAAACTGTACTCATTGCACAGCTTTATTTTTCATTATTTTTAGAAAACTGCAGCTTTCTTAATGCCCACGTGACCTCTTCTGACTTAAAGTCTAAAGTGATTACAGGAGATGAAATCTTGGCATCCTTTCCATATAACCTGCAAGAGATAAGGACATGAAGCTATGACATCCTGTGCAGTGTGTAATAAAGCATACAGTTATATGGTCACTGATGAAATTAGAATGGAAAGAATGAGACAATGACAAAGCTGACTGGTGGATGAAAAACTGAATATAAGCCAGCAGTGCATTTTTGCCAACCGTATCCTGGGCCGCATCAAAAGAAGCATGACCATCAGGTCAAGGGAGGTGATTCTCCCCCTCTGCTCCACTCTTTTGAGACCCCACACGGAGTACTGTGTTCAGCTCTGGGGCACCCAACACAAGAAGGCAATAAACCTGATACAGCAGATCCAGAGGAGGACCATGAGGGTGATCAGAGGGCTAGAGCACCTCTCCTGTGAAGACAGGCTGAGAAAGTTAGGGGAGTGTCCTTTCAGTACTAGACAGGGTCTACAGGAGAGAAGTGGAGGGACTCTGTCAGGAATGTAGTGAGATGAGCATTACATCACAAGGGGTAATGGCTTTAAACTAAAATAGAGTAGATGTAGATTAGACATTAGGAAGGAATTCTTCACTCTCAGAGGGTGGTGAGGCACTGGAACAGGTTGCCCAGAGAAGTTGTGAATGCCCCATCCCAAGGCCAGGTTGGATGGGGCTTTGAGCAACCTGGTCTAGGGGGAGGTGCTGCTGCCCATGGCAAGGGGGTTGGAATTTGGTGATTTTAAGGTCCCTTCTAACTCAAACCATTTTATGATTCTTTGATTTATGCATTTCAAAAGAGATGAATTGCTCTTGAAAGGGAACACCCAGCATTTTCTTGTTGAACTTGTTCTAAAAGCAAAAACATATTCTGAAATATAATCTTCATAAATAAATGAATAAATAAACAAACAAATAAATAAATCTGTATTTTTTATTGTTTTATAACTTGCATTTGGGTACTGTTCCAATTCATTTAGGGATTTTTTTTTGGTTCAGTTTAGTTTGGTTTCCAACTTTTCAATCTTGCCTAATATCTGTAAGTACAACAGATGAATAGCTTGTGACAAAGCAATTTCAAAGATAACAAGAGTCAAGCATTCAAAGTCCAAAACAGATGAGACTGAAAAATGTGCTAATGCAAGCTCTGTAGTATTGACTTACAATCTAGCTCTTGAACTCTTTCTTCTCTCTTACCCGTCCACTAAAAATGACAACATGTATTTGAGGAAGTGTACTGGATAGTGCAAATGGTGTAGGAGAAAAAGTGTAGAATTTTTTCATTTTCCTTTTTCCTAAATTCTATTTGGTAGCAATATTGCTATTGTAGCAATTTAAATGAACAAAACTCACTGTGTAGGTATCAATTTCATTTCTTAAACTAGAGAACAAACTATAGCAATCTTACTAGAGAAAAACATATAAATCTGGATGGACATGAGTCTTTTTTATTTTTTTTCTGGAAAAATTAACTGTATTTTTCCCCTATTATTTTAAGGTTATCTATCTATCTATCTATCTATCTATCTATCTATTTATTTATTTATTTATTTTGAAAGACACCGGTATGTTGATCTCAGGACAGCAATAGCACTATGCAGGAAAGTATTGCCAGCTCTCTGTACTGCTTGTATGTGCTCTGTATTCACTTTCATATATTAATAAGATGCAAGTGTATGAGTAGCAGTATAATAGCATTGTCTAAGAAACAAATTTAATTGTGAAAGACTTAATTAAGATAATTAACAATATTTGGGCATCTTAAGCTCATTGGTGATGAAGTATTGGGCATATAAATCTTTATAAATAGTTGACTGTAGTACATGGTGCATACAGTAAATACTCAGTCAACTTATAAAAATGAGCATACACAGAATGACAACACTTTACATTTATCAAACTCATTTTAGAATTTTGATATTAATAATAATGAGGTATATGTAATCACATATATATATGCTGTTACTTTGTTTTATACATAAACAAAAAAAATTAGCCCCTATATTAGAATACCATCTCTCAGATTTAACTCCAGCAGCGTCCCTGTAAAGTAATTATAAAGTAAAATGTTATTATAATTAAAAAAAAAAAAAAGCCTACTTTGTAGTTTCAACTAGTTTATCTGAAATTTAATCTATATCCATTGAAAGAGGAAAGCTCTTACTACCAGTGACATTGGAGATCACCCCCACCATTAACTCTATAACCTTCTAACACTTTCTCAGACTTATTTCCTTAGACTGAATGCACATGTACTGGTACAAAGCACAGCACAATTGCACACTGTCAGGGGAAGCACATACTAGCACAGGAAAGATACTGTGCCTGCACTGTGACCCTCAGAATAGGCAAGGTGAGAACAGGAAATGGGACCTTCACCAGCTAAAAGGCATTAGAGACACCTCTGAGTTAAAAATGAACCAAAAGTAAATATGCTGATTAAAAGCTACAGTTTAAATAGTCAAATATAAATTTTAAGTCCCGTGAAGACTAAACTTAAAAATAAACCTCCCTAATTATTTCATGCTGTCACTACAAATGCAGATATGACTGAAATATCTGCAAATGTTTTCCTTTATTCAGATTTTTTTTCTAATTGTAAAACCTTAAATACCAGTACTATTCAACAGAGACTATGCATATGAATATTTTAACCATTTTATTTCATGAAACATTTCTCAAATATTTCAATTAGTCTATTTTGCAGCTAGTATCAACAATTTTAATAAAATTGCATGAATACTTTTTAATAAAAGCTTAAACAATCTTATTTTAAGAACTGAGTACTCTAGTAGTCTGGAATCTATACATTCGCTTTTAAAAGAGTTAAATATATATAGTCACTTTTACAACACCTGAAAATTGGTAAGACCAAGAGCTGTTAAAAAGTTGATTCAGAAAAGCGCCATCCCCAAATCTTAAGAACTAGGTTATATTTTCCTAAATGATTGTCAGCAATCTTGAAAAATGTCATAGAATCATAAAATCATAGAATGGTTTGTATTAGAGGGGACCTAAAAGACCACCTAGTTCCAACCCCCTTGCCATGGGTAGAGACACCTTCCGCTACATCAGGTTTCTCAAAGCCTCATCCAACCTGGCCTTGAATACCTCCAGGCATGGGGCATCCATAGCTTCCCTGGGCAGCCTGTTCCAGTGCCTCACCACCCTCTGAGTGAAGAATTTCCGCCTAACCTCTAATCTAAATTTCCCCTCTTTTAGTTTAAAATCATCACCCCTTGTCTCACAAAGAGTCCCTCTCCATCTTTCCTGTAGGCCTCCTTTAAGTACTGGAAGGTTGTTATAAGGTCTCCTCAGAGCTTTCTCTTCTCCAGGCTGAACAAGCCCCAGCTCTCTCAACCTGTCTTCACGGGGGAGATGCTGTAGCCCTCTGAATTTGACAGGATTTTCTTGATGGCTCTCCAAGATGTATGCACACACAAAACCAAAACAAAGTCTTTTACAATGTTCTATTTTACAACATTGCAGTGTTTATATTGTTAGAAAGTTCAATACATCACATAAACAAAACAAATTGTAGGATTAATACCTCATCTAATAAGGAGTTGTAATAATGTTACTATATTTTCCTCTAAAAATTATTTTGTGCTTGACACCACAGCCTTCTTCAGGCACTGCAATGGTTTTACAAGATATCTATGCTAATTAAGCCAGTATGTTTTTAAGGGGAAGATTCCCCCCACCTCTCAGATAGTATCAGCTATTTAACAAGCATATAAGTGCAGAAGGCTGTTTGGAAATAGTCTATCTGCATAACAGATCATGTTTAGCATTTGACTTAATCCTGGATTTAAGAGCTTTAGGCATCATTTCCAAATGTTTTGTTTAATATAGTGACTCTGTCTGGTTTTCCATGGAAACATCCAATCTCTTTTAAGCCTTCCTACCGCATTTGAGAATGTAACCCTTAGCATCAACATTGCTACACGTTTGAAATATACCTCCTGGTGATGGGAGCCTGCATGCTATAATCTCAGCATCTGTTGTTTACAACATAGATTATCTGTGATAAAGATGCTAGGAGCCCAACAAAGAGTATTATATGCTTGAGTATACGCAAATAATATATATACAGTGAAGACTATTAGATACATTATTCTCATTATTCTCAAATGAATGATTCTCATTCATTTTATCCTCTGTTGAACACACATTAACATTGGAATACATATGCCATTCCATTACATTTCTCCAGCTACTTCTGGCTGTTATTTTTAATGCAGATATTTCAACAACTCTAAACTTCTATTATTCATGGTTGTTATGTTAGAAATGACAGCAGCTATTACATAAGTTAAAGCAAAGTAAACCCACAAAATCCCAAGTAACAAAAAATAATAATTTAAAGATATTATGAGTTTTATCACTGGATAGAAATGTGTTTGTTTCTCAAACTGTTTCCTAGGTTCATTAAAATCACATCACTGAGAATACAGGTTTAAATTACTTTATAGATCATCACAGAAGATGGTTGTATGACCTCACTACAATGCACTAATATTTTGTTATTTCCTTGTTAAAAATAAAAATAAAAAATGCAAAGAATTGATCATACATAGCATCAGCCACTCTTCTATAACTTCTACTGGGCATTCCTAGCAAATTTTGCTGGCATTTTCAGCAAATCTCCTTTTCTCTCCACAGCACAACCTAACATTCCCCAACAAATGTACTTTTCAGCTTCCCTTACTATCTGCTAACCTACCATGTGTCGTAGATTTGTTTGTTTGCTTGTTTGTTTTTCTGTGCTGAGCTCTGTAAAAGTATGTACAGTTTATATGTTCTAGCTGAGGATTTCCAAATATGGTGAGAAAAGCAGTGTCAGCACAAAGAACTCTTTTTTTACATTCGGTATGACTGACTATATAGGTCGTTGAGGCTAGAAGTAAGATCAAATACTGACTAGGGAGAACAACGTCCGTAATGTTAATATATAGATATATATATGTATATATTAATTAATATAGACAAAATATGTGATAATTTGAATAGAGGGATTATAGTCAATACAGACAATAGCATATTACTGTGCTAAGTTACTATATGTCAGAAACAGGGGATAAGCTTGGCTTTTCCACTCAGTTTACCTCACATACTTTCTTTTCCTTTGCTTGGGATAGGAAGAAGAAAAGATTATTCTCTCACTTTGTTTTCAGGCTAAATCTAGAGGTTGTGGATATTCTTTAATTGCTACTGGTTATAGTAGAGTGTCTCTAGCTTGAATAAAAGACCAAAAAATGCCATACTGCAGAAGGGAAAATATTGGAGTAGGTATAAGAAATTTTGTCTAGAATACTAGCTGTAGTAACAAGTTTATTTTAAATTGTTTTTTTCCTAACAAAGGGAACCCATTTAGTTTCACAAACAAAGATTTCATGCTGTGGTGGTTTTACTCGGGTGGGCAGCCAAGCTCCACCACAACCGCTCTCTCACTCCCCCTCCTGAAAGAGGAACGGGGAGAAAATATGATGAAAAGGGCTCAAGGGTTGAGATAAGGACAGGGAGATCGCACAGTAATTGTCGTGACGGGCAAAACAGACTCAGCGTAGGGAGACAGTAAAATTTATTACCTATAACTAACAAGCTAGAGAAGCGAGAAACAAAGGAAAGAAACCAAAAGCACCTTCCCCCCCATCCACCCTCTTCCATCTCCTCCCCCCGAGCGGCACAGGGGAACGGGGGAATGGGGGTTATGGTCAGTCTATAGCGCTTCTTCTCCACCGCTCCTTCTCGGTCACTCTCGTCCCCTGTGCTGTGGGGTCCCTCCCACGGGATGCAGTCCTTGCTGAACTGATCTGGCATGGGCTTCCCACAGGCAGCAGCTCTTCAAGAACTGCTCCAGATATGGGTCCGTACCACAGGGTCCATCCCTCAGGAGCAGACTGCTCCAACCTGGATCCCCCACGGGCAGCAGCTCCTGCCAGGTCACCTGCTCCTGCGTGGTCTCCTCTCCACGGGCTACAGCTCCGGCCTGGAATCTGCTCTGGCAGGGGTCTTCCACAGGCCGCAGCCTCTGTTGGTGCAGGTCCACCTGCTCTACCATGGTCTCCTCCATGGGCAGCAGCATGGAACCCTACTCCACCATGGTACTCCATGGGCTGCAGGAGGACAGCCTGCTTCACTATGGTCCTCACCACAAGCTGCAGAGGACTTCTGCTCCAGTGCCTGGAGCATCTCTCCCCCTCTTTCTTCACTGACCTTGGTGCCTGCAAGGCTGTTGCTCGCTCCTCTCGCTCTCACAGCTGCTATGTGGCGCAGCGTGGTTTTTTTTTTCCCTGTCTTAAATATGCTCTCACAGAGGTGCAAAACAACATCACTTATTGGCTCAGCTCTGGTCAGCAGTGGAGCCCTTACCTAACATGGGGCAGCTTCTAGATCCCTCTCACAGAAGCCACCCCTATGGCCCCCTGCTACCAAAACCTTGCCACATAAACCCACTACACATGCTATTGCACAACAAGTGAGACATGAAGGAGAAATGCAAAGTCCTGCACATGGGGAGGAACAACTACAGGCACCAGTACATGCTAAGGACCACCGAGATGAAAAGCAGCTCTGCAGAAAAGGACCTAGGAGTCCTGGTAGACATCACATTGAACATGACACTTGACGCTAAGAAGTCTGCTGGTATTTTTGTCTGCACTAGGCAAAGCATTGCCAGCAAGTGAAGAGAGGTGATGCTTCCCCTCTACTCAACTTTGGTGAGACAACACCTGGAGTATTGTGTTCAGTTCTGGGCTGCCAGAGAGACATGACATAATGGAGAGTCCAACAGAGGTCTACCAAGGTGATGAAGGGACTAGAGCACCTCTCCTGTAAGGACAGGCTGAAAGAGCTGGGATTGTTCAGCCTACATAAGAGGAGACTCAGAGAGGATCTCATCTATGTGTACAAACACTGAAGGCAGGGTGCAAAGAGGACAGAGCAATGTTCTTTTTAGTGGTGCCCAGTGCCAGAACAAGAGGCGATGGGCAGAAAATGAACTAGAGATTCTGCCTAAACATCAGTGAAGCACTTCTTCATTGTGTGAGTGACAGACTACTGGCATAGGTTGCCCATAAAGGTTGTGGGGTCTCCCTCCCTGGAGATCTTCAAGAGCTGTCTGGTTCTAGACAACCTGCTGTAAGAATTCCTGCTTGAGTAGGGAGGTTGGATCAGATTATCTCCAGAGGTTCTTTCCAACGTTAAGCATTCTGTGACTCTATGATGAAACTTGTAGTCAGTAGTCACTCTAGGGAAAACCACAGCAAAGAGGAAAGGGAAATTAACAGACAAAGCATCTCTGAAACAGTGAGGGCACCATGGAGGCCCTCAGAATGCTGTCAAAAATGTATTCCCAAAGCAAGAAGAAAGTCTGGACAACAGAAAGTTACTTAACTAAAGATAACCGAACATAAGTTAACTTAGTTATCTTCAGTAGACGTAAGTTAAGAGGGACTGTTTGAGATGAGGAAGGAACAGGGCAAAGTGAACAGTTCCCCAATGCTTCAAATAGGAATGGGAAGAAAACAAATAACAATTGAGACCCTGTTGGCAAGGTTTACTCCCACAGCCTGGAAGGAATAATGATGTAAAGCTGGTCACATGAACTTATGTAGAACTTATCAGTACCTCCATGGGAGAATGGTTTAAAAGAAATAATACACACACACACACACACACACATTTCTTGAAATTAAATTTGACATCTGTAAATAAAGTTACAGGTTTCAGATTATACAAAAAATTGGTCGTTTTAATGCTTATGCAGGTAGTGGTCTTACTTATTTAACCTTATAGTGAATCCTTTCCTTCCCTAATAAACATCAAACATTGATGCTCAGCCAATATTTATGTATTAATTACTCTGAATTTGCTTTCTTTTCCTTGTTTTCTTGTTTACTACATAAAAAACTTCAATGAGGATTTGCTCGAATTTCCTTAGACGTATATGCGCAGAAGAAAATTAAAAATAATATTAATTAAAATTATGTAATTGATATTGATGAATTGAGTTTACCAGTATCATTTAGCAATAAATATATAGGATAATTTTTGAAATATTTATTTAAATAAATATTTCTGCTAAAAATAAACATGTATTTATGCAGATCCTAATATTCAAGGAATGAAAAAAAAGTGGTTTCGTTACCTTAAAGCTTGATACTTTAGATGTGGAACTGATAAAGCCCAGAAGATACAAAATCTTATCGGTGTGCATTCCACAGTATTATCTCCTGCTGTAGCAGTAAATTATGCTTTAAAAATAATAAATTGGAACTTTAGCAAAGTTGGTAAATGTTTATAGTTGTACTGAAATCAGGATTGAAAGTTTATGTTAAAGTTGGCTCTAAAAAAGGATTCTTGTTCCTTAGGAAAAGTGTGAAGAATTGCATTTGGCAATTTCTGCCACTGCATAAGGGAACTTAAGTACCCTAAAAAGATATTTAATTTAAATTTATTTTATTTTATTTCTTACTGGATATTTTTATGGATTTATCATAGTGGAGGTGATAATTCAAAGAACTGTGAATCAGTAGATCTTGAGAAATAATTCACATCATGGGAAGTGATTAATTCTAAACTTGTAGCACCATAGCAACTCTTCCTCTATTTTACAGATTAAAATATTCATATTTTTGACCTACCAAGTTGGCAGCAAGGAATCACAAGGATACTGTTTCAATGAACGAGTGATTATATTATGTTATGTAAAATGAATGTAGGAAAAAAAACATTAGGAGTTATATAAAAGCTTTGCAGAGACAAATTCTTGAATTCTCCTAGCACAAATTTTCTGTGCAAAGGAATGCATGGCATCCCACACAGTATCCCAGCTATATAAGCTTCTGAAAAATAAGAGGAAATTACGCTTACTGTTTCTACATAGCTTTAGAATCAGTTTTAAAAAAATAATAATAATAATCATAATTATATTTTCCTTATTTTTGATGCTCCACATTGAATCTGTTTTCTAAATTGGTATCAGCACTGAAAACAAGAAATCAACTAAGGAGAGAAAATAAATTTTGTTTCTTTTTTACTTCTTTTAATATTCTTTTTATTTAATTAAAAACTGTCTGAACTAAACTGCCATTCTTTTAGAATATTTTCACATATAGCTCTTTGAAAATGAGAAATCCACTTATACAAAATATTTTTGTGTGATATTTCTTCTCAAAATAAAAATGTAGCCTGTTTTTGAGAAGGTATTTCATCAGACATTTCTGTGTTGTTTGCAGGCATACAATCTTTAAAGAAAAATCTTCTTGTCACTAATTTTTAGTTTTCTGATGTTTAATTATAACTTTGCAGAAGAAAATGTAAGAGAAGGTGGGTGGATTACTTATGAACATTTAGAGGAACATTAAAGAGAATTTCAATGTTCTTCGAAATGTAGAACACTCTATAATCATATTTGTGCACTTTAATAAATTGGAAAGGAAAACAAGTCTTCCATCAGTGATCTGTTTGAAACTATAACCTGCTTCTTTGCATTTAGCTGCTCTTATATGAAGTTTTCATTGGTTTATTTAAGCTTCAAAAGTTGATAAACTCTTTGTGTTAGTGGTTTAACTTCAGCAGAGAGGTAAATTTCTATTTTAGTAGGAAAGCTTTAGTAACGAAATTAGCCAAGTCCAGTTTACATTTTGCTTCTTATGCATTTTGATAAATTCAATGTGTGAGTATATTTTTATGTTTTGGCAATTCCAAACAATGCTTTCATACGTTATCTTCTTTTGGACATATTTGGTATCTTGACTAAATATCCATCCCAGTCACCACAGGTTTCATTCTACAAGTGATCCAAAATAAAAATAAAAATAAAATAATAATAATAATAAAATGTTTACATGAAAAAGATGCATCCTTTCAACTTTACTTAATTATTTAAGGATATTGATCTGTTAGAGCGGAGGAGACCGCAAAGATGGTCAAGTGGCTGGAGCACCTCTCCTATAAAGAAAGGCTGAGAGAGCTGAGGCTGTTCAGCCTACAGAAGAGAAGGCTTTGGGGTGACTTCATTGCAATCTTTCAGTACTTAAAGGAGACTTATACAAAAGATGGAGAGTGACTCTGCTCAATCAGATAATGACAGGATGAGGGGGAATGATTTTAAACCAAAAGAGGGAAGGTTTAGATTAGCTATAAGGAAAAAATTCTTCACTCAGAGGGTGGTGAGGCACTGGAACAGGTTGCCCAGAAAGGCTGCGGGTGCCCCATTCCTGGAGGTGTTCAAGACCAGTTAGTTGAGGCCTTGGGCAACCTAGTGGTGGCATCCCTGCCTATGGCAGGGTGGGTGGAGCTAGGTGATCTTTGAGGTCCCTTCCAATCCAAGCCATTCTGTGATTCTATGGTTCTATGATTTAGAAGTGATTAGGTCACTAGTGGAGCGAGTATTTTTACCCCTTGGGATTGAATTCACTTGATGATTGTTATATAAAGTATAGATAACCAAAGCATTATTCTGAAAACTAACCTGAACTAATGTATGATTTTGTTAAACGTGAGATTCAAATAAGGCAGGGTATAACCATAACTGTTCTTAAAATGAGTCATTGATCTTTCCTGAAATTGTTTTGTCACTAAAGACAAATACCATTTGTAGAATGATTAATAGAATTATTAGCTAGCTACTTAGGCAGCCAGGTGCTTTTATGCTAATAACAAAAATAATCTTAAAGCATGATTTTACAAATATTCTTTTAAAGTTACACACTAATTGTTTATTGTTTATAAAAGTCATGTCTTTTTACAAATCATTTCTAATTTCAACTTTTCTAAATGTATCAGAGCAAGTACATGACCTTATATTGAACATTATAAATGTACTCAGTAAAAATGTACAAATGTACACATGACTCAGTTTAGCTAATTATCTCCAGTAAGCGTTTTAAAACATTTTCTGTACTCAGCTGTGTATTTTCCAGTTCTTGAAGATTCCTCAACAGATAATTTATCATGACAGTTTTTGTGTCAGTAGTTCTTTTCTGTATTCCTGAGAGCTTTAATTAAATCTTTTAGATGTGCTTATCAATTCTCAGCACATATTTCAATTATATTTTATACCCAAGTCCAGAAGAAAGACTTTCTTCTAGGTTTTAGATACTAATATGAAGCATTTACATGAAAAGGCTTCTTTTAAAGGTCTTTCCAAAACGTTGATTACATTATTCCCTATACTTTTTTAGGGTAGTCTGTTATCCATCAAGTCCTTACCTGAAAGTCTTTTTTCAAGTGATTTGAGCTTACTGTCATATGCAAAAAAACAACAACAACTACAACAACAACAACAACAAACTAACAACAAAAAACTGTTCTGCCCATTTTGCCTAAATTCTTAATTTTAGATGTGTATTCTGTATTGCATTGTAGCTTAAAGTAGGCAAATTGGAATTATGCAGAAGCATAAACACTTTTGCGTTTGAGAGCTAGGGGGAAAATTAATACCTCTATCCAGAATTAAACTACCAGAAAACTTGTTATTTTTCACAAAATACACAAATTCAGAATAATTAAGAAATTATTTGATACAGCTCCAACAAAGAAACACAATATAAAAGTGAGAATGCAACAAGTAATATGAGAGGTACAGTAATTAGAAAGTGATGTATGACCAACTGCTGGGATTTATAAGAAATAATGCACTTTGTAGAAGGTCCTGGAAACCTGTTATCTGAATGATTAATTATATTCATAAGTTCCTAGAAGATCTACTTTCACATTCTAGTGTCACGGCCCCTTTTAAAAAGGACGCTTACAGCTAAAGCTGGTTCTGTAAAATATGAAAAAATGAGCTAATTCTGTTGGGATGATGGGAAAATGTAGAGCTAGAGAAGCAATACTGCAAATCTGGTGCCAAATGAGCTACGTTGTGTGAAGATAGAGCATGTATAACAAAGGTGCAAAAGAGTTTTGATGCATCCAGTTTTATATACTTTAACAAGCTTTGTTGGAGTCCAGTACTATCTTAATGGATTTTATTTGTTAAGTGAGAAATATGGAGATGCTACTTCAACATTTTAGTAGGTCAGATTTCATCATAAAATAAAATTCCTCTTAATTGACTGAATGACTTAAATTCATCAAATTAATGAGAAAATTAATGTTACAATGAAATACAATGGCAAAAATAGTCCCATGTATTCCAAAGGTGTAACTATCTTAATTTCATCTGTGAAGTCATAATGTATGCACAATACCACTGTGAAAGAGATAAATCACAACGTGAAATAAAAAAGACTGAACTCTGCATTCTTTCCTCCTGCACTTTGAGACAATTTTGTGTAAAGTAGAAACCCATGTTTATAAGTCTGGAATTTTCTTCACAGTCAGTAAGGCTTTATGTTTTAAATGCACGCGGAGGGAAAAAAAAAAATAAAAGTTGCAATAAGTACTCCAAATCCTAGCACAACATATTTCACATTTGTGTCTCCTGATACAAAGTAAAATATACCTGGAAAAAAAAAAATAAAAAATATAAATCAAATGTTGTTTTATATGCCTATTACCTCTATGAACTTGACATAAAAATGGTTCTTCCAGGACATTTAAAGTTCCATCTGAACTGGTATCCTCTTTCTGGTGGTGGACAAAAGTGGATTTGTGTAAGACTGTTAAGAACAAAACAGACATGTAGACATACATCCCAGTCGTACAGTGCCAGATTCACGGAAAATCCAGGTCAAGGACCTCAGTCAGAGATGGTGTCTTTTAAGCCTTATAAGGAAATTTCTTCTATTAAATTGTTTGATGGCTTTCTGGACCTTGTAAAGTTTTAGTAACAGCCTACTACAGAAATTGTTAAGATTTCAATGTGTCCTGTTCAAAGTTACCCTTTTGTCACATCCAGCATGACTTTTGCAGGTTTAATCTGATGCTCCCCACTTTCAATATTGTTAGAGACATTTAGCAGTGCCTGCTCATCCTATCTTACCTCTCCTGAGGTTTGTTTAGTCATCCCTCTTGTGGAACCTATTCCATACATTTGTTTAAATGTTTATTCTTTTGTGAAACTTTTCAGATATAACAAATATCGCATACTACTCGTATTCATTATTCAAGATGCCTTCTTTTTTTTTTTTTTTTTTTTGGATTAGTGTGATAGCATAATGACATACATATACTCCATTCCTTGTTTAATAGTTCAATTAATAAATCCTTTTTTTTTTTTTTCTTCTGTTTCTGAACATCATTACAGTATCTTAGCACTTTTCGGATTCAGCATAATTGACAGTTTTTTGTTTTTTTTTTTTTTTCTCATTAAGTAAGAGAGTTTGATGGATTTTCTTGGCATAAAATTTATCAAATCCTGTACTTACAACAGAATATATGAACAGAGTTCAGATATTTGTCATGTGGATACTGTACCTTCTATAAAATCTTATTAACATTCCTAAAATCTAAGAACATCTACCATGTAGACAATTTTTCAACTTGCTTTTGTTTCTAATCCCAGAAGAATGGTGCTTACTCTAATTTCATAATTTTCAGGAAATAAAGGGAATACATTGAATCAACTCTGCCTGATTTATCAACATTAAAAAAAAAAAAATCTATTTCTGTTCATAGAAGAGCTTCATACTATGTTAGTCCAATCCTCTATTAATTTTTGATGCCATAAAGAGAAAGATAAACTTTTTTTTTATTTTTTTTTATTGCAACAATATTTTGAATAATAGAAGTTTTCAGATAGCTGAAGAATAGTCTGAAATATTTGATCTTTGGAAGTAGTGAAAGATTTAGAGATAAGGAATACTAAGGAATTGTAAAGTGACAGCCAGAAAGAGAATCTCAACAGTAATAAAACTAATCTACACAAAATAAAACCAGAAAAAAATATGAAAATTTCTGTGTTGCTTCTGAAAGTAAGAATTTGCAAAATATAAGACCTTTATTTAACTGGAAGTTAAAAATAAAATTGCAGATGTAAAATTAAAATGTAAAATTAACCTTCAACCTTCAATTGCATATTATTTGAACTGTTAATATTCCATTCTAATTTAAACTGTTAATATGCCATCTTTATATATATATATATATATATATATATATATATAACATTTGAGCATAAAAGCTCAATAAAACCACAGTTGGATATGCTTCAGCTTCTGAATGGGTCAAATTGATGTAGAAGTAGCTTTTCAAGGAAAGAGTAAAAGTCTTGGGCTCTCACTCAATAAGAAGAGAACTGAGAGGGTTATAAATGATATTCACAGAATTATGAGGGTAGTGGATAAACTGAGCATGACACTGTTGTTGACCAATTAAGAGAATTAGGTGGCACTGAAACCAGGAGAGCACAAATAACACGGGAAGCAAATAAGTGCAGCAGTTTATGTAGTCTTTTGGACAGAAAGGGATGGATGCTGTACTGGAAAGAACATCCCTTTGCTCAGCAGTGCTGGTGATGCCCCACAAGGCACACTCCCCAGTACCCATCACTATCTTGACAACAGAAGCATTAACCCAGAGAGAGATCCCAGGGGAGCTGCAGCTCTTCAGAGATGTATGGAGATTCTCAGTGAGGTTAAGGAAGGGGCAGATGCCTCCTAGTATGCCTTCTCTCTTAACACGGTGATGGTGAAACTGCATTGCCTAGCAGCAAAGGAGCTGTGGGAGGCAGTCACTAGACTGCTCAGCATCATAAACAATGAAGAGGTTCACTGGGTCTTTCCCAGGACTGTAGCTTCAAAACCTCCAACTGTACTGAAAGAGTGGCAGGCATAATCTGTGCTTAGTGGAGCCTCCCGTTAAGGCAAAGTTTGGAAGACAGTGACTTCCGGCACCAGGTGGCTTTTTTTCCACCTAATTGGGTTCGCAAGTAGAGACTGTGGGATGATAAGAACAGCAAAGACCCTGAAATCAACAAAAGAGTGCAGAAGGGGATCCACCTGAAACATATAAACACAAATGGTGCAATCTGATCCAGTCCTTCCAACCAAAACCATTCTATGTTTCTGTGAAATAAAACAGTGCTGAGAGGACAACATTACAGAGGGTGGTGGAAATCAGCACAACTGGATAACCTTATGAAGTGTCTGTGCACCAGTGCACACAACATGGGGAACAAAGAAAGAATTACTCTGTGTGCGGTCTCTCAGGGCTGTGATCTTATTGGGATCACAGATAAGCAGTGAGATGGCTTACATGGCTGAAACACTGCAATGTCTGGATACAATCTCTTTAGGAAGGACAGGACAGGACAGGACAGGACAGGACAGGACAGAGGGAGAGTTGTCCTGTATGAGAGGAAACAGTAGGAATGTGGGAAGCTCTGCCTAGGGATAGATCATGAGCCATCTGAGAGCTTATTTGTCACAGTTAGTAGGCAGACCAACATGGGTGACGCTGAGATGGGTGTCTGCTAGTGACTGTCTGATCGGGAAGAAGTAGATGAGGCCTCCTTCAGACAAATGAAACAAGCCTCACATGTACAAAGTACTTCTTTTTTGAGGAAAGGCTGAAATAACTTCTTCTGTTTCACTTGGAGAAGAGAAATTTTAATTGGGAATCTTATCAATGTATATGAAAACCTGAAGGGGGGGCTGGGGGGGTGCAAAGAGGATGGAGAAAGGCTTTTTTTGTGTGTAGTGCCCAGTGACAGGGCAAGAAGAAATGGATGCAAACTAAAACACAAGATGTTACATATAAACATCAGGAAGCATTTTACTGTGGGTGTAACCAAGCACTAGAACACGTTGTGGCGTCTCCCTCCTTGGAGACTGTCCAAAGCCATGTGGACACAGTCCTGGGCAGCTGGCTCCACGTGGCCCTGCTTGAGCAGGGGGTTGGATGAAATGAAGCACTCCAACTGAGTGCCTTCTAACTGCAGCCATTCTGCAATTCTATGAAAGAAGGAAGAACAGGTCCTAACAGACCAGGTAGTTGTGTTGCCATTCAGAGGTACCTAAACAGGATGGAGAAATGGCACGTAGAAACCTAATAAATTTCAAATGCAAATGCTAAGTCCTGCACTGGGAAGGAACAGTAACATGTAGGCTTAGGGCTTAGGCTTAGGGCTGACTGACTGGGAAGCAGCTGAATGTCATGGTGGACAACAAGCTGACCATAAGTCATCAATGAACCCTCACAGCAATGAGAGCCCACAGCACTAGGATGAGCACTGCCAGTAGGTTGAAGGAGGTGATCCTTCCTCTCTGCTCAACACTAGAAAGACCACATCAGGAATGCTGGGTTCAGTTCTGGGTCCCCAGTACAAGACATGGACATACGGGAGACAGTCTATCAAAGGGCAATGAAAACAATTGAGGGTTTCATTGCTGTGAATCTGCCTTGAGAGACTAGTCAGGCAGAACATATTGACTGGTTCCAAAAGGTATTGTCTGAAACACTGGACAACAGGTCAATAAGAATCCTAAAAGTATGAAGCAAAGATATATTTTCAATCATTTTTGATACAACAGTTCTGGATGCTGGAAGAATAACAGAAACCATACTGCAGAAATGCAACCAGCTTGTGTCCTGGCATTGTCACAGAGACAATAAAATTAGACTTCTCAAATGAGTTTGCAAATAATATGTTAACTGATCCCAAACTGTATTGTGAATTAGATACATTATGGATGTAATTATGATGTTGAAAACTTCATCCATCTTTTCTTACTGAAAAACTCACTGTTTGAAAAAAAAAAAAAAAAACAACTTTTCCCCCCCCCCCCCCACTGTGAAACCAAAACATCGCATTTGGCAAGTACCAATTTTTTCTTATAACATTCTGGTAAATAAATAAAACATTGGTGTCTTTATCTGTTTTGCTGTCATTTAGGGATCACTTCTTTTCCCTGCTGCTCACACGCTTAAGATAATTTTACTGGTCCTGAGAGCACTTTTACTATTTTATCAGACATGGTGGGTCCTAAGATAATGAAATGTTCAGTATCACAGATTACCATCAACATTTGTTCCTTTTCACTTCAGTTCCCACATGATTTCAGTGGCCAAAATTTGACAAACCATGGAGCTAAAGATTTGTGCTTTGTGATATTTGAAAGTTGAGGCTCAAACTTCCCAGCAGATAATTTTCTAGCTACATGCAGTCTTTAACAGTGAGATAGCAGTTTCTATCATGCCAGGATTTGAAGCTGGGAGGAGTGAAAGTAAGCAGAATAAGTAATTGTAATGTGCACGTTCACATTCTATCTCTCAACCTTGCAAGTTTAAAAATAAATGCTTTCACTCTTGCAAATCTTGTAATCACAGTACTGCAATGATGCACAGTATCTGTTTCTACTGAGACTGGTTCAAGAGATATAAGACTTTAATACTGTCAAAGATTAACAGTCTGTTTTGGGCAATGTCCAAGGCAGAACATGTTGTATGGCGGAACTCTGTAGTGCCTCCCAGAACTCTCATATAATTTTCATTCGATGAATAGAAAGCAATTTCAAAAAGTAGCATCTATGGGAGGCATAATATTGAGTGATATTGCATTGTAAGTATGTTTTCTCAGGAATTAAATAGTGTGATTTGATAAATGTACATGTTTCTTTTCCCCTATTTTGAAGAGAACTTCATTTTCTGTTTAAACGTTAGTGTAGTGTAACGTTTTCAATGTGAAAAAAAAAAAAAGTACATAAAAAAATACTTGACATTATTCTTAAGATACTCTACAGTAGAAACAAATTTTGAGATAAATTTTGACAGAGAACAGTAAGTGGATAAGGGAAAAAAAATTAATATCTGCTACTTAGTTTACTACTTTTCATACCTGGAAGAAGTAAGAGCGTAGTAATGAAGATGCATGTTGAACAACTATTAAAAGTCAAGAATTCTGAAAGGGTAAATGGAAATAAATTGAAGCTGGCAAGCATATAATTACTGGGAAGGAAAATGATCATGGTTTTTATTGGCCGTAAGATTATGCAGGTGAAAATACAACTACTGGAGAAAGTGACTGTATAAAAGAGGAATGAGAAAAGAGCTTGTACCAAGTGTCCTTTCTTATCCTTTTTTCTGCTATTGAGAAAAAAAAAAAAAAAAAAAAAAAAGCCTTTCATGCCAATCACACTTCATAGAAGAACATTGAGTGTATGTATTACTGATACTATCTGTAGTGGTTTAGCCCGGCTGGCAGCCAAACACCACACAGCCGTTCGCTCACCCTCCCCACTCCCTCTCCGGGATGGGGGAGAGAAACGGGAAAGTGAAGTCTGTGAGTTGAGATAAAGACAGATAACAACAATAATAATAATAATAATAGTATTAATAGTAATAATGTGTACGAAATAAGTGATGCACAATGCAATTGCTCACCACCCGTTGACCGATGCCCAGTCTATCCCCGAGCAGCCGGCCCCCCCCTCCACCCCGGCTAGCCACCCCTATATATTGTTCAGCATGACGTCAGATGGTATGGAATACCCCTTTGGCCAGTTTGGGTCAGCTGTCCTGGGTCTGTCCCCTCCCAGCTCCTGCTGCATCCCTAGCCTGCTCGCTAGCAGGACAGAGCGAGAAGCTGAAAAGTCCTTGGCTTGGTGTAAGCACTGCTCTACAACAATTAAAACATCAGCATGTTATCAGCGCTCTTCTCATTCTAATCCAAAACATAGCACCCTGCCAGCTACTAGGAGGAAAATTAACTCTGTCCTAACTGAAACCAGGACACTAACTTTTAAGGCTAAAAAAAATTCCAGTGACCAGAAAGAAGAAGCCATTTCATAACAAAATATTAGAGCACATTACACAAATAAGTCTTATGCTACCTACTTATGTCTTATATCTACTTACAGCATCTGCTTTTCCCAGATAGGCTTTAGATTGTTTTCTTTATCAATAGATATTTCAGTAAATATTTCATAAATAATGATGAACATAGAAAAAAAATCATTTTAAAGCATGTTGTGAAAAATGTACTTTCTTCTACATTCATTCATTCATTACATTCACTGTAAAAGCAGACAATATGTATAGTTTTGTTCATTCTGGTAGATTCAGAATATTCTAAAAACCAAAGTCAGAAAAGCCAAAAGATTACTGTCAGTTCTCTAAAAACTGAAATTATTTCTTGTGTTCTTTTTGAGGTGGAGATTGGATGGATCTTTTCTTCTATTATATAATTGAAGTATTTTCTTCGGAAAGGCATTTTTTTTTTTGAAGACATGTCGGAAGCTGGCATGATCAGACTAAAATATAAAGTTGGAGAAAGACTCTATTATGTAAAGTCAACTGAGCAGATATATGAGATTACCTGAGAATTAAGGAAAAAATAGTTTAAGCAAAACCAGATATTTTATAAGGTCATCTTAATTCTTATTATGTGCCAAGATAGTAAAATTATTTTATTATAAATTGGAATGATTCTTCTTTTGGAAAACCTCACTGGTAACAAAACCTGAATTTATGAATAAGTGTTTGAAGGAGTCCTTCTCTGTTATATGTCCACTGCATAATGTTCATCCTCTGCCTTTCTAAAAGGGCTTTCTGGATGACTTGAACTACTTAATATATATTTTTTCATGTTCCGCCCTAGAGAAAAATATTAAAAGTAATTGTTCAGGAAGTTTTTGTAGTAGCCATTGTAATACACAAGACATAGAAATGAATCAGGAAGATTCATTCTCAAAAGAATTTTGAAAGTTAAAAGGTGATATATTTATATGGCAAAATAAACACGGAAAAAAAAATGTAATAAAAGTAAAAAATCCTAGTTTGTACATGATTTCCGTGGAAGAAAAATAAATAAATAAAATTGAATGCGAAATGCAAAAGTATGTCGTTTAGGGTTTTGTGACTCTCAAAGGAAGCAAAACATATAAAGAAAATGTCATATAGCTTGAAAGCCCATTTAGTATTTTTTGAGATTGGATCAGCACATTAGAAGAGTTTAGCCAGGGTTTAGGCAATTTCTATCTGTTAAAGGTATGAAACCTAAGTCAATATCCATATGTTATACCCATTGTTCGTAACAGCCCCATAATACTAAATAACAAATATGTTTTAATTAAATCAGAAACTGAAATGTTACTATAATTTGGGCAAGAATCTGTAATTCCACTTAGAATATTTTTTTAGACATCAATAAATGTCTAAAACTGAAGTACAGTTTATAAAAATGAAGATACTAGAGTTTGTAATGATGTTTTTTCTTCATCCTCATCTGTTTTCATATCAGAGATCCCATCTTTTTCCATCTGCTCTTGTAAATAAACTCTGCATGTTTTTTCTGTAGTACTAAGCAATGCCACTGTCATAGATGAAACAGTAAAGGCCAAAACCTAGAGTATCTGGATACTGAGTTTTATTAATTACTAAGTGAATCTTCATCCTTTATCTTTTAAAATTAAATATTTAGTATATTAGTTGTTTGATCTAATCCATTCTTTGATGTAGACATTTCTGATGCAAACATTTGATATATTTTTTTTAATTTTCTTTTTAATTTCATTTTCTATAACAAACTCATGAAATAATATATGAATGTTTCAGGAAGGCAAACAGATAAGGTAATTAACAATATTCCTTTGGGAAAAGAATATTTTTTTATTTATGTATTTGTTTGTTTGTTTTAGGATTTCTGAAATCAGATAGGATACTTGCTAGGATTGAGATAGGGTGGGAATATTCTGCTCTTCTACAAGGCATGCAAAATCTGTAGATACCAAAGAGAGAGACAATTTATTTCAAATGGTTTACATATTATTTATGAAAATTCTTAGATTCCTTAATCATATTCATAATTTTGAATATAAATATCCATGAATATCCATTCTCCATGAAGGAGAAATATCTTTCAGACATCGTGATTTTTCTCTTTTCACTTCACATACATGTGGACATTTATCAGTTTATATTTCTTGTATTTTCTTTATCACTGCTACATTAGTTCCATACTATTATGCCTATAGCCCACCCTCTTGAGATATATCCACGTTATCCTTGGGCAGTGTTCATTGATTAAAGCAGACAACAACCTTGTAGTGCTTCACTGTGGCATCATTACAGCAAACTGTGTGAAGACTTAATTAGTAATAATTTTAGTATCATGTGTAGCTAACAAAATAATTTTATATAGATCCCTCATTTAATTAAGATTTTGAATAAATCCTTCCTTATATTAATACTTATTATACAGTTGCATTAAAACATATTAATTTTAAACGGCAATGAAGAATTTTAAAATATTCTGCAGAAAAATATACACATAAACTCTATTAATTGGGCATTAAATTAATGATGCTAAACTGCAAAAGCAGGGAAATGCACAGTGAAGCAGGAAATGTACCATATGTTATTGTGTACCTGAGCACAATGGGGACACTATCTTAATGGCTTTCTTAATGTTCCTGTTGTACGAGATATTGGTGGACATATGGTATGCTGCCTGTTTATATGCCTGTGTATTTCCATGATTTTTTTAGCTGACTTTGATAGCACGTCATATTTTTCTTCTGCTAGGAAAAGGATTTTTTTAATTTTTTTTTGTCCTTTTTGTTTTGCTTAATTGTCTGGAGCTCAAAAGACAAGTGTTTTATTTTGGCTTCCCCCATGAGCAATTGCATATTTCTCTTATTATTAGGCTGTTCCCCAATAATCCCTACTGGGCAACAGCCTGGAACACAGTTTTGTAGTCCTTCCTTGTACGAATGGCTTTTGACTCTCTCTCCACTGACCTAACAAACTGCTAATGCAACTGCTTAACTGACAGTGCTTTGCACAACCAGCGTGGGCACATGTGCAGTCGACCGCTTCCTTGCATACATGAAGGAGCCCCAAAACACTGGAGGTGGAAGCAGTTGTTATTCCTGTTTCACCTGGTTCCCTAGTGCCCTTTACACCAACCATGTGGCTGAGGGACACAACTGAACAACTTCCTGTCCCACCACTTCCAGGATGCCAGGAAATATTTAATTAATTTTTTATATCAAATGCTTATTCCATTTTTTAATGTGGCCTGTCTTCTCATTTGTTTGTTTGTTTGTTTGTTTGTTTGTTTGTTGTTAGTTGGATTTAAACATAGTTTAAACATAAAGAGTTGTGAAAAACAGCTTAGTGGGACAAAAGAGACAAGATTCAAAATATTTACAGAAAATTTTCTGCAAATTAGAAATATTAATTTACAAAATATTTCCACTAAATAACATTAGGCTTTCTCTTTTCACTCATACTGATGCTTATACATCAGTATACAATCAGTATACAAAATACAGAGCATTGATGTCAGAAGTTCTTAGCAGGAGATGTTTGAGGATTGTTGCAAACTGATGTGGAAAAGACAGGCTGTTCTTGTACATTAGCTTGTCAATAGGCGCTCTTGAGTATTGTGTTTTACTACAGACTTGGACTAGTCGTTTAAAGATTTTAGTGATATGCTAGTCTATATGCTAGTGATTTCTGGCAAGCATGCATTCTTTTGTATAAATAATTTAGAAATACCATTTCATGTGTTCATTGTCGTTCTTTACTGTAACTATATTAATTTTATTAGGAAACAGAAGTCACAATGTAACTCTCTTACTGCTTTATAGATAGTAGACTAACAATACATCTAGAAGCACCAGACTGAGTATTTCTAACTTAAGTAAGAAATATTTAAATAACATTTTTTCTTGAAAATATACTATATGTATTCCTAGAGGAGCAAGATGTAATTTAAGCCACAACCACCAGCTATGGTTAATATGTTTTAAATACTTTTATTTTCCTTAAATTTAATATAAAACTCTTTCAGATGCTAGTTTTAGGAATTTTAACATATATTAATATTTTTAGATTAGCAAAATGAATAGAAAAGGATGGAACAATAAATGACATTGCAGTAATATATTCACAGAAGTATTTTTAATAACAAGGATTACTACGTAGGAGTTATCTAGACTTATTAATAAGGCAAAGTTATGTTTGGAAATTATGAAATTTTAATTATTAAATTTTAATTTTAGTCACTAATTAAAAGGGAAACTGCTTAAATAATCTGTTTCAAAAAAAAAAATAAATCTGGAGAAATTCAACAATGACAGCTAATTTTCTGATCTGCCTAGTCTTGTGTATCCAATGGGGTGAAGAATTTGACAGCTTATTGACTCTCACTGATGTAGGACTTGGCAATTCGTCTGTATCTGTATGATTAGTGGGTATGTTCATCAGCAGACAGTATCATCATGGGGTCTTTGATGTTGTAAACAATCTCATTGCCACACTGGCTTTAAGGTTTTTGTACTTTTTAACCCAGAGTGATTTTGATATTATATACTTTTTTTTTTTTTTCCCAAGAAAATAATGAGATAACTTATTTTCTAAGCAAAAGACATATTATTAGATATGTATGCATAGTAGCATGACTGACCCATTCACACTGCCAGGAATTGGGTTACAGCTGCAAAGAAGTAATTGATGTCCACAATATTCTACAGTTTGCTGAAAACTTCCAGGTTCCTTGGCATGTTTAGTCATTGTTCCCAAAACCGTTAGGTTCCCAGATTCAAAACTAATCACCTGGGTTTGTCAATTTCCCTTTCTGAAAACCTGTTCAAGTTACATAAAGAAGAAAAAAAAATAGAAATTGCATTGCTGTTTGTGATAGGATTTCAATGAAATTACAGACCATATCGACAGAATTTGAGGTATATGCCTGTAAGTTTAAAACACAGGAATTTTTCAATAAATTATGGATGAGATAAAAACTAGTAATAAACAGTTTAGGTCTGCTAGGATTTACCTTTTCTAACATGCAGTCATCTTGGATCAGTTTGTAGTGTATCTACTTTGGGCACTGCTTGAGCTCATAAATCTTGATAAATCTATGTTCTATCCACAGCTATTGAGTATCGGTTCACTGTGCTCTAAATGCTGAAGAGCATAGCAGCTTGTTTCTGGTGCACAGCCTGAGTGGGTGTTCCTGTTCTGATGCACATTGTTATTGAGAATGTGATTTATCAAAACAAGATTTGCAAAAACTAATATATATTTCAGCAGTTCTTTATAATGATTACGTTTTGTAAACAATCTCTCCCTACTGCTATTTGTTTAATAGAAGGCTTTTATGCTGGACTTTGTCTTTTTCACTATTCTCCACATTCGATTCTTCCAAAAAAAAAAATAAATAAAAATAAAAACCTCGAGAATTAGATGTGTTTTAAATGTATCTTGAATAACAATGGCACTGCAGTTCAGAACTGTCAATCAATAAATAATGACTCCTAGTCATCAGAAGCAAAACAAGCAAGTGCAGCCTGCTTCACAGTGAAAGACAATTCTAAGTAATTGCTCTGAAACCCTGTGCTTTTTTCTTCTTTATTAAAGAATCTGTTGAAAAAGTATCCAGTGTGTAATATAAAGTTAACAACAGACAGAAAGATTCTGTCTCATCTAAATTCTACCGGTCTCCTACTGAAACTTTTTCTTAGAAGAAATTTGATCTGCAGTTGTTTTAAATTTAAACTGGCTTTTCCACTTAGTCATACTTTTTTTTCCTTTTTTTTTCTTTTTTTTTTCTTTTTTTTTAACAATTTCATTTCAGGTTAAAGAGACAGAAGAAAATGAGCTCTGGATCTGGGACCAAACAAAGTTCTTCGTATGTTGTTGGAGACTTCACCAAGACAGTGAGTGAAGATGCAAGAGACTATCAAACAGACCTTTGGCAACAAGGCTAATATTAAAGAAAAGGGACAAATGACTTAAAGCCTTCAAAAAGACACATAAATAAACTAAAATAAATAAGCTGAAGAAGTACATATAAGACATATATAGAAACAACACATGCGTTATTTCTATGTATTTCATATTTCCACTAATGACCAAGAAAAAGTGTCACTGTATACCAACATAGAACTTTTGGCAGTTCATTCTTCCTTCCCCATTATCTAAATTGTTATCTTCTAAAGCAAAAGGTGTATTTTAATTAATCTGACCCATAGCTTAGCTTTGGGAAAAAATAATTTAGAATGTACTCTCTAAGGAGAGAGGTTCACATCTGGTCCTGTGAAGACACTGAGTGAAATGGAAGTCAATGCTTTTTTTCTTGCTTGTCTCTTGTGGTTGTTGTTGTTTGTTTGTTTGTTTGTTTGTTTCATACAGCAGTGGGCAAACAACTCAGTTTCTCAGTAGGTTTCCCTAGTTCTATCAGGGTGGCATGAAGACTACACCTTTCATTCATTTAAAATATATAAATATATTTAAAGAGGAAAGTTCATTTTATTTTAAATACCTGAATATTATCACTTATACATTTACATTTAAATGTATCCCATTTAAATGTATCCCTTTTCTTTATGTTTTTTGTGTTTTCTTTGCATTTCACAAAAGAATACATAGAAATAATGCATCTCAAGTTCATCTTAATGTATATATCATATTTTTATTTACATTTGAATTTATTGTCCATGTAAAAACTACAAGTGTCACATAGGAAATAGCATGAATATATTAAGCACCAGAAATGTTCAGTCATCAAGTCAGACACGAGTATATACAGGTTCTGTTTCATAGAGATTCTGTGAACTTGCTCTATTTACTCTGCAATATGTTTCTCTCATACATTATATCCATATAATTGAAAAACTTGTATTTTTGAGAGTTCTATTTTATAGTTAAATCTAACAATATTTCTTCTCCCACTAATACATTGCATGCTCCTTCTAAGCCTGCTTCAGCAACTGTGTAATCTCTTAGTTTGTCATGGAATTTACATAGTACCTTAGAAAAAGAAACAGTTATTTCTATAACTGGTAAATAAGCCATGAAAGTCTTTATGAAGACAGTGTGTCTATAGTTAAAATTTGCTTAGATTTAAGTGGAGGTTGGTCAAGTTCATGAATGGAAAACACTAAAGATTATTAATTACATAAGAATCGCTTTTTTTTTTTTGACCAGGAATTACCCGAGCTGCTGGAGTTGGAGGCTGCAATCATCCAGCAGACCTTAACTGTTCTTAAGACCCTCCCTGAGCACCTGCGTTTGGCCACTGCTGGAGGCAGGATGCTAAAACAGAAGGATCTTTGGTTTGACTCCCACTTTAGGTTCTTACTCTTCTTTCATGTTTGCAAATGCTGACCTAATCCCAGCCATTGTCTCTTAGGTTATGCTAGGAGTGCATGATGAAGAAGTGCTCTCTTTCTCTGCTCTCCAGTAGCTGACACACAAGTGTTTCTTTTTCTTTTCTTTTCTTTTCTTTTCTTTTCTTTTCTTTTCTTTTCTTTTCTTTTCTTTTCTTTTCTTTTCTTTTTTCTTTCCTTTCCTTTCCTTTCTTTCCTTTCCCCTCCTTTCCTTTCCTTTCCTTTCCCCTCCTTTCCTTTCCTTTCTTTCCTTTCCTTTCCTTTCCTTTCCTTTCCTTTCCTTTCCTTTCCTTTCCTTTCCTTTCCTTTCCTTTCCTTTCCTTTCCTTTCCTTTTCCTTTCCTTTCCGCTCCTTCTCCTCTCCTCTCCTCTCCTCTCCTCTCCTCTCCTCTCCTCTCCTGTCCTCTCCTCTCCTCTCCTCTCCTCTCCTCTCCTCTCCTCTCCTCTCCTCTCCTCTCCTCTTCTTCTCTTCTCTTTTTCTTTTTCTTTTTCTTTTTCTTTTTCTTTTTCTTTTTCTTTTTCTTTTTCTTTTTCTTTTTCTTTTTCTTTTTCTTTTTCTTTTTCCTTTTCTTTTTCTTTCTTTTTCTTTTTCTTCTTCTTCTTCTCCTTCTTCTTCTCCTTTTTCTTCTTCTTTTTCTTCTCCTTTTTCTTCTCCTTTTTCTTCTCCTTTTTCTTCTCCTTTTTCTTCTCCTTTTTCTTCTCCTTTTTCTTCTCCTTTTTCTTCTCCTTTTTCTTCTCCTTTTTCTTCTTCTTTTTCTTCTCCTTTTTCTTTTTCTTTCTTTTTCTTTTTCTTTTTTCTTTTTTTTTTCTTTTTTTTTTTTTTTCTTCTTTTTCTTTTTCTTTTTCTTTTTCTTTCTCTTTTTTCTTTTTCTTTCTCTTTTTCTTTTTCTTTTTCTTTTTCTTTTTCTTTCTCTTTTTCTTTTTCTTTTTCTTTTTCTTTTTCTTTTTCTTTTTCTTTTTCTTTTTCTTTTTCTTTTTCTTTTTCTTTTTCTTTTTCTTTCTCTTTTTTTTTTTTTTCTTCTTTTTCTTTTTCTTTTTCTTTTTCTTTTTCTTTTTCTTTTTCTTTCTTTTTCTTTTTCTTTTTCTTTTTCTTTTTCTTTTTCTTTTTCTTTTTCTTTTTCTTTTTCTTTTTCTTTTTCTTTGACAAGCCATTAGAAATATGGGTCTTTTAGAGATAAAACCCTAAGGTTTCAGCAATTGAGCAAAATCTCTTTAACCTCCAGGGTGTCTTTTTAGCCTATAGCAATATCAGTGTTTAAAATCAGGTCAAACAATTGTATGAGTTACTGGAAAATCTAGTATTCTGTAATTCCCTCTTTGTATCTTCAAACATATAAGAAAAACAAATAATGTTTAATTGGTGCTGAAGAATATTATTGTGGTAAGAGCTTGGCAGAGTGATATGGATATTAACGGAAATCAACAGCTAGGAGCTAGTTTGTGCTGCTTTGAATTGCACTTCTGTATAAACTTAGTACATGTTTGTCCTTCACTTCACTGTGAATACCCAGTTGGACTGATACACCTGTCATGGTGTTCTATTTATGGAATAAAATCAATAATGTATCAATAATTTGTTAATACGGTATCTTTTATTTCTTCTGTTTCTTCAGGGGAAGTTAACACACACATCTATCCCACACACTTCTTTGTATTCACCGTATTGACCATACTTTACATTCAGGTGCCTTCTTCTTAGTAGTGGTATTTAAGTTTTATTGCAAGACTGTGATAATCAGGCAATTTGTTTGTTTGTTTATAATTTCTCAAAGTTCCCTGAGAAAATTCAGCTACTTCCATTAAGTGCATAAAATTTTTATTTCGGCAACTACATATGCACAACCTGAGGTCTCTGTAAAGAAGCAAACCCATAAATTAGTCACTTGAAAGTAAGCCAAGGTATGATGATACATGATTGCCCTGACTGTAGTTGAGAATATCAGAAATGTTTATTTATGAACTTTTCAGCATAGTACTAGAATTCCTCCTGATCTTAAAAATGAATCTATGATATTTGTTATATACTGCTATACCCATCTATTCCCTTCACATTCCCCTTTGTGGGCAGAGAATATATACATATCTGTGCAGAAAGAGTGACTTGCTCAAGGTCACCAGGGATAAATATGGTGAAGTCAGGAAAACTCTTAACTCTAAATCTGGTTCCAAATGATTGAGCTATTCTTCTTTATAGCTCAGAAAAAACAATTGGTGCCTAAAATAGTGGATTGTTTCTAGACAAAATTAAGATTAATTTTAACCTGATCTTTTTTGCTATTCTTTTTAACAGATGGAACTGTGTATATTGTATATAAATTAGTTTAATGAACAGGGGATAAACACAGAAAGACCTACAAATAACTTTCAGAACTGGCAAGCTCCATACCTTATTTAAAACTATAAATGTTATCTCCACCTCCCTCTAAATTACTTTTGCAAACACTTTTCAAGATACATGTCAAAACAATGTGTTCTTATACCACTGTTCACTTGATAGAACAGAATACTTATTAACAGTACGTGAATAGCAATGAGCTTTGCCTCCAGTAGGGTGGGAACTATCAGAATCTCATTAAAAGTTGTGATTTTTTTTTTTCCCCAAAGTCTCTCTCTCTCTTTTTCCCCAAATTCTATTCCCTCTATGACTTCTAATCATAGAATCATAGAATCATTAAGGTTGGAAGAGACCTTCAAGGTCATCTGGTAAATCCATGACTCTGCTACCAATGTCACTCACTAAACCAAGTACCTAAGCACCAGGTTCAACCTTTCCTTGAACACCCCCAAGTATGGTGACTCACCACCTCCCTGGGCAACCCGTTCCAATGCCTGACTACTCTTTCTGAGAAGAACTGTCTCCTAATTTCCAACCTAAACCTCCTCTGGTATAACTTGAGGCCATTCCCTCTAGTCCTATCACTAGCTACCTGTGAGAAGAGGCCGACCCCCAGCTCCCCACACCTTCCCTTCAGGTAGCTGTAGAGAGCAATAAGGTCTCCCCTGAGCCTCCTCTTCTCCAGACTAAACAACCCCAGTTCCCTCAGCTGCTCCTCACAGGACTTGTGCTCCAGACACTTCACCAGCTTCTTAGCCCTTCTCTGGACAAGTTCCAGGGCCTCAATGTCCTTCTCATGGTGACAGGCCCAAAACTGAACACAGTACTCAAGGTACGGCCTCACAAGAACTGAGTACAGGGGGTCGATCACCTCCCTGGTCCTGCTGGCTACACTATTCCTGATACAAGCCAGGATGCCGTTGGCCTTCTTGGCCACATGGGCACACTGCCTAAATCACAATAGAATGATAATTTCAGAGTAACGTGAACCTATTTTCCTCACCTTAAGTGGAAAGAATCTTCCAATTCTAAATTAAAAACATGTCAGTAAGTAATTGTTTCTCAGAAACTACAAAGATTCTCAGATGCCTTTTGCTATTGAAGTTCTTTCATCATATGACTTCAGGAAGAAGGCAAGAAATTTTCAATTGCCATAAAAAAAAGTTACTTATGATTTGCATAATCTAAAACCAAAATCACTAAAAATCAATCACTGATATCAGGGGATATTCCCCATATGTTCAACAAATACTAGTATGCTACAGTGAAGAAGTGATCCAGTTACTTGCTTTAATCATGAATAGAATATTTTCCAGGCAATGCCATTTCAGAAGGCAATTGATCATAACAAGAAAAGGGCAATGAATGACTGTTTATGCTGAGATTGGAAAAAATAATTCTTGGTTATTAACATTTGAAAAGAAGAAAATGTAGATAAGAAAAGGACAAATAAAATCATGCTATTTATATTTTAGGCTTTGAGAGTTTTTTCTGAGCAAGAGATTCTGAAATGAAGAAGTATTACCATACTGTCCATCACTGAACACATCAAAAGGTAGCAGTGGATTTGCTAATCTCACTAATGTAACAAAATGTTATGGTACATGTACAATATACCATGTTTTTATTGATAAATGAATGCTTTTCTTCCAGTTGGATAATCAATAAAATACAAATAGATTCAGCAGCCAGTGTTCCACAAATCTTGTCATTGCACATCACATTACTTCACTGATATCCACAAACAGATAGAATTTAAGGGGCATAACTTAGAGAGTTTTGAAATGGCAACATATTACTGAAGGCTACTATAGTTGCTCCCCAGTATCCTACTGGCACTGATAACATTCCAAAGAAACCATGGTAGTTAGTGCCATGGTCATTCACTAAGAAAACAAATCAGAATAAAAGAGAATCTCAGATTTCATACTTTGAGATGTCTTTGCTTAAAAGAAAAATATATATATAAGTAAACAAAACAAACAAAAAACAAACAAGTATCTTAAGTGTCTTTTGACATATCTCAGACGTATTTTGAAACATCCACCTTTAAAAGGATAAAAAAACAAAACCAAAAAATGCCAAAAGTTCCTTGACAGGCATGACTGTAAATGTATATAATTAATTACATTTTAAGTTATTTCATTTTTGTAAGGAAATTTTATACTTTTATTTTTTTTTATTTTATATCTTTTTTTTTTTTTTCCAAATATTCACAAGGTGCAAAGATACTCCTGGTACTTTTATAAACTATATATAGAGAGACTATACATATACAGACACAAAACATATCAAAATCAAGAGTAAGAAAGTGGAAGTGACAGTTTACTGGTTTTCTTGGTATTATGAAAAATCTGGAAATTTTGGAAAAAAAAAAAAAGGAAAAGAAAAACTGTGATTTTTTTTCCATCCTTAACTTTGCATTAATATTTTAAATGCTTTATTATGAATTAAATACTTCAGTTCTCCCAAATGTCTCAATAAAATGAAGTTTATTATTTCAGAATCCTTGTGTTCACATAATACCTTCAGCAACAGAATTTATATAGGGAAATCAGATTCCATTTTTCCCAGTGTCTTTTCTTGAACCTTTTTTTTAACATTTCTGAAGCTTTTCTCTGTTTGTATTGTACTCTTAGGTACATATTTAAAAACTAATCTAAGTTCTGTGGGTATAGATTCTTCTGTGTTTGAAGTCAACAATATTCATGCTTTTTGTTCTGAATGCTTCAATATTTTTTTCTTTTTAGAAAAAAACAAAAAAGTGAGTGACCATGTGCAGCTCAGCTCCACCTCTATTACTAGACAACTTTGCTTTTCTTCATAACACTAGGTACTGCATAGTTCAAAAGCAAAAATTAATTTTATAATTACAGCTAGCAAGGTTCTTCATGTTGTGATTAAATACAAGAAATAAAATTCAAAATCTTAAATAGAGTTCTTAGATTCTGAAAGTGAGAATGAAAAAAAGTTTAGGATGGGAGAGAAAAAAGCAATTCCTGATTAAGTCAGGTACACTTCCCTGTATCTCTACATATTCTAGTTTCTAAACACGAATATTGGGAAAGGTGGAAAGGTTACAGGAAAAGTGCTGACTAAAGTTTGTGTTTATTATGTTGTGGGAAAAAAATAAATAAACAAAAAAAAAAAAACACGCTTTTACTGTTACAGGTATAACTCCCTTGAAGCCGATCTTAAAGAGAAAAAGAATGCTCTACTTTTCTTTAGAACTAATGTGCAGTATAACTCTAAGTCTTCTTTAATTGACATTTCTTTAGGCCTGACTTCCTTTAGTAAAACATTTCACCCATAGAAAAAGAAATGTTTGGCCACTGAAGATTTAGACATTTTCCTTAGACAGTATTCTGTGGGAGATACAAGGAAAGGAAGGCCAAGTTTTTTACTTCTAACTAGTATTCAGACATTAAAAAGTAGAAGCCATAGCTCAAAAGACAAGCTTTTCTTACTATTTTTTTTATTATTATTATTATAATTTTTACATCATAATTTCCTGAAGAATTCCTGCTGAATAAGCTTAGTTCATTGATTTGGTTAAAAGCAAATTATATTTTTATATAATATAATATTTTATCTATAATATTTTGAAAATGGAAGATTCTTCTGAAGGTTAGTTTCTAATTAAACCTTAATGCAGTAACCATTGAAGCTGTTAGTTTAAAAGAATATCAGTCTAAAGTAGTTTGTTAATGATTTGGAGCTTTTTTTGTGTTTAAAAAAACAAACCAGAAAATCTTGGTTTTTAATACGAAAATACTCCACTAATTGTAAGTTAATGCACATCTTATACATGCTAGAAAAAGTATAACACAAGAGGGAAAGCTTAATGCCCACAAGAAAATTAGATCAGAAGCTCTTTACTCTTCATAGAGAAAACAGCAATGATGGCACTGGATGATATCAGATCTGAAATATGTAAAATGGCGTTGGTCAATGTTCAGGAAATTTGGATTCAAATTGTAAAGTTACAGTCAAGGGCTACTAAGAAGGATATAAGAATGAAGAACCATTCAATTGATTTGGGGGTGCTGATTAATGCTCGCCTGAACACGAGCAGGCAGTGTAGTGTGCCCATGTGGCCAAGAAGGCCAACGGCATCCTGGCTTGTATCAGGAATAGTGTAGCCAGCAGGACCAGGAGGCGATCATCCTCCTGTACTCAGCTCTCGTGAGGCCGCACCTTGACCTCAGCCATGCACAAGGTAGGTGACAGCAATAGGCACCAAGCTATCAGTTATACTCTCAGTATGGGTCTTTTTTTCAGGCATCCTTCTGTTCCCTGCATTCCCCAGAAAATAAATTGTTTTCTAAACTCTTACAATTTTTAATGAATTAGAATTCTGTTTTTTCTGGCCAAATCCAGCAATAATTCATATCATCCCCTCTTTAAATGATAAATTAGTCTGCTTTTTGGCACAGTGTTCCTTTCTTCAATTAGAGGCAGGAATTTATCACAATGGAATAAATTAGATTATTGCACTACATTTTAATACATCTTTAATACAAGTAAATATCCTTCCTTTTTGACAGCAGTGTACTGCTCAATTCACAATTTAAGTTAATTTTTACACTTGTGTTTCTTCAAGAATCAACCTTTTCATCCAATGCCCCTCCTTGCTTCTACAATAATACATTCACTTACAGTGGTTTCACAAGACCCTAGCTAATGTGTACCGTGCTGCTCTCTCATTCCCCCTCTTCAACAGAACAGGGGGAGAA
This sequence comes from Cygnus olor, assembly GCF_009769625.2. Taxonomy (NCBI): domain Eukaryota; kingdom Metazoa; phylum Chordata; class Aves; order Anseriformes; family Anatidae; genus Cygnus; species Cygnus olor. The sequence continues at coordinate 101,826,364 of NC_049170.1, read as the reverse complement.
AATAGGATGAAAAAGGGCTCAAGGTTTGATATAAGGACATGGAGATCACATGACAATTACTGTCATGGGTAAAATAAACTCAGCACAGTGAGATTATTTTAATTTATTACATATTGCTAACAAGTTATAGAAGTGAGAACTAAAAGCAAATTAAATCACCTTCACCCATTCCCCCTCTTCTACCTCTTCCCACTAAAAAGTGCAGGGGAAAGGGGAATGGGAGTTCTGATCAGTCCTTAATGCTTTGTCTCTGCTGCTCCTTCACGGTCACTCTCTTCCCCTGCTCCAACACTGGGTCCCTCCCATGGGATGCCGTCCTTCCTAAACTGATCCTGCGTGGGCTTCCCATAGGCAGCACATCTTAAAGAACTGCTCCTATAGGTGTCAGTACCACAGGGTGGTACTCCTCCTTCAGGAACAGATTGTTCCAACCTGGGTGCCCCATGGGCAGCAGCTCCCACCAGATCACCTGCTATTGCGTGGGCTCCTCTCCACAGGCATGTGAACTTCCGCTCTGTGCCTGGAGCACCTCCTCTCCCTCCTTACTCACTGACCTTGGTGTCTGCAGTACTGTTTCTCACTCCTCTCTCTCCCAGCTGTTGTTGCACGGCAGTTGTTTTTTTCCCTTTCTTAAATCTGCTCTCAGAGAAGCATAAGCAATATCATTCACTGTCTCAGCTCTGGCCAGCAGCAAGTCCTTTTTGGCTGGAGTTGTCTCTTATCAGGGGGCAGGTTCTAGGCTCTTCTCAGAGAGGCCATGCCTGCAGTCCACCTGCTACCAAAACCTTGCCACATAAGCCTAATACATCACCTCATTTGTTAGGGGACTGCAGTTTGCAAGCACCACAGCTTTATAAAAATCATCAGAACTCATTTTTTTCCCAAATTATCTTTAAGTGGTACCACTTCTGTAGCTATAATCACATTTCATTTTCAGTTGCTAGATCTGTAACATATTCACAAGCAATTGTGTCAAAAATAATAGGATATGACATAGATACTGGAAATTTTGCTGCCTGTAAAACATCTGCAAAACCACAGTTATACTATCATTATTAGCATATGAGGAGTCAACAAATCTCTTCTCTCCAGGCATTGGTAGACCCTGTGGCTAAGAATACAGTAGTAAACTGTCCTGGTTTCAGGTAGGACAGAGTTAATTTTCCTCCTAGTAGCTGGCAGGGTGCTATGTTTTGGATTAGAATGAGAAGAGAGCTGATAACATGCTGATGTTTTAATTGTTGTAGAGCAGTGCTTACACCAAGCCAAGGACTTTTCAGCTTCTCGCTCTGTCCTGCTAGCGAGCAGGCTAGGGATGCAGCAGGAGCTGGGAGGGGACAGACCCAGGACAGCTGACCCAAACTGGCCAAAGGGGTATTCCATACCATCTGACGTCATGCTGAACAATATATAGGGGTGGCTAGCCGGGGTGGAGGGGGGGGCCGGCTGCTCGGGGATAGACTGGGCATCGGTCAACGGGTGGTGAGCAATTGCATTGTGCATCACTTATTTCGTACACATTATTACTATTAATACTATTATTATTATTATTATTATTATTGTTATTGTTATTGTTATTGTTATTCTTTTTCCTGTCTTAATAAACTGTCTTTATCTCAACTCACAGACTTCACTTTCCCGTTTCTCTCCCCCATCCCAGAGAGGGAGTGGGGAGGGTGAGCGAACGGCTGTGTGGTGTTTGGCTGCCAGCCGGGCTAAACCACAACATAAACAAAAGATGTCAAGGACTGTTCACTGGCTCTGAGACCCAAATGAGTTATCTCACAACCACATGCCTCCAAAAAGAAGAGGGCAACATCATAACTGCTTATGTGGAATGGTCCTTGTCATGTGCTATTTGTGACAAGCTCTTTGGGAAATGCATGGCAGAATGACAGCTGATGCTAGCCAGGGCTGTATGAAGCATCATGCCAATGACTTAGCATGCTATCATAACAGACAATAATCGATATTGAATTATAGACAACAGTTGTGATACCAACTCAAGTCTGACCCTGTTTTATTTATTTATAGGACCTATGAAACATGATACAGTAAAAGAGAAGTGTTTAACACCTGCAGAACATTAATAGGACATGAGCTGAAGGAAAAAAATATAATGTGCTATGAAATTATTTTCTTGTTGTTCTTGTTTCTGTGAGAACTACGAATTTGAAAACCCTAGACATCTTTTCATGGAATTGATGTAGCATGTTTTTTCTAGCTATTTAAGTGCCTTTTTAGGGAATCATCATCATTCCAGATACCTAAGCTCATGGCTAGATCTCACAGAAGTACAGGTGAATTAGTCCCCACATACCTGGACCACATAGTTTCCTGCAAGAGGACTTCCATTCAGTGTTGGACCTGCCTTAGTTTCCAGCAGTTAGAACTCTTTCTGGGTATTTAGCAACTTTTGCAACAAGTCTTACTTAGGGATTGATAGAAGTTAATTCTCTTCCAAGAAGATATAAATGGCAGTCTCAACCCAGTATTAAAAACAAAACAAACAAACAAACAAAAAAAACCCACTATGTTAACCTTTGAAACCAATGGGAATTGAGGAAATAAAGTGGGAGTTGCGGATGCAGAAAGCTACAGAAATTAGACTTTACCATAAATCACATATACTGGAGGTGTAATAGAGTCAGCGAGAATATATCTCAAGCCCAAATCAATACTAGCAAACTAGTCACATAACAAATGTCTGACTCAGCACTATGTAATTAAAGTTGCCTAAAGTTGGCTGAGCAGTTTAAATTAATTGACTTTAAAGTCATAAAGGTATTTCTCCTGGAAATAACTTATTAGTCATATTTACCTTTATTAATGTGTTCACAGAAAGTGCAAATTGCCATTGAAGAATTTTACTTACTTTTAAATGTTTTAATTCACCGTGAAAGTAGAGTTGCTAAGTCTATACCTTGTGAAACTTACTTTTGAATCAAACTGACATATCAAAACAAAACAGATCAAAACAAAACACAAAGATATGTCCCATCAAGGTTTGGAACATTACCAACAAAAAACTGCAATATAAGGAAAACACTGTTTACTCTTTAAAAAATCCAGTTGGTTAAGACAAACTTTGTTTTTATTTATTTGTTTTTATTAACAGCACTCCAGAGAGAAATTTCAAGAAATGACCAGGATCTTGAGTCCTAAATCATCATAAGTGATTTCCTCAAAATTCAAGGAAAGAGAAAATAAATATTTTTGGTTCTAGGATCATAGCTGATACAAATCACTGTAAATAATTATTTTCTTCCAGCTTTCTTTGGAAGCTCCTATTCACTCCTTACAGTGGCATTACAATACTTGAAAATCTGTATGCCTAAGAAGATGTACTATTTTTCAGAATACATTTATTTCTTTTATCAGTCCTTACAGTGTATTTTAAAATCTTTTTATATTTCAATCCAGAATTGTTCTCTTTTTTCAAGAAAATAACATGCTATGGTATTTCAGAGCTCATTATGTATGACGGACAAACCCAGATAACCTGTTTGGTGTGGGTCGCAGACATTAGTGATAATTGGTTATTTCCATTGATTTGAAACATTGCTGAATAATGACCTTCTACATAAGTCTGATATCAAGGTCCAATTGGAGATTCAATCAAGTTTTTATTTTTGGCTCCTAATGAACTTAGAGGCATCAAATTTGCAGTAACAAAAACTAAATAGAAAACATTATTTTCTCTACTTACTACCCAATATATAAACTGGGTGAAACAAACAAACAAACAAACAAAATCGGATGGCACTATAGTTGTTTTTTTGAAGAAATCAAAGCATTCTATATAATATATGAAATATTCTAATTGGTCATCTACTGAATCCTTTTTGGCTAGCTCTGCAGCTAAGAAGTGTTCTGTTATTTCACTTGAATTTATTGAATTATTCATAAGTTTCTCAAAATCAAATCTGAACATTTGGCTTTATTTTTTCTTAGCACTAAAAAATTCCTTCTATTTTTCTCTTCATGATGAAATAATACTTGTATTATGTGTAGGATTATTTAGTCTCATATTTACCATAGTAGGTGTATTTGAAAGGTCTCTTATACTGGGGAGCCCAAAACAGTACACAGTACTCCAGGCGAGGCCTCATCAGGGCTCGAAAGATAATGAGTATTATCTCCCTCAATCTGCTGGCAATGCTCTTCCTAATGCAGCCCTGTATACCATTGGTCTTCTTGGCCACAAGGGCACACTGCTGACTTATAGTCAACTTGTTGTCTACCAGGACCCCCAAGTCCTTCTCCACAGAGCTACTTTCCAGCAGATCAGCTCCCAGCCTGTACTGGTGCATAGGGTTATTCCTCCACATGTGCAGGACCCTGCTCTTGCTTTTGTTGAATTTCAAGATGTTCCTCTCTGCCCATCTCTCCAGCCTTCTGAGATGCTTCTGAATGGCAGCACAGCTCTCTGGGGTATCAGCTACTCTTCCCAATTTTGTATCATCAACAAACATGCTGGGGAAGCACTCTATCCCTTCATCTACATCATTGATGAATAAATTAAACAATACTGGAGCCAGTATTGACCCCTGGGAGACACTGCTAGCCACAAATCTCCAACTAGACTCTCTGCCACTGATCACAACCCTCTGAAATCTACCATCCAGCCAGTTCTCAATCCACCTCACCATCCATTCATCCAGCCCATACTTTGTTAGCTTGCCTATGAGGATATCACAGGAGACAGTGTCAAAAGCATTAGTGAAGTCCAGATAGACAACATCTACCGCTCTTCCCTCATCTATCCAGCTAGTTCTCCCTTCATAGAAGGCCATCAGGTTGGTTAGGCATTATTTTCACTTTGGTCAATCCACGCTGACTACTGATCACCTTCTTGTCTTCCACATGCTTAGAGATGGCCTCCAAGATGAGCTGTTCCATCACCTTTCCAGGGATTCAGGTGAAGCTGACTGGCTTGTAGTTCCCTGAGTCTTCCTTCTTGCCCTTTTTGAAGACTGAGGTGACAATTGCTTTCTTCCAGTGCTCAGGCACCTATCCTGATAGGCATGACCTTTCAAAGATTATCAAGAGTGGACTAGCTGTCTGTCCACTTGTCTGTGATGTCTGTCCACTTCCTCAGCATTTGTGGGTGCATCCCATCTGGGCCCATGGAATTGTGGATGCCAGGGCTGCCTAAATGATTTCTATCCTGATCCTCCTCAACAAAAAGAAAGTCCTCCTTTCTCCAGACTTTCTCCCCAGTCTCCTGGGTCAGGGATTCCTGAGAGCTGGCCTTGACAGTGAAGACTGAAGCAAAAATGGCATCCAGTATCTATGCCTTCTCTGCATCCTCCGTTGACAGGATCATTGCCCCATTCAGTAGCAGGCACACATTTTTCGTATTTACCTTTTGATATTGATGTATTCAAAGAAGTCTTTCTTGTTGTCCTTGACACCCACAACCAGATTTAATTCCAAATGGGCCCTGGTCTTCCTCATGATATTTCTGCATACTCTGATAGGGTCCTTATATTCATGCCAAGTGGCCTGTCTCTGCTTCCAACTCCTGTACACCTCCTGCTTATGTTTGAGTTTTGTCAGGAGTTCCTTGTTCATCCATTTTGTGTCCCCTGTGCTCAATTTCTTGCTCATAAGGTTGCGCTGTTCTTGAGCCTGGAGGAAGTGACCCTTGAATATTAACTAGCTCTCTTGGAATCCTCTTCCTTCTAGGGCCCATCCCCAGGGTATTCTTGCAAGAAGATTCCTGAAGAGGCCAAATTTAGCTCTACTGACATGCAGGGTTTTGATCATACTTATTGGCTTGCTTCCTCTTCACAGGGTCCTGAACTCCATGATCTTGTAGTCATTGTAACTAATGTTGTCCCCAGCCTTCACAGACCCTGCCAGTCCTTCCCTGTTTGTTAGTACAAGGTCCAGCAGCACACCTTTCTTCATTGGCTCCTCCAATACCTGTGTCAGAAAGTTAACATTAGTGTTTTCCGGGAACCTTCTGGATTGTTTGTGCCTTGCTCCTCCAGCAGATGTCAGGGTGGTTGCAGTCCCTTATGAGAACCTCAGTCTGTGATTGTGAGGCTACTTCCAGCTGTCTGTAGAAGGCCTCATCTACTTCCTCCTCCTGATCAGGCAGCCTGAAGCTAACATCCACAGCAACATAACCATTGTTAGTCTGTCCTTTAATCCTTACCCATAAGCTCTCAACCACTCATCATCCACTCCGAAGCAGAGCTCCATATACTCCGGGTGTTCTCTCACATAAAAGGGCAACTCAACTACCTTGACTACTGAGCCCGTCTTTCCTAAAAGGTATGTAGCTATTCACAACAACATACCAGTCATATGTGCTATCCCACCATGTCCCTGTAATTCCAATGAAATCAAAGCCCTGCAACTATGCACAGATCTCTAATTCTTCCTGTTTATTCCCCATGCTATATGCATCGTAATAGAGACCCTTCAGAGAGGTATTCAATGTGCCAGTTTCCCAGGAGGATTTTATATAGAGAGAATCATAGAATAATTCAGGTTGAAAAAAACCTCTAAGATCATCTAGTCCAACCTTTAACCTAGTACAGAAGTCCAGCACTAAACCATGCTACTAATTCCCAAATCTACACATTTATTGAAAACCTCCAGGGATGGTGACTCAACCATTTCCCTGGGCAATCTATTCCAATGTCACACAACTCTTTCAGAAAATAAATTTCTCCTAATATCCAACCTCGATTTCCCCTGGCGCAACTTGAGGTCATTTCCCCTCATCTTATCACTTGGTGCTTGGGAGAAGAGCCCCATCCCCACCTCTCTTTAGCCTCCTTTATGGTAATTGCAGAACACAATAAGGTCTCCCCTGAGCCTCCTCCAGGCTAAACAACCCCAGTTCCCTCAGCCGCTCCTCATAAGACTTGTTTTCTAGAATCTTCACCAGCTTTATTGCCCTTTTTTGGACATGCTCCAACACCTCACTGTCCTTCTTATAGTGAGGGGCCCAAAACTGAACACAGTATTCAAGGTGCGGCCTCACCAGAGCTGAGTACAAAAGAACGATCACTTCCTTAGTCCTGCTGGCCACACTATTTCTGACACAAGCCAGGATGCTGTTGGCCTTCCCGGCCACCTTAGCACTCTGCTGGCTCATATTCAGCCACCTATCGACCAATACCCCCAGGTCTCTTTCTACCAGGCAGCTTTCCAGCCACTCTTCCCCCAGCCTCTACCATTGCATGGAGTTGCTGTGCCTCATTGATAAGGATATTGAAGAGAACTAGCCCTAGTACTAAGCCATCAGGGACATCACTTTTGACTGGCCTCCAGATGGATTTAACTTCATTCACCATGACTCTTTGGGCCTGGCCACCCATCCAGTTTTTAATCCAACAAAGCATATACCCATCCAAGCCTTGAACAGCCAGCTTCTTCAGGAGAATGCTCTGGGAAACTATCAAAAGCCCTACTGAAGTCTAGGTAGACCACATCCACAGCCTTTCCCTTGTCCACTGAGTGTGTCACCTTGTCATAGAAGGAAATCAGGTTTGTCAAGCAGGACCTGCTTTTGATATACCCATGCCGACTGAGCCTGATCACCTGGTTGTCCTGTAAGTACTGCATGATGGCACTCAAGATAATCTGCTCCATGAGCTTCCCTAGCACCAAGGTCAGACTGACAGGCTGTAATTTCCCGGATCCTCCTTCAGTCCGTTCTTGTAGATGGGTGTCACATTTGCTAGCCACCAGTCAACTGGGACCTCCCCTGATACCCTTCAGTGGATTCTATTTGGCTCCATAGACGTGTGTACATCTAAATGGTCTAGCAGGTCACTAAACATTTCCTCATGGTTTAGGAGGGCTTCTTTCTGTTCCCTGACCCTAGTTACCATCTCAGGGTGTTGAGTACCTGGAGAACAACTGGTGTTGTTAAAGATTGAGGCACAGAAAGCATTAGGTACCTCAGCGTTTTCCTCATCTCTTGGCACTATATTTACACCCACATCCAGTAAAGGATGGAGATTCTCCTTAGTCCTCCTTTTCTTGTTATGAATTTATAAAAACATTTTTATTGTCTTTCACAGCAATAGACAGACTGAGCTCAAGTTGGGCTCAAGAAGGGCTTTGGCCCTTCTAATTTTGTCCCTGCATAGCCTCATGACATTTTTGTAGTCCTCCTGAGTGGGCCACCTCTTCTTCCAAAGGTCATAAACTCTCTTTTTCTTCCTGAGCTCTAGCCACAGCTCTCTGTTGAGCCAGGACAGTCTTCTTCTTCTACATTGGCTCATATTTCAGCATATGGGAATGGTCTGCTCCTGCGCCTTTACAATTTCCTTCTTGAAGAGTACCCAGCCTTCCTGGACTCCTTTGCTCTTCAGGACTGCCTCTGAAGGGATTCCTCCAACCAGTCTCCTTAACAGGCCAAAGTCTACCCTCCGGAAGTCCAGGGTGGCAGCTCTGCTAACCCGTCTCCTTACTTCTCTGAGAATCAGAAATTCTGTTAATGCGTGATCACTGTGCCCAAGACAGCCTCCAACCCTCACATCACCTACAAGTCCTTCTCTATTTAGAAGAAAAAGGTCCAGCGGTGCACCTTCCCTAGCTGACTCACTCACCAGCTGTGTCAGGAAGTTATCTTCCACACACTTCAAGAACCTCATAGACTGTTTCCTCTCTGCTGTGTTGTATTTCCAGCAGATATCTGGTAAGTTGAAGTCCCTCATGAGAACAAGGGCTAATGATTGAAAGGCTTCTCCCAGCTGTTTCTAGAATATTTTGTCTGCAGGTCTTGGTTTGTCCTATTGCTCTGGGTTGTAAGAGGATACCCCCTAGTCATGCCTTGCAGGTACTTCCTTGGCTGCATGCACTTGCTGGAGGCTTATTTTGCTCTCTTGGTTCTCTCTATAACTTTCCCCTTCCCCCATTTCTCCTAGTTTAAAGTTCTCCTTACCAGGTTAGCTATTCTGTCAGCAAAGACATGTGCGCCCTATTTAATAAGTTGGATCCCATCTCTCCCAATCAGTTGTCAATCTTCAGATAGGGTCCCATGCTTACAGAAACCAAAGCCCTGTTACCAACACCATCAATGCAGCCAGTTGTTTACTTGGAGAATCTGTCTACTCCTCCTCTCATCCTTTACCTGAACTGGTAGGATTGAGGAGAAAACAACCTGGGCTCCCAGGGCTTTGATCATAATCTCCAGAGCTCTGGAATCCCTTCTGATGGTTTCCAAGTTGCCCTTGGTATCATTGGTGCCCACATGGAAGAGCAGCAGGGGTAATAGTCAGATGTGTGGACAAGACTTAGCAATTTTTTATGATATCTTTGATTCAAGCTCCCAGCAGGCAGCAAAGCTCTCTAGACAAGTGGTCTGGCTGGCAGATGGATGCCTCTGCCCCATGCATCAGAGAGTCACTCACAACAACCACATGCTGCTTCTGGGTGATCCTGCGTGGCACAGGGTCGATCGGCTCAGTTGCTTCAATAGAAGCCATGCCTAGCTCCTCCTTAGCTTGAAGGATACTAAACTTTTTTGTTTTGTTTTGTTTTGGTTTTTTGTTTGTTTGTTTTGTTTGTTTTTTTGTTTGTTTTTTGATTATGAATCTTTAGGAGGAGCAAAAGCTTTCCTCCTCATAAGAGAAGTGATTTGTTTCCAACCTTCATCTTCCATAGACATGACTTTCTGTTTCACATGGTACAGAGCCCATGTGCATCTCCATTGCAATGGGGTTTTGAGACTCTTGAAACTGTAGGGTCTCTGAGAATATCTTATCTATCTTTTTCTCATCTTCACAAATGCTACTCAGCCTGCTTACTTCTTCCCATAACTCCCTCACCTAGCAACATAACTCATTAACAGCAACAACACACCTTCTTGAGAAAAGATGACTGTCATCTCCAGCTTCATGAAGAGGCCCCAGGCACTCCCTGCAACCTGAGACCAGCACAGCTACATCCACTATCAAAAGGTTGTTCTGGGTGGAAGCCTCTGACACGGCTGATGCAGCAACTCCAATAGCTACCAGGAAATGAGCTCTAAGGCATGCCAAAACCATACCTGAATGAGCATTCACTACTAAGACTGGAGGTGAAGGGGCTTTCTTGCACCCTTCTGCACAAGCTGCTGCACAAACTGCTGCACCTGCTCACTGCCTCTGTTGTACAAACAGTTGTCTCTGTTCACTGTCTCTGTTAGCTGCACTCAGATAGTCACAGCACAGTGCTTGGTTGAATGAGAGTCAAAAAATGAATTTAATAAATTGCTTTGTAATTTTATTTTTTTTAACATCAAGTGCATGTGAAGGGAAATGAGATCATTTCACCTATTTCCTCATTTTATATATACGGACAGAGGTGTCCTGGCTACATTGGGTAAGAATCTTCATTAAAAAAATAAAACAAAAAAAAAATTAGAAATTATAATATAGGTGTCTCTTTATTTAGAAAAAAAATTGAGCAACACTAAAAGAAGAATAAGAAATATATGATTTCCTTAACTTTTCTTTAGCAGCAAAAAAGCCTGAGGTGGAATAATTTTTAACAGGACTGAGGACACTGATGTTGAAAGACAATGAATGAATTGAATTATAGACCGATCAGACTACCTTTCAGGAATTACTGATAGCACATCCTCCAGAAAATCTGGCAAACTAGTTGAGGACAAAAGTATATCTAGGGGACAGATTGGCAATATTTCAGGACCAAGGTTATCATCATCTACATGGACAGATACCGTGAAGTTGAGCTTTGGGCACAGCCTAACCTACTTTCCAGAGCTGAGGACCTCTGCTTTCCTAAGCACGGCTTCTAGCTTAACACACACCATAATATGCCTGATTATGGTTTTCTGCTGGTTTGGACAGCCTGCAGTCACATGGTGAGCATGCAGACGTGTTGCATAGCATCTTTCATTTATACACCCTCAAGGTGTATATACGCCTATATAGATATAGCACCTATACACCCTCAAAGATAAATAGTCAAAAAGTCAACATCTCTTTAAATCAAACATGACAGGGGCCACTTGTGCAGGGTCTTGAGACCAAATGAGTTGGCATCACTTGCAGACAGGTGCCCACACTCTCCCTCTCAGCTGTGTTCTCTCTCCTCCAGCTCTCGCTCCTCCTGGGGTCAGACCATTGCCTTGGGGCATGTTATGTGTCATTGGTCAGGCCTCCACTGGGAGCATGCTGAAAACAGTAGCATGGAAATGATCCCATGCTGGCATCTATTTTATTTAATGGTAAAACCATAAGTCAGGATAACAACAGCGTTACATCCTTTTCACCTATTTCAGTTCAGTGTTCCCCTGATGGGAAATCAGTATCTCCAGAGAGAAGGAGTCAATCATAGATTGATTTCTGAAATGCTCTCAAGCTTCTAGAACTTAAGAGGAAATGGAAAACTGATTTGTGTTTCGCATGCTACGTTCATTTGTGGAGCATGTCGTCAGCTGGAGTAATCTAGTATTTCTCCATTACAGTAATGTGTATGAAGCCTGATTTACATTTGGTTTTTGCAATATAATTCTCTTTTAAAACCCAAGACCATAGGAGACATATTGCTATTCTTACTTACTTTTGGCATGAACATATACGGTTTTTGAAACCTGTTTCTTAACTCAGAACTTAATGGTTTCCTCTCTGCCCTGTTCATGACCTCTTTTCTGAATATCCCAATGAAGAGGGACAGCATTTTCATGGCAGGAAGCAGAAGGTATTACTTTATTCCACTGTCTCTGCTATGAATTAAACATGATTAAACAGATGGCAAGATTTCACTGTAAAAATGATAATTCTGAGAGAAACAGAATAATGAGAGTATATTTTAGCAGATAACCAGGTTAAGTTTGAATATTGAGGAAACACTATATAGACTGCATAAAGCCAATATTTGTAGTATTTGTCAGCTCACTATTTGGTTTATCTTTCGCTGGTAAACTTCAGTTTACTGGTTCTTAAAAAGATTTCAAAAATTATACTAATTGTGTAGACTGCTTCAGTCCCTTAAAACTGAAACCTTGAACAAATCAATTTCATTTATAACCCTGATCTTTCTCAAATTTATTATGCAATATCTATTTCAGGTCATTTATTTAAATCATGGACTTGTTTGGTCATGTTCTGGTTAGATAGAAATATAAAATTAATTTTCCTCAGGTCAACTAAGCTGAACAATCTGAATTCCACAGTTCTAAAGCTCACTGAATAACAGGAAGTTATGAAATATAAAAATTAGACCTTGGTCTGTGTCAGGAGGGAGGAGATTCACATATGGATTCACATTTATTACAACTGACTTCATGCAGCATGAAACAGATGCCTCCGTACAAAAATGATGACATATTGCTTTCATACAGTCTCTGAAAATGAACGAGATTCTGTGGATAATTCTCCTAGAATTTTTACTTTTTTACAAGCATAAACAAATGGTAACAGATTATATCTGGTAATGACAGACATAGAAAAGTTTGAGGTATTTAACAACTTCTTTGCCTCTGTCTTCACTGGCACTCAGGCTTCACCTGCCTCTCATTTCCCTAAAGAGGTGAGGGCTGGGGGAGCAAAGTGCCTTCCACAGTAAGCCATGAACAGGTTCGAGACCACCTGATAAAAATTAACAGGTTCAAATCAATGGGGCCCAATGATATGCATCCCAGGGTCCTGAGGGAATTAGCTGATGGAGTTGCTAAGCTGCTCTCCATCATATTTGAAAGGTCCTGATAGTCAGGTGAAGCCCCTGGTGACTGGAAAACGGGAAACATCAATCCCATTTTTAAAAAGGGTAGAAAGGAGGACCCAGGGAATTGCAGACAAGTGAGCCTCACGTCTGTGCCTGGAATGATCATGGAACTGATCCTCCTGGAAGCAATGCTAAGGCACATGCAAGACAAGGGGGTGATCCAAGCCAGCATGGCTTCACAAAGGGCAAATCATGCCTGACCAATCTGGTGGCCTTCTATGATAGAACAACTGCATCAGTTGACAAGGGAAGATCAACTGGTGTCATCTACCTGGACATGATGAGATGTTAAATTAATGTTTTTTTAGTTTTAAATAGGATGCATGAAATTAAGAACTGCACCCATCATTTGTAGATGGGCTTATAAAATGCTATAAACACTTTGCACTTTGTTACCTCCTTTCAGTAGCCATTTGTGTCATAGAAACTTAATTTTATCCAATAAATTTGCTATTGAAAACTACTTCCTTATTATTATTTCTGAAGATAATGACAGCACTTACAGCAGTAGGAGATTCAGAAAATCCTTCAGAGGAAAATAAGACAACCTCCTTAGGAATGACTAAGCATCACAGCCAAATTTTATAGGCTTAAGCCCCTTAAGCTACTAAGTATTTAAGCAGCTTTCAAAAAAGGCAACCTCTTTCTCAATGTCCACCTAGAAGAGTCTCCCTTGACCCTCTTTCTCTGTTTCATGTCAGTTGAAATCATTCTGCTTGCAACATAAAACAGCAGTGATCTCACTCATTCAGATCAGTGTTTCTCTTGACAGTGTTCGCAGCTGGTGGAAAACCAAAGAAAACCATTTTCTCTATCCACTGACAAAACAACAACAAATGGTCAAAGATGAAGGCCTTTGAGAAAACTGGTTCCTAACAACATGGACAACTTTCTAACAACATTAAGGGGGCAGAACAAAAGTCACACAGATATATTAGTGAGGGGAAGCTGTGTTTGAACATATAAAATCTTACTTCTCCTTGATACATCTGTTTGTCATTTGCATTGATGTTGTAAAGTACGGGAAAATTATTTTTCATGATTAGAAGCCAGGTGAGCCAAAACCAAGCCATGAGAAATTCATGATCATTTTCATCCATTCTACAAAGTATAGTTTAAGCCTTTGGGAATTTTCTGAATCTGTAGAATTACTGAAGCAGTATTTGTCAAATATCACAATTTAATCTCTTCCTTTTTGACATGGCTGCTGCATCACTGGAAATACATTCTTTTGAATCCAGGTATCTTGACCATGCAATATCTGCAAAAACATATTGCATAAACACTCTACCTTTTCTTGGAATGAATGCCATGAATAAGCAGTATATGAAACCTAAGAGGAGAATTTTCTAACTTAAGTCCTCTGAATCATCCTCTATAAAGACATCTTTGGCCTGTTGGAAGTTTGAGGTTACACAGTCTGAATACTGTTTTTTGTTTAAGACATACTCGGAGTAGTAAAAATTTGCATCCACTTTTTTTTTTTTTCAGGAATAAAGGGAATGCCTTGTTAAACCAATGAATCTCTATTAGAATCTAGTTCTAAATGATGCTTTAATCCCATCAAGCCATCAGTTTATCTCCAAGATATTTTAAGGTAGGACATTAAATTGCTTTTGCTATTCTTTCCCTGAAAGAACGATCAATAGCAAACATGATGGATGGTTAGTGCTAGACAGAGAGAGAGTGGTCCTGTTTGTGAAAGATGCTAATTACATTTTGCCCTG